>NC_066635.1:10727939-11327939 GCF_025201925.1 Gopherus flavomarginatus
TTTAAGCTCAATCAAAACTGAAATAAGAGCTTCCACGTTGCCTTTTTTCACCAATTCAACTAAATCACTTTTAAAACCATACCTTTAGTTAAACTTAATGTAGCATGTAGACAAATCCTAACTCTCTGGCTGGCTTATTACACCTTCCTAGATGAAAGATCTAGATCAAATCATGTGCAAAGGAGCAGGCCACATTTTTCTCCAAACAAAGCTTCTTAAGCATGTTAATGCTAGATTCACTGTGGGGTACAGTTTTTGGCTACAACAAAAATCACATCTTGAGTTCAAAAACAATGGGGAGTCCAGTGGCACCTTAAAAACGAACAGATTTATTTGGGCATAAGCTTTTGTGGGTAAAAAACCCACTTCTTCAGATTCATGGAGTGAAAATTACAGATGCAGGCATAAATCTACTGACACATGAAGAGAAGGAAGTTACCTTACAAGAGGAGAACCAGTGTTGACAAGGCCAGTTCAATCAGGGTGGATGTGGGCCACTCCCAATAACTGATGAGGAGATGTTAACACCAAGAGAGGGAAAATTGCTTTTGTAGTGAGCCAGCCAGTCCCTATTTAAGCCCAAATTGATGGTGTTAAGTTTGCAAATGAATTGTAGCTCAGCAGTTTCTCTTTGAAGTCTGTTTTTGAAGTGTTTTTGTTGAAGGATGGTTACTTTTAATCTGTTGTAGAATATCCAGGGAGATTGAAGTGTTCTCCTACTGGCTTTTGTATGTTACCATTCCTGATGTCTGATTTGTGTCCATTTATCCTTTTATGTAGAGACTGTGCGGTTTGGCCAATGTACATAGCAGAGGGGCATTGCTGGCACATGGTGGCATATATCACATTAGTAGATGTGCAGGTGAATGAGCCGCTGATGGTGTGGCTGATGTGGCTGGATCCTCTGACGGTGTCGCTAGAGTAGATATGGGGACAGAATAGGCAATATATGTGTCAGCAGGGCGGCTCCAGGCACCAGCGCAGCAAGCAAGTGCTTGGGGTGGCCAACGGAAAGGGGTGGCACCTCCGGCTCTTCAGGTGGCAATTTGGCAGCAGGTCCCTTAGTCCCTCTTGGAGGGAAGGACCTGCCGCCGAATTGCCACCGAAGAATGAAGCGACAGCGGTAGAGCTGCCACCGAAGTGCCACCAATCGCAGCTTTGTGGTGGTGTGTTTTGTGCCTCTTGGGGCGGCAAAAATGCTGGAGCCGGCCCTGTGTGTCAGTATATTTATGCCTGCATCTGTAATTTTCACTCCATGCATCTGAAGAAGTGGGCTTTTTATCCATGAAAGCTTATGCCCAAATAAATCTGTTAGTCTTTAAGTTGCCTCCGGACTCTGTTGTTTTTGTGGATACAGACTAACACGGTTACCCCTCTGATAACTTGAGATGGAGAGACAGAAAACATAGAGTGAAATCTTGGCCCACTGAAGTCAATGGGAATTTTGCCATTGACTTTAATGGAACCAGGATTTCACCCTGCCCTATCTTTTTAAAAAATATGTTATAGTTCAAACCAACCATGGTCTCAATGCAGGAATTACTGGGTGATGTTCTCTGGCCTGCGTCATGTAGGAGGACAAACTAGAAGATCATAATGGTGCCTGTTAATCAAAAGTCAAATCCATTAGCCCAGTGGTTTGTATCTATCACAGCATACCAGTGGTTTGTTTCTTTTAGAGCACAGATCTAGCCTGTCCTAATTTGCCCATTAAATGAGACAAACCCCAAAGTTTTTTACTTGATATCCTCTAAATTTAGGTGGGTTTAGCTATGAAGCCACCCTTGTAAAGCTACCCTCTGATATGGGTAAGGGTAATATTGAACAAGGTGGGTCATTTGCCACACCAGGATCATTTTCTTTCAAAATCTACTATATTCCGGTGGTTAAAGATTTTTACTGACACTTTTCTGAACAGATGCTTCTGAAAAGAGATGATATAAAATACTACAGATCTGTTCGCTGGCAAAGCTACCACAAAGGCAAAAGGTTCAGGATGCCACTGAAAGACAATATAGTTGACAGGCTCAGCGGTCATCCGTATACAATCTGTAAAAGGCTACTGTTACTGCTTCAGTAATGGCTTTGGACCTTTAGGGTTCAACTTTCAACCTGGCCTTTACCTCTGCTGAAATGTACACAATCTGAAATGGTTTGTTGAATGATTATAAAATAGTGTTCATGGCAATGCTGGTTTCTCCTCATAATTTCCGAAGTAAAGTCAATGGAGTTATATCTGGGCTTGGAATGCATCAGGCTCAACCAGACTCACCTCTTACTCATTGCTCAGCACTGAAATAATAATACCTACCTCTTACCTAGCATTTATCATCCACAGATTTCAGAGCACTTTACAAAGGAGGTCAGTATCATGATCCCCTTTTTACAGATTGGGAAACTGAGGCATAAAGAGGGGCAGTGACTTGCTCAACGTCATCCAATGTTCCGTTTTTTATTGGGACACTTTGTCTATGATCTTTTCAGGCCCAGGGGCTTGCTTGCTGCATGCAGAGAAATTATCCCACCAGTGTTGGCCTGACCACATTTACTTCATATCTCTGCCAGGCAATAACACAAAATAATAGGAACTAATAAAAGTGAAACTCAGCTGTAGCTTAAGACTGTCTGGTAGCCATTATACTTACAGCACAGCCTTTGAAATCTTTGTGACGGCAGCAGGGATGGAACTTAGATTCTCCTGCTTCAAATGCACAGGCCCCTGCCACTTGAACTAAACTAATATTTTCTTTACCTATCAGCAGTAGAGAGCTTATGAAACACAGTTCTGATTGCATCCTGTGGAGGGCAGTAGTATACATGCAAGGCTGTTTATACCATATGTTTCTATTTACTTAAAGAAGAGAACAGAGTAGAAGTGTGAGGGTATGTCTACCCTGCAGCCAGGAGCATGCCTCCCAGCCAGGTAGACAGACTTGCACTAGCTTGCTCAAAATAGGAGTGTAGACTTTTAGGCACATTGAGTCCAAGCCTGCTTGACCACCACCTGAGTACTGACTTCAGGTAGCTAGCCTGAGCCGCTACATCCACACTGCTATTTTTAGCACTCTAACATGAGCAGAACTAATGAGAGTCTCTCTACGGGGGCTGAGAGGCATGCTCCCCACTGCAGCGTAGACGTACCCTGAAATCAAGGTGTTTCTGTTTCAGTGGCGCCTACATTTGCAGGCCCCAGCAAAGCTTATTTTGGATTGTTTACCAGAGCTAAAAACACAGCTGTAAGAGAGCCTGAATACTGTTCCGTGGAGAACTCAAGAAGTTATAGACTATCTGTGTTATACTATAATGACTGAGGAGAGATGACCTTTCTATGCTAATGATTTGACTTCTGTATAAATCCATCCTATGTGATGCAGACAACTTGTCTTTACTTCATGATGGATCATGTCATGGGATCCAAAAGCTTTCATGTGTGTTAATGCTCTGTCAGCATGAACCCCTGAGAGATCATCCCATATATCCTACGTGACAATTAAGCTGTCTTCCTGAACAAGAGAGATGACTACTAGTGAAGCTCCAGAGCCCGCTGTGCCTCCTCCAACACAACCAGTCATATCTCAAGGGGGTTCTTTCTGTATCCACTAGCTTAGACTTTACCCACAGCATCATAAGTGCGACAGTTAAGTTAAAAATGTACAGTAAGATGAACTGGAACATATTGATCCAATTTATAATAGCATTACAAATCCCCAAATCATTATATCCTAGTAATAACTCCTTTTTATATAACTAAATGGTTTTGTCTGCTCCACTGCACTTCATAATCACAAGTAAACATGTTAGTTCATATGGCGACTTCTTCCCAATCTTTCATAAAAGAAATTTCGTTTAACCTGTAATAGGTCTATGCCATACATCTGGTTTCTCTCGCTGTCTCACCCATAGCAGTTGCAAAATCTCACCTTCTTTGAAGTTTTTACTTAAATAAATAGTCCCCTACTTTTCTTCCAAAAGCAGATTTTAGGAAAATAAACACAGAAGTGCTGTTTTATGTTAGCATCTATTTTACAAGCAAAAATCCGACTAGTGTGTGTAATGACAGATGTAGTCTCTGCACTTGAAACCTGCTCCACTAATCTATTGTTAACGTGGTGAATGAACATGGGGCTTTATCAATGCCAGGGGTGACAATCCTGCCTGGCATAAGGCAAAGTTTCCCTCACCAGACTGAGGAGAAGTAGTCTTGTGATGAAGGCACTGGGGAGGGACTCAGGAGATCAGGATTCAATTTCTGTCTCCTGCTATGATCTTGGGCATTTCTACACTGCAGCCAGAGGTGTGATTTGCAACGTGAGTAGACATACCCAGGCTAGTTTTAATCTAGGTCACTCACTAAAAATTGCAGTGAGGGCGTGGCAGCCCACACTTCATGCTGGTGATCAAGTGGGTTTGTGCAGCCTGGGCCGAAACCAATCCTGCCGTGTCCTCACTGCTATTTTTAGTGTACTAGCTAGACCACAGCTAGTGTAGGTACATCTTCACAATCTGCAAATCACAACCCTGGCTGCAATGCAGATGTACCCTTAATCTCTCTGGGCCTCGGTTCTCCATCTGCAAAATGGGGCTAACAATAGTTATTTCTCTTGTAAAGTGCTTTGTGATCTATGTAAGCAGGTTCATTAGTATTACTGCAAGATGGAGCTAGTACTTACTTTCTCTCTCATCTATTTGGCCTGTGAGTTCTTCAGTACTGGGACTGTCTCTTACTATGTTTATTTGCAGCGCTACCATGAGGCCCTGATCTTGGTTGGGGCCTCTCACTGCTACCATAACACAAACTAATAATAATTAATAAAAACAGTTGGCTCCTTCCAACGCATCTGCTGTCTTTTGCTCTTTACACAACAAAAACAATATGAATAAATCCCACAGGCACAATTAGGTCCCAAATAACCGTTTAATAAATATACACAACCATGCCATGCCTAGTTACATACAGTTTGCTGCTCTGACTGAATTCTGGTGGCTTCTCAACACAGCATGCAGTGAGAATCAGAGGGCTCGTAAACTATTTAAAGGGCTACTACCTTATTTCCATACTCTATAGCATTTGCAACCTGCAGCAAGCCTGATATCCATTGATATCTGAGTCTTCAAATATACTCATGATCAATGGCAGAATAAAGTGAAATGCTGTCCTTAGCCAGAATAAAGCTGTCCTTGGGCAGAATAAAGTGAAATGCTGTCCTTCAGGGATGATTTATTCCTCCTTTAATAAAAACTAATTGTGGGGACGGGGGGGGGGGGGAGTGTTTAAGGAGAGAGATTCAAAGACACAAAGAGAAGTTCACTTGCAAATGAATGGAAGTTGGGAAGCTAAACTGTATGCATAACTGCCCTTTGTGCCTTTGAAATTCTCCCCCTTAATTTATAGTGATAGCATTTAGTTCTTAATTGTCCTTCCCTTATTCACCAAGCAGAGAAAGCAGCACAGCCAACATCCTTGCACCACATTCTAATTTGCTCCTAAATTGCCTTAGAGGTGTAGGGGTGAGAAGGAAGTTCTGTCTCCTTGGCCTCCATTCATTTACCACTCAACTGAGACTGCCAACCATGGAGCTAAGTCGTGCCAGTTATAGTGGTGGTTTTGTGATATGAATTCCTGTTCATTAGGAACTGACTGGAGATCACCAACTTATTTCACATGGGTCGCCAGGTGGTAATCTGATGGTAAATGTTTGCCATTTATGTAGCAACGTGCAACATGAATTAAATCAGCATTGCTCCATCCATTTCAGGTCATCTAGGCTGACTGAGGCCCAAACTTTCAGTTAACACTTATGTATTAGTTTATGAGCATTATCAGACACAGGCAGGTGGCAGAGGGGATAAGAAACCTTGCACAAAGACACGTGGTCCAGCATATTAGTCATTCGGCTCCATGTCTAGTTGGCAGCCAGTATCAAGTGGAGTGCCCCTACGGTTGGTCTTGGGGCCAGTTTTGTTCAATATCTTCATTCATGATCTGGAGGATGGCACGGACTGCACTCTCAGCAAGTTTACAGATGACACTAAACTGGGAGGAGTTGTCGATACGCTGGAGGGTAGGGATAGGATACAGAGGGACCTAGACAAATTAGAAGACTGGGCCAAAAGAAATCTGATGAGGTTCAACAAGGACAAGTGCAAAGTACTGCACTTAGGACAGAAGAATCCCATTCACTGTTACAGACTAGTGACCGAATGACTAGGCAGCAGTTCTGCAGAAAAGGACCTGGGGATTACAGTGGACGAGAAGCTGGATAGGAGTCAACAGTGTGCCCTTGTTGCCAAGAAGGCTAATGGCATTTTGGGCTGTATAAGTAGGGGCATTGCCAGCAGATCGAGGAATGTGATCATTCCCCTCTATTCGGCATTGGTGAGGCCTCATCTGGAGTACTGTGTCCAGTTTTGGGCCCCACACTACAAAAAGGATGTGGAAAAATTGGAAAGAGTCCAGCGGAGGACAACAAAAATGATTAGGGGGCTGGAGCACATGACATATGAGGAGAGGCTGAGGGAGCTGGGATTACTTAGTCTGCAGAAGAGAAGAATGAGGGGGGATTTGATAGTTGCTTTCAACTACCTGAAAGGGGCTTCCAAAGAGCATGGATCTAGACTATTCTCAGTGGTACCAGATGACAGAACAAGAGTAATGGTCTCAAGTTGCAGTGGGGGAGGTTTAGGTTGGATATTAGGAAAAACTTTTTCACTAGGAGGGTGGTGAAGCACTGGAATGGGTTACCTGGGGAGGTGGTGGAATCTCCTTCCTTAGAGGTTTTTAAGGTCAGACTTGACAAAGCCCTGGCTGGGATGATCTAGTTGGGGATTGGTCCTGCTTTGAGGACTAGATGACCTCCTGAGGTCCCTTCCGACCCTGATAGTCTATGATTCTATGATCTGTAAATACAGAGAAGTCGTCGTGTGATGACCAACAGGCAAGATGTGCTTTGGCTACTGTTACCATCTTGCGTATAATATAAACCAGTGTTGCTTCCTTTTACGATGAGCACAATCCACAGGAAACTGAGCTATTAATACAAACTCAGGAATGTTAAGTAAATTGTGAAGCTGCTTGTACATCACGGTGCTTCTGTACTATCTATTATTATTATTAAAACAATGTTATCAGCTGTGTTCTCTCAGCCCAGTTCTGCACTTGTCTTCTGTCCAATGAAGATTATATGCCATGGAATGCTAGCTAACAGCTAGTGTTCAGCTGCCTTTACTCAGTAGTTGGTGACTGCTAACAAGGCTGTAGTGTTGTGTCAGTTTTCCATATAAGAACCTGAAATCTACATGGTATTTCTAAATGAACTGCTGCAGCTACTGAAGCAGTTGGATCTTTTATCAACATTTAGAATCAGACCACATCATGAATTCTTAAAGAATCAGGGGCACTCCAGCAGTAAAAGATCTTAATTTTGTGGTCTTCCACTAACTGCTATTACCAGTCTTCACAGTGGCTTTAAGGGGGTTACTTTATGAAAAAGGAAGGCTTCTTCCTACATAATCTTATAAATGTGGATAGAACGTTAATCCACATGGTATCTATGACTGATCCAGCTGTACTGCTGCTCTGAAAGAGATCTCCACTTACATGGCTCCCGAATCTTCTCCATTATCACTAACAAAGGACATGGTCCACACCACCTTTAACTTTTAGCTCATCTACTTCTCCTCTTCCTCTCTGGCCTTTTTGTATCTCTTCTTGCTCTGTTTTGGTCCATCCAAAATTGTGCCTTCACAGTCGTCTTTCGCTCCTGCTGCCCTAGCTGTGTCACAACCCTATTTCAGATCCCTTCTCTGGCCTTCCATATTGGAGTCTAGGTTCTTGTCCTCACCTCCATGGCCCTGTGGCCATTTTTACATTCATTTCCTCTCATTCCCCAACTCCTCCTGCCTTCCCACCCCCCATCCCATGCTGCTTTAAAGCAGTTCTCCTAAATGTCCCTTTTGGGATCCTCTCCCTGCTTCTGTGTCACCCAGATAAACATTAGAGGGGTAGCCGTTTTAGTCTGGATCTGTAAAGGGGGCAAAGAGTTCTGTGGCAGCTTATGAATGCATCCGACAAAGTGGGTATTCACCCCCAAAAGCTCATGCTCCAATATGTTTGTTAGTCTATAAGGTGCCACAGAACTCTTTGCCAAATAAACATGTAGCTTCATTCCTACTTCCTTTACTTAAGTACCTCAAGACAGTTCACTCAGCACAGAAGAGGTTCCTTGTATGCAACTCTAGCTCCATCCTTTTCCTCCTTGATTCAGGCCTCCCATTTTTCTCCACTGGGCAAAATTCTGTTCTTTCGCCAGTGTAAAATCCGTAGCAACTGCGTCGCCTCCAGACACCCTGTGGCTTTTTGATGTGACCTTGGGGCCTTTCGTGACTCTAAATTCTCTTCCTCACCTGTACACTGGGCTTGATTCTCCACCACCTGGTATCTTGTGTTGTTTATCTCGCTTCACAGTGAGTGCGATAAGGCATCAAGTGCTCCCATTCTGATGTGCTAGTGTGTCACGCTGCACAGATGTTAATGACACAAAAGCATGGCGAACGAGGCCCCTTGTGTCTGCACAAATGGAGTTGAGCGAATTTATAATGTTGGCCACGTGTGCTTTGGCTCCATCTCTACTGGGCTCCTCATTCACATCTTTGTCTCCTCTTGGCTTTACTACTACAACTCCAATCTCTCTGGCCTCACTGGCGCTCCACTCTCAAGACTTCAGCATGGGCAGAACATTGCTGCTGGCTTTCCCACAAGAAACAAGACCATGTCAAACCCATTTTCAAACAATGCCAAGGGCTTCTCATTAATTTCAGGACACAGTACAAAAAATTATCTTTGTGTGCCAGATATCCTTCAGTAGAGCAACACTGACTTGTACCAGCTGAGGATCTGACCCCAAGCTTGTCTATATATTCCCCTGCCTACTTTCTGTCACTTAACACAGTTGTGTTACTGATGGTTCAAGAGACTTGTCAGCAGCTCCTTCCACCTGGAAAATTCTTCCTGAATCTCTCTGCCTTATCATCGAAATGCAGTTTCAAATATGGCCTGATATGGCCTTTTCTCTCTTTTCTTGTCTGCTTCATGTTTTTCTCCCTTTCTTTCTTATTTTAAGTTTGTAACTGCAGCATTTTATTCTGCAAAGCAGAGTTAGCATGCCAGGCTCTGGACAAGACAGAGTTGTACGGCTAAACAGAGAGGATTTCAGAGAGAGTCTAGTGGTGTCATTCTTCTCAGCTTGCTAAGTGGTGTTCTGGTATTATTCTTTCATTTCATAGAAATCAGTATCCATGGAATTATTGTCCTCTGTTTTATAGCCTGCATATTGCATTTTGAAAAGGTTGTGAGACACTCTCCCGTAATGGAGAAGATTTCCTAAACCTTTTTCATTGCTTTACAATTTATGTTTTATCTGAGTCTATAAAACAGGATTTTCAACTGTATTATGGTGCCACAATAGGGTTCAGAACCCTAACGTAAGAAATGTTCTTCTCTAGTGATTGCAGCCAGTAGCAGTACAGGTGTAGGAATAGTGTTATGGCAGGCAATGGTTTGTTTTCCAAAATTAAATATAGTTGCTGTTTACAAATGTCAGAAGGCAGCAGTGTCTCATACGCAGGCCCGATCCTTAACTAGCGTAAATCAGTGTAGCTTTGCTGCAACTAGCGTATACACTAAGATGCAGCGGAACTGGTCTGTGGACTAGACAAGGCTGCATCCAGTGTTGGTGCCACCACTGAGCAGGTTTAAATGACACGCTGATGAAAAAGCTGGGAGCTGCTGGAGACTTGCATAAACAATGGTTTCTAACAAAGCTATCGCCTGTGGAACTGCTGGTGGCACTGCTGGGAACATTCTTACTGAAAGACTCTCGTGTAGACAGGGCATAAGGGTCCAGTCCTGCTCCCATTAAGTCAATGGGCCTTCTCTGCCTAAGAGGATATCTGGGCCCACATGAACGCACTGCCTTAGGAACTGATCCTGCAGGGTGCTCTGCACCCACGGTCCAGTGGGGACTCACGTAGGCCCAGAGTTCCTTGTCGGTGGACCAGCTTGCAAGATCAGGGCCAACATAGGTGGGGTTTTCAAAAGCTCTCTGCACTTCACTGAAGTAAAAGGCAAAAGTCCCATTGAATTCAATGGGAGCAGGATCTTGGCCCTAAGTATCTGATGCGGTCAGGAGCTGAGTGTTTTGTTTTCTGTAGGATACTGACTGTCCTCAGTTCCTATTGACTTAAGGGGGTATCGTCTGTGCTCAGCACTTCCTAATACTAGACCTTGAGTACCCACAATATCTGATTCTCCACACAATTAGACTGACTATTCTAGTGCATTAAAAAAAAAAAAAAAAAAACCTTGCTGAACCTGATTAAAAACAAAGCAAAAACAACCCCCCAGCAGTTGCTTGTGTGCTGACAAATTATTCAGTAGATCAAGTTTCAGGCTGAGGTGAATTAATACGAGATTTATATAAGGGAAACGTCAAGAGACTCTTAAGTATAGCCGATTGCCACGCACCGTTCTAATACATACAGGGGGAGGGAGGGAGTTGCCAGCCTTCGGTGCTGAACATTGCCAAAGAAAAAATCACTGATGCCATCAGCTCTTTTATTATTTAATGTTTGAGGTCCTGCCATGCCCTCTCTGAAGCAATCTGTCTTTGCTCTTTCATTTATAAAATGGCATAACCACCAGTGAGGGTAAATCCGCCCAAAGAGCTTGATTCATGCACTACCTCTACCAGTCATTGACACGGGGTTCTGATGGACTTAGACTTTTTCTTCGTTCCCATGCTATATAAAGTAAGAGTTTTTAAAGATCTATGAAACCTCAGGTTTCCCTACAACCAAATAATGACTCTTTGCTCAACTCCTGAGGACTGTGTCCAGCTTAGGAAAGGGGAAGTGTTACATAGGGGACACTTCAAAGAGCTCTGTGTCAGCGGGGCAGAGCGAGCAAGAGAGAGGATGTCATACATGTGAAATAAATAAGCAGGCTCTTCTCTGAATATAATCATTCCAGCTACCTCAGAGTGACGTGCAATAACTAACGCAATTTGAGCATCATCTAACAAGGCCACGTGCTCTCACTTGATATGCGTTAAAAACAAAATACCACTAAATGCTGATAAATAAAGAAGGTGGATGAATATTTTGATCAAAATTGGAGGGGGGGTTTATTATTGTTTTTAAATTGAGCTGGTCAATAAGCT
This sequence comes from Gopherus flavomarginatus, assembly GCF_025201925.1. Lineage (NCBI taxonomy): Eukaryota > Metazoa > Chordata > Testudines > Testudinidae > Gopherus > Gopherus flavomarginatus. Next base: position 10,739,156 of record NC_066635.1, read on the forward strand.
GGGAAAGGAGCTTTTTTTTTTTTTTGGAAATTCAAGATGAGGAGGGAAATTTTCATCCCCAAATTGAACTTTTCCAAAAGTTCTAAAGAAAAAATAGTTTGTAAGATTTTGTTGAAATTTAGAAAGTAGAGTAGGTTGGAAAATGTTTTCTTTTTCCACAGAATACAGCTATTCATTGAAAAACAAAAAATCTTCTATCAAAAATCTTTAGGTTTTGACTAATACTTGGAATTTTCCAAGGAAATCCGATGCTTTCAGTGGAAACTTTAGTCAAAACATCTTTAAAAGGTTGCATCCAGCACAAGCTGTTATAATGCAACGGGGTTCATAGTGTGTCAAATGAGTTTGTGTCCATCATCCTGTTTCTACTGGAAAGGGGTGTGTGTAGCAACTAGCCTCACTGGTGGTATTTTCCGTACAGAGGCCAAGAATCAATTGGTCATGGAAACTGAGGCATTGTCAACTGGAGAAAGTTGCACCAGTTTAACTGTAGGTGTGATTTTTTTTTAAATAATTTTGTTTAACCGATGCCAAAGGCCATGTGTATACTTTTATTTCTCTTTAGGAATGGCTTATTTTGGTTTAGTTTAAACCTGTTCCCAAGTCATAGATTTTTTTGTTGTTGTTGAAGGCCAGAAGAGCCCATTTGATCAGCTAGTCTCACCTTCTGTATAACACAGGCCAGAAAATTGCAACCAGGTATTGCTCAGCCCAATAATTTGTGCCTCACCAAAGACTATCTTCCAGAAAGGAATCCAGGTTCGACTTAAGGACTTCAAGGGATGGAGAATCTACCACTTCCCTTGGTAGTTTGTGGCAATGGTTAATCACTTTTGTTGTTAAAGATTTGCGCCTAATGTGTAATATGAATTTATCTGCCCTTAACTTCCTGCTATTGGTTCTTGTCTTTCTGAGCTTAATTGATTTAAATCAATCCAAAATAAACCTGGTGAGATGGGACATGCCCTCACCCTGGTACAAAGGAAGCTAATGAGCTCCTCTGGGCCTGCTCCAGGCTAGCAAGACACAGCTGCAAGTGTAGCTCAGTCTGGAGGGAGCAGAGTTTAAAAGAGGGAAACTTGCCACAGAAAGGGGCTGTGAATTGTAAGAAGGTTGTTCCTCCCAGGGGCTGCTTGGAACAGAGTGAGCCCCACTGTGGAGGTGACAGCTGTAAAACAAAAGCCCCCAAGGAGAGGGGTTGAAGGTAAACCTTGAAAAGGGGCCTTAGACCCTGTTAGACCAAACCCTTAGAGCTGACTCTCTAGGGCAGAGGTCCCCAAACTGTGGGGCATTCCCCCAACCAGGAACATTTTGGGGTGTGATGGGGCCCAGGCAGCCCTCATGGGGAGGGAGCAACACCCAGTCCTGCTGTGTTCCCAGCTTTTCTCTGGCCCCACCCCTAGCCACAACCCCGACCATGGCCTGGCCTCAGCCCCAGCTAGCTCTGTTCCCAGCCCCGCTGCTATCCACAGAGCCAGCCCCAGCCTCAGCCCCCTTACCCCTGTCTGAGTCCCTCTCTTCCTCCTCCCACCCTGGGAGCCATGGCCCCACCCCTGGCCCCAGCTCTGAGGAAGAGGGAGTGGACGGGGTAAAAGGGAGGTGACCCTGAAAAGTTTGGGGACCACTGCTCTAAGGGCTGCCTGAGAGACTGGACAGCCAGATCTCCCCTGCTCCCCTTGCAAAGGGGAAGGTGGAAAAGAGCCAAACCCTGATCTGTGAACGATAGCAGGCAGAGATTTCCCTGTCCCCAAAGACTGCCAACTAGGGGAGAAGAGGGAGGGGGCCTGTTCCCCCCACGCATACCTGGCTAAACTGAAATAATAGTATGCACACAGCCTTTCGCACCAGTTTATGTGCCCCCTTGCTTCTGGAAAGGGAGGTAATTCAATCAGGATTCGGAGGTGCAGTGTCAGGAGCCTGGCCTGAGCTGTACGTGTTCTGTGGCTTGAGCACAAGATCTCCAGAACTGGCAGCTTGGAACCTCTCATAAGCCTTATATTCACACCTAAAAGAAAACAAACAAGCCAGCAAAACTAATGTATGAGAGTCTGGGCATGTTACATTTCCGCTGGCTTGCCAAAACTCACTTCCCGTTGTCACGCTAGACCAGGGGAAGTCATGCTTTTCTCTTAATTTGCACTTCCACCATGCGTTCTGTCTGAGGGTTTCAAAGGATTTTATAAGCATTAATTAATTTAACAATCCTCTCAACAACCCCAGTGAAGGAAGTAAGCAATATCCTTTCTGGGAAGCAGGGTTTTGTCCAGTGAATGGAACACAGAAGGAGCTGTTAGGACTGTTGGCATGCATTCTGTCTCTGCCACTAACTTGCTGTGGGACTCCAGGCAAATCGTTTTACTTTCCTGTACCATGGTTTCTTGATCTGTAAACTGGGGCTAATAAGTCTTGCCCATCTTTGAGATTTATGGGTAAAAAAGCAATAAATGCAAAATAATGGTTCTGAGCATCCTCATTTTGCACACAGAGAAACTGAGGCATGGAGCGGTTTAAACATAACAATGTCACTTAGTCTTTTGCGTTTCCAAAGATAACTATTAACTAATGAATCCACCCTGTACCTCCTGTAAAGTAGCTGTGTATATACAGTCACAAATAAAAGCTCTAGAGAAAAAAATTATGTAGCATATGTACACCTTCTAAGAACTGAAAAGTAGAGCCTCCATTGAGCACCATAATAACCATAAATACTAATACATAATCAATACCCCATGAAAAAATTTTAGGAGGATAAAGCAATCCAGACCCATAATCCATGTTATGAGGTCATCCAAAGGACAGTCATATCCGATATGATGAAAAAAGAGATTTCTCTGATAGATGCCAGATCACATTTTCTCAGTGTGTTCCTTTGAAATGCTCTTTTGTTCTGCAGGGCTAAGAATGAAATTAAATCACAGCTGATACAAATGCTGATTTGGAATGGCTGGGAGCCAACCCCATATCCCAAAGCAACCCTATGCCTCTCCTACCGTGTCAGACTTCTCCCCATCCTCCAAACTAAGGAAGGGATAAATGTTAACATTTGTTACCTAGCTGGACACACTGTGATGGGAGAACAGAAGCTGAAAGGGTGTTGTCATGACAAACGCCTGTCGGGGATGGTCTTGATGTATTGAATCCTGACTCAGGGTGAGGGGAGATGGACTAGATTACCTCTTGAGGTCCCTTCTTGCCCTACATTTCTATGATGCGAAAATAGATCAGGTGCAAAACAAAGTAATCTCCAAATGGCTGAGGACTATAAATTACTACAGCTGGTTCGGTTATTTATTCTGAAATTGTTTGTCCTTTTGTCTGTGAATTGTTCATGAACAAATAGTGGTTTCAGAGAATCTACTTATTTTGTAAGTATCCTTCAAACACTTTGGCTGGAAAGTTTTCCTACCAAGGCCAGTTTGCAAACTGTCCTCTTTGTGTATTTACTATGTGTAATTCATTTTTATGGTGAGGAATGAGTGGTGACATAGAATCATAAAACTGGAAGGGACCTCAAGAGGTCATCTAGTCCAGTCCCCTGCACTCAAGGCAGGACTAAGTATTATCTAGACCATCCCTGACAGGTGTTTTCCAACCTGCTCTTAAAAGTCTCCAATGATGGAGATTCCACAACCTCTCTAGGCAATTTATTCCAGTGCTTAATCACTCTGACAATTTTGTTTACTGACTGGATGACGCAGACTTCCTAAATTAGAGAATGGTGAATACAATAATAATGAATAACATTGCTATGATTTTGTTCAGTGAATAGTTGTTTATGAAGATTGTGGGATGTGTAAAACTTTTACAAATGCCCAGAGGTTGTCCACATGCTCAGGAATTGCAGCCGACCAAACATACCACACTCAATCCCAAACACATTCAGGAAGTATTTTATTTTAATCAGCCAATTCCGTGAGATCCTGATCCTGTCTTCTCATTGGAAGAATCCCATTAATTACTTTGGGAGTTGGATCTGTTGTAATTTTGAGGTTTAAAATTCACATTTTTACTGCAACCTGTCCTTTTTAAATTTTAAAATGGCAGCATTTGCCAACTCCTCAGAGCGCTGAGATGTTGGAAGACATCTCAGGGGAGATGGATTTGTGTGCAGCGGGCTTCTGATAAACTAGAGGGGCATTATAATGGCCATTTATTACATGGTTCTGCAGTTTGTCACTGATATCTCCACACCACATATATATGCACAGCTAGTCTATTGCTCTGTAGAAAACATGAGTTTCTGCTTTGCGAAGGCTATTATCGCGTGTGTTATACACATCTCTCATCAAATCGTGTAAATGAACCAGAGTAACTCCAGGCAATCACTCAGTATTGATTATCTGATTCACTGAAAGATCTTGCAACAGGAATTGCTCAATATTATTTACTTGTGTTCCCTTTGTAGTTAAAGAACACAGTAAACTAAAGGTTAAATGCATTGGCTGTACCCAACTGGCAACTACTCACCAGACTAGATGAGAGAGAGCACACATAATTGAATTAACGGAAACTGAGGCCTGCCACAGTCACAACCACTGGTGGCTTCACCAGTGCAAACCCTATGTGCAGGCATCCCTACATTTTGCACCGATGCAGCCTATTCCAGTTTCAAGCAGATGTATGGTGCACCGGCTGTAAATTGCAGCTTATAGCTACTTAATCTTTCTACAATAAGGGTCTACACTGGCACAGCTACACCAGTGACTTAAATCCCCAGCGTACACAAGGCCTGAACTACAATTGCAGGCAGATCCGAGAAAGTCTCTCACTCATCGCTACAAGACACTTTATTGTCATCCTCTCAGGCATCCATCTCATTTGAGTGCATCTGTCTTCGATCCAACTTCTAGCGTAGTGCTAAACCAGGGGAGAGGCATCCACTACAGACGAACAGCGAGCTCACAAAACTTTGTTTTATTGAAACCATCAGGCTTGGCTGAAATTGCCAGTCTCAGCAGAGGAAAAACTGATGACTTCATCCTTGGAGCTGCTTGAGTGTAAGCTCCTCTTTCACAGATCTATTAGGAAGTTCGCTGAGCGGGAAACCAAACTGCCAAATTAATCGCACCTTCCCAGCAGAGAAGTACAAAGGTATACGTACGCTGCAGTTAACCACTCCCAATTGGCCTGTGTCAGCTGAGTGGGGTTTGCGAGCCTTGGTCTATAGAACGGCAGGGTAGATCTCTGGGCTTGGGCTGGAGCCCAGGCTCTGGGGCCCATCTCACTCACAGGGTCTCAGAGGGCAAGCTCCAGCCTGAGCCCAATCACCTACAAGACAGTTTTGTAGCCCCACAACCCATTGAAAACCCAAGTCAGCTGACACAGCCAGGTGCCAGCCATAGGTGCTTAATTGCATCTTAGACATACCCTGAAAGGCTCAACAGGAGCCCAGGTTACCTGGAACTGGAAAGAGAATTGGATGTTCTGCAGGTATTGTCAAGCTTGACCAACCTCCATTAGTGCAAATTGGCATTAACTCAGTTGTCTTCAATGAAGCTGTGTAGATTTACACCAGTTGAGCCTCTAGCTCAAAACATACGTTGTAGGGCAGGGGTAGGTGGGAGGAAACTTTAATCCACTGACTTTTTTCCTCTTTAATTAAACACAGATTTTTTGTAATGTTTGCAGTGGGAAACTGTAATTTAGTTTTAGAATTTCCCATTTAATACTCCCCTAATGCCTGTGAAAAGCTTTGAGCTGCAGTTCATGATTTGAATCTTTATGGCTAATTAGCTGGCAGACTGACTTGGAGAAAAGCAGTATATATTTTCAGAGCCTGAGGGAAGAGAAGGAGGCCACAGGCTTGAAGTCGCAGGCAATTTTGCCATGAAAAAAAATGTCCCCTCCTTATTCGTTTAAAGATTCATGAGCCTAGTTCTACTTGATGCAGAATCATGTCAGCCAACTGTGATTAAACTCTGTTTTGACCAGCCCTTGGAGTCACGCTTACGTATTGTTGAGCTGAAAGGGGTAATTTTTAAATTGTGAGGTGCCCAGTAATTTTATTTTTAAAATTACCACAAATATTTGGTTTAGAGAAACAAGAAATGGTAGGCCAGCTCTTACTGCTTCTCTTACTGCCGACTCTGGTGTGACTCTCACAACTGTAGTCACATGGGTTCTTTTACAAAGTTTAAGGGACACAATGATCAAAACCAAGGAAAATAAGTGCCCTTATTAACCAAACCATTTTATTATTAAAGAGAAAGAAAACATTAAACAAAACCACACAAGTAACCAAACACAAATGATGAACTGGGTTACTACTGTTACAGTCTCTTCTGTATGTCTCTGTGTGGAGAGCTCTGAAGGGAGATTACACCCTTCAGAGTCGAGTAAATTAAGACCAAACTAGAGTATTCCCCCAAAACTATTGTGAATTTAGTTTTAGCATTTTAAAGCTGTTTGTGTAGGCAAAATAACTTGTTCAGGGGCAAGAAAGCCTATCCATTTACTAATAACCTAAGCTGTTCATAATTGGGCAAAGCAAGCAATGTTAACTAAGAAGCCATTTCAGGGGCTGTCTTCAAACAGGCTAATTATGAATATTAAGAATCTTGAATCAAATTAAATCTCATTATTGCTCTGTTTACCAGTGTTTAACCCCTGTCTCCTCTCCAGGAATAGATGGCCTGGTGACAGGAGAAATGGTTACTAATATAAGTTACAGCAGCATTTCAGTATCCCCATACAACCATCACGAGTTTAAATCTGAATCTTTGGCAATGTTTCAGTTAATTTGCGCTCACCAATCCCTGTTGCAGTTTTGTGGAGGTTTTTCTTGGCTTGGTTTCTTCTTGAGTCTTCCGTTTTTCTTATGTCTGTGGCAACTTGCTTGTAAGGAGACACAGGGTGAGTTGTGGAGTGCTTTGCTGTCTAAGCAGAGTAGTGGGGGTTTCATTTCACTTTTATACTTTTCTCCTTCCAATTTTTATGAAATTATGAGAAAACACACCTCTTTCTGACTTGTTTAGATTCAGGTTGGTTGCTATCATTCTTTCATTAGCTCTCTGCCTTCCGTAGTAGGCCTCATATCTTATGAATATGTAGTTTAATCAATATGTAAGATTCTTTGTTCTTCTTGTGGCAGTAAAGCATCAGATAACTTTCCAAGCTAGTTTTAACTCTTTCTTTGTGTTCAGAGCAATCTAAGATATGCTTTCAGATATCTCAGATATGCTTTACTAGAGTTTGACAAGTATCAGAGGGGTAGCCGTGTTAGTCTGGATCTGTAAAAAGCAACAAAGAGTTCTGTGGCACCTTAAAGACTAACAGAAGTATTGGAGCATAAGCTTTCATGGGTCTGATGAAGTGGGCATTCACCCACAAAAGCTTATGCTCCAATACATCTGTTAGCCTTTAAGGTGCTACAGGACTCTTTGTTGCTTTTTAGAGTTTGACAGGAAATGAAATCCTGTTTTCAAAGAAGTCCAAACACTCCTGTTTTTATATAAAACTCTTTAGTTCTCAAAACAGCCTTTTAAAATTAAATCACTTTTAGAAAGTCTTTAGCTTACATTGTTGATTCTACGTGATGGGTTTTGGAATCATGATATTTCTTGTCTTCCTGAGTTGGGTTGGCGGGGTTCTTGCACACTGCCTGTAACTAATTAATTTCTCATTTAATATAAATATTATTTCCTTAAATGGTTTCTTACATTGGTAACTAATTTAGCAAGGTCATTAGGCTACAGATTGCTACCTAAAGCATTTTATCATAGCAATGATATTAGGAGGTTTGCGTTTAGATTACATATTTTCAATTATGCATTTTGTAAAAGTATGTGTCATTTCAGCATTTTAAGAAATAAACAGAAGTTTAAAACATTTCAACTACCAAACATGTTTTTCTTTCTGCAGTTTCAAAAACACAAGCAGAGCTTTTCCTTTGAAAAGAAACAAGGTTTGTACGGCCACTTTACATCCTAAATTTATGGCTCTGGTAATACACCCTAGATTCCTTTTTACGATTAGGTGTCTACTTAAAACATGAATGTTCTATGTGGGTTGTCTTGATGTTTGTTTGTCCTTGGGACATAGAAGCAGAAACTGTCTGGAATTTTTTAGATTAGCTTTAACATAAGAATGGCCATACAGGGTCAGACCAATGGTTCATCTAACCCAGTATCCTCTCTTTGGACAGTGGCCAATGCCAGGTACTTCAGAGGGAATGAACAGAAGTGATGGTCCCTTGTCATCTACTCCCATCTTCTGGCAATTGGAGACTTGGGAAACCCAGAGCATGGGGTTTGCATCCCTGACCATCTTGGCTAATAACCATTGATGGACCTGTCATCCTTGAACTAATCTAGTTCTCTTTTGAACCCTGTTATAGTTTTGACCTTTACAACATTCCCTGGCAACATGGTCCACAGGTTGACTGTGTGTTCTGTGAAGAAATACTTCCTTTTGTTTGTTTTAAACCTGCTGCCTATTAGTTTCACTGGGTGACCTCTAGTTCTTCTGTTATGAGAAGGAATAAATGACACTTCCTTATTCACTTTCTCCATGCCATTCACAATTTTATAGACCTCTATCATCTCTCCTCTTAGTGGTCTCTTTTCCAAGCTGAAAAGTTCCAGTCTTTTTAAGCTCTCCTCAGATGAAAGCTGTTCCATAATCTTAATCATTTTTGTTGCCCTTTTCTGTACCTTTTCCAATTCTAATATGTTTTTTTTGAGATGGAGTGACTGGAGCTGCATGCAGTATTCAAAGTGTGAGTACCATGGATTTATATAGCGGCATTATGATATTTTCTGTCTTATTATCTATCCCTTTCCTAATGGTTCCTAACATTGTTAGCTTTTTTTTTTGACTGCCGCTGACAGAATGTTCACATTTTGTAACATGACTAGTTAACCATATATGGTGGTATATTTCTAAGCGTCCTGGCTGATATATCTGTAACTATATATTTTACTATTCAACAAAGGGGACAAACAGGTTTGTAACAACCTAGAAAAACTCTGTAATAATTTTTAAATATGTTTTTTGCATCAATACTGAAGTCTCGCCTGTATAACAGCAGTTCTTAACCACGGGTCCAAGGCTCCTTGGTGGGCCATGAGCAGGTTTCAGGGGGTCGGCCAAGCAGGACTGACATTAGACTCGCTGGGGACAAGGGCAGAAAGCCAAAGCTCCACCTCCCCAAGCCCTGCCACCCGGGCCTGAAGCTGAAGCCTGAGCAGCTTAGCTATGCAGGGCCCACTGTGGCTTGGGGCCCTGGGCAATTGCCCTGCTTGCTACCCCCTAATGCCAGCTCTGGTTTTTATATGCAGTAAAATAGTTGTTGTGGAACACGGGGGCTGTGGAGTTTTTATAGCATGTTGAGGGGGGGAGGGTTGCGAACCCCTGCCCTACAATACTGATGTGTAACATTCCTCCCTCTGCCGTCCTTTGAATTTTGCTCACTGAATCTAGGGGAGTCAGTTGGTGAAATGGACATGGGCCTGGGATAAGAGGAATGTTTCATCAACTTAGACTCTTCTCTGAATTCTCCCCATTCTCTAAAACCCAGCAGAAGGCATGGTAAAACGTAGAATCCATTGTAGCAAAGAGTGCTGGCTGCCTGGAAGATGTTATGCAACACAAGTTTAATAAACACTTCCTTGGTGAGGACAGAGCTGTTTAGACTCCCATTACTGTGCTTGCACAAGAGCAGAGGCTCTGATAGAATTGCACGGAGTTGTTTTTGTATGATCCATGCACCTGGTGAACTGTAAGGTGCCATGAAGATGATAAACTGATGAGACACTGACACTTAGCCTATGTGTACATCGCAGTTCAAGACTGATTCTAGGATGGCTGCGTAGGTGGAGCTGAGTTCAGACTCACAGGTGACATTTTGGATATTTTACCTTTTGCATAGGTATATAGGAATTGCCAGGCTGGATCAGAACTCAGGTCCATCTAGTCCAGAATCCTATCTCCAGCAATGGCTAGCACCAGATTTTTCAGAGGAAGATCCCAAGAAACCCAGAGTAGGTAGATGGGGGATAATCTGCTTCCATGAAGCAAGAAGTTTGTATTCCTTCCAAAACTCTCTGTTTGCATTAACTGTTATAACGCTGGGTGTTCTTGTTATCAATATAAATGTCAAATCCCTCTTTGGATCTTAATCAGTTCTTGGCCTCATAACATTATGTGGCAGTGAGTTCCATAATCTAATCACATGTTCAGTAAAAATATATAGATATCAGTTTTGAATTTCTTATCTTTCAATTTCATTTAATATTCTCTTTTTTTCTTGTGTGACAAAACAGAGAGAACAAATGATCCCCATCTCTTTTCTTTAGACCCTTGACTGTTTGATATATTTTCATCATGTCCCCACTGACTCATCTCCTTTCTAAGGTAACAATCCCAGTCTCTTCAATCTCCCTGCATATAAGAGGTTTTTCCATCCCCTTGATCACTTTTGTCACCATTCTCTGAACCTCTTCTAATTCTTCGATATCCCTTTTGAAAGGGAGTGACCAGTGCAGCACACAGTATTCCAGATGAGGGTGGACCATCAATTTATATAATGGCATTATAATGTATTCTGTATTTACCACAGTTACACCATAAACTGTATCTCCTCAATTCCCATGTGTAACACAGTAGCGCTACTTGCAAACAACAATTTGCAAAGATTTTCATGACCACCACCAAATCAACTGAGGATTGTGGGGGATGGGAGAGGAAAGTATTCCCTGGAAGAAGATTGCTGCCTTCTAGCTGAGAGGAAAACAGTAAAGTTGGCGATTAACGGGTAGAATAGAGTGGGTGGATAACGCTTTAATCCCAGGAGAGAATGTGTCTGAATCCAACCAGCCATGAGCCTAAACTTTATATGGTAGCATCAAGGGTAGGCAGATGGAGAAGCACTGAAGAAAGGGAAGGAGAAGGTGTATCCATCTTAGGGTGACCAGATAGCAAGTGTAAAAAATTGGGATTGGGGTGGGAGGCAATAGGAGCCTATATAAGAAAAAGCCCCCAAAATCGGGACTGTCCTATAAAATCAGGACATCTGGTCATCCTAATCCATCTCTGCCATCAAAAAGATACTGAATTGTTCCTGGTACTGGTCAGATGCTAGATGGATAGCTATCCATAATCTTTGTTTGGTTCGGTATTGTTATATCTACAATATTTGATCAATAATATCAAATGCATTAAGATATGTGCCGGGGGAGGGAGAAGATGTCATACCTGCAGCAGATTACTGATTAATGGCACTCAGGTGACATAAGAGCCATATCAGGATGGTCCATATGCTCTTCATCAACCTGCACCTGTTTCTCAGAGAATGTCTTGCAGCAACAATAAAAGTAATGTTGACACCTACTCACAGCTGAAATGGTGACTTCTGCTGTTAATAGGGCAGGTTAGCAAGGACACTGCAGTGAAGGTTCCTGTTTATGTATTATGGCCATGCTGTCAAGGTATAAGTAATTACTTTCATCATGCCTGAGCTGTGTGGTCACCAAGGTTTAATACATGACAGGTAACGGATGCTGCCATTCTTCTGAGGTTTACAAAGTGATATTAGTGCCATTATTTGCTACAGTTCCATTTTATCTGCTAAGTGGGGAGAAAATACTAGTGTGGCCTCTTTATTGTGGAAAGCCTATAGTTTTCTTTTGGTTCTGGGTTTGTTCTCGTCAGAAATTAGGTTGTGTCCTCATTCACACTGGCAACTTCCCTCCTTATTCAGTGGGTCTTTATCCAAATTAGTTTCATCGTTAGTTTCAGGCTTTTTGTGTTCACTGGTTCCTGGCTGTGTTTTGAATATTTCACATGCTCCTGTGTTTAAGCTGTAATGGTGTGGGAAGATGAAGCCGTTTGCTGCAATCCCTCCCACTGAATCTCACAGGGAAATCTCACATTAGGCACTGTGTTTACACTGCACTGCTCATCCTCAAGGACTATCATGAAATATGGTGACTGAGCGGGTAAATGTAGCTGCCGTTGAGTTCCGCAGTGGCACTCACACAGAGCCTCGAACATTCAAACTTGTTTGATTGAGAGAGTGAATGGTGCCTGAGACTCCGCTTCAGTGATATCCAAAGGCATTCTCTGAGCTTTCAAGAAAGTGCTGTGCATTCTTTAACTTCCAGCTGGATGCCCACCAGAAGCTATGGTTTAATGCCGTCTCTGAAAGACACGACATGAGTCATTTAAAACATTTTTTTTAAAGTCTAGAGGTGACCTATGGAGCTCCAGGAGACTGATTCTAATGTAGTATCAAGCAGCCTTTCACATACACTACCGCTGAGCCTAGGAGGCTTTCAAAGGGGTGACAGTCCAAGTATCCCTGAGAAGGATTCAGTTCATATCGCTTATTACATCTAATCCCTCACTGTGCAGAAGCTACATCTACACAACCGTTTCCAGTCTAATTTCCAGTTTCCATGGGCTCAGAATTAAATGTGCAGCTTAATATATTCCCAGATAAGTTGTGTGCCATACAACATGAGATGTACAGTGGAGTTGATTTCATCTTGGGACCTACACTTGAAACTGCTGGGGCCTTGTGACTTTGACTCAACTGCCTAATGTTGCATCGACTTATTGTGACACAAACAGCCAAACTCTGACCTGACTTACACCACCAGGGAGCTGTTCCACTGAAGCCCAAGGTGTTGTGAAGGATATAAATCAAGGCAGAATTTCCCTATGTCTTTTATTTATTTTCAGATCATGGGCATCTCTGGTAGCCAATGAGAGAGTAACAGGAACATATCTTTCTCCTGTACTACTGAGATGTGCTGGGTATGAGCCACCTGGTTCTTCTCCCAAAGAAATGTGAAACAAAGCAACTTTTGCTAAAATGGGGGCTAAATCTTGCAGCCCCAGAGGCAGTAGAGGGTTTGAGATGGTCTGATCTTGCTAGTCAGAAAGGACTATTCAGTCAGTGCCGAGGAGAGTGCAAGAAAAATGTGTGGCAAGGGGACTCTATCTGGCTGCATGGAAATGCCTGAGCCTGCTTACAGTAATGCTGGTGTTGTGTTATGTTGACTTGTGTAGAGACAGTCCTGTAGTGCAAAAACAGGAGAGACCTTGTTAAAATGTCGTCATAATGCAATCAAACTTTTTTCAAAGCTGAGACAGGTGACATCTTTATCCGTCTTTGTATTACAGTATTGCCTAGAGGCCTTGTTGTGCCAGAGGCTATCCATACACAGTTCCTGCCGCAAAAAGTTTAACCTCTAAATAGGCAAGACAAAGGAATCATTAATAGTCGCATTTTTATAGATGCTGATCTGAGGCACAGAGACTATATGACTTGTCTGTGGTCACACAAGACAGAGCTAGAACCTGAATCCAGTTCTCCTGAAGCAAATTCCAAAGCCTTAACCACACAACTTCTGTATATAGCTTATTCAGGTCACTCCTCAGTCTCATCTGTTCACATGGAGATACAGCCAGGATTTCTGTCTGAGGGGTGGGTCTGATGATGCTATGGAATGCATTACAGTGGTTTTATGATTGCGTAGTGGTTGATACAGTCCTGAAACTGTCTCATCTAATGATATGGGAAGAGGAAAACTCTGCCAGGCATAGTGTGCCATGAATTCTTGTGGCCAGTACAATCTAACTTTTAGAAAATCTTTACAGTTTGAGTGTAGCAGGAGTGCCCAACTAACACACTCATTCCTTCGGCCAATGTCTCTTCAGGCAGATCAGGAATAAAAGGGACTCTCTCTTCCTGCTGTTCTTCTGAGCAACATGGCAGTGAAGGAGCAGGCAAAAGTGATAATTGCAGGTTACTCTGCCAAATGCTAACTTGGATTGACCACATTATTTTAAGACTGGCACAAAGTTGACACTGCTCTCTGCTTGCCTTTGGAGCCATTCATCCCAGCATTTCAGTGCATGGAATAGATGTCATTAAACATAACAGGGAGAAACACTGTGACTAAATAGGCAGAGATGAACTCGACCTGGCTGAGCCAAAGGAAAAAGTTTAGCATGTCTGTTTCATACTGATCCTTCTTGTGGTTCATGTACACTGATAGAATATAGGACCCCCTGGGTCTGTTTCCTCTGCCCACCCCAACTTAGAGCTAGAAATGGGCCCCAAGGCCAAGTGTTTAGATTCAGAACTGGGTCCAGGTCCAAATCCAAACCAGGAGGTGTTTGGATTGGGAGTTCCATCTCTGCCAATTACAGAGCCAGGCCCAAGTAATGACATTCCAATCCACATCTGGATTGGAATTTGCCCAGAGTTCAGGGGGCTCAGATCCAGTGTCTCAATTTGGGCCCATCTCCAGGACAAAGCTTATATCACTGGTACATAGGGGCAAGGTAAGCAAGCCTCTGGGAATGCATTACCCACTCTGAAGAAGGACCATGAAGACACTGTAAAATCAGAGATTCCAAGATGTCTAGTTTTATTCTATTCTATAAAGGTTCTTATGTCCCCTTCATCAGCGTAGTATCCAAGCACCTTCAAGTACCGCATTAAGCAGTGTGACTAGTATCAATCAGATGGTTCATTCTCTCTCCCATCCTCTCACCAGGAGGAGAATTGTTCGTGCAGTGGAGTGCTTTGTTGTGGTAGGGTTTTATTTCTGGCGGTTTTTTTTGTTTTTCACTTTTAATCTTTGTCTCTTTCTCTTAATGGCAACTTTTCAAGTGAACAGCAAATTATCAAAAGCAGTGGGCTTTCCTTTCCCCATCAGGCATCGATTGGGTGGAGGCTCAGTCAACCCTGCTTGCCCCACAGCATTTGACTAATGACTTTCCTCTGAGACGAGCTATTCACTCTACATTTAAATGGCTCAGATCTTCTGAATTGTTTTCAAAATCCAAGATGAAAAATTCCAGTAAAGGTGCATGGTCATGAACTATGACTTGTTAACACTGCTGCCAAGGTACTCAACTACTATTAATGCATTTTACCTAAGCTCTTGGCCATTATTTCCAGGGGATTGGGGCGGGGTGGGAGTTCCATAAGCTCTCCCAAAAGATACAAAATGCCCTTGTGTCCCCATACAATGGGTCTGAGCTAGCCACAAACTCCAGACAAGAAAGGTTGCTTTGTGGACACTGTGTGCCAGATCCTCAGTGGACTAAATCAACATGGTTTCATTGAAGTCCCTCAATTACTCAAGATTTATTTGAAACTGCTTATTTTTGATTGGTCATATACAGTAGGGCACCTGAGTGAGCAGGGGGCATTCTGTCCTTAACCCCATTGATATTCAGCTTAGCCTCGAAGCCTTCAGTGGTATTAGTGGTAATAATGATCTGGTTATTTTTCTCTGACCTCCTCTGCAGCAGTTCCCCAGTAACATTCCTTACCCTGGGCATATCCTATGCTCAGATAATGAGGATGATATTTGAGGCTCCTCTGATTCTTTATTTTATCCAGTTGTTTGATCAGTAAGTTCTTCTTTACATCTTCTTGCTTTATTTATGCCATTAAAATTCTCCATCATAGTATATGTGAGCATGGCATACAGTGTCCCCCAACTCCATCTACGTTATGATAAATATAAACTGACACCTCTAACAAATATGGGACTGGACCCTTTAGAAGACTGTGACTCTGATTTCAAAGGGAGTTTTGCCTGCACAAGGTCTGCAGAGTCAAAGATGATACCTGCAAGTGATGAAAAGTGTTCACCATCACAACAGGGCCAAATGTTACCACAAACCTCACTCACAGGATTGTTTTGCCTGGATGGGGTTTAACTTCACGAAGAAAATCCTGCTTCCTCCATGATTACATGCCTTCTTCCAGCCTCTTGTATCTGTAAAACCCACTGATCAGTGCATGTTATGCAACTGCCTCTGTGCGTGATCCACAGAGGAAATGAATCTGCCCTAGTGCTAGCAAGAAGTCTTAATTCCCTTTTGAAAATTTTACCTTAAGACATTTAGGACCTTAAGTCCATTGATTTTTTTCCCCATTAGACTTAGGCTCCTGTATGCTTAAATCACTTGTGAAAATGGGACTTAGGCTCCTAAATCACTTAAAAGATTTTTTGAAAAAAATGCCTTCAATTGTTTAGCTCAAAGCTGTAGAAGTTCATCTTCTTACTTCTGGAGATCTCAAGTTCAATCCAGGTATCAAAGGAAGTGATGGTCAATACACACACAGAAGACTCAGTAAGACTTTCCACTCCATGTTAGCCATACGTATCTAAGAGACAACTAAAAAACTGATGCATCATTCTTGTTCACTTGGATTTTTTGGCAACTGTGCCTAACTTCCTTATTTGTTTGCAGTGCAGTTGTTGATCCCAGGACATGAAAAAGATGAGGTAGGTGAAGTAACATCTTTTATTGGAAAATAAAAGTTGGTCTGGCATTTGGTCCAATAAAAGATATTACTTTGCCTACCTTGTCTCCCTAGATTCCTTACAGTGTCATGAGAGATCCTGGAAATCAGTCCAATAGCAACAAGTTTGATCTTGTCCAATGCAAAAAGGATCTGAGTAAATAACTCTCTGACGTTAGTGCATATAGCATAGGAAAGCAATTTCCCCTGCCTTGTGAAATATATTCTGTATCTGTCTCTCCAGTATGTTTTCATGCTGTGTTTTTCTTCATGCCCACAGTCAATAATAATGTAAATGATACTCTTTGATGCCCTTTGTTCACATCATTTATTTCCATCTCTTTATCTGATTTTGCCAACAGGACCTAATTTGAGAAAGGCTTCAGTTCATTGCCAGAAGGGATTTAAACACTGTTAAGGCTGACATTTTCCCTCATCTCACATCCTGTGGGGTACCTGATTGCAAATTTATAATGCACTAGAGGTCTTGCCATCAGAAGATACAAACTTACAGTAATAGCAACTAATTTGAAAAAAGATCTCCAGCGCATCAAAGTCTGCAGCTGGTTTACACAGACTAATTAATCCTTATTTGACCTGAATTAACTCTTAATCTGTGTGAAATGAAAGAGCTTTAGGGATACTGCAAATTTTAGAAGCTGGAAAATCCTTTCTCTGGAGGAGGCTTCTGCATCTGGATGACACGTGGATTTAAACTTGTTGGGTTGCTGTTGGAAATTAGCTTCCCTTTTTCCAGCCAATACGGGAGCAGGAGAATTTCTTTCACCACAAGGATAATGAAGGTTTTAATTGAAAGACACCCTGACCATGGCAGGAGTATAAGATGGTGGCTGGAAACAGCGCAGGACCAAGGGAAGTTAGGAGTCTCCTGATTCAGTGTGGGGAAGCTAAATAGAGGCAGCTGATTTTTCAACAGAAGCATGAGGCAGATAGAGTGGAGTCTGAGTTCAAACAAGCTCTCGGAATAAAGGCAGGAAAGTCTATGGAAAGAGTGAGAGGCTAGTGGGATCTGACCCTTCCATAGCTTGGCTTAGTTTGGTATCTCTGAAGACTGAGAGCAGTTTCAGTGGTTTGGGATGTTAACTTTTTGTGCTGTCTGGTGCTGAACCCCACTGATAAACATAAGCTCCTCCTGAGAAAAAGATTTTTGTTTTTCCACTCAAAGACAAACGTTGGCTGATTATTCAGGGCTGAACAATCAGAACTGGGAACAGAACCCTGTAATCCTAACAACCAGCCCCAGGAAGTCCCATGTCATACCAGCTGCATGGTTCATCTTCTCCTGCCTCTAACAATGAGCAGTAATAGATGCTTCAGTGGAAACTGGAAGGATAACCATTACTGCCTCTTATGGAACAAGCTTCATAGCCACAGGCAATTAATGACTTGCTGATGCTTTAAAACACGAAAGATTGAAATTTTTATATATTTTATCCTGCTTACTTATTATTCTTTTGATGCCTGACTAGGGGTCCCAAACAATATTGAGACTCTGAAGACTTTACAGTCTAAATAGACACGAGTGAAAGAAAGGAGATATCCTTCTCTCCATTTTACAGATGGGGAACTGAGACGCTGTTTCCCAAAGTGACACAGGAAATTTGTGGCAGAGCCTGGAATGGAACCGATGGCTGCCTGAATCATAGTGATGTAGCTGAATCCTTTCTCGCATTCTTCCCAATGTCACTGTATCTATTATTCAGTGAAATACCTCCTGCTCTAGCTACCGGTAATATACATTAAGAGAGCTACCAAATTGTGTGTAATAAATGTCACCCTTCAAATCAGCTATCAGTCTAAGGCTTAAGGTAACCATTTAAAGGTTTTTATCTTCAAGATCCAGTGCTGTTTTCTATTGCCCCCACTTGTTAGCTTTGAAGTGCTTAGAAGGAAAATAAATCATAGCTCAGTGTAGTATTTCCATCATTGGTAATGCCATGACAGTCTCAGAGGCTCACAAGATTATAGTGATAAGAGTCTAGTTTTAAAATGTTAACCAGTTCCCAGCCGGATTTTTGACCTCAGACTGCATTAATGTTGTGTCATTTTCAGGTCTAATGCCAATTTCTGTCTTGCAACATATGATCATTTAATGCCTGCTTTACGCTTTGAATTATGGTAATATATTGGAATAGTGTGTTTTGACCTTTTTAATATTTTGTATTTTTATTGGATAGATGTTTCACTGCTTTCCCCAGAGGTTAAACAAGACAGTTAGAGGGAGAGAGAATGGCAAGCCAGCCAATCCAAATACAGAATACTGAAAAGGTCAAACTGCAGGAGCATCCTGCTAATTCAGAGAACAGGGAAGGCGTGGAAGCTCAAAGACAGGATTCGTGACAAATACCACAACAAGAACAGAAATGACATATTGTCGGCATTACAGATTAAAGGGCATCTTCTCAGCAGCATCTGGAGTGATGCCCACAAACCAATGTGCAATGAGCTGAGAATATGCAAACGTGTTGTGTGTGTGCAATTACCTCCTTGCATATGCAGGTGCATATATTGCAGTCGTGGCTTGGCTGCTGCTATTTACATCTCTGGCCCCATTAAAATCTGGTTCAGGAAGGGCATGTCTATTTTTAGAGGAAATTAGTGTTAGGAAAGGGAATTCCCACCACTGGGCAGGTGGGATTTTAAAGGGCCAGAACTGTATTTAAAAATATGGGCCTTTAAGGTTTTCTTTAAAAAACTGTTTCCCCCCTACAGGATTTCCGTCATCTTGAGGCTTTTGATCTAGGGGGAGGGATAGCTCAGTAGTTTGAGTATTGGCCCGCTAAATCCAGCGTTGTGAGTTCAATCCTTGAAGGGGCCATTTAGGGATCTGGGGCAAAAATCTGTCTGGGGCTTTGAGCAGGGGGTTGGACTAGATGACCTCCTGAGGTCCCTTCCAACCCTGATATTCTGTGATTTGCATATGCTCACAAAATGAAACATAGATGATGGCACATTGGTATCACAGCTAGGTTTCTAATTAAAAAATAATTCACAAAAGCAAAATCCTTCAAGTAAATGCAGAGCTGCACTTTTGGTTCTTGATCTCTCTGTCCATCAGCAGTGAACTTATTTCCTGAAACTCATCCCTCCTCAACCCCTCCTACTTGACATATGGATGGATACCAATATCTGATCTCTTCTCCATGGACTTGTGGCAGCATGTTGCGCTGTTTGGGAGGAGAATCTTAGCTAAGGACCTGAGGCTTTGCTGTCAGAGAGTGAAAAAGCACTGCAGAGGCAGGTTGGGATGATAGCTTCCCATGGGGAACTGAAGGATCATTGTTGAGGAGTGTGATACCGACAGACCATGTGCCAGCTCATGGCAAAGGCCTAAGGCCTCACTGAACCCTGACAAATGCAGAGTTGGAAACCAGTCTGGTTTCTCTGTGCGTTAGTATAGTTACAATAGATATTAATGTTGTAAGAACGTGTTTAGTGTTGAGAGTTTATGGAATGCTTGTAGGATGCTGCGTGTATTAATCCTGCTTATAATACCTGTATCCCATGATATAAAGTTCTATTGAGTGTAAACCACTGTGTAACTCCCCAAACAGGAAAAGAAGCATTAGTTAAGATAAAAGTGCTCGTCCTGCACATCAAATGGCCCACTGAAGGCAAATGAAGTATTGTGTAGCATCAAAAGTCTCTATCTTGATGATTATATTCCTAACTCCCTTCATTAAGGGGAGGAGACCTGTGCTTGAACTCATCCCATCAGCTTGGATTCTGAGGTGAAGGGGATAAAAATCCTTGACAAGAAGAAACTAGAATCTTTATGCCGTCTGGACTCTGAGGGGCAGAGATTCCTAAACATAAGCAAGAGAGCCCCATTCAGCTTGGCATGGGTCAGCCCTAAAGGAGGTATAGAGCTGCTTGTTACAGAAGCTTCTGTTCCTGTTTTTAAATCTAAGACTGTCGCTCTTTTGTGTGTTTGTTTCCTGATTTAACCTGCTAAATAACTTTTTTTTTTTAAATTTCGTTAATAAATCTGTTTTTTGGTGTAAAGTGATCATCCATCACATAGTCCAGCTTGCCTGGGTGGCAAGATAGACTGGAGTGCCTAAGGGGGCTGTCTGTGACTCTGTGGTAAGACTGTTACAGTGCTTTAGCAGTTCACACTTGTTACTGGGTTGGTGAAATCTAATTATAGAACATTCAGCCAGGCTAGGATTTCTGCGCTGCTTTTTGACTGTCTGCCCTGAAGTTGTCACTCATGACCGTGAGCCACTCAAGACTGCGTGACAATGAGCTTCAGATGAAGCTGAGTCCAGTCCTACCCCACTAATTGCCACAAGAATCTTGATGGGAAAGGTGGAGAAAAATAAAGGAGGAAAATGGGTTTTCCATCCTGGAAAGCAAGCATGGAATCCTTTGGGGTGAAAGGAGAGCAAAGTACTATTATAATCAATTCAGCTTGGGCACGTCTTTGGGGCACGTCTCCTCTTTTTGCTCTATGTTCATACAGGACCGAGCACACTCAAATCCTGGCCTATGACTGGGGTTACTAGACACTACACTAATATGAACAATAAAAGATTTTAAAAATGCCCTTTGTACAAAACAAGAAACCAAGCCAGGTGGAGAAGGTGTTGTCCCTTTGGTAGTACATTCTGTTACTTCGTTCACAAACCCTGCCCTCCTTAGATGTCCAGGCTGATGTCCTACAATACAATACACATCAGGTTGAACTAAGCATTTTTGTGCTGCAGCATTATACACTGCAGAGTAACTGAATCCCAGAGGCAACTGATGCAATCCAGCGTGATGTGTTAACAGAAAGATTGAAAGAGACCATAAAATATACTTTATTAGGGGAAAATTGCATTCCTAGGCACCTCCAGTTTCTTCAGAGCCCTTCGTCTCATCCATAACCAAGAGCTAATTTATGGCGTTTACTCAAAGCAAATGGTTCCACTGTGGGAGATGTGATGTAGTTAGGGAATGTAACACATTACTGCTCAGCTCTCCTAGTTTACCTGTGAGAGACACAATTCTTCTTGCTCTCTGTATGCTTGATACTTTGTATTCTCAAAGTGAAGATCAAAACATTCCCACTTATTCCAATGGGCATTTTCGCTGTCCCTAGGTTTTGTTGGGCAGAGGCCTTAAGGTTTCTCATTGTTACGGTTTAGCAAGATCTCTGTGTAGCTGCATGTGAAGCCTGATCCTGATATCAGTGGGAGCTCTGGGTGCGGAGCATCTCACAGGATCAGGTCCATGGTACAACCCCATGCACTTTAATGGGACTGCACTCATGAGGACTGAATTGGGCCAGTGGCTTTTCTGGGATTGGATGTGTGCGACAGAGGATAGAATGTGGCCTTATTCTTCTATTCGTCCATTTACCTTATCTTATAAATGGAGGCTGCTGTTATTTCTCAAAATACAAGTAGAACTTTGACACTTTTCAAAAAAAATGGGGTCTAATTCTAATTGCACTAAAGTCAATGAGAGAGTTCATTTTCCACCACAGAGCACACACATTACCTCAAATGCACACGTGAATTTCATGTGCAAATGGTTATGCAGACACACTTGTACATGCAACTGACTGACTTGCATGGATAACATGCAAAGTACAGTGAGTGCTTATGCTGCTTTATGCGTATTCTGTGTTTACAGCAATGTCTAAAAATTGATCCCTTTTAAGTTTCCACTCTCAATCTATTACTGATGCGGGATCTTAAACAATTCTTTTAAAATATGCATGCAAAAAATTGTGCACCTTTAAGTTTCTGTACATCACAGAGAACAAAAATGATTGTTCAGGGATCTCTTATTATCATCTATTCCGTTTTTTTTGCTGGGATTTTTTTCCCCTACACAGATCTCAGAACACTGGGACCAAACAGAGTGAAGTGGATCTAATTAAGTTCTCTCAAGGGTATTGACTGTCTGCAAAGGAAGTGGAAAGCAATGAGAAATATATTATGGAGGCCTATTCATAGCAAACTCAGTTACATACTGTAGTAAGCCTTCCTCCTCCAAAACCAGTTTGTGTATGTTCTTGCCTGATGATAGCCCCAAGTGTCTCTATGTAATAGAAAATATGTTAAGTTTCATGATGAGTGAGAACATAAAGCAAAGGGGGAAAGAAGGCTAGAATGCTTTGTATCAGCAGGGGAGATTAGAAATGTATATCAAGGTTTTGTTTTCAGGGAAAGAATAGTGAAATACAAGCAGGTTGATAGATTAATTTTTTAAAAAGATGTGGCATCTGCTTAAGGTAGAACAAATGACCTGATCTCAGGAGGTGCTGATTATCTGCTTTCCCCATTAACGCCGATGGGAGTTGCAGGTGCTCTGTACCTGCCCAGAACAAGCCCAAAGTTTGGAAATTCATATGAAAGCAATAATGGTGGGGTAACAATTGGCCATAATGGACAAACTTTATCAACTGGCTTTAAAGGATGGGTGTCAGTGATGGGCGAATGGACAGATGGATGTTTAGTTTAGACACCCAAAAGGTGGCCTAGTAGATATAGCACAGGACTGGACCTCAAGACACCTGGATTCCATTCCTGTCTCTTTCACTGCTTTGCTGGGTGACCTTGGGCAAGTTACTTCACTGCTTGGTGCCTCAGTTTCCCCAAGTGATACTGACCTTTGTAAAGCACTTTTAAGATCTATGGATTAAAAGTGCTACATATGAGTTAGGTATGCTTATTATATTCTGGGTAAACTGCTGGAAATCATTCAAGAAAGGACTTTCTTTTGAGATTTGTTACATTCTGATTCCAGCAAACTCAGAAAAATCAGGTTAAAGGCCAAGGATCTGTCACTTCCACTGATTTGAGTTTGTCTCGAATGTTCAGCTCCTCAGAAAAATCAGGTGCTAAGTATCAAGTTCAGAAGCTAAAATTAATAGACCTTTAGAAAATGACAGTCTTTCCTGTTACATGCCTCTGCCTTCCCAGCTACAAAATGGGTATAGTCGAGCTTACCTATATTGCAGGGGTACTGTATATCTTCACTCATTAAGGTTGAATTCCACAGTAATCAGCTCCATAGAAATGTCTAATACATAAATGACAATGTGGATGTAACCATGCTCAGATATTTATTTCTAGGAGCCGCAATCAGGAACCAGGACCCCACTGTGTTAGTTGTAAGTGCATTGGTGGATAGTTGGCTTAGATCCTTAGTATGGTGAGATATGTAAGATCTTTGAAGTGGACAGCAATGCTTTGAATCTGGAAAAATGAGTTTGCCAGGGTGTTCCTTGTGCATAAGGTTCATGGAGGTATCACAGTCATTGGTGCTTCAGTATTTGTTTGTGTGAGTTAAAAGTTGCCGTCACATCTTGACACCAAGGTCAAGAGGACTTTACAAGGTTCCTTGAAATTCTTGTGGAAATACTGCATGAAAGGTAAGCAGTTTCCCATTGCAGAATGATCCCATTGTCTCAGTGCCACCTCTGCCACTGAAAGGGAGAACCTTTGTGGATATGGAAGGGTGGAGTAAATCTCAGCTGAAATTTAGTTTTTTATAGATTGCTGAGTTAAAAATACATTTATGCTTACCAGTTTGAGAATCCGAAGCTCTAAAGAGTTAATAAGTCTTTGTCGATAACGCTAAGATATATGTGAAGTCAGTGTGTGTGTGGTGAGCCAAGATAGCATATAAGTAAGTATCTGGGAGCTGTTTTCAGATGTCAGACGTTAACAAGATGCTGGCTCTTCTGCTAAATTGAAATCTATTCTGAACATCCCTGTGTCTGGCACAGATATGTTGATTGTCATCTTTATTATAACATGTGCAAATAAAAGCATAATAGCATCTCACCGAGAAGTAATGTCTCTCAAGTTGTATACATAATCTGTATGTCTAATGCAGTATCAGTGTTTCCTAATGAATTCATTTTTCTACCAATTTCTATAGTGCAAAGCACTTGTCTTGTATCACTGTCACAATTTATTCAGCATAGGGTTCAAGAAGCATGCCAGTTGGGTACAATCATGATTTCAGGGGGTGGGAGTGGGTGGGTAGCTAGTGAAATATTGTCAACAGCTACATGGCACAATATTAATCAGCAAATATTAAAAGTGGTTACTCTGAGCAGGTAACTCTATTACAGGCAGCACTGCAACCATGCAATGGATCCAGTGTTTTCAGAACATTTGCACCCATTTAATAATATGCATATTTACTGGCTTTTAAACTGAGTCATCCCATTAATCAGATTTGATTATGGAAGACGCCATGATGAATTTTCCAACAGCCAGCTGCTAAAATTGCCCCTGGAAAACGGAGAAGATCCTGATTTATTTTAATTTAGTTCTTTCTGTATCATATTCTTATAGCTGCTAAAGGTTCCTTCTGACCTTAAGATCATCTAGTCCAGTGGTTCTAAACCAGGGGTACACATACCCCTGGGACTGAAGTACACAGGTCTTCCAGGGGTTACATCTACTCCTCTAGATATTTGCTTAGTTTACAACCAGTTACATAAAAAGCACTAGCCAAGTCAGCATAAACTAAAATTTCATACAGACAATGACTTGTTTATACTGCTCTATATACTATACACTGAAATGTTAGTGCAATATTTATATTCCAGTTGATTTATTTTGTAATATGGTAGAAATGAGAAACTAAGCCATTTTTCAGTAATCATGTGCTGTGACACTTGTATTTTTGTGTCTGATTTCTTGTAAGCAAGTAGATTTTAAAGGAGGTGAAACTTGGCATGTGCATGACAAATGAGACTCCTGAAAGGGGCACAGTAGTGTGAAAAGGTTGAGAGCCTGATCCAGTGTAACACAGGCTGTAGAATTTCATCCTGTGATGAGCCCAGTAATATATTTGTCTAAAGATATCCAGTATTGTCAAATTTTTCAAAATTGCTTGATTTTCAAGGGGACTTAAGCTTTTGAGTGCCTGAATCACTTTTGAAGCTGGAACTTAGGCTCCTCAATTGCTTAGTCCCTTTTGAAAATTTCTCTCTCTCTCTCTCTCACACACACACATACACACGTACGTTCGTATGTCTTGATTTGAAGACTTCAAGAGATGGAGAATCCACTGCTTCCTTTGATAGTTTGTTCCAATAGTTTATCAGAAGGTTTCAGGTAATTGAGGAACAGTCCCTGACCAGCCTATGTGCCATGTCACCTGTAGCTCCCCGAGACACTAAAATACTGTTGAATTTCCACCCAGCTCTTCATTTTGGAGACTTTGTTCAGTTTATCTCCCATGTAGAACTCCTGTCCCCCTCCACCCCACATTAGGATGCTTTGTGCCTGTTCTATTGGGATATTACACGCTTACCCTCCCGCCCAACCAAAACAGGCACTGGTATCAGATGAGGCAGTATGACACTGCAGACAGAGTAACTATTGATGGAATGTCAGATGGGAGGGAGGTCGCAAGCGTTCTGGGTCCAGTGTTGTTTAATGTCTTTATTATTTACCTGGATGTAGGTATAGAGAGCATACAGATCAAATTTGCAGATGACACAAAGTTAGGGGAGGTTGCTAACACTTTGGAGGCTAGAGTTAAGATTCAGAGGGATCTTGATATATTGGATAACTAGACTATAAACAACAAAATGAAATTCAACAAAGATAAATGTAAGGTGCTACACTTCAGGAAGAAAAACTAAATACAGAATGAGGGATAACTGGCTTAGCAGCAGTTGAAAAGGGTCTGGGAATTGGGGTGGATAACAACCTCCACATGAGTCAGCAATGCGACGCTGTTGCAAAAAAAAGCAAATGAAATTTTCGGTTGCATTAACAGAGGATAGCGTGCAAGTCCCCAGAGGTGACAGTACTCCTCTATTCATTGCTGGTCAGGCCTCCGCTGGAGTACTGTGTCCAATTTTGGTCACCAATATATTGAAAGGGTGTGGAGAAACTGGAAAGAATCCAGAAGCGAGCCACAAAGATGATCAAAGGGATGGAACGCAAGCCATACAAACAAAGGCTGAAGGAACTGGGTGTGTTTAAGCAGCAAAGAATCCTGTGGCACCTTATAGACTAACAGACGTTTTGCAGCATGAGCTTTCGTGGATGAATACCCACTTCGTCAGATGCATGTCACATGCATCCGACGAAGTGGGTATTCACCCACGAAAGCTCATGCTCCAAAACGTCTGTTAGTCTATAAGGTGCCACAGGATTCTTTGCTGCTTTTACAGATCCAAACTAACACGGCTACCCCTCTGATACTGGGTGTGTTTAGTCTGGAAAAGAGGAGATGGAGGGGGGATATGATAGCAGCCTTTGAATACTTGGAAGGCTGCCATAAGAAAGATGGAGAAAAGTTGTTCTCTCTTTCCAGAGAGGACAGGACAAGAGGCAATGGGTTCAGATTTATTTTAAATCTCAGGAAAAACGTCCTATCTGAAAGAATGATTGGACAGTGGAACAGACTGCCTGGGGAGGTGCGGAAGCTCCTTCCCTGGAGGTTTCCAAAAGGAGGCTGGATAGCCATCTGTCTTGGATGGTTTAGACACAACTAATCCTGCATCTTGGCAGGGGGTTACACTAGATGACCCTTACAGTCCCTTCTAACCCTTTGATTCTGTGGCCTCTGAATACTGGGTCGTAGATGGTCTCAGCCTTTCATTCCCATGCAAATAGTCTTGCGGGAAGGAATTTAGTACCCATTTCAGCAAAACACTTCAGCATACCCTTAAGGAAGGATGGTCAGGTGATTAGGGCACTAGCCAGAGACCTGGGTACAATTCCCAGCTTCACCAGAGACTTCCTGTGTGACCTTTCACAAGTCATTTAATCTTTCTGTTCCTCGATACCCCATCTGTAAACTGGGGATAACACTGCCTTACCTCATAGGAGTGTTGGGTGGATTACTACATTAGATATTTTGAGATGCTCAGTTACTGTGGTAATGGAAACCATGTAAGTTTCCAGGATCCATAGAATAGGGATGGACTGAAGCACATGTTTAAAGTTAAGCACATGCTTAAGTGTTTTGCTGAAGGCGGCCTTAGGTGGAAGGCAGAAGAACCGCCGGCCCCCCCCCCCCCCCCCGCCCATTCCTTTAACTCACTAGCTGTGAAGAGGCCATAGGTGAAAGCATTCCTCTATGTACTGCTGAGCTTAGGTCTACAAAGTAGTATCATTCTGCATGATCTGGCTAGGAGGTCTCACTTCCATCAGTGAACAGCAAATGAACCCATCAGTAATGTATGGATGGACTATAGGTTTACAACACAAGTTTGCCCCCAAAAGAGGCATTGTAGCTGCAGAGGTACTAGTAAATCTTTCCTTCACTTTTGAAAATGGGACTTCGGTGCTTTTGAAACTGTTACCCCTAATATGACATTTGCTGCCATCAGATTGTTCACTCTGCTTGTGTGTTATGCCCCTTCCTCTTCCACATATCTGCCTTGTCTATTTAGACTGTAAGCTCTTTGGGGCAAGGACCATCTGCTGTTCTATGTCTGTGTTGCTCTCCTAAAGCCAGCCTGGCCATTTACATAGAGTGCTGCATAAATCTTAACTGCTACTGTGCTGCGTAACATAGGCACTTGGCATACAGCACTTCCAGTGCTGCCCCGTGAGCCCAAGCCCCTTTGAAGTATTGGCATTCAGCACCTGCAGGAATGCTGCAAGTCACCCAAGTTGTGGCCTCATTTGGCAGAATGGCTGTTAATAAAAATCTTTCTTACCTCTCAGCTCTGAGGGGCCTCTTCACCATATACAGTGTCAATGAAACCAAAGGGTATTTATTTCCTGTGCACGTGGAAGAACGTATATCTCTCTTATCAGTCTGCCTGCGATATTCATGTCTCTATCTCCCTGCTGATGCTAAGAGCAAGGATGATATTGTGCTGCCAGACTGGGGCTCGGGGTACAACTCTTGCCTTGGCTCTGCCACAAATGCCCCATGACCGTTGTGACAACGTTCCTCCTCTACCTTGGTGTGTCCTGTGCTTATTGGCGGATTTGCTCACCTCAGTGATCTTCCCCTCTGGTGGAACCCACAGTCTGGGTCAGCTCCTCCTGTGTCTGATCAGGAATTGGGAGGTTTGGGGGGAACTCGGGCCCACCCTCTACTCTGGGTTGCAGCCCAGGGCCTGTGGATCACAGCTGTCTATAGTGCCTCCTGTAACAGCTGCGTGACAGCTACAACTCCCTGGGCTACTTCCCCATGGCCTCCTCCAAACAGCTTCTTTATCCTCACCACAGGACCTTCCTCCTGGTGTCTGATAATGCTTGTACTCCTCAATCCTCCAGCAGAGAGAGAGAGAGAGAGAGAGAGAGAGAGAGAGAGAGAGAGAGAGAGAGAGTGTGTGTGTGTGTGTGTGTGTGTGTGTGTGTGTGTGTGCGCGCGCGCACGCGCGCGCACGCGCACACACACGCACACACACGCGCACACACACACACACACACACACACACACACACACACACAGAGCTTCCAGCTCCTCACACCCAAATCTCACTGACTGGGAGGTTTTTAACTAGTTCCACTCAGCCCTTGATTGGCTGCAGGTGTCCCAATCAATGGAGCTATCTCCACTGCCTTCTGGAAAGATCTTAATTGGCCCCAGGTGTCTTGATTAACCTGGAGCAACTGCCATTTGGTTACCATGGTACTAGGGATTTGTTTAGCCTGGGGCTAACATACCTGTTCCTCAGTACTTTACTGTAGCCATCTGGCCTTGCCCCATCACACCGTACACAACTCACTTAACACTTCTGTGCCTCCACTCACCTTTGGATAAAATGGAGAAAATAATGCCTCACAGGAAGATAAATTCACAGGTTCTATTGTGTTGGGAGCCACAGAAACACCTAGTTGGTAGATGGATGGAGAGATTCCCATTCTCTTTGATGGGTATTGTATCCATCTTGGGACTGAACTATGTTGTTCCAAGACTGGGATGTCAATGGTACAGTTGCTGTATTATAAATATAAGTAGTCCAGGGATGCATTGAAGGTTGTTCCAAGCTGGCTGAGAAACTCAGCCCCAAGCTCACAAATACTTTGAGAGGAAGGATCATCCTAAGGTTAAGGAACTAGGAGATGTAGGTTCAGTCCCCAGCTTGGCTCAAATTCCCTGTGTGACTGGACAGCTCACTTCATCTCTCTCTGTTGCCTGTTTGTAAAATGGGGATTATGCTTCTCTCCTTCTCGAACCTTTGCCTGGTGGTCTCTGCTTTGAAGCAGGATCTCTGAAGCAGGGACTGACTCTTACTATGTGTTTGTACAGCACCTAGCACAATGGGGCCCTGATCTCAGCTGGGGCCTTTAGTCACTAGAATAAAGAATAAATAATTATATTTTATCTTGACAAACTTGGTCCAAACTTAAGTTTCATTATGAATGTTTACGCTGCTATTATCATTCTTTTGAACCTAGGTTTTCATAAACAGAAATCTTGAAGTAATTAAAGAATCTGTTAATAAAAGCAAATGCCGTTATCATTCTTGGCAAACTTTTCCTTTTCTGTTGATCAGTTGTAAACGTAAAAGACATCAGTTGCTTAAACATCTCCGATGCGACCACTTAAGGATGCATTTGAATCTCACTGTCCAGTGAATGGACTGTGGTATTTTAGTGGGAATTTTTAGTGGGTAGCAGGGTCAGGTACTACACACAAAGCCTCTACTTTGAGGCTGTGCCAAGTTAGGCCCCATTGCTTGAAGGAGCTCTGGGTCAGTTGGGCCAGCTTTTAGCCCACGAAAGATTATGCCCAAATAAATGTTAGTCTCTAAGGTGCCACAAGGACTCCTCATTAAAGCACTCTGCCCTGCAGTCCCCCTCCTTAGGAGCTCGGTGCATGGCTAGGCCCTGAGTCAGCTTACAGAGGTACCCACCAAGGGTGCTGGAACAATTTTTATAGTTGGGTGCTGAGACCCATTTTACCAAACTGTAAACCCTCTATATAATGGAACCCACTTCAAGCCAGGGGGGCAGCAGCACCCCTAGTTCAAGCAGTACCCACTGCTCTTTTCAAGGAAACTGCAGGTATTTCAGGGCCTATCTGTACTGGATGATGTCAAAACAGGAACCTCACAATAATCCACACAGCCTAGTTCACAATATTCTCTAATTTCCAAACGATCCTTCAAGTGACAGTATCAGATTATAGGCTTAATTACATCCTGTTATAGCCACAGAGAGGCTTCAGCAAGAACAGCTGGCTGCCAATTTTCCCACTGCTTATGAAAAATACATCCTATGGAGTCATTTTCTTTCTCCCCATCTAATTATTTTAAGCCACGCTGCATAGACTTTTATGCTTCATAGAGTGTGGTGCTGCATCCCTGAAATGAGCAGAGATGAGCAAAATTTCCCAATACAGACCCCCAAAGCTGGATCTCCAAAACACCTGACAAGTCTGTAAAATCTGAATTTGCAAATGCAGATGTATGAAGGTTGGTATGGGGGTGAAAGCACTGGCCTGGGACTGCCTCCAAGTCTTTTCTGTGCCATAAATTGCCTGTCACCGTGAGCAAATCCTCAAAGGTACTGGGTGCCTAACTCCCCTTGGTTTAATGTAGTTAGGTACCTAAATACCTTTGAGGATCTGAGCCTTTGTTTTGCTATGCCTCAGTTCATCATCTGTACAATACTGCTCTACCTCGGCCAGGTGTTCAACAACTTACCCCATTTGTCGAAATGGGTTTAATTACCACCTCAAAGATTGCTGGAAGTTAATGCTTAGTGCTAATTAGCATTCTTATGCTAGGAACAAAAATAACATCAGCACCAGGAAACAAATGACAAAGGCGATCTCAGGAGATAAACTGGTCACAGCTAGAGCCAGGAAGAAATGTTCCCGCATGATATAGGAGAGCAGTTAGGTGCATACTAACGCAGATTCGTCTCAAGTCAGTGACAGAGACAGGATCCCAGACTAGGGCTGTTATTATCTATTTATTTATGTATTTTATTAATCAAGTTTCTTACCAGAGTGCCTAAGAGCCAACCAGGAGTACAGCCCCATTGGCTAGTTGCTGTACAAATAGAACAGCAGATGGTCCTTGCCCCAAAGAGCTTACAGTCTAAATAGACAAGGCAGATATGTGGAAGAGGAAGGGGCATAACACACAAGCAGAGTGAACAATCTGATGGCAGCAAATGTCATGTTAGGGGTAACAGTTTCAAAAGCACCGAAGTCCCATTTTCAAAAGTGACTTAGCCACTTAGGAGCCCAAGGCTATATCCACACTTAGAGCGGCATGTATAATACAGGTACTGCAGGTGTAGCTACATGCCTCAATGAAAGGTGCCAGCAGTGGGAAGGTAGAAGGGAAAGGCTCAGGCGGGGGGAAGCAGCAGAGAAAGGCTCTTCCAGCAAGGAGTATAGACATGGCCATAAGCGTAGCCAGACTTGGATAATGGAAGTTAGAAGCCTAAATACCTCTGTGGATCAGGGCCTAAGTCACTTCTGAAATTAGGACTTAGCCATCTAAGACACTTAGGACAAGCAATGATGAGTGAAGCAATACCTAAATACTTGTAAAAACCTGGGCCCTAACTCACTGAAATCAGTGGGAGTTAGGTGCCTAGCTAACTGTGCACTCTGGGCCCTAGCTCCAATTGATTTCAACAGCTGCTAGGGGCCTGTGCGCTTTTGAAAAATCCCATTAGGTGTCTCAATACCTTTAAAAATCTTGCCTTTAATATCTTCTTTGAAAATGAGACTTTGGCTCCTAAATCACCTAGGCACTTTTGAAAATGTCTTTAGATCAATTCCAGTAGAAAAAGAAGTCCTGTGTTCCCCAGGCCAAACCCTGATCCATTTGAAGTCAGTGTCAAAACTCCCATTGATTTGATTTGGAAAAGGATTTCTCTGGTAGCCTGGACCTGCTCCTCTCTATTGTACTGTATAGAGGATATGCAAGTTGCACTGGGTTTTTGGATTCTGAAGCAAAGTCGGACACATATACTCAGTTAAATGCCACTGTCCAGAATTGACTTCCAACTCACTGCTATTTCAAAGTGCTTTGATATTGCAGTGATGGGTGCTATAGAAAACCTTACGATAGACAGATAGGCAGGCAGTTGTGCTGCTGTCAGAGAACTGGGAAGCACTGAAAGGTTTTAGGAATTATTGTCAGTGCACTGGATTATTTTCTACTAGTATATGAAAAATTGATTTACTGTAGTTGTAAAGACATTTGCCATGTACTATCTGAGTGATATAATAGACAGTTTTGCAGTACTCTTTGACATATGAATATATAGCATTTGGAATAGCAGAAATGTAGTGAAGGGTAACTGCACAGCAGAGGAAATTATTGTACTAGGGTTGAGATGTAATACTTTGTCTATTGCTGTGTGGCACCACATATAAAAAATTGAATAGTCTTTCATTTTCATCCTAATATTAATCAACAAAGTATGAGCATTGTAATTAAACTCAGCCCTGAGTTAGGGCATTGTATGCAAAAGGCTCATGTTGGGAATACAATAATGCATGTTAGCACCGTTTGTCAAAACAATTGTATTATAACACAACATATTTCAGATTACATTATGTCAGAACAATGGCACGCAGAGTACAAGAAAAAAATTGTACGCCTCAGTGAATGCCACTTAATAGTATTTTCAAGACAATAGGACTGATTCTGATCTCCCTTTCACCAGTTTTACATCAGTGTATCTTCACTGGAGTTACTCAGATTTACACTGGGGTCACTGAGATCATTGTCTGGCCCAATAGTTGTATCGGCTTGTGACATTGTGTTAGTGCCTAGGCACCCAAACAAGGAACCCATTGAATTAGGCACTGAACAAACAAAAAATGCAGAGGTACAATCCAAGACCCCCTTTCCCTTGATGGGTTAACTTCACACCACACATTTTCTCAAGCTATTGCAAGTAAACAGCACAAAAATTGATGCAGCCAAATGTTAGGGTTGTTTTTTTTTTCTCCACAGTCATGAACCCTGGGCCTGATTTTCCAGGGTCCTATTCCATGTACAGTCATTTATGTGAGTGCAAAGTGAGTGTGACATGCTACCTAAATAGAACACTAACATTTTACATGCACTTGGCAGTTACTTTGGCCCAGGTATGAATGACTATGCAAGGTGCAGGCCAATAGGGAATCTGATCCCCTGTGTAATCATTGACACTTGTGCCACATGGGTGCTTAAAAAAGCTGCAAAATCAAAATTCTCCACTTACGCAGTAGATTTTACAACCCCTTTGAATGAGATTCAAGGCAGCGGTGGCTCAGGCCACCAGTGTGTAGACAAAGTAATATATCTATTTCCTTACTACACTCAGGATCCAGCTGGGGTGACGTCACCTTCCAAAACCTGCCAATCTCCAGCAGGAATTCTGGATCATATTTATGGTATGGTGACCCCCTTCCTCTAGTAGTGTAGCCAAGGATAAAAAATATCAGGTCTGCTTAAGCTATAGATGCGAAATATAAGTATGTATTAATGTTGCAACACAGGGCCTACAGGCCTCAGGCCTAAAGAAAGACTTGCCATAAGCAAGTGCGTAACCTTCATAACCATTATCTGATTGATAAGTGAGTTACAAGATATCTTGTGATGTAGGGTCATTGCTGCCATAAGATAGAATGCTGCATGAAGTAAGAATGTTTAAACTGCTGGTATTTAGGAAATCTGTACTAGTGAAACTGGTGAGAGTATTTTGGGGGATTTTTGCTGACGTCCTATGTGTGCAATGTGCTAACAAGTTGTTACCATGATTAAGTGACCAAAATGTTAATGAATATAAGAGGAACTGAAGTGTTAGCCTAGGAAAAGTGGAGCACCCCAAAAATAGTGGGGTGTGAAAGTTCAGATAAGAAAACGTGGTTAAAACCTTTATGAATATGTATGAACCACAGTGGGCATCAGCATAATGCATTATAAAAGCTGTATCCAGCCTGTCTGCCTTGGGGGACACCAGGATGACAATTGCTGCTGGTGAGGATGACTGACATTTTGAGTTTTTGTACAAGGGATGGTGTGAGCAATGCTAGACGGTCTCTGTTTCTTTCTCTCCTTCCCCATATTGTAGTGTGTGTACTGTTGGTTAGCTAATCCACGTAATTATTACAGAAAGGGCACTGTGCTGCCTCTGTTGTGCACCATGAGGTTCCCCTTCTCTTGTCAACCTCTCTGTTGTAGTCAGTCTTGGGGATGAACGCTCACAGATTAAAGCAGGTGTAAATCCTCACCTTGGAGTGGGTACATAGGTAAGTATCTATAGCAGGGGTTGGCAATCTTTCAGAAGTGGTGTGCCGAGTCTTCATTTATTCACTCTAATTTAAGGTTTCACGTGCCAGTAATACATTTTAACATTTTTAGAAGGTCTCTTTCTATAAGTTGATAATATATAACTAAACTATTGTTGTACATAAAGTAAATAAGGTTTTTAAAATGTTTAAGAAGCTTCATTTAAAAATAAATTAAAATACAGAGCCCCCTGGACCGGTGACCAGGACCCAGGCAGTGCGAGTGCCACTAAAAATCAGCTCGTGTGCCGCCTTTGGCACGGGTGCCATAAGTTGCCTACCTCTGATCTATAGTTATGGGTGAAGGCTCCATTGTCATTTCTCCACAGGCATGAACAAGTCTCCTTCCCCTTACTTTGTCTTTCTTTGATTGTGCTGCAATATGGATTAACATCAAGGGCCATAATTTAATGCTGGCCAGTTGATTGCAAAGACTGAGACATCTGTTAACTTGGACTGCCTTGGGTCACTCCTTACTACTTAACATTGCCCTGCCTGACTTTGTCATCTATTGATATCATTGTACCATCTATATCCCATGTCACTGGTGTCCACTATGTGCTGCTGAATCTGTTTCCTTTAGCCAGGGTACTCCACTTAAACGGATTGCAGGATACCTTATGTCATTCCATAGCTAGGGTATGGGTTTTAAATAGCCCTGCCTTTACCTAGGGGAGCTGCAGACATGCTAACAGGTCCCAAGCCATCTGGGGCCTCTGCAAAGAGCATTGTAGAGCAGATTATTCGGTGCTGTAAGCGTTCCACCCTCTGTTTCAAACGGGCGCCTAGGCAGAGGCGGCTGCTAGACTGCAAACCCTGGGGGGCAGGAACTGTCTTTCTGTTCTGTGTTGTCCTATGCCTAGTGCAATCGGGGCCTGGTCCATGACTGGAGCTTCAGGCTTCACATTAATGTAAATAATAATAATACTCTACAAATGATCTGCCCAGCTGATGTGCCTTGATTGTGTTTTTTTACTTCATGCATGAAGCATTAATAATAATTAAAAACAATTTATAACAGAGCCCACAAGGTCTCTTGGGAAGCTGAGCTGACACTATAAATGTGAATTAGTATTCTATAGCCTCGAGGGACTAGGAAGAAGCTGATAAAAGCATAACCAGTTAAATTAGTAATCGTCACCCACTTGAAAGGGAAAAGGTTGGATTGTAGGGACTCCAAAATTAACAGTATCCTGGACGGTCTGAGGCTAGGGAATTACTCAGTGAGTTCAGAAGCAAAATAAATTCAGAAGTAAAGAAACCAAAGGTCTGTGTGATCCAGGATTACATAATGTTCTAGGTCCATATGCTGGAGAAGTGTCTATTTTCTGTATGCTGGATCTGTGGCAGGACAGATGTAACCTATTATTGACGGAAATGTATATATGCGCTGACAACTGCTGCTGGGTATTTTTATATACAGTATAAATAAAGCAGCAAGCAACACACTCAGGGTGAAGCACGGGCAAAGAAAAAGAGCAGTAGAGAGATGTGGTGCGTAATGGGCTTTGTTCATCCATGCTAGCGCAGATGGTGCAAATTATTCCTTCTCAGCCAGGGTCGACCCCTGTGGAGCTGCACTGGACCCACCACCCTATCCCGGTGGACTCCTATTGCATCAGCTTTGTGTCACTCTGAATTGTTTG
The DNA here is from genome assembly GCF_025201925.1 of Gopherus flavomarginatus. Taxonomy (NCBI): domain Eukaryota; kingdom Metazoa; phylum Chordata; order Testudines; family Testudinidae; genus Gopherus; species Gopherus flavomarginatus. The sequence goes on from NC_066635.1 coordinate 10,775,279, forward strand.
CCACCTCTGGATGATCTGCGCCAGGGTCTACAGTAGAAGCATCTAGCAGAAGGCAGTGGCACATCAGCACTTGATACAGTATAGTGTGAAGTGAGCGTTGCAGCTCAGTCCAGTGAGGAATACCTCTGGAGCCCCACCCTGCTGAGTTGCTACGCTCCTTGTCCTCTACGAGATGCTGAGTGTCTTTAACAATCCCTGAAGTCAATGAAAATTGAGGCTACTCAGCACCCTGTAGAAGGTGCTCAAAACCATGCAGGACTGCAAAGGCTTGATGTTGTCAGAGGGGCTGAGCCCTGCAACATCAGCTGAAATCACCGAATGGTGAGAATTCCAAAGCTAGGTGTCCATTTCCTATAACCTGTGCCACCAGCCATCCCTAGTTAGGAGCATGTCTACATTTAAACCGCTACAGCAGCACAGCTGCACTACTGTAGCACTTCAGGATAGACATGACCTACACCGATGGGAAGGGTTCTTCTGCAACCCAGAGCTGTCTACACCAGGAGCTAGGTCAGCATAGCTGTCACTCTCAGAAGTGTGGATTTTTCTGAGAGATGGAGCGATACTGATGTACATTTTCAGGTAGACCAGCCTGGAGTTAATCTAGACTACTGTATCAGAAATAACATTGTGTTGAGAAAGCCCTTGGGTGCCTAACTTGTAATGCATTTTTCTCAATGAAATGGATTACCTACAGCAATTGGACAACCGCCTCCCTTCTCTGTAGCCAGCATCCACACTGAAGCACTGCAGTTGTAGCGTTTTTAGTGCAGACATAGCCTCCACATGTGGACTCTCTTATTCCAGAATAAGAGCATCCACATATGGAGTTAATCAGGAATAACTCCATGTGTGGCATTTCTGCTTTTGTAAATCAATCTCAAAAAGTTGGGACCTGATTTGCAGAGCTGCCCACAAGTATATTTCTGATAACAGCATGGGGCTTGTCCTGCTTGGTGCCGTGTCCACAGCTCTTGCTGTAAGTAATGGGAGCTCAGGTCACTCAGCAGCTTCTAGGATTCACCCCTATGTGATAAAAAACTTAAGAGCTGAAAAAACTCAAGCCTGTTTTCAGTCTATATTATCCACATTTTTTTCTAGCCCATTATCAGCAGTTACAGCAACTATTAATCTTCAGCCCAGCTAAGGCTTCTGTCAAAGATTTAGCAATAAGCATATGAAATGTCAAACAGTAGAGAGGGCAAAGCAATTTTTTTGCGCCCTATTAAGAGAAGTTTCCTCCACAGCACAAAAAGCTTGGCCATATTTTGTGTGAAGACAGCAGAATTCTGCTGGGTGAAACTGTGGATGTTTTAATGGTGACCAAAAAAATGCAGTTATGGATTCTTGTCCCTCCCCCCACCATCATACCTGAACAGCCTCCTGTAGTCTAGGGGAGCCAAAAGGTTTGTTTCAATTGCCTTGGCCTATCAGTGAATGTGGGGAAAGTCAGAGCTTAACAGAGGCATATTCCATCCCTGCAAAAAGAAGTTGAATGAACTAGCTGCACTGGAATCCCACGTGTTTCTTTGACATTGGAAGAAACTATCCAGATTGTTCCCCTTGCTCTGAGAGGCAGCTGATCTCTTCGTCACCATGGCAGACTCCTGCCTCTTAACACAGTTTGATCTGTAGATGTGTTTTTAAAAAAAAGCCCAGATCAATACAAAATGGTTCCAAGCCAGATTATTCTGGGCCCCACCAGTGAGTGCTGATCTCTTTTTAAAAATAGAGCCAGTGGCAAACCTCTGTGTGTTCTGAAGCTGCCCTGGCCTATATCTACAAAGGCTCAGCAGGTCACAGATTAAATAGGCCATGATCTGTAAAATAACACATGCATGTGCACATCCACACACCAAATGGGAGGGTGGGGAAGGTTTGTCCAGTGTTACTGCAAACCTCCTCACGCTTTAGTCCTGCGTCACTCTGATCATGGGCATTGAGTTTTCTGACTGCCTTAGAAAGCAAGGATTTACACTCCAGACAGTAGATGCTATATGAAGCATTTGCAGACCTAAGGGCCTGATCCTGTGAGGTGCTGAGCAGCCCTTAACATCTCCTGATTCAGCACTTTGCAAGATTGGATTCCAGCGCAGCAATCTCCAAGTATTGTTAGAACTGCTCCTTTCTCTAAAAGGAGGGAAGTGTGGGGGAAAGCAGCTGTTGCATATTAGAGGCTCTCATCTTAGTTGTCAACATCATAATCCTGCTCATATTGGCTAACTTTGCAAGGCACCATTAGAACCTACTGCACCTTGCACTTCAGTGGAGTTGGGACACTAATGCAGGCTTCTGGCAATGTTAAATACAGTCACGTCTGTTAATAGCTTAGCCTCTTTTGAAAACACTGATTGCAGATGGAGGGTTTCCTGTTTTCCCTGTGCAGGAGCTTGAACGTGGCCATGAGAGGGTCTAGTCTAGTGTGTAAGGCCTATGACTAGTACTGGGCAGGTTGGGTCCAGTTTCTATCACTGCTATGGACTGCTGAGTAACTATAAGCAAGTCATTTAGGCCCAGAGTCCTTTGGTCCCTAACTCCCATTGATTTCAAATGGAGTTAGGTGCCTAAATGCCTTTTGAGGCCTAAGACCAGAATTTTCCCAAGACCATAGTTCCCGCTTAGGCACCAAAATCTGTCACCAGCCTTTGTAAAGAGTTCAGCACCCTGTGTTGGAAAATCTGGAGCTGCTGGGTACTGAGCCCTGTTGGAAAACCTAAGTGGGAGCTGAGTTCTTAAGGAATTAGGCCCCTAATTGTGGGTAATTCTTGTCAAAGAGGCTGAAAGCCCAAATCCTGTAGAAGTACAATGTGAGGAGCTCTACTGGTGCTTAGCACCTTCGAAAATCAGGATACTCATTTCTATCTACTTCCATTCCTCACATGTGTAATGAGGTAGCTGTGGCTCACCGTAATAACCATTAGATGACCGTGTTTCTCTACACAAATCTAGCTGGTTTAGTATTTACTCGGCATAATAAAATTTGCTCTAGGAATTCATTGATTTATTATTTCTATTTATTTTGTGGTGTGTCTGATGTGCTTTAACCACATCAGCCTGATAAGACACTGGCTCAAGGGAACTTGGTTTGACTTTGATCGGAGCCTTGTAGTGCTATATACAGACACACACAATGAAAAGATGAGGCGTGGGATAAGGACCATGGCCAATAGCTCTGCTCCTCTGGTAAAATGGAACTCTCTACCATAAGGGTAAAGTTAATCTGTCCAGGAGCCAGAACTTCGCTGGGAGCCGGTCTGAGACTGCAGAGCGAACTCCCACAGGAAATGAGGACCGTCAGAAACCTTGCTTTCTGCTCCAAGTGCCATGCACATTTCTTCAACCTAATTTCTCTCCAGTAAATGCAGATCAGCTTATACTTTCAAAAGTAATCCCCCAAAATAAAAAATCAATCAAAATACTATAGTTCCCCCCCCTCCACCCCACGAAGGAGATGAGACAAGTTGGCCACATTAATCAATGCATGACTGGGTGCTACAGAGATAAGGGTGGTATAAGAACCTCTATAGAATAGACTAGATGGCTCTTACCAAAAGATGACAATCTAAGTATAAATGTAGAGAATACATCAGAGATACTCATTGAGTCAAAAAGTTGTCCATTGTTTTTAATCTGTTAATTCTAGATGATGAAGCAGAGAAATGCCTCCAACACCTGTTCCATTTTGCACTAATTCCCTAAAAGGTGTGGCAATGGGCAGGGGAAGTCCTGGTCTTCCAGAGAATAGCCTGGTGAAGGGGCCAGCTGCACTCTCTAAAAAGGTGACTGAGCTCCTACTTGGAAATATGTTTCTTGCTGACTCAGCCTGAGTGTCTCTTTGAGCACCCAGGGTTGTGCATCGGCTTTCAACATGGCTGGTGTCTGAAAGCCACTATCTGTCCTAAACAAGATATTCAGGACTTTTAAAAAGTGTTTTTAACTTCCCCAAATACTTTCAAGCTACTTCCAGACCCTGGTCTGACCTCATGCTTGCTAACATCTCTCTAATGATCTTATGAGAACTATGGACACACAACTGTCATGTCTTCCAGAATCACATTTCCACCCACTTACCTGTTGTGCAGCTGGTTCTGAAGATGGGAGAACTTTCAGTCTTGAAGTGTCAGTTCAGACTTTGCTCCTCATTGGTTGTCCTAAACTAACAGCTTTCCTTCCACTTCCAGCATAATAGCTGACTGTCCTGAGCCACCAGCAGGATTTGAACCCATGACCTCTAGCTCCAAAACATAAACCATTACCCCCTTGAACTAAAGAACTAGGGCCACTTGCTGGGAACAGTAGCAAATGGCTATTCTCTATGGATCAGCCACAGTGCACATAACACACTTTATTGAAGTATTAAGTTTGCATTGATCCATGGGATCTCCCTCCAGCACCCCCTCCTTTGCTTTTCAGACCAACTTTTGCAGCAAACGCCACACTTTTATTTGGGGACTAGGCAATGTTCCCTCTGGATCCCGTTAGTGCTGCTGGGTATTTGGATAGAGAGGTCACTGTAGCAAAATACCTTGCATTGTACCGCTCCCGCCCAGGCTGATCGTGTACCTCTGCGGTGCCATCATCATTTGGAAAATCATTTTAATCTTATAGACCTATTTGTCCTCTCTTTACAATGTACTAAATAGAATAATTTTAATTAAAAACAGACTTCTTATTTCACCCAGAAAAATAAATATAAGGAAAATTTTTAAAAAGCAACTAACAGATAATGCAAAACTCAGAAAATACTCACTAAAGGAAGCATTTAAATGCAGGGGCACAATTTGGTGCATTGGTGAAGTGCATTACTTTCAAGCAGCTGTGCTGATCCTTGTGATTGGTTCAGTGAAATATGAAAGTATATATTTAGTCTGAACAACAACATGGTGTCACAAGACATAGGAAAAGGTAATAAAATATATCTGAGTCGCAGATCCTTCCTCAAAGAGGCAAACAAACAAGCTGCCAGCAAAGGTAATGAGAGTAATATACTCAAACAAGGGTGAAGCTTCTACTGGAAGAAATTGGCGGCTGCTTTTTCTGATGGAAATTCTTCATCAATTAATGGTGACATGCCAGAGTCCACCAAATTACCATAGAATATTGTGACTGTGATCTTGCCATCATGCTAAATTATTAGCCTTATCTTACCTTATGAGTTTTCTACAGTAAATAGTTACTTAAAGGGTCTAGAGCAAATGAGATGTAGCCACCACATCCCCGTGAGACGCTGTCAAAGCTATAGACTGATTTCCCCAAGGCTAGTCAGCATACACAAAAATCCGTATGGATAGAGGTCCCATTCCTCCATTGGTTTAGTCCACTTAAATTTGGGGTAATTCCACTGACGCCCATGAAGTAGCTCAGTGGTATATCATACCCATCCTCAGCCTGATGTGGTGTTCTAGTGTCAGTGCTCTGGGTTCAGCATGTGTACAACGGCCAGAGGGAGTGTGTCGCAGTAGAGCTGGTCAAAATTTCTGATGGTCAAAATCTTCAACTGGAGGGGAAAACAGACTTTTTTTTGGACCTAATTTTTGTGAAAAATTCATCTGGTTTCTCAACTAGGTCTAGTGAGGAGAATCACTCTAGTGAGGCAGGGTTAAACATAGCTCTTGCTAGTCCTAAAAGAGTCTATGGCGTGGTTTTGTAAGATGGTTTGTAGCATGATTAGCTCCTGTCTATAGAGGGCAGGGAAACCCCAGGCCTGACAGAATCAGTGGCAGTCTTTTGAATGTTGCTTAAGGGCTCTGGTTAAGGCCTTGTGGCAACATCGTGTAAGCAAGAATTAGTTGGTAGAGGGGGACTAATATTGGTTCTAGTTCTAACTCTTGAAGGAAATGTGTTTATTCTTATGAGCAAAGCTTGGAGGATCTGTCCAATGATTTCTTGAGCCAGCAAGTACAGGGCCAACACAAGAACACATGTGCTGAGAACATTGCGCTCTTAAAGGGCCCTCAAGTTTCAGTGTCCGTATGTGTTTCTTTGTTTCTGCACTGGCAGAAAAACAAAACAAAAATTAGTTTCCTAACGAGATTTCTGAGCCTCATTTAAAAAAGGGAAGTTGCCTTGTCACCAAGGCACAAGTCTGCTGCACAAAGATGTGATGATGGGACACGGTGACAGCTCTGTCTCCATAATGCTTTCATCCCAAGGTGCCTTTATGCAACTGCTAAATATTTAATGTATTTTGACTTGATAGCCTCTGAGATATTTTAGCAGGTGATGATGGAAATGCCTTGAGAGCCACACAAGTAGAATGGATTGTTTCTAAGGATATGCCTACACTGCAAATAAAAACCCATGGCTGGCTCATGCCAGCTGACTGGCTTTCAGGGCTCGGGCTAAGGGCCTGTTTGATTACAGTGTAGATATTCAGGCTGAGGGTGGGACCTGAGTTCCAGGACCCTGTGAGGTAGGAGGCACTCAGAACTCTGGCTGCAGCGTCAGCTGGAATATCTACACCACAATTAAACAGACCCTTAGCCCGAGTCCTGGAAACCCAAGTCAGTTGGCATGAGCCAGATGTAGCTTTCTGATTCCAGGAACACCCCACTCTAGCACAGGCACATACACAAGAGGCCACACCTTTCTGGAGGTGAGCAAGTCTGGCTCCTTCTCCAGATATGGTTCTTGACAACAGAAGTCTGCATAGGTATGTCAGGCTGGAAAATGCCATTGAGGTGGCTCACAGGTCGGTGTACTCCAGTAAACAGTTCAGTTTCCTCTCTAACACTCAGAAAAATCATTTTTCTTTTGCTTCATATTGGGCAGGAGGGAGGGGACAAGGGCCAGGGTCTACATTTTTGGGGCCTAGTAACATAAGGTGACTCAGTTTTGGAGGGTCTCAGTTTTTGAGGGCCTAATTTGAGACACTTAAAAGGAGACTGATTTCGAGAGGTTGGGTGCTCAGTGCCTTCTGAAAAGTAGGCCCCTTTCCAGTGTCCAAAATTAGGCATCTAAAAACTGACACCCAAAATTGCTAGACACTTCTGATGATTTAGGCCCATCAATTTTGTATCAGGCAAGAGCCTCTAGAACTACAGTAAAGGCATGCAAGCCGTTTTCAGCTGTTTATTATGAGCTCCCATTTCTCATATCTTCCTGCAACACATATACAAGAACAATCTATCCTAAAAAACAATCCTAGCACTGGATTCAGCAAGAAACAAGCACTTCTGGGATATAAAAATTCTTCCAGCAGAAACCTCTACTGCTATCTCGGACCTTGTGGTTTTTCAGAGCCGTATGAAAAGGAAATGAGTATGGTAATGTAATCTAAATGGATGTTTTACTTGATGAAGATTTACATGAAGTTGAGGATATGAATTGTAACACCCTCTCTCTCCTGCTGCAGAAGGGAAATTCTAGGGCAGGATTGAAATATTAGATTTCTAAATCCACTATCATATAATGTAATAAAAAAAAACGTATATGTGATGCGTAGAAGTCTACGGTATCAATAGTGTAAGTATAGGGCTGAAAACTCTGACAAAAATAAGTTATATCTCCCTAGGAGACTTCTTTGCTAACTCTTCATTTAAAAGCTAAAGGGAATCGTTGAGAGCAGATGCAATTTTAGAAGCTGAACTTCATACACCCCCAAAGCTGAGTGGTGCTTTTATTCAGGGATTTTGTTTGTTTCCTCTGTAGTAGATGAATAACATTAGGCATCCAGTCAGAAGCCTCTGGAGTCAATGGAAAGTAGGGTGACCAGACAGCAAATGTGAAAAATTGGGATGGGGGTGGGGGGTAATAGGAGCCTATATAAGAAAAAGACCCAAAAATCAGGACTGTCCCTATAAAATCGGGACATCTGGTCACCCTAATGGAAAGTCCCCCATTGACTTGAATTCAGATCCATTGACTTCAGGGGGATTGGGATCAGTCTCTAGGGTCATTCAACACTTTCCCATTACGACTGCTCAAACTACTATTCATTAGAGCCAGTTGGAAAAAATTCCAGTGAAACATTTTTTTTTGGTCAGAATTTGCCAGGTCATCAAAATTGAAATGTTTTGTGAGACCGTTCAAATTCCACAAAGATTCAATGGAAACCCAACCAGGAATCTGACGGAACCCTGCCTGCTGGGCAGGTTTCAAAACCAGCCTGTCATGAAAGCTTTTGTTGGAAATCCATCTGCTTTTCTGCTGGTTCACACATCTGGCTCCAAGGCAACCTGTCAGGCAAGATTGTCTTTCATGGAGAATGTTGAAATGATTGGGTTTTGTTCTGAATCCAAATGAAAGCAGTTTTTCAAATGTTGAAATCCTCTGTGAACTGGAATTCCCTTCACAGCTCCACTGTTCATTATAGCAGGCAACTGACTGTTCTAGTGCTGACTCTGACATGAACTACCAATGTGACTTTGATTAAATAATTTCTCCCAATCTGTGCACTACTTCCCCAGTTGCAAACGGGGAAGAAGAATTATTTTTATCCTACCCTTTGTTTGGATAATCTACTTAGACTGAAAGCTCTTCAGATCAGGGACGGTCTCTTACTATATATTGGTACAATCTCAGGACCTGCTAGTGCTACTGTACTATATAACTTCACGAATCCACATTCATAAATCTGCTAGAATTGATCTGAATTTTTTCAGAAGTTTTGAAATGTTACAAATTATGCAAAATTTTTCTGCAAAATATTCTGTGGCAATCCTTCCCCTCCTCTTCACCAGTTTTGTAATCTGTAGACTATATAATTCATACAATGTACTGGTGGGCAGGTTCTCTCCTCTAAAGATTTAATAGCAAAAGTATTACTGAGGTCTAATGTTTATTTAACTTTATTAACTAGGCTGCAGTGCTTTTAGCAGAGCATTATGAAGAATTGTCATAAATAGAGCCAAACAATAACTGTCAAATCAAATGAACAAAGTAGAAATTCTGGTGTATGATCCTTTCTTTAGTTTGCTTGTTCTAGGCCTAAGGCAAGTTCCTCAGGAAGTTTGTGGCTAAGGCTGTCCAAAACTTGGAATTTCCATTCTGTGGTAAATGTCAACCCTTCTAAGAAGTTTTCATTCTAACTTGAAACCAAACCTATAAATTTCTGAATTTCCCATGATAAGGAAATTCCAAAAAATAAATCTTGTTTTGGAAAAATCCAACCATTTCCATTAATTCCTCCCCCTCTCCCCGCATGAAACAACTGGCTGCCCCTGACTGAGGGTTATGCCTCGAGCTGGCCCATGGAGCAGAGAGCCTGGAAGCCCTCAGAGCCCTATTTCTAGCCCGGGCTGCCAGATTCCCTGCTGCAAAGTGAGGAGCCTTGAACTTCTGACTCCATGTGAGGCAGTCAGCCTGACAAAGCTGCCCCAGAGCCACAAACTCTGGAATCTTTGGCTTGCCAGCAGCCTGCCAGGCAAATTTCACACAGAGTCCACCTGTGTTTGTTGGCAGAAGTTCATCAAAACCAGAATGTTCCCACAAAACATTTTTCATTTATTTGAATCTGCATTTTCTGATAAAAGCCTGTTTTTTAGTTGGGAAATTCCCAACCTGCTCTACTTGTGTCAAAACCCACTAACTTCAGTATTGAGTCATTCTACCTCCTCTTGGTGATTTGCAAATATCAGAGCCTTGACTGCACAGGGCCTTGCATCTTAGGTCATCACAGAAACCTGTGCCATGTGGGTGTGAAAATATGCTGGATTAGCATGGTAGCACTTCACATCTTCCTCACACAGATATAAATGATGATCCATGATGCAAGGCAGTGGAGAATCCTAGTCCCTTGCAACACATCTCCCAGTCATGAGTGAGGTTCCCCCGAATCGTACTTTCTAAAACAAGTATCCAAAAATGCCTTCTTTGTGGCCAGAAAGGATGGCCAATTTCAGAGCTGGGGGATTAGAAAGATAGAAGCAGAGAGGGACAATCTGTTAGGGGTGAGAACAGCAATAGCGAGAAAAATACAGTTTCCACAATGTCAGAAATGACTCTGCAGCAATCCCCCTAATAGCCCTATTGGAGTGCTCTATAATAACTTCGACTACTTCTCATTCCTAAAACCTCCCCACTTTTATTTCTGCTGCCTGCTCCCTGTCGCTCACACTGCTGGAAGGTGGTATTCAACATAAGCTGAGAGAGAGAGGAGGAAATTGCAGTCTGTTCATCATGTGCAAGAATGGAAAGCAGCCTTGCCTGGCTGATTTGTCAGGGCCCTGCACTGGACAACATAAATGAAGAGGGTGAGCCCAATAGGAAAAGAATCCTGATTATGTGATGAACAGTAAGCTGCAATTTCTTGACTCTGCATACGTGGAAGTGAAGTGCCTTGTCATCCCCGTTAAGGAACAGGATCTGAGCCAGGTCCATGAGTGGAGCAGCCTGATGTGCTTCTCTGGGGAAAGTTTAGATAGATTTGGATGCAGCCAGGAGATTATTGCCTTTCCTTCCTTTTCCAGGCCAGAAAAATCTCAGAAGCATCTGGGAGGTGATGGGACTTGCATGTTGAGACAGAACATGGGGGCTGCAGTGTGAGCATCTCCTGTAGCATTGATCTGTACTTAGGAGAAACCTCAAACCCACACCCATGCTCACACTTCAGCTTTGCTCCAGTGAAGGGGCTATGAATGGTACACTTCAGCTATGCTCCAGGTAAAAAATGAGAAGGGGTTACGAATGGTACATGGGGTGCCCAGATGCTATGGTCCTGTGCTTGTTAGAGACAGGCCGGCAGGTTTGACAGGTAAATAAGGCCACATTTTTCCAAAAGAGCTCAGGAACTGATATTCACGGGCTCAGCATCCATGATTGGGCCCAGAATACCCAAAGAGCTCAGTTCCTGTCGACCCTCCAAAATAAGGGATGCTATTTTTCCCCCTCATCGGTGCTCAGCACACAACATCTCCAGCTGTGGCCCTTACGGCTGGATTTTCCAAGGAACACCCAACACGCTGAGCTCTTTGAGATTGCAGCCCCGTCTTTCCATGCGTGAAGTGGCACTGGGCTCATCTGAAAACCCTGGCTCCTGACTGAGGCTGCTGAGCCCTTCTCAAAACTCTGGCCCCTGCGATTTCCAGAATGAAAGGGGAGGAAGCGTTGTAGCACTTCATGTGACCGGAGCCTGCTAAGAGGGAGATCTCCTGGGGGGCAGATTGTCGTGATTTTGGCTGTTACTTTCCAGAGATGGAAGAAGTGCATATCTCTCTAAGCAATTGGAAGGAAAATAGCAGTTCCACCACCACCACCACCCCTTCTTGTCTCATGGTGCATTTCCATTCTGCAATGCCCATGGTATTTGCCAAAGCATTCTTGGACTCCTAGCTCACAGCTAGACTGTTAAACCAATTAAATCCATAAAGCAAAGCAGAGATAAAAGTCAGAAAAAAGCAAAAATCACCCGTGTGCCAAGTCCGTATAAAAACTCTACCACTGGTGTGAATGGCAAATTCTAATTTCATAGTGCATTGTGTCCCATTCGCATGGGCACAAGTGAATGTATAAGGTGAATTCTAGTGAGGAATTGGCCCCTTTGGGCCAGCTCCTCAACTGCTGTGAACTGGAGTAACTCTATTGACTTCAATGGAGTAATGCCTACGGATCTGGCCCTTGTTCTTCAACATACATCATCATTCTCCTGGTTAGCAAATTAGTAGTTAAGCAGCTAGAACTGCTTGCTCGGGAGAATGTTTCATTTGCCCTGAAGGCGGTGAGAGAAAATCTGGAAAGAGGAACCCCTGGGAGACCTTGGAAGATGAAGCCAACATACCAAGCTGCTGAACAATGCTTGACATAGCAGGGTTCCTCTCTTCCTCTCCCTCCTCTTTCTCTTATAGATCATAAACATATGCTTTGTGCGAGCTGAGTTGCAATCTTTTATTTCACTACATTTCAGTTCCCTTGCCTCATTTCTTTTTATTCTGTGTGTGACACAATTTAATTTGAAAAGAGGGATAAAGTGTCCCATTCGTTTGATAAATGGATGTGTAAATGGCCTGGAAGCAACATTTTCTCCTCTCCTTCTTTTTTATTTCCTACATACATAACAGGTTTAAATCTGCTGTCCAGATCTTCCGCTGCAATAGCTGTTACCCCACATCAGGAAAGGAAGGACATTCTTGTGGTTCTGGCTCTGGAGGGGGACTCCGGAGATCTGCATTCCATGCCTGGCTTTGCCACACACCTCCTTGTGAAAGTCACCTAGGCTGTGTCTATGCTGGCCATCTGTGCCTAAGCTCCCCTTCTGTCCACACACAAATCAGCCTGACTCAGGTCAACAAACACTCAGTACCCGAGTTCTAAGACCTGGCTGGGAGTAGGGTGTCAGACCCTGAGTCCCTCCGTGACTCGGGTCCAAGCTCTGTCTTTTTGCAGTATAGATGCAGACCTGAGTCAGAAAGTCTGCATCCCGCAGTATGGAAGTGGTAGAACGGCCATGAGACCCAGGTACAGCAACTGTAAACCCAGGTTTACAATGCAGCGTGTGGAGTCTCAAGCATGGGGTTGGAGAGAGTAAGCCAATAAGTCTGGGTCCCATAGACCCACGTGTGTGTGCAGTGTGGACATACTTTTAGGATCAGGTTTTCAAAAATACTCAGCAGCTCTTCTTCTTCTCAATGGGCGCAAAGGAGAGCTGAACTCATTCTCAGGAATCTCTCCTTTAACCTGTCTGTGCCTCAGTTCCCTATGGACAGAATGGAGATAATTGTACTTCCTTTGTCTGCCCTGTCAGTTTAGGTTGTTGGCCTTTTGGGACAGGGATTGTGGGGGCCTCCATGTCCTACCATAATGCAAATAAGAAAGTGGCCCAAAAAAACTCAGTTGAGGTTATGACCTAGGATTTCTGGCCTAATTTAAAGTGGCCCCATACGAAGTTCAGGAAGTGCTCTACTGGAGTGCACAGCAATGCACATTTTAAAAAGCCTCCTGTTGCATGCTGTTTCAGTGCATTTTCCACCCTCAAAGTGGCAGCATGTCTTCAAGTGACTATTTCAAAATGTATTTTGAAGGCCTGGGTTATTCAGAGAAAAAAACGTAGCTTGAAGCCTTCAGAACTGTAACAAAATGTTAACATTTAAAGATATCCCTTCTTCATATTTCAGGAAGCAATTGCAAGTCCCACAGTATTGCTCATTCTCCCTTTTTTAAAGGGAAATATTTAACTTGGAGCAGTGGAACACACATCAGCTCCAAGATAAACTTTCCTTGGCAATTGCAGCCTGAGTATAATGCTAAAAGCAGCTCCATCGTTGGGCCAGGGTTTTTAAGTTCATTTTGGATAGCCACACTGTGAACTATGCTGAGGGCTTGAGCATAGCAGTTGGTCTTTTGCAGATGAATGCAGAAGCTTGAATGCAATTCAGAAGTGTGTGTGTGGGGGGGAGAGATTATCACAGAAGGTCAGACTAATTAAATCCGGAGAAGTTAGTGGAGAGCCCAGAGCTTCTACACATAATATCTGCAAAGCTCCCATGCATGCAGAGTGCGATAAGAAACTGGGTTAACTTGACACTTGCATCTGCCTGCAAAAAGAAAACAGTAAAGTGCACAAAAATAAAATATATATATTTGGCTACATAGTAGTGGGGAAATAAATTCCTGCTTTAGCTTCCCACCGTCTGTCCTGAGGACTGCGTATACCTTGTTTGCTTGTTAATAAAATACAAAAATGCTTCAATTGCAGATCAAGTGCTCTTTGCAAAAACTTCTGTCTAACATGCATCCCTGCTGGGCAGCCTCTGACAGGAGAAGCTCCCCCAGTTAGCAGTCAAGAAAAGTCTTTGTGCTTAAAAAAATAAATAAATAAACAAAGGTGAAGTGGAAAAAGAGAAGTTGGGACATAAAGTAAGCAAGCTAGAGGGATAGAAGAGGGTGGAAGAAAGCAAAAGGGGCCATCTGAGCATGCAAAGTTCTCCAGAATTAGGTGTCCTAAAATCTGTTCTAACCTAAGGATTATGAAAACTCTGGTGGTTGGCTTTGTTTTTTCCAGAGATGCTGAGCACCCGCAGCTCCCTTTAACTTCAACAGCAGTTGGGGGTGCTCTGTACTTCTGTAAATCAGGTCTTCAGGATCTGAAACTGGAGACTTTGAAGCCTGGAGCAGAAAAACTATCAGACTTGCTGAGGACTTTCCAATGCCACATTTGTGGTCCTGGAGCCCTAGTGCACGTGCTTAAATCTAAAGGAGCAGAGGTCCCAGTGATGATATGAAGCAGAGCCCCCCCATGTATGTAAGGCTGTCTGAAAGGTGGTAAGGTAAGCAACCTGAAAGAAACAAAAGTCAATAGTGGAACATGAAGGTGGAAAAGATGAAAGTCTTCATTGCTGCCAACTCTCATAACTTTATCACAAGTTGGGTAGGGGGGTGGGTAAAGCCCTAGCTCCTGGAAATCTGTGATTAATTAAGAACCCCTGCTTTCATTTCTTTTAAAATAAGTTGCTAGCCTTTATTACTGCAAAGAAAAGCTTAAAAATGCGACCTTGAGCACACCCTAAACTGGAAAACAAAAAATCCTCCAGAATTCCGATTTTTAAGTCAGTCTCCTGATTTATTTATTTTTTTGAGGGCTTGGGTTGGGCAATATACAGATTGAAATTGATCAAAAAGGAGAGTAGCATGAGACTCTGGTTTGTCTTACTCTTCACAGCAGGCTGAGAGACTGATGCAGGTGAACAAAGCCAAGACGCTAGAAAGAGGGGTTAATGCTGGTCTTGCACCCAAACAAGTCCGGAGTAACTCCACTAAAGTCTATAAGCCTGATTTCTCTTCTCACTTGCAACACTCTAAAACTAATGTAATGCCATTGACCACAATGGAGTTACTCCTGATTTACGCTAGTGTGAGTGAAACCAGAATTGGGTCCAATGGAATTATACACTCATGTAAGCAGACCCAGAGAGTTCCCTTTTATTCAGTGAGACTTAAAAACCAGCTCAAAGAAACCTCCTTGCTGCTTTGTGTCCATATACACCAACACCAGTGTGGCTTTTTGGCCTCCCACAGATCATCTCAAATAGTCACAAGACTCCCTGAAACTGTATGGCTAATCTTTCTCACAACCAAGGACAAGCAGAGGCATTACTCTGTGATGTTTCCATTCAACTCCAGTGGGACATCTGGGTAGTACTTGAGAACTCCGAATCTCTGAATTCAGTTTCCATTACAACTCTGAACTATGATCATCACATCAGAAGTTGATTATCTATCTGTGTTCCACATCACTCTCTGAGTAACCTATCTCAAGCACAAAGTAAGACAAAGAGGCAACCATTATAAAGCGAGAGTATCAAAATTTATTCATCTCTTTTGTCCCCTTATCCACCCAAGCCTTCTCATTGCTCTAGCAATTCCAGACCCTTTAGCATTTACTTTTAAAAAGCCCACTAATTATTGTAAGTGAAAGTAAACTCTTTAAAATTGCTTTCGTGACATTGGTTTTAAAGAGCACAGAGGTTCTCATATGCTTTCAGAAGCTGTGTGTTGAAAAAGTGTGTGTCTGGTTTACAAACTGTCTGCATTCCTATATATAAAAAGGCATGCTCTTTTCCAGGAGATATCAGGAAAGCTGCCTCTACATTGGCTGTGCACTGTTCAGCCTCAGCAATAGAGCTGATAGAAAATTTGCCATGCAAACGGCTTTCAACTGAGATTTGGGTCTTTGACTAAATGAAAATTTTCAAGAAAAGTATCCAATTTCTGTGGAAAACTGATTTTTTTTGTTGAAAAAACAAGTGCCTGAAAAGTTTTCAGTTGTCCTCCAAAACCAAAAGTATTTAGGATGAAAACAAAAATTTCAGTTAGGAAACACTGACATGATGTCACATGGGAATTGTGACTCCTGCCTCAGTTCTCCTCTATGGTGTGGGATCCCCAATTGGACTACATCTCCCATGATGCACCACTCCAGCTCAGCAAGAGGACATAGTGGGGTGGGGGTTTTTGCGAGGTGGAGGGGAGGATTAATTAATTATGTCTTTGTGTTTCCACTCTATCTTAACTCACCCTGGTATAAGTCTATGCTCAGACTGGGCCTTTGCTATTATCTTTGCATAAAAAGCAGCCATGTACAGTCAGTCTAAAATACTTTAGATTTAAGGAACACTGCTAAAAAGAAAGAACAAAAATAGTGTGTGCTTTTGAGGTGAACAGCATGGCTGATTTTCAGTTGTAACTTGGAAACTATCTAGTTTCTTCTTCCCAGTGTCCAAATGCGGCTTTCAGAAGGAGCAGCCTGTGGCTGGGGTCCAATCCCTCCCTATATCCAAAAGTAGACAGCCTGTGCTTGTAAGCCAGGGCATGAGACAGTCTCCTGTGTGTATTAAAGGCAGCATAACAAATCCATGTGCTGCAGACACAATTGCTACATAAACCACCCAACCACTTTTTGAGGAATCAGGACAAGAAAGTGGGTCCTTCTGCTCCAAAAAACCCACTTCTCTCCAACACATAAGCTCAAGAGCTTCCTCTGCTAGGTCCCTTCCAGCACCCGTAACAGGTGCTTTGTCCCTTCAGCTAAAACAGGGCAACATCACTTGGTCTTGCTCGCAAAACCAGACCCTTATTGCAAATGAACTACTCAGAAAAGATGAGCAGGAAAAGAAAGGCTAGTTGTTTTGCCCAGTGGTAGAGTGGAGATGCTGCTTCAAACGACATTGCATGGAATAGGAGAAGGCGGGAGAATGGCTCATTTTAGAAGATAACTGGGGAGAGGGAACAGATTATGTGTAATCCTAGAGAGTGGATAGTTATTTTGTGAAAATTAGACAGGAGAGCCATGTTTTTCATTTAAATGAAGAGGAAATTAAATTGGTCCCAGTAGGATTATTCTTAATTCTTTCCATTCATATGCTCTAGTTTTATTACAGTTATATGATGTTGGTGCTTTGTTATGGAGAACTATATTGAGGGATTTGCCTGGGTTATCAATATTTCTGACATCATGCACATGTTGTTGTTCTTTATATCCCTGCATCACTTCTTGGGTTTTTTAACTAGGCAGTAAGCTATGGGATGGGAATTGCACTTGTTTCCCTGCCTAGTGACAGGCATTTTCTGCCATTCTAGAGGCTAAAAATCACTCTCTTGAATGTAAGTTGGCAACCCAATTCGATCCACTCCAAGAGCATTACATTTCCATTCTGTGTCTTTGTACCTCTCAGCCTGCAATTAAGAAGGAAACATGGCTCCGGTACCTGCTACATGTTGCAGCAGAAAGAGATTTTTATGGTAGGCAGTAAAAGTTGCAGCAAGCTGTTTGCCAGAGATACTGAGCTCTAGCAAATACCATGAGCTGCTCTAAGTTCGCCATACAGCAAATGGTGAACCTCTGAAAATCAACATGCTTCAGTCGCCTGTCATGATAAAGGCCCTATTGCTGAGTTACTAGCAAATGTCAGTTGCCCTAAGGCCATGATTCAGCAAAGCACGCACACTGTTGGAAGTCAGTAGATATATTTAAGCATATGCTTAGGAGCTTGGCTCAGTTGGGGCTTAATTGGAGTTGCTATAACTACATTTAGAGAGATCACAGCACTATATTATTTTCAAGACAAGTTTTCTTTTTTTTTTGGCTCTTTCAGTATTCAGTAAGTGAGATTCTGGTATCAGACAGGAAGGAATGAAGCATTTGGGGAGTGCTTTGCATTGGTTCCATGTTACCTGTGGAATACTCTCCCCAAAAACGATGAGACCCCCATCATTCAAAACTAGACTAGATAAAGCACTCGAAAAATTCACTATTGGGCTGGAACTTGCACTAAACAGGGAAACAACTAGAACAGTGGCTCTTAACCTGGGGTGCATGCACCCCCTGGGGCTGAGATGCCCTTTCTGGGGGTGCGAGACATGCCAGATTTTTTTAGAAGGTAAATCATCGAAAGCACAAATTAAGCACAGGCACGTAAATACAATGACTTTGTTTCATTAAACCTATGTATTTATTAACACTGTACATTTTTAACAATTACTGTAGTATACAAAAAAAATATATCTAGGTTTAAGGGGTGCGAGAACATATTTTTTTAGGTTTAAGGGGTGCGAGAACATATTTTGATTTTTGATAAGGGATGCGAGAACATATTTTGAGAACCAAAGGGGTGCAGGCTGCAGTAAAGGTTAAGAACCACTGAACTAGAGAATTAAAGAGAGATGGGCCTGAACCAAATACATTACAAGAGTGCTTTAAGGTGCTTTAGAATATGTAGCATCATTCCTGGGTTTGTAGGACTAAAACAGTTACTATGGTGAACTGCAAAGGGCTCTGTGTAGCTCTTTCTATCAGCACTAGAACCAAACAGACCTGAATTTGGGGGTTTGAAACCTGTATCAAGATGCAGATTTTGTGGCATGGGCCTATCTCTGCTTCATAGGTCTCTTCTAGCTCTAATTTCTATGGTTCTGTAATTTCATTCTTCAGCATCAGGGAGATGGATTGATCTCTGTGTTTTAACCCTTTTAAGATTTCAGGTGTTCTTTTGCCATCCCATAAGACCATGGGCAGGAAAACAAAGCCTTGCCTTCCACAAGAAATTGGATTAGAGTTTGCTTAACACTGAGGTCAACAGCAGAACACAATTACAAACAGTGCCAGGTTCTCCCAGCTCCTAGGAAGACACAGGCTGAGGGAGGAAAGATTACATGCAGGCAATCAGTCGACTCTCTGCCATCTGCTCCTGGATGGTTCGCTCACATATCAGACTGAACAGTGCTGAGCTCACGCTCACTTTGATGGGAACTGTGTATCTAAATCACGTAGGTGGCTTTCATAATCTCAGCCAAAATGTATTTGCGAACTTGATCTTATTTTTAAACATGCATATGAAATTATTAGTAGGAAAGTCATATTTTTTCTTGGAAATCTCCAGATGACAGAACAACCTCAGATACATAGCTATGAGCTAAACGTTTTACTGTTTAGAAAAACCCTTTACATTGATCACTGGATTCATTCCATCATTGGGGAGGGTATCACTGATTGGAAGCCTAAATCATTACAGGAAAAAGCCATTCCTAAGTGATTAACTTAACTTGCTATATTGAGTATTCTGCAATATTAGGCTTCTACCACAACTTTGACAGCAGAAGTCCCAGCCACCCCGCAGACCTGACAGTGGGAGACCCCACTCTCAACCCTGGATGTCCAATAGCAGAAAATCGCAGAAAGGTAATAATGGACTTGATTACTGCAAATAATGGTCCATTATTATGTTTCCATAATTTTCCATGGCTTGTTCATGTGGCGGGGTGCTGGTTGAGAAGCCCTTAATCAGCTCCAGCCCGAGTCAAGGGGATGGATTGGGACTGGGTGAATAGCCCTGGGTCTGCCTGGTAAGTGGCCCCACCTGCCAGTCTTGTTAGCCCAGAGCTATAAAGGTTGGGAGGAAGCCAGGGAAAGGGGGGAGAGGGAAGGAGAAAGGTGAGGCACAGAAGGAAGTGAGCCACCTCCTAGTCTGTTGCTGACCAGGCCTGTTGTAGGCAAAGTAGCTGTGAAGCCATTACAGAGTTGGGAACTGGTGGTGGAAAACCTTTTGAGAACAAAGAGCACGGGTGCTGTACTAGACTGAAGTGTCCCTGACTCATGGAAGAGAGAGGCCCAGGGGCACAGCGTGAACCCGTTACAGTCCGCGATTCAGGTGCAATTTTTTGACAAACACCCTGCAATTCAAGTAGGGCCTTAAGATACAGTACGAGACAAAGAAAGAAATGTACATTGATGTACCAACTGCATGTACCATGCCATTATATGGTTTTCCTCTTTTTCTTTCTAAGGGCCAGATCCTGTAAGTTGCTGAGAGCCTCCTGAGAGAGGCTAAGCACCCAGGGGTGCAGGGCACTTGGCATGTTGCAGGATCAGCCCTTCTGCTGGCTTCAATGCTACCAAACAATAAAAACTCTCAAGTACAGTGCCTGGTCGCCAAGGGACCTGATCTTTGATTGGTGCCCTCTAGGGGGGAAGGATGATGCAGTGGATAGGGCTCAGGAGCAGTGGGTCAGGTGCTTGCTTTGCCGCAAACTACCTGTGTGTCTTTGAGCAAGTCCTTTACCCTCTCTCTGTCTCACTTTCCCATCTGCCGAATGGGGATAATAGCTGTGCCCTGCCTCACAGGGATCTGTGAGAATAACAACAGTGAGGATTGGGAGATGCTCCAAAATCATACCGTGGAGACCAGATAAGTTAGGTGCTACTGCAGGACAAATTAATGACAAAATTATTAAGCGAACTAGGGATTGGCACTTACCCCCCTCTTTTTCCCCCTCTCCTAAACTGAAGGTCTGCACACTTTAGAAACAAACTGATGTCAGCATCAATAGCCAACTACATACGTAGCTGATTTTAATTAGTTAATTTCAGACTTACTGGATTTGCGTCACAGCCAGAATCCTCTTTGACAGCACTGATTGTGCTTAGGTTAGCAGCTTAGGTAGTCAGCCTTCTGTGTAGAACAGAAGTGATCTGACTTCATAATGGAAATATTGGTTTTCATGTATATTCTGTACATACTGTATCTATATTATGTAGTTTGTTAGGCTGTGTGTGAGAGAGAGACAGAGAGATTATTTTTCAGTTTACTTCTGGGACTCTGTCTGTGAGGTCAGAAGTGAAACTAAACTGGTTGCAGTTCAGCTCGAAAACCCATCAGAAAACCACACACACTACGTAATTGTTAGGCACAATACAACATGGTTGGCAGGGTCATTGCTCAAAAAAGACGCAAGAGCGAGCCAGCATGAAGATTGAATTACTTCTCATTCACAGAGAGGGTAGTGTAGCAGTTCCTGTGGGCAGGGATCCAGATCAGCAGTGGAACGCTGTGGCAAAGTGACATTAAGGAGTTCTGCACATGACTACTCTGGCTGGCCACTTCACAAAAATGTGAAACCTGCAGAACAAATACACTCAGCCAAAATGGAATACAAAGGATCTGGGACTGTCAGGACAACCACTAGATTCTAGGGTAAATCAAAGGGTTTCTTCAAATCCAACCAGAAATCTGTGGGCCAATCCTCAGCACGTGAAAATCTGTGTAGCTTCTTTGATGTCAACAGAGCTACACTTTCTTACATCAGCTGAGGATCTGGCTCTACGGAGAACAAAAATAGTGTTGCACATATTCATCCAAATGTGCTGTACATATACGGAAAATGTATGCAAAGTTTATGAAATACTCTGACCTCATGTGTGTATTGTGAAATGAAAATGTGTCAGGGAAGCCAAACTTATGCCCCTTGAATCTCTTGGCGAAATTTAAGGCAGAGCTGGCCTCAAATATTAAGGGAATATGAAATACATTATATGGTCATCTGAGGGCCAAATTCTTTGCTGGTGTAGCTCCAGTGAAATCAATGGCATTATGCCAACATACAATTTGGCCCTGATGGTTTCTGCGATGAAACTAAGTTAATTTGGCATGTCATGTGTTCTACATATTATACCTGCTACTTCAACACACATAGATTTAGACTGAGAATTTCAAAGTTGTCTATAAGAGATTTGGATGTCCAGTTTCCATTTATTTTTAATGGTGATTATGTATCTAAATCCCATAGGCATCTCATCCTTGGATTGTAAATTCCTTGGAGCAGGGATCCTACCTTCCTTTGTATCCCTGATCAGACACTCAGATTTGTTTGTTAATGATTTGCTATTACGTTAAAAGAAAACTATTAAGGTAGCCAAATCAAGCACTGAAAAATTAGGAAATGCCAGAATTAAGATTAGCTGTGCAACCTTAATTCAGCCTCCATGTGCATTATGATACAGTAGCATGATAACTGATTTTTCAAAGGCTTATAATTTGGGCAGATTTTCACAGAGGTGAGAAAAGGCACGTGCCTGACCTCAAGGTCACCCGGCCAAATTTCAAATCCCTGCTCCAAAGCATGAGAGAGCACTATCAGCTTTTCAAAGAAAATCTTAAGGATTTAACATGGGCAAAACAATACATCTGACCCTAGCCCCATTCTCAGAATAGTTTCGGATGAAATTTCTCAGAAACATTCAGCCTGAAGCAGACACCTGGCGTGAAAAAATTCAGCTCAAACAGTTACGGTTTGGCAAAGTTTTATAAGCAATTGCAAATAGTGGGAAGTATCTGGCAGCCTTCTAATAAGTGGTGCTGCCAGCCCTGCCTGTAATAATATTCTAACTCTTTTCACCCCAGGATCTCAATGCACTTTACAAACAACTGACTTCGCCCATAGTCATTTTTTCCCCTTGCACTGGAGTAGATAATACTATTGTAGAAACCTCACAGCTTCAGCTTGTAGTAAATCAATCCTACCCGCATTCCAGCATGTCACCTTAGTGCTGTGTGTTTTATGTGTCTGAAGTAGCAGGGCTTATGTCAAAAAACTTTATAGCAACTGGCAAACAAGTGCAAAGACGTTTGCAGTACTGCAGAAAAAAGGACAAATACTCAACAGTCAAAGTAGTAAGGGAAACCTTTTCACAAGTGACTTAGGCACTAAGGAACTTAAGGCTGTTGCTGCACTCTGGGACTTACACATGGCCACATGGGACATTGCTACAAGGCAAGCTTATGCACTGTAGACTCGCACCTTGTTTTGCCATTTAGTAACTTTTCGTGTAGACCGTAATGGCATGGTTCTGTAGGCACATGAATGCATTGGAATAACAGTGCCTCCTTTCCAGATTCTCCTTCCACAGACTTGTTTAGCAAAAAGAGCAGGAGTACTTGCGGCACCGTAGTAACATGCTTTGAGACAGCTGTATCTACACAGTTCTCTGAGGTGGATATTAGTAAATCCAGTGTATGCAGCGCTCCATTGAATTTGAGTAGAGGAAACAAGGCAGCATTACAGCCTATAATTGGTCTGTTTCTCTGGTTATTTACAATGGTTGTGCACCAATGTGACTCTACTGACATGAGTGGAGTTATTCCTGACCTACACTAATTACCTGAGGGGAAAATTCACACAAGAAAAGTATTCTACATAATCAGTAGAAAAATGTGCAGTTTTTGAGCTAGATTCACGGTAATTATGCTGGGTTTTGCCCCCCACTGCAATAACCCTATTTACAGTAAATCTTTTTTCCTCCATTATGGTGACTGATTTCCATTAGGGGAGTGAATGTTAACATCAGGTGTTTTGCATGGAGCTGGCTCCTTGAGCAATGCACGTTTCTGACTGCGTTAGTAAAAGTTTAATGGCAAGTTTTTGTATTTTCTACAAGTTGGATGAAATTCACTGCTGCGTGGAGGGCCTTGCACCACTTAAACCTTTGAAACTGGGCTTAAATGAGAGTTCGTTGATACAAGGTCTTGTGCTGCCCCTCCGCGCAAAGGTGACTTTAACCCAAAATGAGTGTGTTAAATGAAGGGCTGGAATTAAATGCCAATCTCAGTGCTACAAGGAAAAAACCATGTGTGTGCACGCAACAGAGTAATTATTTCAGTATGTAATTCAATAGCATTGCATGTACCTAAATATAAACACAAGCTTTACGTACAGATCACTACATCATCATATCATACCTTGATGAGTAAAAGCCCAAGGATTGTTGAGATGATCATGTTCTGAGATTGCTGCAACAGACTGCTTCAGAATAATCTGCCATTCATCTTGATTCTTGTTCAGAAAATAAAACAAACAGAGCTTGTCTCTCAGGAGGTAGAGACAGGAGTCTAAAGATGGGCCTGAATCGGACCATCATATGTGAACAGCCTCAAACTTTGGACCACTTTGGATCTTGATCTGGACTTCTTGTCTGGTGCCCATGTCTGTGTGGTGGATCCAAACGGAAACACTGGATCGGAAATGCACACTTCCCTCCACCAAACTCTTCAAGGTGCACCCAAACCAGAAAATGGATTCTAATCCCCTTTAGCTGAGGGGGAGGTTTGGATCTTCTGTACACAGATCTTTGGCTCAGTCCTATCGATACTGGACTCCTCAATAGCCAGAGATCAGCTGCTGCCGATACTGTCACCTTTGTAACCAGAGCCAGATTGTGGCGTGTAGCTGCTGGCCCAAGTTGGGTGTTTTGTAAGGGCCCAAGAGCACTGCACCATGAAACATACTCCTTTCTGTGCACCTGGGCAGCCCTGTGAGATGGCTTGGGATGGAGGGCATGCCCTGACCTTCTTTGTACACCTTTTGGGGGTGGATAGCACCCTCTGGGACATATAGAAGATGCAGTCCTTCGCCTTTATGGAGCAGGGGAAGCTCTTTGTACCAGAACAAGATGCATCAGCATTCTGGCTCCCTGTGGGATGGTGTTTCCCCCACGTCTGCCAGAAAAAGGTTAATGCAGAGTGAGAAGGGGGCTAATTAACCCAACAAGTTATGGCTGAGGGGAATCAGGTGGCCAAGCAATCCCGTGTCTGAGAGAGGGAGCCCAGCTGAGGAGAAACGGGCTGGGTTGGAGCTATAAAGGAAGAGAATTGGCAGCTGAAGGGGCTGCTGGGAAAGTCTGCAGTCACTCCCTGTGAGAAGGGAGGTGTGTTTGGGCTGGTAAACCTAGACGGGGGGGAAGCCAGGAAGGTAGGCTGTCCAGCAGCCCACCAGGAAACCAGGCAGAGCTCCGTTGGAACCCTGCTTATGATTTGATAAAAGTTCACTGAACGGGAGAGGTTTTGCAAAATACTTTGGGTTCAACAATGAGAGTTTTCTGATAATAATCTGTTGCATCGAAAAATTTCCAACCGGTTCTATTGGGTAACTTCATAAGGAGCCTTTATGCTGGGCCTTAGAGAAACCGCTTAGGCGGATAATCTGTGGTTGAGACACCAATTCAGAGACACTCCTAAAGGCTTCTCGAACAGCTGATCAGGGTTTTCGGGGCTGTTGCTGATGAGCGGGATGATTCACTGCATGCCTTCTGATCGTTCCTGCCTCTAAAAGTTGTTTTTAAAGGTAGGACATCCTGATGATGATGTTTAGCACCATGAAGCGGTTCTTTGTTTCCTGAAACTAAGTATCTGGCTCCACTGAACCAGCTTTATTGTTGCCCTCCTACGGTAATGGCTCCTGTTGGATAAACAGAGTGCAGCATAATTGGTGAAATATCTCCTGCCACTACAGAAAGGGCTGGAAGAGAAGATGTAATGCTCCCGTTTCACTTTAGAAGAGAGAGACTCTCCATGTGACTTGTATGTTTGCGGGGAGCAGAGAGGAACAGAGGCAAAGGCTACCTGACAAACCGTAGTGGGAAAAACGTAGTTCAGTGGCAGTGGGAAGTGCTGAAGGGCCTCCTCAACTCTGCAGGATCCAGCAGCATAAACATCTGCCTGGACAAAGCAGCCCCAATGTTAAATCAGAGTTTGGAACAATTTATTTTTATATGTATCCAAAGGGAGGGGGGTGTTTCTGTCTTCAAAGCTATTTTTAGTGCCTTTTAGCTGACAGAACATCAGTGAACGGAACACACAGCAGGAACAGAGTGTATAACATAACATTTCGTTAAATTGCATTACATTAGAGTAGGGCCGGGTCCCTGCAATGTAACTCCAGGTAATAACTGCTTATTGATTTGTGAATTGAATTCACTTGGAATTCTATACAGCTGTAGACAGCGAGATCTTGGTGCTGTGATTGCTTTCAGAGCTATTTGAATGTCAATAACACATCCCTTTTTACAAACATCCACAGGATATAGTGATGGTGCTTTCAATTCAGTGCATTCTGGGCCTATTCCCCATCCCACCTGTCCTCTCTTTTAAGGTATCAACCTGACTATGGCCTATCTCCCCCTCCCCCCACCCCACATACACAGGTCACGCTTTCTAACAAGCACTTCATTCCTTTCCTCCACACATCCCTTTATGTCTGAGAAGAACTGTAAATATCTGCAAAGCCACGCGATTGTCCTCCTTCAGATCCTTCTCACAATTCACTTCTGCCATGGTACTTCCAAAATACGCACGGGGGTTAGGCAGCTGTTGAGACTGGTTCGAATCATATTCGGTCCAGATGTCATGGCTAGCCTGAGCCAAGTACATTCCCACTGTTTTCCAGCCGCATTGTGTTGCCCCTGCTGCCCTGACTGCACTGCTGTTTATACTTAGGCTGGCTCTCGTCAAACTGCCGCAAGTATGTGTACACAAGCCAGGGACTCGCACCCCTGGCTCTAGTGTAGACATAGCCATTGTTGCCTTAAGCTGCCCTAGCTAATCTGTCCATCTTTCATCCTAGATTGTATCATCCCTGGTGCACTGAGGTGCGTCTGTCTGAATCTGTTCTCTAGTTACCGTAGATATGGTAAAACTGTTGGAACTCCCATTCTAGCTCACTGCTAAGTTCTCAGTGCAGTGCATAGGCTGCAGTCCTGGTTATAAGGAATCTTCTGCAAAGATTTCCCCCACCCCTGGCACTAGACTTTTCCCTAAAGTTCACACCTGTACAGCTCCCTTGGGGTATGTCTGCATAGCACCTAGACACCCAGCCGACTCAGGCTTTGGCTGAGGGGCAGTTTCATTGCTGTGTAGAATTCCGGGCTCATGTTGGAGCCCGGGTTACAGGACCCTGTGAGGGTTGCAGAGCTTGGACTCCAGCCCAAGCCTGGAAGTCTACACCACAATAATACAGCCCCACGAGCCTGAGTCGGCTGGCATGGGCCACTCACAGGTTTTTCTTTGTTGTGTAGACACATCCTTGGAGTCAGCAACTGTAGGAGCTCTAAGGCAGACAAGGCACTGGTAGCAATGGCTGTTCTAACTCCCTGCTCTGTGGAAGTTAAAGAACGCTGCAGTTAAAATGCTGGCAGTCAGTCTCCTCTGGCTGTTTCTATGGGCGTGTGACAGGGCCACGTTCCACTCCTGTCTTTTGCTTTGTCTACACAGACTCGGACATATTCAGATGCTGAACACCCCTATCCAGTTTATTTACATTTGCCCACCACCTCGCTGCTCCGTACACCATATTATTTACAGTTTCATTTTCTCCTCAGTTCTCTGCCAAGGAGAGGGAAGAGATTCTCTCTACCCGGAGATCTGTCCTGGCTCTGGCTCTGCTAACCTGCCAATCTCTCTCTCTCTCCCCTGCACTTCCTTCCTGTGCTGTTTTATACCTCCGCTGTTAATGGGCCAATTTGTCCATTAGTCCTCTTCCAGCCCATTCTTATCCACTAATTAGGCCCCAATAGGTCCACACTTGGGGGGATTAATTGGTGTCTGTGACCAGAGTGCTTGCTCAGCTGTTTGTCCCCAGCACTTTGTCAAAGGGAGGTTGCAGCAGGGATCCTTTAGGAACACAAGGATGCTCCCTGAGAGCAAAGCTGTTTGGTGGAAGAAGAAAAATGGTTTTGCTCCTTGCCCGTACCTTCCTCAGCACTCAGTGCTGACCACTGGGCTGTGTTCTAGGTAGGTTCCATGGGAGGGAAGACTTCCACCCTTCTATGTCACTTCTCTGCTCCCTGCTTTGCCTGCTGCTCTGGGAACGGCAGGTGGACCCACCCTGCTCGACTTCCCTATCCTTCCCTCTGGGTGTATGGGAGGAACCTTTAGGAAGCTGCAATATACTGTGCACATGGCATGTGGACACCCTGCATCCGGCTGTTCTCACCCCCCTTCACACCAGAATCATGCTGGCTTCACTGTGTTCAGGACCTTCCAGGCCTCCGATGCAGAGCAGAGGCAAGATAAGTCCCAGCAAGATGTTTTCACTGGGTAAGGACTTCCAGCTGGACTCTAGTCTGAAGAGCCTTGCTCCTCCAAGGGAGATATTCTGCGTGAAGCATGCCAGTCTAGATCCTGGCAAACATGACCTCCTCCTACATGCAAATGAAGACAAGAAACAAACGCTCCCTCTGATGGCAGTTCTCTATCAGGTGGCTGTGCTGGTTGAATACTCCACTTCCCAGCATCTGGAACCTTCTGTCTCCTTCTGGGCATAGGCTTTCAGTTGAAACTTCTCACAAGTCGTCTCTCTCTAACCTCTCTTAATGTTGGAAGCGTTTGTTTGTACTGAGGGCTCTCCATTGATGATTGGTTCATTATTTTCGCCTTGCTCTTTCTGATGCTCTGTGATGGGGCTTCAGGTCCTGCGATGGTGCATAAAGATGTAGAGCTATTTTGCTGACTCTGCCCTAGCTGCCAGAGCAGATGGGTCTTAGTAGTTTCAATTCAAAACTTAAAAAAAAGGTCAACAGCCTCTGTTGCAGAAGAGGGGATAAAAACTGAAAGCAGCATCAGAAGGGATGATAGGAGCAGCCAAACTTGGAAGGAAGTGTTTTGTTTTGTATAATCAGCAAGGCTAAGCCCAGCAATAAGTTGACCTTGGTTAACGTCCTGCATGGACATATGCTGTGTTCAAAGCAGGCCTGGAATATTACCCACACACATCACTGCTGGCCTCAGCACTGCTGCTCACTAGACTTCAGTGATAAGAAAGTGAGCATACAGCCTTGAATCTCAGGTATTTTATTATTTACAGGTCCTTATTCCATATTGGTTCTTTCTCTTGAGGGTGGAAAGGGGAAATTCCACTCACATTACGTGCATTGAAATAATATTGAAGGGCTGTCATCTTTAAATGCCACCAGTCAGATGCTTTTATAACACTTTATATCTATCCAATGAACCCAGAATCACCCTCCGTAATAGAAAAGGGAGATAAAAGATTCATCCTTCCACATACTTTAACAGGAATAGAGCACTGAGATTTCAAAGGCAAGACTGAGATCTTGGAGTTAAAGGCAAAATATGTGTAAGACACACAGAAAAAAAGGACATTTTAAAGGCAAGTTGAAGAGGGTTTGTTTGAGCTCCATGGCTACACCATGAATGTTTCAATCCTCCATGTGAGATCTCCTGATTCTACAGCCGGGTGACTTGGGATTTACAGGAAGTAAAATCCTGGCCCGTTGAATTCAGTGTATTGGGTTGCCATTGGATCCCGATTTCTCCCTGGGTCTGTTTATGAGCCCTGTTTTGTAATGATACAAATGAAAGCCTGCTTCTTCCCGCAAGGCCTTGCCAAAGTATTCACAGACCTTTTTTAGCAATAATCTTTTTGGAGTCCAGTGACTGTGAGCTTGTTTTCTGGGTCCTGCTGCTTTAAATGATTAAGCAGTCTGCCTGTTTGTATGCTCTTCAGCCTTCCTTGTTCTCAGAGCTGCTGCAGCTCCCTCCATGAGTCAGGACTGCAGAATTAGGCCCAGGTTTTCCAGTGTCATGCCTGCCTGAGACTTGGTGGGCTTGTAGGAGATTTGGAGGCTCTACGGCATTCAGAATTGTTGGTGCTTATCTGAATCACTTGAGGTTTGCTCTGCATAAGCCATGAAGTAAATAGGCCAGATCCTTCGCTGATGTAATTGGCATAGCTCCACTGGGCAGCTACACCAGATTATAATGGCTGAGGATTTGGCCCTAACACCACCCTGTTACGGATCATCATGGGGAGAGAGCCTGGGTCCTTTAGCTCCAAAACATGGGCCTCTCAGACTTACCCTTTTAGTTCAAGTCCATCAGTTTTTAGCAGGAGTAAGCTATTCTCATTCTGGGCCAGGGACTCAGGCAATGTGTGTGTGGAAAAGGACTCTTTCAAACTTGAAACATTTAAATCAATTAGACAGATTGTCAGGACAACCATTTTGCTGAATACTCTCATCCTATCCTCATCTAGAGTCATAGAACTGTGCCAAACATAGTGACCAGCTGTGAGCCTGTAAGAGGTCCCATAGATAAATTTTTGGGACATCCTAGTGTTCCAGGATAGTGTTCTGCATTCATACAGAGCCTTTCAGCCCAAGGATCCCAAGCCACTCTTGATATCACGCACACACGTGTGTATGTATGTATTACTTACATGCATGCACACATGCATACACAATCACCAAAATGTACTAGGCACTATTAGAGATGGTCAAAAAAGTGACAAAGTTTTCATGAAAACTCTTGTGAACATTTTTCCCTCCCACCCACCCCCAATTTATTTTTATTATTATTTTTATTTTTGGAACTTGAAATATTTTGGCCTGGATGCTTTAGAGATAGATACAGAGACAGTGGTTCAGTTTCTGCTTCCATAGAAGTCAATTTGGTATTTTGGCCCTGACTTCAGTGGGACAAAGGCTGGATCTAATGCCCATGTTCAGAAGAGCTTGCAATTTACATGGACAACGTGAGAACAAAGGGGGAGGGGCTGTGAGGCAGCGGCTACACAGAGATGTTCAGCTCATGTCTAGTAAGCACAATGAGTAGGGTGGGAAGATGTTTATTTTTTCAAGGAAAGATTTGAAGGACAAGAGGAAAGGGATATGCTAGATCTGACAGATGGGCTGCATGCATATACGGATGCATTTTTAAAAAGGATGCTAAGAGAACACTTAGTCATACAAGCTTGGAGCAAAAATAGAGCAAAGTGAGAAGTAAATTGTGCAGACATTGAAGGCAAAAGCAGGGAGCTTAGGTAGGCAGAATGTCTCCTGTCTGAGCTGGCATTTGACCCAGATGTTGAACTCTGAGGTTAACACTTCTACATTTACAGTAAGTTCTATGAAATTTTTAACTATGAGTTTCAGGACATTCTTTTGACATCTCATCTGAAAGACGGTGCCTCCATTTAACACCAGGGCCAGTTCTCTTCTATCCAGAGAATAGGGTGTTCAAGCTGAGATTCTGGGGCAGAGACAGTTGATGTAATAGTTTGCCTCTGAAATTTGTTCATGCTTCAGAACTTCTAGTTCTGAAAAAACCCACCTTGTTCATTGGATGGGGAGCTTGGCCCTATTTGGGGCTTTTGCGTTTGATGAAGCAATTTTAATTTCAAGGTGAGAGCAAGAATGTGGGAGTCACATCTCCAGATCCAGGGACAGATCTACTCCTGCTGAAGTTAATGGGCCTATACTTTTCGTTCATAAAAGATATCAGGAAAGGAGAGGATGCATCACTGAGGAAATTTCTATCACTTACTACTAACCTTTTCCGGGTGGTGGGTGCCGGACGACGAGCCACCAAGGACTGTGGGATGCAGACAAGCATCCACCGAAATGTTGCCAAGAAGCAGCAACTTTAAGAGGCATCACCGCCAAAATGCCACCGAAGTAGCGTCATCAAGAGGCATCACCGCCAAACTGCCGCCGAAAATCAGTGGCATTTCGGCAGCGGCGCCTCTTGGTGATGCCACTTTTCAGCGGCGTTTTGGCAGATGCTTGTCTGCCAGCTAGTACGCGGGCACACATAGATGCCCCGGCCGGTGCCATTGCACCCGTGGGCACTGCGCTGGGGACCACTGTACTAACATGTGAGTAACTGAGTACATTTGCTTTGGTCCAAGAGCAAAGAGATTTGACAAACTTGAATCATCACTAGAGCTGTGCAAACAATAGATTCCCCACTCCCCCTTCTTCCCCCTTCCCCTCCCCTCGTTCACTGGAAGTTCTGGAAAAATTGAGGAGCGGGGGAAATCATTTCTGGTTGAGCTGAAAGACATTAAAATTAGTTTCAGGTCAAACAAACTCTTTAAAAAACTCTTCAAATACAATGAGGTAATTTTGAAACAAGTCACTTTGAATTGAAAAGTCAAATGTTTTTGGTTTAGAAAATGTGGAAACTTTTACTTTTTTCAGATATGGGGGTGGGGTTCCTGTCTGAAACAGTGGACCAAAATAGACATGAATTTAACAGCTGTGTTGATTTGACCTGAATCACATTTTTCACTCCCTCTCCCCAAAAAAATTCAGTCAAAATTCTCTAGAAATCATTGCCTTGCTTTTGTCACATACACTTGTGCAAAAAACATGTAAAACCCTACTGATACAACCCTCCACACACACTTTGCATTCCTTTTACAAAAGGGCAAATGTGATACCGGGTAGTGGAGAATCAGACCTGATGAATTCATTGAGGGGAGTGTGGACTGTAAATTAGCAGTGAAAAAATTATTCTTAGGCCTGGTCTCTATATAGTGTTTTTATAAGAAAGTTTATTTAAGAGATCAGCGTGTAGGGTGGGGTTGGCTGGTTTGTACTGAAATAGTTATTGGTACAATTTCCCCCCTTGTGTGGACACAGTTATACCAATGTAAAAATGCCATATACTGGTGTAGTTTATTAACCTTCTGTAGCAGGATGCTCACCCTGCTCCAGCCCTGAAGGGGTTAAAAGCTAGCCCTTGGAGAGGGCTGGGGCTGAGTCATAAGAAAAGGCTGGGAGGCAGCCAATCAGGGCCAGGCCGGGCCCTATAAAAGAGCTGCAGGGCCAGAAGGCAAAAAGTCTCACTCCAGCCCTGGAGTGGGAAGGGCCTAGCTGCCTGGGAGCACAGGGTACCTCAAGCAGAGCAGAGCAGAGCAGTGCTGGGGAAGGGCAGGCAGAACTGGGGCA
The DNA here is from genome assembly GCF_025201925.1 of Gopherus flavomarginatus. Classification (NCBI taxonomy): domain Eukaryota; kingdom Metazoa; phylum Chordata; order Testudines; family Testudinidae; genus Gopherus; species Gopherus flavomarginatus. Next base: position 10,807,506 of record NC_066635.1, read on the forward strand.
CTCGGGCCAGGTGAGTCCCTAGGCTGAGGCCTGGCTAGAGACCAGGGGAGGTACTGGGGCTGCAGGGAAAGGCAGCAGGTCCAACCCCCTTGCCAGTGATGAGTGGCCATTGCAGACTGCAGTCTGCCCCAGAGAAAGGGGGCTAGATGATGGCTGGCAGTAGCCATTGAGGCAAGGTGGGTGTAGAGGGTTGAGGGTTCCTCTGGGAGGGGAGACCCAGAGTGTGGGGGTACTGCTGGTGCAGAACCCTGAGATAAAGAGCACCAGGGTCTGGGAGAGACACGGGAGCCTGAGACAGGCAAGACACTGGCCAGCAGAGCGCACTCCAAGAGCTGGAATTGAGCTAATTCCTGAGGCAGCCAGCAGGAGGCGCCATAGCAGTGAGTCATCAATCTGCTACACCTTCCTACCAGGGAATTAGCAGTATAAGCACCTTTATAGTTTAAGCCACACTGAGGGGTGGGATTAGCTTTAACTATACCGGTGTAGTTAAAACAGTACAGTTCTGTGTATGTTAGGGTACGTCCAGACTACCCATCGGATCAGCGGGTAGTGATCAATCTATCGGGGATCGAGATATCGTGTCTCGTCTAGATGCGATATATCGGTTTCCGAACGTGCTCACGTTGACTCCGGAACTCCACCAGGGCGAGAGGCGGAAGTGGAGTCGACAGGGGAGCCGCAACCATCGATCTTACTCCGTGAGGATGGGAGATAAGTCGAAATAAGATACGTCGACTTCACTACGCTATCCCATAGCTGAAGTTGTATTATCTTAGACCAGCCCTTAGTAGCCTAACTGTCCCAGACAAGGTTCACAATCCCCTACCCATCTCCTTTCCTAAAGCGGGCTTAAGGCTTCTAGGATTCAAGACTTGTAGTCCTACAGTGAGTACCCCTTTTGAAATCCTTCCCTCTTCTCTTCCCCCCTGCCACCCTCCCCTCCCTGCTATCCCCCCCACCCTTCCCACAAGTAACCTGATGAGATGTGTGTCCGTATGCAGGTTTCAAAATCCAGAGCCACAAAGGATCTCTGAGACAAGCACAGGAACAAAGATAAGATAGGGGAATATCTACAAGGGCAAGCACGCATATTAAGAATGACAACTGATTGAAACTCTTTTTGATAGAAATGTCAGGACTGTTACCTTTACACAAAAAGAGAGAATAACAGGCAATTAATTAATGGCAGAGCTGGTTGTATGAAAAAAAAACAATATGTTGCCCTTCTACCTATTTACAAGCAAGTGGGGGATTGAAGGGGACCAGGTGGCAAATTATGACTGGGAGGATTTAACCTTAACTCTTGCAAAGGCATTTCCCGTGCTCATTTTGACACACATGCAGGTCAGATGGACAACGGAAGAGAATAAATAGAGAGGGAGGAATGTAACGATAATTGAAGATACCAGGGGGCTAATGGCATGAATACGTTTGTTATAACTGATCTGTGGAAGGACTGACGATGATTCCTCTGTAGTAATAGCCAGCTAATGTCCTCTGTGTGCCAACATGGATGTGTTAAGAAATAATTGCAGCCTTGGCTCAATCTACTTTCCACCCTTCTGGAGACTAGCCAATTTATAGCAGAAAATAGTGATTAATGTTAGAATAAACAATATTATGATTCAAGTGACTTATCAGTGCTGCAGATATGATTTCCATGTAAGAGGACTTGACTTATGCAGACATGTAATTCTTTTTTCTGAGCAGAGTAAAGTAAGTGTGGCAGAAATGCCAGAAACAGCTTTGCAGTTGGAATATGCAATTTAAAATAAGTAAAGATTACTCCCAGCTAGTTTATTGCTTTAACTACACCAAGGCAGGTCCCTGTAGCAGACTGCATAATGACTCTCATTTCATTTTTGGTTTCTGTCAAATATCTTCAGTTAGTTTTGCTTTATTGGCTTCATGCAATTTATTGCAGCACTAGAATGTGATTGTAATGCAACTAGTATTTTAGTTTTATCTTCCACTGGTAATTTTTCTTCTTTATGGAGACTCTACTGTCTGCATTAATAAAAGCCATAGAAATTATATAGTGTGGAACCATATTTTAGTAAACCTCTGTTCACTACAGGAAAAACAGAACTAGAACTGGCATTCCCCCACCCCTAAAGCCCCACCATGGAAATGCCAGGAAAAATAACACAGGATAGCACTGCATATTATAATGCTAAGCAGATAATTCTCATGCTATACAATGATTACGCAGATGTTCACCTTTGTCAAAAAATGCATGGAGAGAATTGATCTCCCACAATGGCATGTCTGAGAAACAGCCACCAACTCACAGCTAGCCCACTGATGTGGGGCCCTCACATCAGAGGCCAGGGAGTTTGAAGGGTCTATGAGAGGTTTCATGCTATCTCCTTTCCTCCACGCAGTCTGTCCAGGTCCAAAATGAAGCACATATGTGGGGAGGAGGGACATGTAGTGCCACCATTGCTTCTCATGTCACTTCAGGAAGGAAAGGTGGTCTTATGGTTAAAACATTTGATTGGGACTTAAAATATCTGGGTCTGGTTCTGGGCTGTGCCACAGATTCCCAGAGCAGTCTTGGGCAAATCACATGCTGCCAAATACTCGAGTGCTCAACGCCCATCAATAGAGTCTAATGTCCAGAAGTGCTCAGCTCCTATGGTGACACTTAAGGGCAGATGTAAAGACTTCTTTTGCAAACTTGGTCATTAATCTCTGTTGCCATTCTTTAAAAGGGAGCTACTTCACAAGGGTGTAGTGAGAAGAAATGAATTTATTAATGTATGCAAAGTGCTCAGATGATCCTCCATCTGTGAATAGCCCCTGGAATTCACTTCCTAACACTGCCAGTCTGGCACCATGCATAGATCTTAAATTCACCTTGAAAACTTGAAATCTACATTTAAACTCTTACTTAAAATAGATGCTAATCAATCCATACATGTGTTTCCAAGCAGTGTTTCTACAATTGTTTAATAGCATGATATTAATATACTTTTCCCAGGTGTGAGCAGCCCCACTGCAAAGCACTACCTGAGGTACTATGTCCTCATTGGTGCTGCATTTCACCCATGCATGTTGCTAGGACTTTTGGGGGCATATCCCATGGTTCTTAGCACTGCAGCAAGCTGAGCTGCTCAAAGATTCTTTCCCAGTGAATTGTGGGAGAATTTGTCTGTCCTTCCAGGCACATGGAGAATAGTGGGAAGGCACTGGAGGACTATTAGCATTTGAATGATTTTTAGCCTGCCTCCTCACTGCAAAGCGGGCCGGTAGCCTGAGTGAAAGTTAGCACCTGGGCTCTTGCCTATACCCTCCTAGGTGGGCAAGGTAGCCTTGCTAGAAAGCATCCCCAAACTTGGGTGAAAAGACTGTTGTGTGTGGATGATGTGGAGTCAAGGAGCAAAAGTTGAGTAGAATCCCAAGGGAACACATCAGTGAAGACCTACCCTTAGTCACTTTCAGGAATAGGTTTTGCAGAATTATTTCTACTATATGGGTACATCTAGACTACCCGCAGTATCAGTGGGTAGCGATCGATTTCTCAGGAATCGATATATCGCATCTCATCTAGACGCGATATATCGATCCCCGAAAGCACTCCCGTCAACTCCGGAACTCCACCAGCGCGAACGGCGGTAGCGGAGTCGACAGGGGGAGCCGCGGACGTCGATCCCGCACCATGAGGACAAGAGGTAAATCGATCTAAGATACTTCGACTTCAGCTACGCTATTCACGTAGCTGAAGTTGCGTATCTTAGATCGATCCCCCCCTCCAAGTGTAGACCAGCCCTGAAGGCTGGTATTTTCAAATGGGTTTACAGGAATCAGGCTTCCAAATTCTACTGAATGTTAATGGCAGTTGGGCTCCTAACTCTCTTGGGTTCCTTTGAAATCCTAACTCAAAATACACAATATATTTTGAACTTTGATAATGCATCCACTGATATGAATGTCTTTTTTTTTAAAGCTACTTTTACTGCAAGCTCTGGCCCTATTAATCAAAAAGTTATATCTGGCATTCACATTATGGTAGAAAAGGTATGCTGAAAAATTACTCAGAGCTGTTTTTCTTTGCGCTTAATTTCAACTTGGAAAATCAGTCACATTTCATAAAATGTTTGTCCAAAGCCTCAGTCCGGCGGTTGGATCCACTTGGGCAGATCCCTGCATGAGGAACCATAAAAGGCAGTGAGGTTCCCTGTAACTTATGGATCAGCAAGTGTCATTCCACTTATAGTATTAGAGTCTATAGTAGATGGGATGGGTTGGGCTTTTTGGTTTGTTTTTTTTTTAAAGTGTCTGTTTTCTGAGCAAAGGTGGTTTCTCATGAGAAACCTATAGAAATTCAAATTTTCTCATGTTCTTTGATGCTCCAGTGACCATTGGCAAGAACTTTTGCATAAGGCAACATGTATAGAGTTACAAACCCTCACAAAACACTTGCCTTTAAAATATGATAGGGACAAAATAAAAATAATAGAGTAAGAAGTCTGACGTAACATTTTTTTTAAATATAACCACTTACCTAAGATGCCATGTCTAAGTTGACAAGAAGTAAATATGGACCTGAAATATGTGCACTTCTCTCCACAAATCTCAGTAAGCTGAGGAAATCCACACCATGGCCTTGTCTACATTAAAATTTGTTACAGTGGGGTCTAATGTGACAGCTGCCATCTTGGCTAAGGCACCGGGGATTGAACTGTGTACTTCTAGAGCTAAAGCCAGAAGCTGAAGAGCCCACAAGTCATTTCTTCTGTGGACTGGACTTGTACTGCACGCTCCCCAGTGGTTTAGACTTACACTGCTAAAGAGCATTTCATTAAAATTTGTTGAAGGGCTTGTCTAAACACTGAACTGTACCACTTTAACTATACCAGAAATGTGGCAATTCCCCTAGTGTGGAAGCACTTGTTCTGCCTTAAAGGTGGTCTCCTTTGTAGAATGCTTTGAGAGCTACTGATAAAAAGCACTATAGCAGAGCTAGGCGGTGTTATACTGAGCAGGAAAGATGGTCTAGTAGCAGAGCCAGCTCCAGGGTTTTTGCTGCCCCAAGCGCAGGGGGGGGAAAAAAACTGCGATTGGCAGCAGCTCCATTGTGCTGTTTTCTTCTTCGACAGCATTTCGGCGGCAGGTCCTTGCCTCCGAGAGGGACCACGGGACCCGCCGCTGAAGAGCCCGGTGTGCCACCTCTTCCCCTTGGCTGCCCCAAGCACCTGCTTGCTGAGGTGGTGCCTGGAGCCGGCCCTGTCTAGTAGTTAGGATAGTAACCTAGAGAGTGGGAGACCAGCATTCAATTCCATTCTGTCTTGGGCAAGTTACTTAGCCTCTGTTTGCTTCAGTTCCCCATTTGTACTCTGGGGGATAATGGCACTGCCCTGCCTCACAAGGCTGTTGTGAGGACAAATATATTAACCGAATTGTCAAGTGCTTTGAGAGATACTGATGAAAAGCAAAATAGCCATTCTTATACAGCTTATTTCTGTACGCAAAGGGAAATAACAGTACAGGTATAAAGAGCAGGAGTACTTGTGGCACCTTAGAGACTAACAAATTTATTAGAGCATAAGCTTTCGTGGGCTACAGCCCACTTCATCAGATGCATAGAATGGAACATATAAGAAGAGTGTGTGTGTGTGTGTGTGTGTGTGTGTGTGTGTGTGTGTGTGTGTGTGTGTGTGTGTGTGTGTGTGTGTGTGTGTGTGTGTGTGTGTGTGTGTGTACACAGAGAAGATGCCATACCAGCTCTAAGATGCTAATTAATTAAGATGACCTGTTAGCAGCAGGAAAAAAACTTTTGTGGTGATAATCAAGATGGTCAATTACAGACAGTTGACAAGAGGTGTAAGGATAGTTATCATAAGGAAATAGATTCAAGTAGTGTAATGACACCTTTATACTGGTATAACTGCATCCCTACTAGGACTTGTATCAGTATCCCTATTTCCATAGACAATCGCTCGCCTTCCCAAAATAGTCCAGTGTAAAAGCTGTGCAAAGACCAGACCTTGCTCCCTTTTTTCAACAAGCATCTCTTCTCTGAGCAAGACACGTGTCCTGAGGGTTGTGTTCACTTTTCAGCACTGTGAGTCAACTGCAGGTTGGGAAATCCTGGCCATTAGTTCTGGACACACTTTTTTTTATTTCTGACAGAAAGTGGACTCATTTCTCATAGCAAAATGTTTCTATTTGCCAACCAACTCCACTGGCGTTAGAGAGAGGAAGTAGTGTAGTGTCACAGGGCTACTGCACAAAGAGCTTTGAGTCACCTGCAAAACTCATGAGATTTCACTGGACTTGAAAGCTGAACCCCCTCCATCCCCACCCCTGCCACTTCTCCAGTGACCCACACATACACTTGGATTGACAGTGAGGTTTGAATTCAGGACCTTCAGTGCTAGAAGCCTGAATCTCCACTGCCTGAGCTAAAGCAGTAACTCCATGAGCTTGCAGATTCAGTAGACTATTATCCTCTTTGGTGGACCAGACACTTCAAAGGGACAAAGATGCATATGCTCACATGTAAGGAAGGCACCCTGTCCCCAGTGAATGAACTCAGAGGAAATTCACTGCGGTGAACCGTATCTTGCCACAACATTCTGGTGGGTTTTCCCATGGGAGAATAGAATCTAATCATAGATACCTCTATTTCTGTCAGTCTTTAAACACTATAGTGATATTTCAACACGTGTGTGTTGATGGATGAATGAATTTTGTTCAACCAGTGAAAAATCTCTTACAAGAAAAACTGTCCAGTTTCCCACTATGAAGTAAGTGCCCTCATTCCTGAGGCCAGTACTGAGGGATGGGGAAGCGCAGCCCTTTCTCCCAGTCACACAATGGGTGCCAGAGTAAGCCCTGTCAGCGCCTAAGCTTGCTTTGTTGCCTTGATTAAATCTCCTCTGGCATTGCTCACATTTTCTGTTTAGGTTTTTGAGAATACCTGAGACTGGTGGGGGGGCAGGGGAGAGTGAGTAAGGATGGGAATACACTGTGTGGAGAGAAAGCAAAGAGACTCCTTTTCAATCTCCTCCACAGTACGAGTACTCCCAGATAAGGTAAAATCTCACAGAAGATGGGTCATAATCCTTATCAATATGACAAATGGAACTATCAAACTGGAAAAGATCACAGAGCAGTTAAGATAAAGGTTTGACTTGTTCCAGCGCCGGGCTTATCAGGGTTTAGCAGTAAGTGAGTTTTGTTGCTTTGGCTGCATTTAAAAACTTCATTGATTTGCAGCTAATACTGAGTTGTCATAGTTTCATGAGTAATGGCTTGTGGTTTGCGGAACCAAAGCCTTTTCCTCAATCAATACGAACAGATTCAGTGAGCTGGCCTGAGACTACTGAGGTATACTGAAGAGAGAGAATCTCACACTGCCAGGGCTGAAGGGATAGAACAAAAGTCCTGGGCTTCCAGGTCTGCTGAAGTGCCTGAACTTAGGGTTTTGCATCAAAGAGCCTGGTGCTAAGGCTGGGAGCAGACAGGCTGTTGGAAGTGGCTGGTGCGAGGACTCTAGAGTGAGACACTGACTCTTTGCTCCCCACTGCACTGACACAGCTACGTTTTCTGCATTGCTCCACTCACCGCTACTGGATTTTTCACCCTGTAGCAGGCTTGAAAGATGCAAACGGGAGGTGGCGGGGGGGCGAGGGAGTGATCCCTGCAGGGTTCCCATCACCATGGCCATGCTGCAGATTGCTTTGTAGGGGTTGGACATCAGCTATTCAATATTGTTGAAATTGAAACCTATCGCAACCAGTGCCCTTTACCCAGCAAATTCAAGGATTCCTCAACACCCCTTCCCTCACCTGGCATTGTCAACTATCCCAGCAAGAACAGCCCCATGTCTCCTAGATGCACCCTCTACTGCACTGGCAAGCCCAAGGATTCCTTTCTACCCACCTATCCAGCTCTCTCCACTGCACCGGCAAGCCCAGACACAGCTGCATCTCCCCCAGCCAGCACCCTGTACTTCTCCAGCAAAACCAGCTCACCCCTCAGCTAGCACCTCCTACTGCCTCAACAAGCCAAAGGAATCCTCCCTCACTCCACCTAGCATTCTCTGCTGTGCAAAGACTCCTATCCATCTAGTCTGCATCCTCTACTACCCATTTGTTTTTGCAGAAGAATGGAACCACATGGTCTTGCAGTGTAATTTTACCTTTGAAACTACCCATAGGCAAAGACCCTGGGTTTTTTGGTTGGTTGTTTTGTCTTCCTTTGCAGCATGGGGCACTGGTCACTAGTGTTCATGCCGGATTCTCTGTATCTTGAAGTCTTTAAATCACAGCCAGAGGTTAGGGGTCTATTACAGGAGTGGGTAGGTGAGGTTCTGTGGCCTGCAATGTGCAGGACGTCAGACTAGGTGATTATGATGGTCCCTTCTGGCCTTAACATCTTTGAGTAAAATAATCCACATCAGTGGATCTGTGACCGTTCTAATATATGCAGATATGTTTCTCTCTTGGAATATTTAGGAAATAAACCTAATATTTTATATTACCTAAAGATGTCTGAATGTGAATTATGTGGTCAAACACTTATTACAAAGTTATGCCCATTAGGAGTTATCGTGCATTAATTACCTGAGACATTATACAATTTTTAAGACAAGAGAATGCTAAGTCAAACAGAATCTACCCTCCAGAAAAAGCAAGATGACCTAGGCCAACCTCAGTCTTGCATCTATGGAGAAGATGCTTCCTCTGAGAGGAATGAAGTGTTTTCACTACCTAAGCTTTCCACCCATTCTTGTTAGCTTTATAGTCAGCAACCCTGGCTGCTGGTGTCCTATTGAACTGAAGCTCCCAGTTTATTTCCAGCGTCTATTGGACTAGTCTCCACATCGCTAGACTTTTACCACCTCTGTTGGCGCTGATTTCTTGCCAAATGTTTGATCTCCTCTTTATGAAAACCCCAGTCAGAACTGAACGAAGCCCCGATTCAGCAAAGAACTGGAGCACGTCCTTCGTTCTAAGCATGTAATTCCATATCCTGTTCAGCAAAGCATGTAAACATATGCTTAACTTCGAGCACATGCCTAAATCCCAATGAAGTCAATGCAACTTAAGTGAATGCTTAAAATTAAACTTATACTTAAGTGCTTTGCTAGAATACTGTTGCAACTAGAATATAAATAATTATCCCAACTACTATAAATCAAAGGGAGAAACCAACTGTATGTAGTCCTGTTGTGTGCATTCTCCCGATGACTGAACCCAGATACCAATTGATCAGCATTATTTTGGGATCAAAACAGATCAAGTTTTGTCATTTTGGGGAGCTCTTGATTCCCTAAAAATAGGTTATCAGTCAGTATGGAAGACTGTGGCTTTTGTGTGCACGGAGGGTCAAAAGCAATACAGAGATCTAAGCCAAGATGAGGCAAAGTTTATCCTCAAATATATTATTGTGTCCCAGTACGACTTGTAGCATACCATGCAATTCTTTCAACAACTCATTTTAAAACCAATGCAAAGCAGAAGAGGTTTCTTAAGGTAATTTTTAAAAAATATATTCTGGGATGGAATTTCTGCACCAGAATCTGTCCTGAGTATTGCTGCCACGACACCCGCACCTCTTTTTTTCTTCATCCTTTCTTCTTTTCTCTCCTCACCTCCTTTCTTCTTTCCTCTCCCACCTTCTCCTCTGAATGAGACTGACACGGTTTCTTAGATAAAATATTATAAGAATTCGTGACTTCAAGGTTTTCTATTTTGAGTGCCTGTCTAACAAGTTGTATTTGAATCCCATTTGCCCAGCACAACTGCAAATTTCACTTCACACATACAGAGATTCTTTTTTCCTAGATGAGCATTTGTTGGTTTTGCTTTATTTATTTATTCCCCCTGAATGGCAATACAGCTACAAAGGAATCTGGCATTTGCTCACAATGTGGGTGGCAGTTCTGCAATGACTTCTCTTTGGCTCGGGCTCCTGATTGTTCTCCTTGTCTGTCTTTATTTGTAATGTTTTCAACAACTCTGTGGCGACATGGTCAATGCTCAAGCCAATGTTTGTGGCCAATGGGTATCATTATTTTTTTGGCTTCTTCCAAGGCCCCTCTGTTGTCTGTACAGCTATAGCTGTTATGATAACTAGCTTTAACCTGCCTGCAAGTCCAGCAAACTAGACCAGTTCTTGCCATTCATCTATGACATAATTCATACTTCGAAGGGAATCAGCCAGGCTTTTGAGGAGCGCAGCTCATGCCAGCTTTAAAACAAACAAAAGGCAGCACTGTTTTTACACAACACACAGTCAACTGATAGAACTCATTGCCAGGGGATGTTGTGAAGGTGAAAATTATAATGGGGTTCAAAAAAGAAATAGGTAAGTTTATGGAGGATAGGTCCATCAATGGTTGTTAGTCAATATGCAACCCCATACTCTGGTTGTCCCTAATCTCTGATTGCCAGAAGCTGGGAGCGGACAAGAGGGGATGGATCTCTTGATTGCCTGTTTTGTTCATTCCGTCTGAAGCACTTGGCATTAGCCACTGTTAGAAGTCAGGATACTGATAGGTGGACAGTTGATCTGACCCAATTTGACTGTTCTTATAGGGAGAGAGTGCGGGGGGAAAGAGAGAGAGAGAGGGAGAATGAGAATGCATAGTCCTCACAGGTATACCAGGACTGCAGGAAGATTGGGGTATATTTTGGAATCCATTGAAGAATATTGCTTACATCCTTGTAATGAAGAGGATGTAGCGTTTAGATTTATTGCTGGGCTTCTGAGTAAAATAAATACTTTCCCTGCCACCACTCCCCTCTAAAAAAAATCCCCTTGCAGCAGCATTTTCATTCACAAGGCAGCTGTTGTGTAATTGTGCAAAATTCTCAAATTAAAGTTCACTGACATGCAGTTAGACACAGTACGTTCTCAGAGAGCCATGCAGGGTTTTAGCAGCATGACTCCCATTAAAACCCCATGCAAATGCTTTGAAAATTTGCCTCTAAGGTATGTCTACCCTGCAATTAAACACCCATGGCTGGCCCATGTCAGCTCACTTGAGCTTGCGGGCTTTGGGCTGCAAAACTGCAGTGTAGATGTCCAGGCTGGAGCCTGGGCTCTGGGACCCTGTGAGGGGGCAGCGTCTCACAACCCAGGCTCCAGACGTCTACTTGGGCAAGCCACGAGTCTTTAATTGCAGTTTAGATGTACCCTAGGGAGCCTAATGTGTAGACATTGGATTGCTGCCTTCTGTAGTTTTTCACCTTAACTCATCTGACCATAGACTGTTCAAATGCATTGAGGGAACCGGTTTCTAACTCGTGAGACATAAACTAAATTAATCTGCTTTTTCAAAAGTTTTGAGTTGACCGTGTTTCTTTGTTTGCTGCAAGGGATAACTAGGAGCAGTTAGCTAAGCAGCATTTTTTTCATTTGTAGCACATAACTCTCCAAAATAACACCACGCTAACGGCTATCTGTGCATATTTTATATTGCTTCAGAATAGTTGTACATGGCCATGTTTGTAGGAAAAGCTACTTTTCCTCACACACTGTGGGTTTAGATATGTTTGTGATTAGAAGTACACTCCCTGGAGTGTGATTATGCAAATTCATATCACTGAGCTTGTAGGCATGAGGGGGAAGGGAGGGAGGAATTACTTCATCACTTACTGGAGGGCATCCCTGTAAACTGTGGAGCAGGCTGAAGTTCAGAGTGCTCAGCACCTTACAGGTTCTGGTCCAAAAGGCATGCTAGAGGTAAATGCTGAACAGTAATTAATACAAAAGAAATCAACTGTACTGTTTTATGGCAAGCAGTCACACACACTGCAATTTTGTAGTTAAGTTTATGGACTGTAAGGGGGTCAGATTTTGAGATCACTGTTTCTGGGGGTGAAGGCTAATTACACCGTAGCAGGGGAAAATAGCTTTAATAGACGTAAGTGTCCAGGCTGAGAAGTGAAAGGGAGGCAGTCCACACTCCACAACCAGAACGTGCATGGAACTCTCAGAGGCACTGTTTAGTTTTTCTTAAAATTAGCCATAATAAAGTTCTGTCTGGTAATGGATTAAAAAGGGCTTGATTCTCCTGTTAAACCAGTTTAACTCCAGATTGTCAGCTTGTGTGTTCAATGTACTACTCCACTAAATTCAATGGAGGTGTACTGATTTACACCGCTTGAAGATCGGGTTGGCTTCGGTAGATTTAAATCAGTGCAACAGAACAGAAGACCAGGCCCAAAGTGCTGAAGACTAAGGATTTAAAGCAAACTGTGATGGAAATAAGACAGGTCACTCGGAGGATGCAAACATGAACTGGCATTTTAATAATGGTCTTTGATAATGAGCAGTTTCCTCCGTTCATCAACTGCTTTTTAAAAAAACATAAACCAAAATCATAAACTAAAACTAGTATTTTATTTTGAGTTACAACTAAATTTAAAAACATGTTAAAGGACGTTGATGTTTGTTGCTTAGCCCAGTGAGTTTGAAAGCAAAGGGTTGCATTGCCCAATTGCTTGATAAAAACATTGCGAGTGAGTGCTGTCCATCGCCAGACCAGTCTGGGAATTCTTTTCCATGTACTAACCTAAATCTCTCATTCTGGGATGTGCAAGTCACTCATTTGTAAAAGAGGAACTTCACTGGGAGGATGAGGAGAGGAAATTCATTGACAAATAATTGTCAATTGCTAACCTTGTCGTGGTAATATTTTTTTTCATTATTCTTTCTCTGGAGGCACTTTGAATGTAGAATGGCAGCATCTGTTACAGGCTAGAAAACAAGTAAACACTGATACTCCTGGTGGCTTTGAAAGAGCATTCAACACTTAGCTTTCTACACTTGCCTTTACTAGGAAAATTATGTAGTGATGTGCTTAGAATGCCTACGATGATGAGTGTCTAGGGTGGAAAAAAATAAAAAAACCCTTTGCTAGAGATAGACTAAAGGAAAATATGCATGCGCTGCTGCCAGATGTTGACATTTTGATTTACATAAAAGTAAACTTTTGTGTCGACAGCATGTTTAATTTTCCAAAATGTTCCAGAGAAATACTGAGCCTGCATCATAAGCAGCTCTCCTCAGTCAAGCATCTCAGCGAATTAATTCCCCATGACTCATTGTCTTTAAGATGTATGGACCTGATTCTCCTCTCATGCCAGAGAAAAGTGAGCATGCATCGCTTTGTTGAAGCCAAGTGAGTTACTTGAGCATAATACTGGATAAGTGAGGAGAATGAGGCTCTTTGGCTATGAAGTCAACAAAAGTGTTGAATCTTTCATTGTGACTTGTGTAGGAAGTTACTTTGGCCAGGGAAGTGCTGTGGTCTGTCTTGAGGACCTAGTAGAAAGTCATTTGTTTCTCTCCTGCTCTTATAAGGTAACTCCCAGCAGAGAATCAGAAAGATTAAGGCCTGCCCTGTGAAGAACAGCATGTAGTAACCTTCATTTGACAGGTGGGGAAACTGAGGTACAGATGTGCGATGATAACCTGAGGAGACAGTGGCAGAGCCAGCAATAGAATCCAGAAGTCTGGACTATTAATTCCCTGCTGTCATGGAAGCAACGTTTCCTTCTACCCTGAACAGTCACCCTGAGCTTTCTTTGAGATAAAGTAAAAGCCAGTAGCAGCAAGCTGCCAAAACGTGAGGGACAAAAGTAGATACGTAGACATGAGCATAACTCTCTTCCAAGCTGCCTTGAAATCTAGCAGGAAGCAAGTGACTGGTATTTTCCTTTCCTGCAACAGTTCAACCTATTCTAGAATATAAAATGCGCCTGGAGACCCAGAGCTCCTAGTGGATTTGGTTAATCGCTGTGGTATTGTACGGCTGGTGATGCACAGGAGAGTGTCAAGAAATGGGATTTAGTGGGTCTGTGATTTGTGAAAGGCTTTAACAATAATGAGGTTTCTAGGGTGGGGTGCACAGGCCTCCAAGGGCACATCCATCCACAGTTGGGAGCAGGCATTCCAGCGCAGGGAGATAAAAGCGCAAGCAATGCTAAAAACAGCAGTGTGGACATTGCAGAATGGTCTAGCCCCCTTAGCACTTGCTGTCCTGTCCCCTGGTCCATACTCGAATAGCTAGCCCATGCTGCAGTGTCCACACTGCTATTTTTAGAGTGCGCGCTCAAGTGGAGCCAGTGCGTCTGTCTACCTGTGCTGGAGTGCCCGCTCCCAGCTGTGGTTTAGATGTACTTTGGGAGACCTGTACATCCTTAGGGCAGGTTGGAAGGACTGGGCCTGCTGTCACCCCATAAGACTGAGTATGTGTCCTGAGCTGAAGCTCTGATGAACTGGTATCACAAGGAATCCCCATGGGTGGAGGGTTGAAGGACTGCGCCTGCCGGAGCCCATGTCAGAGTGATCTCTGGTTAGCTTATTAGCAAGCATGTAGGTTCTTCTCTTGTTTCTAATGTTGTCTCTATAGTGCTTGTCACCTGAAGAATGAAGTAGGTTTGCATAGGAAGTGCTGTGTGGCATCCTATACCTGTAGCAATTACACCTCTTAACTCATTCTGAAGAGAGCCAGCAGGTCCTTGGGCAGCCTATCTGCGCTGGGAATAACAGTGACGGCAGGGAACTGTGCAGCCCGGAAATACCCCGGTCAGAAGGGAGAGAGACATGGGTCTCCACCAAGACAACAGCTGGAGAACTAGAAGCCTGAGAGTGGGCACCCCTGGCTGAACACGCACAGTTGCCCCAAAGTGGCAGCATTGGATTGTATGAAAATATATTTGGAACCCTATAACTATGTACCTGATATCTCAGAAGTAGGGTCTCTTTTCTTGCTTAACCTGGGCCTCCTGTGAAGTCTGTCTCCGTGGCTACAAGCGCTCCAGCTCAGCCACTGTACTCAGGGTCTTGTACAGTATTAATGATCAAAATTTCTCTCACATGCTGACAAATCATATCGGCCTATGGGCTAAGGGTTATAGTCCATCCACTCTTATTGTTATCTCATTCCTGCAAGAATCACCCCATCTGCATTTTGCTTTAGACCAAATCCTAGTGTAAGGCTGTGAGAAATGGATTTACGCTCTGATTGTGACTGAGAGAGCTGGTGAGGCTGTTTTAGCAGCATTGGTAATAACCCTTCTGGACATTCAATGTGGTGTCAGGCACAGGGCTTCAAGCCTCTGGGCCCAGCTGGTGTAAATCAGCGTATTATCAATCATTCATTATGGCCAAATGCTTCTATTGCAGGAGCACCTAGAAGCCAACCAGGTCAGGACTGCCCAATGGTAGGCACTATACAAATACATAGTAAATGACCCTCCCTGCTGCTCCATTGAAGTCAGTGCAGATTTGATGATTTATGCAAGATGAGTACCTGCCCTGCTGTGTTAAATATGTCACTAGGGAACATCTTGTGACCCAGCATAAAATGTCTGCATCTGTAGAAAATCATCTTTTGTTGGTGCCTAAGGTCTATGTACAGGCACCGTTCCTGTGTAAGGAAAATGCAAATATACAAGTTGCTATATAACCGTGGGTAACTTCTTCAACCTTTCTGCCTTAGTTGTCCCATGTGCTCAAAAATCATGAGATTTTCTTTCTTTTTTTAATAATAAATTTGCTGTTCTTAGTTTTCAAGCCTTTATAGGGTTCACATTGTCAAGCTTTTTCTCTGCAACTCTGAAGGCTAGATACTCTTTTAATTTAAAAAAAAAAAAACCAAACAAACCAGGGACTCTCTCACATAGTCACAGGACTCCAGGAGCCAGGACTTCAAGGAAAATATGAAATACCTCCAGACTCATTAGTGTTGGCAAGGAATAAGAACACTTACCCACCCTACCAATAGTGATGTGAGGCCTCATTTCTACATGTGAGATACTTGGTAGAAGGCACTATTAAAATTCAAAGTTTTATCATTTCTGTTTAGTCTCGGCTGAAATGTGCTAGATAAGTGCAAATTGCTGTTATAAATCATAAATATCAAAAGGCCATAAGTGCCTAATTTGTTTTATTTTGCTACTAGGAGCATTGTAAAGAAGTAGAACAAAGAAATTCCTTCCCGCCGTGGTTTGGCCTATGACTCCAAATAATAATAGGTGAAAGTAAAACAATACCCTGGCAGACTTTTAGGAGCACTTCCTTTTCCTCACAGAGCCAATGATTAAAATTGGTTCTGCATGGAAGGAAAATCATTCTAAAGAATTGTAACAACACTGTGATGGAGGTTAGTGTCAGCAGATTATGAATGGGTCATGGAGCTTTTCACCTCTAGAATAATGGCTGGAAACCAGAGCAGGCTGATGGTGAACAAAAGAGCGTCTGCTAGGTGGTTTCTGTAGATGGAGTTGGTGGATACCTACAGCACAGAAGTTTAGCAGTAATTGAGTCCCCTGATGGACATCTCAGAAAGAAAGATGTGGACTGAATGGGCATGGGAAACTGAGTCCCGCAGAGGCAGTTCCTCCAGAGTGGAACAATCACTGTAGCTCTTCTGTGGAGTGCAAGGACTTCACTCATTTTAAAGTGGCGTCCTCCTTTTCCCATCCGAAGGAGAGCTCCATGCCCCTAATCCAGATTTTAATTACTTTGGGCCTTTTGGGGCCGTGCAGTGCTTTAAAGGTTCTCGCTGACTGACTGGCTCTGGCTGTGCAGTCAGCCAACCTCAGAACCATAAATACTGAAATCCAGTCCTTCAGTGCCCTACAGATATGTTCACCGCACACTGTTATTAAACTCTTAGGGTTGGATCAGCCTTTCTGCTCTGCTCGCATCAGGAAAGATCAGCTTGTTTCACCTCCTGGGGCAGCTGCTGCGAGTTTGATAGGCGACCAAATGAGGCCGCCCGACTGGACTCTCAGAGCACTGTGCAGTAAATCCTCTGGAGGTCAAGACCTGTCTGAGGACTGAGCAGCAGAACCACCACACAATGGAGCAGCCTCTCTTTGTATTCCAGAAACTGGCTAACAACAGGCATCGGTGCTATTTAAAGCACCAGCCAGTCCTGCAAGAGCCCTGCCCAGCATGATCACTCTGCTTAGAAATCACTCTGCTTTAGTCCTTTTCAGGGATTCCCAATTCACAGCCACTCAACTCCCTGCCAGAGCAGAGTAAGCCAAGCAGATCACCTGCAGGTTACTGTTAAATACAAACTAGCCGTTCCTATTAATCTACCGAGAAAGATATTAGCACATTCCAGTCAAAGCTGCCCGCCCATGGGCTTGGTTCTGCAAATGCATGTATGTCTGCAAACAAATTTAGGTGCAGTCCTCAGGTTTCAGGCAAGTAGCCAATGTGGGTGTTTGCGTGGCAAAGCTAGGGTGCCACGATCCATCTGTGTATCTCCCTTTCTGTCGATAGCACAGCTCCCATCAACATCAACCATGGGGCATGACATGAACTGTCACCCGCGGCCAGCATTTGACAAGGTTTTGTTGCTTTTTAATATCTTTATTCTTATCCTCTGAGTGCTGCGGAAACGCAAGCCCTTCAGTGGCTTGTCACAGTGTGCGGCATGTTCACTCTCCCCAAGCCCTAAGGAAGGCTCATTACCTTTTCCCAGTCCCATCACTTCATCAGAACTGGCTAAACTCTTCAGCTCTTTTTTGCCCAAATCACTCTGCATTAATATAAAATAGCGTAAGTAGGTGCATTCTGGGGGCGGGGGCGGGGGTGGGAAAGAGGGGCAGGGAAACCACACACACACATACACACACAGGTTTCACAAATTAAAAAAAAGTTAGGCATCTCTGTGATTCTACAACAATCACCCATCACCACATGTAGAATGTACAGTAACTCCTCACTTAAAGTCATCCCGTTTAACATTGTTTCAATGTTATGTTGATGATCAATTAGGGAACATGCTAATTTAAAGTTGTGAAATGCTCCCTTCTAACATCGTTTGGCAGCCCCTTGTTTTGTCCACTGTTTGCGGGAAGAGCAGCCCGTTGCAGCTAGCTGGTGGGTGGTTGGAACCAGGGTGGACCAGCAGTCCCCCATCAGCTCCACCTATCAGCTTCCTGCTCCCCTAAGCTCCCTGTGCAGCAGCTGCCTGCAGTTCAGCTGTGTCCCTCCCCTCACTGCCACGTGCTGTTCCTGCCCTCTGCCTTGGAGCTGCTCCCAGAGACTCCAGCTTGCTCTACAGGGGAAGGGAGGAAGGGAGGGCTAATGTCAGGGTGTTTCCCCCTCCCCACTGCTCCTGCACCCCACTTACCCCATCTTCCATAGAGCAGGGGGACACACGAGGGAGGGAGCTTCTAGGCCAGGGGTCGGCAGCCTTTCAGAAGTGGTGTGCCGAGTCTTCATTTATTCACTCTGATTTAAGGTTTCACATGCCGGTAATACATTTTAACGTTTTTAGAAGGTGTCTTTCTATAAATCTATAATATATAACTAAACTATTGTTGTATGTAAAGTAAGGTTTTAAAAATGTTTAAGAAGCTTCATTTAAAATTAAATTAAAATGCAGAGCCTCCCCAGGCCAGTGACCAGGATCCGGGCAGTGTGAGTGCCACTGAAAATCAGCACGTGTGCTGCCTTTGGCACGCTTGCCATAGGTCGCCTACCCCTGTTCTAGGCAGTAGCTGTGGTCTCAGGAGGTCTCAGCAAGCTGATTTAATTAACAAGGCAGTGTACTTAAGCCTGGGGTCAGCTACTTAAAGGAGAAATGTGCATTTTTTTTCTCACACACAGGGTGTGTGTCTCTGTCTGCCCTCCCTCGTTTCCTGCTGCCTCATAGAGTGTGAGAGTTAACCCTTGAGGGCTCAGTCAATTGCTAGTTCATTTAGCAGTGAAGCAGTCCCTGGGAAATATCCCACCCTCTGACTCCTCCACCTCAACCAAGCTTCACAATCATCACCATTGTGTACCAGTATTAAATTGTTTGTTTAAAACTTATACTATGTGTGTGTGTACAGTCTTTTGTCTGATGAAAAAAATTTCCCTGGAACCTAACCCCCTTGTTTACATTAATTCTTATGGGGAAATTAGATTCCTTTAAGATCGTTTTGCTTAAAGTCGCATTTTTTAGGAACATAACTACCATGTTAAGTGAGGCGTTCTTGTACTTTGTTTATATAGGCTCATTGGCCTTGATTTACTGTAAAGTAGCAGAGTTCCCTCCACCAAACTCAATGTAATAGGACGCTGATAGAGTAACAACCAGAATAACTGAGGGTGCTAACATGCCATTGTGAGATGCATGGGATTGATGGGTAGATTGAGAGGGCAGGTTACAGCAAAGAATAAACATGTTGCTTTCTAAATCAGCAGTGACATCCCTTACATAGGACCTCACCCCAGACCTCAGTCCTTGAGCTGATATGGTTCCAAATCTAAATGAAAGAGAAATGCAACAATCACTGCTTGGGATCATCCACCATTATGGCGACTGTTTTACCTTTCGGCTGTCACATTAATATAAGGACACTGGAATGCAAAGCAGTAATACGGGCCTCAGGGAAGATATTGCTCTCCCTATGTCCAGCATTTAAAAACAAAGGCTGTACTTCACCGCATTCAGAAACAGTGTAGTTATCCACAGAACCACTCCAACCATACAGAAAAAGGGATATTTCAGTAAAGGCATCAGTCTTGATTATCCACTGCCTTGTATCTACTATGACAGCTGTGCAGAGCAGGGATGGGATGTGACCATAAGTTGGAAGTGAGTGGAAAATCCTGCCTTGGTTGCACTGAATTAGTGGCGTTTACAGTTGCTTTGAACAGGTGTAACTGACATGGAACATTGATATTATCAAATGCACTGCTGTAGTCAAGCCCTGAATGGCTCCAGTACAGTGAATCCTCCAACACTTGGAGGAAATGACCTCATGATCTGTTCCTCTTCTGAGGTCTGTGGTCAAGGAAAGACCATTCTTTGTCCTGATATTACATGCCAATTTATAGAAATATTGTAATAATGTTCATCGCTTACAGATCACTTCACAGGTGCAAAGTGCTCTACAAATGTGCACCGAGGCATGTGCGCAAGCCACAAATATGTCATAAAGGGGGAATAATCAATTAACAGACATTGATTTGTGAAATTCTTAAAAAAGGAGGGTAAGACCAAAGCACAATCTCGACGTGGCTGCTCAAGGGAAACAGCATGGCACGATGCATTTAACAAATGACTCGGGAAACTCTAGAGCTTAGCTCAGGACATCATTGAATGCTTAGGGACAGAATCATTGTGAATGCTATTGATGGCTACAAAGCAACCCTAAACCCAGCTTAACTGGCTGCTTAAACCAGGTTTATATCTGTACGGAGTCACTGGAGTGGCACAAAGCAGCCAGAGCATGCCAGTGAGTCTGCCCCTTAGGGACAGAAGGCCAGGTTCAGCTCTCAGTTTGGTGAATGGAGTGACTCCAGGATGACAGCCATGTACCAGTGCAGAATTTGGCCCAGGAAGCTGTTTTTTCCCCCACTATCAGTCAGTTAACAGATGGATAAAAACACTCTTTCAAGCAGAGGCAAAGTGAGCCATGCACCCATGTGTTATACATTTGGAAAAGGAGTAACACTGTTACAGAAGGACAGCCAGAGGTTGTGCTACATAACTGCTTGTGCACACATCCCTGCCAGTGCAGCGCTTACCTCCTTGTGGGTTGTGTTGCTGCTATGCCCCCACTGTGGCTGACACAGTCCTGGTTCAGAACTCTATGGAACAGAAAAGATGGTGTAATTCAGTTAGTCACACTGCTGATGTTACTTAACTACGAGATACGCTGCCTAATTCTAAACTACTGTCCAGCATGAGGTAATGCATTATACTGTTGATCAGTATGTTCTGCATTCAGACTTACAAGATCATGTGGCATTTCCAGCTCACCAACCACCTGGTCCCCGGTCCCTGGAGCTGTGTAAAATGTTGCTACTTCTCATGCTCTTTGCCCAATTTTGTGTGGGAATCTTTGGCACGTGATTTGACCCCTCACTATTTTAATATGTGGCATTAAAGCCATGCCTCCTTTTTTTTTAATTTATTTAATAGGATGCCAACTTTGTTCAGGAATGGGCTCAATTCCCTTGGAAAAAAATGTGGTGCATTTTGCAGAAATGTTCCCTAAATCAGAGTTAGTAATGAAGCTTGGAGAGAGAGAAATTCCAATATATTTAATACACAGCTAGTGCCTCTGTGGAAAGAATCTGTTCCATATTCGGTCTGATGCTTTCAGTTCTGTGCTGCAACTTTACAGGATCTTGGTGTTGGCTACCCCCAGACCACCTCTGACGGTCTGAGAGCTGACTCCAGGAACATGAGGTTCTGTGAGGACTAGGAGCGAGGCCAGTGGGACAGGTGACACCTTCATTTCGCTGACCTAACAGCCGTGATAGGGTCTTATGGTTTGTCATGTAGACCCTGTGGAGATGAACACCACAGGAAGTACTACCTAGGAAGGCCAGACTGACAGCTTCCCTTGTGACCCCAATTGGTCCAGGAACCTATTAAAGTCCAGGAGGAATTCCAGGAAGTGTCATAGAATCATAGGGTTGGAAGGGACCTCAGGAGGTCATCTAGTATAACCCCCTGCTCAAAGCAGGACCAATCCCCAACTAAATCATCCCAAACAGGGCTTTGTCAAGCCTGACCTTAAAAACCTCTACGGAAGGAGATTCCACCACCTCCTCAAGTAACCCATTTCCAGTGCTTCACCACCCTCCTAGTAAAAAATTTTCCCTAATATCCAACCTAAATCTCCCTCACTGCAATGTGAGACCATTACTCCTTGTTCTGTCATCTGGTACCACTGAGAACAGTCTAGATCCATCCTCTTTGGAAGCCCCTTTCAGGTAGTTGAAAGCAGCTATCAAATCCCCCCTCATTCTTCTCTTCTGCTGACTAAATAATCCCAGTTCCCTCAGCCTCTCCTCATAAATCATAGAATATCAGGGTTGAAGGGACTTCAGGAGGTCATCTAGTCCAACCGCCTGCTCAAAGCAGGACCAATCCCCAAATGGCCCCCTCAAGGAATGAGCTCACAATGCTGGGTTTAGCAGGCCAATGCTCAAACCACTGAGCTATCCCTCCCCCAGTCATGTGCTCCAGCCTCCTAATCATTTTTGTTGCCCTCCGCTGAACTCTTTCCAATTTTTCCACATCCTTCTTGTAGTGTGGGGTCCAAAACTGGACACAGTACTCCAGATGAGGCCTCACCAATGTCGAATAGAGGGGAATGATCATGTCCCTTGATCTACTGGCAATGCCCCTACTTATACAGTCCAAAATGCCATTAGCCTTTTTGGCAACAAGGGCACCCTGTTGACTCATATCCAGCTTCTCGTCCACTGTAACCCGTAGGTCCTTTTCTGCAGAACTGCTGCCTAGCCATTCAGTCCCTAATGTGTAGCAGTGCATGGGATTCTTCTGTCCTAAGTGCAGAACTCTGCACTTGTCCTTGTTGAACCTCATCAGGTTTCTTTTGGCCCAATCCTCTAATTTGTCTAGGTCCCTCTGTATCCTATCCTTACCCTCCAGTGTATCTACCACTCCTCCCAGTTTAGTGTCATCTGCAAACTTGCTCAGGGTGCAATCCACACCATCCTCCAGATCATTAATAAAAATATTGAACAAAACCAGTCCCAGGACCAGTCCTTGGGGCACTCCACTTATCTGTGTAACCCTAACCCTAGTGATGAACCTGCTTCTTGGCTAACTCTAGAGCACAGGATCTGCCTTTGGTGCTGTTTCTGGCCTCTAAGGTCTGTCTGACCAAGCCCCTGTTTGTGACAAGGAGTGTGTATTGAAATGACTGTTGCTGGGTTATAAGTGGCTGAATTGGAAACACTGGAGATGACTTTCTGGATAGGAGCAATAAGAATGAGGAGTACTTGTGGCACCTTAGAGACGAACAAATTTATTTGAGCTAAAACCCACTTCAATGGATGCATGCAGTGGAAAATACAGTAGGAAGATATATATACACAGAGGATATGAAAAAATGGGTGTTGCAGTACTGACCCTGGATAGGAGCAGGCAAAGGTAGGAAACTGCGTGGCTTGTTGAGTTTCAGGTAGATGATCAATGCATTGGAGTGGCTGAAAATAAAAAGCAGTTGGTGCTGAGCTGAATGGGAGTAAAGTTGCTGGGAATAGCATGGGACCAAAGGTATGAAGGGGGATGGGACCAATCCACTTGAAATAACAAGTGTGACTAATGAGAAGTGGCCTCTTGGGATTGAGCTCCTTCAGGGGGTCCCATACCATGCAAACACCATAACTCAGCCTAACCCTATCGCCCTCTCCAGAAGTGGGACCAAATCTAGGAGGAAACAACTTGTCAGCTATTCCTCCAGGAGCAATGAAGGAGACAAACTGCGTTCTGACCTTACCCAGCACCTTGGTGGTCATCATCTTTCTGAGGGGAGCCCATGCATTTTAAGGCTGGCCCATGCATGCCAAAAAATCAGGAGAATCCTATGTGAGGTGGTCGAATAGCCTGGCAGGTTTGGTGTGTAGGCAAGGAGGTGATCACAGGTTCCCCAGAGATATTTCACTGGCACATCAGGCAATGCTAAAGCTGCTGTGCAGTGCATGGTACCTATTTTTCTGTTGTGCTCCAAGCAGTAACTTGTTCTGTTTCTGTCTGCCATCAGTGCTGCCACTAATGGATGAAGCACTGAATAATATGTATAGATGAACTCTCATCTCACCAAACCTGCAGCAATCAAATATCTGCTATATAGTTATTATAAAGAACTTAGCCGAGTAGTTATGCACCAACATCTATAACACTCATTCTTCCTACGGACATAAAATAGAAAGTTGGACCTTGTTAGCACTACGGCCCCAAATCCTGCTTGCCTTCCTCTCCGAGGTAGTTTCACAGATAGCAACTGGGGTCTACCCAGTGATTGTAGTAAAGAAATGTTTCTGTATTTGCTTGGATCTTTCTTTCATTTTAACCGTGGCATAGAGAGCTGCTCAAGTGCAGAGAGCAGCAAACAACCTCTACCAAATCTCTCTCTATTTTCTCATTTCACACAGGCTGCTGAATAGCCAGAAGAATCTCATATTGTTCTCTGAATTATTTTCCTCGCTTACTGTTGTCATCTTATTATTTCATCTTCCTCGCCATAACTGGCAATACCTATCCATCCATCTTAGAGTCCTTTCACTTTCTATGCATTCTTGTTCATGTCAGGTTGTTAGTGCTTGCAGCTGAGATGACTGCGGATGCCTTTATTTTGTTGTTGTTGTTGTTGTTATAGTTGTGGCTTTTCTTTTCTCCTCCTCAGTGTGTGTGTGTGTGTCTTGTTTTTTGGCTAATCGACATTACGAAATGTCTATTCAACCTATATGTCAGCCTTCGGAGCAGCAGAAGGAATGAACTATCACTAATATTATTTTGTAGCCGATAAGATTACTCTTCTCCCCCATTATGCACGCCTTTCATCCATGTACTGTGGCAAGGCTGAGATTTGTAGGGATCACATCAGCCAAATCCCACATTAGCGATTGTCTTTTAAAGATGATTTTTATCATTGGTGTTGCAGCTAAGGCCCTGCACCAGGCAGTTCATGTTTAGAATCTGAACTGTTGACCAACATGATTGGGGTTTTGGGAGCAGTTGGACTGATGACAATTGTCTACTGGATTCCTATGCAATTAAACATTGTTACCCTCCTGCTTGTTGCTAGCCAGCAGTATTTATGAGAGCCATTAGTGGCAATTTGTGATGAACTAATGTAGCGATACCTGTGTGCTCCAGTGACCTCTGATGGATTATTTATAATGGACATGGTTGTGTAGCAGTTATCTTGGCTAGCTGAGATCTTTGAGGGGCAGTTGCGGAGTACCCTCAACTGCTATCAAAGTCCATTCTAGTTGAGAACACTCAGCACCAGAAAGGATTGAGCCCTATGTGGATGGATGATTTAATGATGAATTTGCAGGTCAGAGGCTCAGAGTTCAAATTCTGATCATTTTGTTTGACTTCAAAGATGCAGATTAAAAATTATCTGGGGTACTGTATAAATATAATCACTTCTGAAGTGGAGCGCCTCAACTTGATTTGAAAATCTGATTGCACTGTCTGTTTAAACAGGACAGAGGTCAGCTTCCTCTTCTGCAGCTAATGGGTAAAAACAGAATTTTTATTAGCTGTGAGTTATAATAGAAAAACCTATATAATGACGGACAGCCCACAGCTATGCCCCCTCAGCTTATAATGGCATTTGATTTCATCAGCTATAGCAAACCGCTATAGCATGGTCGCTGTCTGGATGGAAGGCCTCCAAGAAAAACTAGCGGTTCAGGAGGAGTTGTTCTATAGATAGCACCCTTTGCTCTGAGTCATTACTAAACCAATGACTCAGCATTGTCTGAGGAGGCACCAGGCTGCTTAAGCAGCTGCTTTTGGATGGTGACATTAAACTGACTGCTCCTGGTCACTAATACTAAACACCCCTCATTGTTATGGAAAGTATCATAGACTCCTCAGTGCCCTGACCACATTTCAGTTGGGTAATTTGGCTGCTCACCTAAAAAAAATCCTGCGTACTTGCAGTTGCATACAGCATTCATCCCTTTCTATGTACAGTGGAGACCTAGGGTTGCTGCAGGCTGGTTAAAGGGTTTCTATCAAGACCACAGTAGCTTGCATACGTCTGTGACAGATATGGTCATCACTGTGTACCTGTAACTTGTGAAAGTCTTTTGTTACAGCAGAGTTACGAACACCTCGGGAACGGAGGCTGTTTATAACTCCAGAATGTTCATAACTCTAAACAAAACGTTATGGTGGTTCTTTCAAAAGTTCATAACTGGACATTGTCTTAATACAGCTTTGAAACTTTACTCTGCAGAAGAAAAATGCTGCTTTCCTTTTATTTTATTTTTTAGTAGTTTACCTTTAACACAGGACTGTGCTGTGTTTGCTTTATTTATTTATTTGTGTCTCTGCTGCTTCCTGGTTGTGTGCTTCTGGTTCCAAATGACATGTGCGATTGGCTGGTCAGTTCATAACTCTGGTGTTCATGACACGGAGGTTCTACGGTACAATGTTGCTTACTATGGGTGAGAGTCTGATCTCCTCACACTAACTGATCGGTGGCTCACTCTTGGGGTAGGCCTATTCATTTCAGTAGAACTACTCCAGGAGTAAGGTATTAGCCAAAGTAGAATGGCAAAATCGAACCCTAGGTGAGCCAAAGAAACTAGTGAATCTTAACCAGATCGCCGTAGACAGACAGAATTATCCGATTGCAGCTCATAATAGGGGTTAAAATGTGGGTATATACGAGGAAACAGGTGGAGTTTAAAATATGTGAAGTCGTTTTCATGCTCTTTGGAGAGAACTGGTAACAGGGGGGTTGTTAAAGAGTTTTACAGCTGGTGCCTAGCACTAGGTGTAAGAATCATGAAACTCTCGTCTAGTTTAAAAGCAACTAGAGGAGCACTTGAGCTAATTGGAGGCACGCTAACCTTGCAGCCATTTTATACCTCTGTGGTGTTTGTAGCAATTTTTTCCAGAAAGCATATCAAGCCTATTCAAGAATCGGTGTCTAGCTCGAAGATGAAAGCATATTGGCTGTGTGTCCCTATGTGTATACATCCTTGTTGATTTAGCACCATTGCATTTCAAATGTCACTTGTTTTGCATAACAATAGAAGAACTGTAGCATATCAGATGTTTCCACTGACTCTAAGATCTTTGGAGTTGATCTGAGCTCACTACAACATGCAGTGTAAACTATGCTGCCATTTAAAAAATAAATAAAAAGAAATGAAGAGACCTAAGATACTCAGTTCGAAAATTTACCCATGAGTGCAAAGAAATTCAAAAAGAAACCTGCTGGTGTTTAAGTATCGCAGACCACTCTGAAAATGTGAGAATGAAAGTAATATAGTGCTGCAATATGCCGAATAGAGCTTGAGGAAAAAATGAGGTAGCAGTTTTAACGTAACGTATTAAACTCTGTGATGTAAGATTTCCTCAGAGGCATTTTAACCTTTTTTAAAACAAATTTCTCTGCTCTCTGCTGCTGCTATTTCAAGAAGTGGTGTTGAGAAGACGTTTCCTCTTCTGCCCAACCTGTGCTGAAAGCCTAGTCTTGACTGTGGCGTAACAGCCTGCTGATGTGGAAACGAACAGATGTCACAACTTTGGTATTACGGCTGTACTGCAGGATCCAATAGGAAAGGAAGCCAGGCTGAGGAAGGTGCATCCCCTATGTTAAATGCAAGTATCATCCATAATTAGAAAATGTGATAAGTAAATGGATGTGTGGTTTCAGTTGGATAGTGTGATAAATACCAGTAGCAGCTGAACTCTGAATAAGGCCTCCTGCCATGAAAGTTTCTCACTAACATAATTTTTTTTGCCTCCTAATATTGATTTGGGTCTTTTTCTAAACCTACTGGTGTTCCTGCTCTAGTTTACAGTTAGCGCTTCCCTTTCCTTTAGGAAGACAAGCAGTCCAAGTTAATCCATTAACGAGTTTTCTACATTACAAAAAACACATGGTGCTTCATGCTTCATTAGCAGATAGGGGAACATTCCAAATCCAGTGTTACTGAGTGTGTCAGATTCTTCTGGCTTCCTCTCCAGACTCCTCTTTCCCATTTTATGTTTAATATTAAAAGAAAGAAAGGCAGCAAATGAAAATATAACATCTTAAAGCATTTAACTTCACCCTGTAAATCTGGGCTCAGATCCCTGCTCTGCTGCCAACACTCTGCTCTCTATGAACTAATACTTCCTTCTCAGATGGAACAGATCTGCACTCTGTCTGGCCCAGAGATCTCATTCTCCATGCAAGATTGTCCACCAGTTTTTCCCCTGCCCTGTTCAGAGTGAAACAAAAGGATGAATGTATTCCAATAACAGATCCAAGGCAAGATTGATAGAGTTGAGCATCCTATTTTCTCAGTCTAGTGTAGTGTTGCAAACAAGACTAGTAGTGGAAAACATGACAAACAAAGGATGCAAAACTGAAAATACTCGGTCATGAGTTTCTGTTGATCATCCAGGAAAGGTCTTGTTCTTGACATTCGAAACTGAGGGGTTTTTTTAATGTAATGGTTCATGTTGTATCAGAATTCAGTAATTCTGATTCACAGGGGTTCATGTGGGCTCTTTTCTCAGCTATTGTCTGAATGGGTTCTGTAGTAAGTCTTCAGTTTTATACACTCTGTCAGATATGTATTCCAGCCACTCAAGGATCATCATCAGCCTCAGAAGTATCGCATGTTGTAGCAGATAACTTCCCCTTCTCCCTCCTCCTTCCCCTCTCCCTCAAAGCAGACAGAGCAGATCCAGGGTCAGGTAACAACAGGTATGTAATAATAATAATAATGCTCTCAGGGAGGAGATCGCCTACCTTGTTCATGGCTGTCCAGAAGGAAATGCCTGTACAATTAGAGAGAGATCACAGAGACACCAGGCTTTGAAAGAGACTTGCACCCCAAATCATATATGCAAATGCATTATCACTACAGGTTTGCCTCCTCTAAATATAGCTTTTGAAGTTGCATCAAGGTAAGACTGAGGCAAACCCCAAAAGATGTTTCCTGGTGATGAGCTGGAAAACATGTATGGTTCCTGCCTGAAATCATAGCTTGGTAGAGGGTCACCTGGGGTATGTCTACTCTACAGGATTATTCCAATTTTACATAAACCGGTTTTATAAAACAGATTGTATAAAGTCGAGTGCACGCGGCCACACAAAGCACAATAATTCGGCGGTGTGCGTCGATGTACCGAGGCTAGCGTCGATTTCTGGAGTGTTGCACTCTGGGTAGCTATCCCGTAGCTATCCCATAGTTCCCACAGTCTCCCCTGCCCATTGGAATTCTGGGTTGAGATCCCAATGCATGATGGTGCAAAAACAGTGTCGCGGGTGATTCTGGGTAAATATCGTCACTCATTCCTTCCTCCATGAAAGCAACAGCAGACAATCATTTCGCACCCTTTTTCCCTGGATTGCCCTGGCAGACGCCACAGCCTAGCAGCCATGGAGCCCGTTTTGCCTTTTGTCACTGTCACCGTATGTGTACTGGATGCCGCTGACAGAGGCGGTACTGCAGCGCTACACAGCAGCATTCATTGGCCTTTTCAAGGTAGCAGAGACGGTTACCAGTTGTTCTGTACCGTCTGCTGCTGTCATGGGTGCTCCTGGCTGGCCTTCATTGAGGTCGGCCGGGGTCGCAAAGACAAAAATGGGAACGACTCCCTGAGTCAATCCCTCCTTTATGATTAATCTAAAAATAAAGTCAGTCCTGCTTAGAATATGGGGCAAGTGTACTAGAGAACCAGTGTATCAGAGAACCGGAGAGCACAGCCGCTCTGTGTCAGATCCCGCAGAAATGATGAGCTGCATGCCATTCTAGGGGGTGCCCCTGCAACAACCCCACCCGTTGCTTCCCTCCACCCCCAAACCTTCCTGGGCTACCATGGCAGTGTCTCCCCATTTGTGTGATGAAGTAATAAAGAATGCAGGAATAAGAAACACTGAGTTTTTAGTGAGATAAAATGAGGGGAAGGCAGCCTCCAGCTGCTATGATAGTCCAGGCAGGACATTAAATGGTGCGGGGGAGAGGAGCCCAGCATCCCGCTGCTATGATAGTCCAGGCAGTACAGAATCTTTTCTTTAGACATGAAATGGGGTGGGGGCTGATGGAACTCAGCCCCCAGTTGCTATGATGAGTACAGTTACCAGCTGTTCTGTACCATCTACCGGGAATGACCGGGAGTCATTCCTAGTTTTACGTAGGCGCCCCCGGCCGACCTCATCTGAGGCCAGCCAGGAGCACTCACAGGATGAGGACAGCTATCAGTCCTTTTGTACAGTACCATCTGCCACCAGGGAGGAGAGGGGAGAGGATGCTGCTATTCATTGCTGCAGCACCGCGTCTACCAGCAGCATGCAGTAGACATAGGGTGACATATAAAAAAGTCAAGAAACGATTTTTTCCTTTTTATTTCACGGGGCAGGGGGGAGGTAAATTGATGACATATACCCTGAAACACCCCGGACAATGTGTTTGACCCTGCATTGGGAGCTCAGCCAAGAATGCAAATGCTTTTTGAAGACTGCGGGGACTGTGGGATAGCTGGAGTCCTCAGTACCCCCTCCCTCCCTCCATGAGCGTCCATTTGATTCTTTGGCTTTCCGTTATGCTTGTCACACAGCACTGTGCTGTGGCCTCTGTCTATCATAGCCTGGAGATTTTTTCAAATGCTTTTTCATTTCGTCTTCTGTAACGGAGCTCTGATAGAACAGATTTGTCTCCCCATACAGCAATCAGATCCAGTATCTCCCGTACGGTCCATGCTGGAGTTCTTTTTGGATTTGGGACTGCATCGCCACCCGTGCTGATCAGAGCTCCACGCTGGGCAAACAGGAAATGAAATTCAAAAGTTCACGGGGCTTTTCCTGTTTACCTGGCCAGTGCATCCAAGTTCGGATTGCTGTCAAGAGCGGTCACAATGGTGCACTGTGGGATACCGCCCGGAGGCCAATACTGTCGATTTGCGGCCACACTAACCCTAATCCGACATGGCAATACGATTTCAGCGCTACTCCTCTCGTCGGGGAGGAGTACAGAAACCGGTTTAAAGAGCCCTTTATATCGATATAAAGGGCCTCGTTGTGTGGACGGGTGCAGCGTTAAATCGGTTTAACGCTGCTAAAATCGGTTTAAACGCATAGGGTAGACCAGGCCCTGGAGACTCAGGAAAATCCATGATGAACCTGGCCAGCTTCCACTTTGAGTTTGTACTGGCACCAAGTAAGTCTCAGGTCTTTTTTATAAAAGTTTCCAACAACTCTTCTAATTGTCTTTTTTTTTTATTACACTGAAGAGCTTTACATCATTTTACTATGTATGGCCTAAAGCCTGTAAATACTTACTCACAATTGCAGTCCCATTAACCATTGTTAGTTCTATTAACTTACTTATTATTAACTTTCCTGGAACTATTCATGTGCATAAAGTAAATCACATGCATAAGTGTTTGCAGGATCTAGGCCTATGTTTGTTAAAGTGGTTGAGAACTAAGGCACTACAAAAGTTAATCGTTACCCATCTTTGTTATGTCTTTAGAGATCTTTGGAATAAATGCATTATAAAAGTGACAAGTATTTTTATGCATTGTAAGAAGAATCCATCTTTCAATAACAACACTAACCAAAGCAGTTTGCTAATTGAAGGAGCGTTGAGTTCTGTGACCGTTTTTATCATCCAGAAGGTGCTTGTGCTTCCTTTAGTGATGTCAATGGTAAAACTCTTATTGATTTTAAAGGCACCAGGTTTGGCCCTCTATTTGTCTGTGATAAAAGCTTCAATAACACCCTTTCCCTGTGTTCTCTCCCAGTGACATAGTCCCACCCTGGGTATGTCTACATCTACAATTTTGCAGCGCTGGTTGTTACAGCTGTATTAGTACAGCTGTATAGGGCCAGCGCTGCAGAGTGGCCACACTTACAGCAACCAGCGCTGCAAGTGGTGTTAGATGTGGCCACACTGCAGCGCTGTTGGGCGGCTTCAAGGGGGGTTCAGGGAACGCGAGAGCAAACCGGGGAAGGAGACCAGCTTCCCCGCGGTTTGCTCTCGCATTCCCCGAACCCCCCTGCAAACCGCAGGGAAGGAGACCTGCTTGCACAGGGGTTCGGGGAACGCGAGAGCAAACCGGGGAAGGAGACCAGCTTCCCCGCGGTTTGCTCTCGCGTTCCCCGAACCCCCCTGCAAACCGCAGGGAAGGAGACCTGCTTGCACGGGGGTTCGGGGAACGCGAGAGCAAACCGCAGGGAAGGAGACCTGCTTGCTCGGGGGTTCAGGGAACGCGAGAGCAAACCACAGGGAAGGAGACCTGCTTGCTCGGGGGTTCGGGGAACGCGAGAGCAAACCGCAGGGAAGGAGACCTGCTTGCTCGGGGGTTCGTGGAACGCGAGAGCAAACCGGGGA
This sequence comes from Gopherus flavomarginatus, assembly GCF_025201925.1. Taxonomy (NCBI): domain Eukaryota; kingdom Metazoa; phylum Chordata; order Testudines; family Testudinidae; genus Gopherus; species Gopherus flavomarginatus. Next base: position 10,839,327 of record NC_066635.1, read on the forward strand.
AAGAGACCAGCTTCCCCGCGGTTTGCTCTCGTGTTCCCCGAACCCCCCTGCAAACCGCAGGGAAGGAGACCTGCTTGCTCGGGGGTTTGGGGAACGCGAGAGCAAACCGGGGAAGGAGACCTGCTTGATTACCAGAGAGGCTTCCTCAGGTATGCTGGGATACCTGCTTATTCCACGGAGGTCAAGAAAAGCGCTGGTAAGTGTCTACACTTGATTACCAGAGCTGGATCACCAGCGCTGGATCCTCTACACCCGAGACAAAACGGGAGTACGGCCAGCGCTGCAAACAGGGAGTTGCAGCGCTGGTGATGCCCTGCAGATGTGTACACCTCCTAAGTTGCAGCGCTGTAACCTCCTCACCAGCGCGGCAACTTTGTGATGTAGACAAGCCCCCTGTGTCCACACGTCCAACCCCGGTTCACAAAGGTGTATCTTAGGCGGTGGAAGGAATAATTTCTCAGAACTGCTTCCAAGCTGACAAAACCTCCTTTATGCCATTTACAAGCTAATAGGAAGTAGACTAGAGTGTTCAAGGGGCTGGAGTCTGGATTCTGCTCTTGCTTACCCTGGTAGTATGCAGGGCTAACCCCACTGACATCAGTTATATCGTCTTCATATTCTAAGCTCCACTGGGCATTGACCTGTTGCGACTGTTCTCGGGATGTGCAGGACTGTGAGTCACCTTGTTACCCATGCCTCCAGCAAAAGGGAATCTTGCCTATGGTAAGTTGCTGTTAGTTCCCTAACACCACCAGCCTGTCCACCACACAAGCACTCTCTTCTGGGCTATGCCAGCCCTATCTTCGCCTTGCAGGTTAACAAGAGGTGCACCCCAGTCCTTGAGTCCCTTTGAATGTGATATCCAACCCTGACACTGGCTACTCTGAGAAATCCCAGATCCTCTGTCCCCAAAAGAACAGCATACCCAGTTTACCTTAAATCACCTCTCCTGTATAATGCACAGCATTTGTGAGCACTTATAAAAAAAACAAAAGAAGGTTTACTTAAGTAAGAATAGAAGTTCCACTAGAAACAAGAGAGAGTGATGGAAACAAATCGTTACAATACAAAACAAAATCATAAAATGCAAATTAGGGCCTTCACTACTTAATAATTACCTTTCCTAACCTATAAAGAAGATTTTCCCCCTGCAAAGTTCAGTCTGTTGCAGAGCTGGATATCCCGGAACCCGGATGCAGTCTTTCACATGATGTCTCCTTAGTGAATGGATACAGAGTGTCTTTCACTGACCTGTAATTTACTTACCCATCTTACTTTCCATATTCCCAGACAGCGATATCCTGTCTGTTATAATGTTCCTTTTTATCTCTAAGTCATTTTGATTGTTTGCAGTTGTCTTTGATGGTTTTGCATTGACTGTTCTGGGATGGGGCATGTGTAGACAATTGAATCTTGCTGACCAGGGAGCGTGACAAAACCCTCCCACTTGAAGGAGCCACCTCGAAGACCTATGATTCCCTGGTGACTAACTTTCACTCCAAGACCATAAGGCAGTGGTCCCCAATCTTTTTCGCTTGGCAGGCACCAGACCACAAGCCACGGAGGACTGTGGCGGCCGACAAACATCCGTCAAAAATCGGTGGCATTTCAGCGGCGACGCCTCTGGATGACGCAGCTTGTTGACGGCATTTCGGCGGATGCTTGTCCGCCAGCCAGTACGCGGGTGCACTTAGACGCCCCGGTGGGCACCATGGCGACCGTGGGCACTGTGTTGGGGACCCCTGCCATAAGGCATAGCTGTCAGCATAGGTGCCTTATTCCTTAAATATCACCCAGACGCACATCTCACAATGACTCTGAGTACTGACAAGTTACAAGCTTTCAGCAGAGACCTAATTTGGGTCAAATAAAATGTTTTGTTTGACCCCAAACTTTTGTTTTAGTTTCAAGCATTATTTTAATGTTGTTTTAAAGGAAATTTTGAGACAGTCATTTAAAATCGTAAAATCGAAACTTTTTGTTTAGAAAATGTCAAAACAATACAGTATTTGATATTTTTCAGACCTTTTTTTTCAACCAGAACAATTCAGTGAAATTAACACAAATTCATTAAATGTTTCAGAGTCACTGAATCTGCATTTTTTCAAGAAAATTTTCAGTCAAAAATTTTGCCCACTTCCCTGCAACATAGGCTCCTTCACTGATCCATGTCTCATGCTTATTATGCATTTGTAGGGGGCTCATCCCATTCTGTGTATAGTATCGTCCTGTCTGTACGTTTTGGGTGGTATCATTACTTTTGGGTTGTGTTAGACACAGTGGTTCTTAACCTTTACTACAGCCTGCACCCCTTTGGTTCTTAATATGTTCTCGCGCCCCTTATCAAAAATTGTTGAAATAGGTCAGTTCTTTAAACTTAGATATATTTTTGTTTGTACATTATAGTATTATATTATATTCTAGTAATCATTAAAAAAATATAATGTTAATAAATACATAGGTTTGATGAAACAAAGTAGTTGTACTTGAAAACACAAATTAAGCACAGGCATTTAATGATTTACCTTCTCAAAAAATCTGGCATGTCTCGCACCCCCAGAAAGTGCATCTCACACAGTAGGTTAAGAACCACTGTGTTAGAGTTATTACAGCAAATAAAACCATGTTTGACTATATATGTTCTTTTCAAGGTAGTTTTTGGTACGTTAAACCTGGTTCTCAGTTCACACCAGTCTTACTGTGGTGACTTAAGTGAAGTCACTCTAGTTTACAGTGGTGTATAGGGGAAGAGAATCAGCCCCACTTGATTTTTAACAACTGAAAAAAATGGAGCTTTGTCATTTTACACTGGCTGTTCTGGCCCTCTACCATGGTGCACCAGTTTTATGCTGGTATGGCTCCATTAACTTAAATAGAGTTACTCTCCATTTATTCCATTGACTTCGGTCAGTTACAGTGGCATTAACCCCATATAACGGAGTGGAAAATCAAGTCCCCTTAAAAATATACAAGACATTAACTTATTTACTGGGAAATTTTCTATTGGGTTATCATTTTCTGACCATTGATCTTTTTTTCTGTGAAAAATTATAAGGAATTAATTTTAAAAGGACACTGATCTCATTTGGGATTGGTACTAATAATAAACCAATAATAGCCAAATGGATTACCTACGTATTAATATCCCCCCTTGTTCCTACTTTACTATCAAGGCAGGGAGAGTTCAGTATGAGAAGACACAGCACTCAGACAAGGGATGTACCACACTTTCCAGCACTGTGATGTTATACCGAAAGACGCCCATGGTAAAACAGTTCTGTGGTTCCTTCACTCTCTCTGTTGCTAGAGATCAAAGAAATGAGGACCAGAACTTTTGGGGACAGCCTTTGCACTTAGCCTGGCAGGGTTTAGAGAGAAATTAAGAAAGGTTGACAGGGAAGCAAACAGTAGCAAGAGAGCTAGACTGGAATTACAATGTGTGAGGAGCCAGGGACCTAGAGTACCCTGTGACTCAAATCAAGAGACAGGCCCTGAGTGCCAGATTTGCAAGCTGTTTTGTGAGAATAGACATCTCATCAAGGATCTCCTTCTTGTAATGACTTCTAAACTACCTCAGTTTCCAGCGAAATCTTCTTCACACAAGGGAGACATTCACCACACTAGCACAACCAAAGAAGCACTAGTTTCTCTCTACAGATCTGAAGAGAGATACTCGTGCCTTTTTTTCCAGCTGTCAGTACTGATATTATTTCATTTAGCAGAATCTTGTACACATCATCTCTTTATAAGGATAGCGGGGAAGCTGAATTTTGTTATATCAGAATATCAAATTATGTTGGATTACATATAATGCTATCAAAAATGACTGCATGCTGGCTTCCCATCAAAAATTTAAAGAGCCATAGACCTCTTTTCTGCTGAGATTGCTGATAACATTTTATGCATAAACCATCGAAGCTCAAATAGCGATGCAAACTGTTGATAAAGTCCTGTCAGATTACGCATTGAGTATTTTAAGGCTAAAGATACCAATTTGCACATGCTACCCAATCAGACATTTTAAAATTGCAACAAAACCAAAAACCTTCTAAATTCCAGCTGATTGCCCAACCAATGTGTTTTATTTCTGCTGGATTTTAGAGAGTGCAAACAAAAGCAGTCATACAGGAAATGGAATAAGAGCTGAAATTTACAAAAAGGGCAGCATAGGTGGTTGCCCACGGGGGAAATACTTCTTTAGAGTGGGAGTATTACCCAGTAGCCAGAGCAGGGCCGGCTTTAGGCCTATTCCACCAATTCTCCCGAATCGGGACCCGTGCCTAAGAGGGCCCCGCACCCTTCCCTGAGAGAATCCCTTCCCTGGCTAGAGGCGCTTTTTTAACTTTTACTCACCTAGCGGTGCTCCGGGTCTTCAGCAGCACTTCAGCAGCAGGTCCTTCGCTTGCTCTGGGTCTTTGGTGACACTTCGGTGGCGGGTCGTTCAGTGCTGCTGAAGACCTGGAGCGAGTGAAGGACCCACCGCCAAAGTGCCGTCGAAGACTCGGAGCACCGCCCGGTGAGTACAAGCCCCATGTGTTTTACATGTGTGGGTTTTTTTTTGTTTTTTTTAAGTCATCCCTGCCAGGGTCCCATCGAAACTGTTCGAATTGGGCCCAACACTTCCTAAAGCCAGTCCTGAGCCAGAGCAATGGCCTAGGCTATCTGGTTCTATTCTTGGCTCTGCTGCTGACCTACTGGACCCCAGCCACTTCTCCTTTCTGTGCCTCTGTCTCTCCTTCCCCTCTGTTTTGTCTCTTCAGCCTATCAGCTCTTCAGGGGCTGTCTCACAAACTGAGTTTGTTCATCACCTAACACAATTGAGATCTGAGCTTGGTTGGGACTTCTAAGTATTACTGGAATACAAATTAATAATAATGATAGACTTGGGGTAATTCCTTTTTTAATAGTTTGATTCCAACTGATCCAACAAAAATAAAAAAATAATCCACATGGGGAGAGAAATGGAAAAGGAATCTCACTCGACTGATGCAAGCTACATCACTAAAGTTATAATGGGAATGTGTTCTGATAGCATGGTGATGGGTGCAATATAAGAACCTAAATAGAAGGGGCTACAGTCATGAAGAGTGAGCTTTCCAAATCAAAGCTCTGCATAGAAGCAAAATTTCCATCATGCAAGAACAGAGTGAGATCTGCTAGGAATTTTAATGCCAAGAGAGGTCATTTAGGTTATAATTGGCTCTAACTGGGCCTTCCACAAGCTGTACTATTGTTTTTAGGTGCAGCTGAGGGATGCTCAGAAAGATGAGAGATTTCTTACTTGCCTTAAAAATATAAAGGAAATTACTTCCAATCTGATCTGTACATGTGAATGCTACACCGATAGTCTAGCGTAGCCATAATAAAAACAACAGGCTTTTGGAAAATTAACTTTTGAGCCACATCAATGAATGATCATTACAAACAGTGATCACAAAACTTGTGTTCCGGAGGAGGAGTAGGGTGAATGGAAGGAAGTTGAATGACAGTAGTGATGCAACAGATGGATAAATAAATCATTAAGGGATGTCATGCATAGATGAGCAATAGGGCACACTGAAAAGACTAATGCTGGGATTTTCAAAGGAGTCTAATAGATTTAGGAACCCATCCAAGGGTTCCTAAATCTAACCCCCTCCCTTAGGCTTCCTTGAAAATCTACCCAAATCCCTTCTTTAAAACTAACAAGTATGTGCTACTGTTGTCCCACTTAAGCAAGGGTCCTTTAAATCCGAGAATGGAAGCACAATAGTGAGCCACATCGCTCTGACTTTTACTGTTCACATCTGCCATGCCTAGGTATTTACACAGCAGTGACTAAACTCCTAAGTCTTGCCAGCATATGCATGGGGTTAAGTGTAACACCTGCCCCTGGAAACTCCATTCCAACTGCTGTGCTTGTTCCAAGCCTTGGTGAGGAATCTGGAGGTCATGCCTCCGGTATACTCGCTAATTAAGAAGCCATTATGGTTTCACAAAGACTTATCAATATTAAGGAATGTTCTGTTTCTTTGATTGCATCAGCACATTGCTGTGATTGTCATTATTTTTCATAGTATTTTTCCCCTTGAATATGGATGCAAAACAATGTCTCTCAGAAAATGAGTTCCTTCCAGTGAGTTGTTGAATTGTTTACTGCCATAGCTGAATAATAATAGCACATCAAAGACGTCTGTTGTAATTAAAAGATTGGAGAACATAGGTTAACAAATTAGTGCATCACAATGTGGTGGTGTCTAATTAGGACGAAAATGCTAGTTCCACCTACAAAGATGGACAAGAGGTGATTCTAACAATAGCATCAGTGCTACTGTACATTTGAGGTGATGCTACCAGTAACTTTCTATTGCACTAAACAGCCCCCAGGAGGCACCACACATTTTGTGGACTAAGGGTACATCTACACTGCAGTAAAACCCACACCACCAAGTCTTTCAGCCCAGGTCAATCGATTTAAACTCACGGGGTTTGGCCTGCGGGGGCTAAAAACAGCAGTGTAAATGCCAGGGCTGGAGTCAGGGCTCTGAGACCCACACCTCTTGTAGGGTTGCTGGGCCTGAACATGGACACTACAATTTTGAGCCCCAAGAGCCCAAGTCAGCTGACCTGGGCCAGCTGCGACTGTGCTGTGGATCTTTTACTGCAGTGTAGATGTATCCTCACAGGCTAGGTAACAAATTAATTCTGCTATATTTATTTTAGGAGCTTGTTGCTATGATAGATTGAAGAAGTCCCTGAAAGAGATCCAAATTTATCTTTTAAACATGTTTTAATTGTATTACACGAGTGCCTAAAGGCCCTAATTGAGATCGTGACCCCATTGTGCTAGGTGCTGTACATACCCATACAAGAGCTTAAACACTAATCAGACAACAGAAAGGGTTGAAGTATTATTATCCCTGTTTTACAGATGGGGAATTCAGACACAGACTGGGTAAAAGCCTGACCCCACTGAAGTCAATGGCAAAATGCTGCATGATTTAAAATTGAGTGAGGATTTTGCCCAGAGCAATGAAGGCCAGAATTTTGGGACTAAACCAAATGGCTGTAGTTTCAGGATAGCTTCGTATATTGGATACTGAGCTCTTTTGAAAATCTGGCTATTAGTCACATTGGGAGCTGCTGGGCGCTGTAACACTTTTTCAAATCTGACCCTTTTTCAGGTACCTAAATGGGAGCTAACCACTTGAAAGTCTGGTGTGCTCAAAATCATGTACGCAGCTTGCGACTGAGTTAGGAATGTTCAGAGTCCAAGTTCATGTCATAATAAGGTAGATGTGATAAATATGTTTCTAAAAGCTACCATCGAGTCTTTTCAGCAGAATAAACAAGTCACACAGGATTTCAAATCTTGGGAGCAAAATGCTTACATTATGGTTGAAATTTTTAAAAATATGCTATGTATTAAAGGAGGTTTTTTTAAAAATTGGCAATGCTTTTCAGAATGTTTCAAAAACTTCCATCAGTAAAATAAATAGCAGGATAAATATATGCAGTGCATACATTAATGCAAATCTACTTCCTGTACATCAAATACATTCAGCACAGAGATTGTTTACACAAAAATACCCAGGGCCGCTGATAGAATATGATTAAAATAAATCCATGTAAGCAGACAAATTCTAAGATAAGCAGTAACAATACATAAAAGCCAAATCATAAAAATCAATTAGAGAAACTAAGGATGTTTAAACAACATTCAGTTTCAAATTTGTTTCATGGTGTAATTTATATTACCTTTACCATAACCTCTTTGTAAGTGGCAGGATCCCGTAGTTTCATTCAACTTTCCAAATGCAAGATTAGATTTTAAATATAGGTCAAGATTTTCAAAATGGATGTGTAAAGTTAGACTCTTAAGTACCAATTTAGACTGGGCTTTTACAAAGAGTTGAAGTGGGTTCCATAATCAAATCCCATCAAAATGCAGTAGGTACTCTGAAACTTCTTTGAGAATCCCAGCTTTAATTAATGACCCAACTTTCAAAAGCGCTGGATACCTGTCCATTTCTGTGGACTTTTGGGTGCTCAGCAGTTGAGGCCACTTATTTAGGCACCTAAACTCGTCAATCCAAACTTAACTTTAGACATCCACTTTTGGAAAGTCTTGGCCCTAGTTTAAATAGAGAGATGAGACAAGTAGACAGCAATCAAGCAGATTGCTTAGAACAATTTGTGTATCCCTGGTGCTCATGGTCTCCAGTACCTTTTCAGTGTCCTACAGCTGTTGCTTTTACACAGTCCTCTTTATCTTGACCTTAGTCCCTGGATTTCTCAGCTATTCTATTCTCCTAACATCTGGGCCTAAAAGGTCACTAATTTACTTTATGTTCCTCTACTATGGTGCTGCTGGGTTGAGTGAGTATGCTTAGAAAATAACACTCTGTTGGCGGGCTGCTGTCACTAAAGTCTTTCTCATCTTGGTGTCGTCATGGTACCATTTCCCTCCACAACAGCTATAAGTCATCAAACATCTGTTCTCAAGTGCACTGAAGTGTACATATTGGCATCCTAATGTGTTAAGCCAGCAAACCAGGTATCCAATGTGCTGATATTAAATTTCTTTTGCAGCTTGCCTGGAGAATGAAGCAGGGAGCTTTATTTGTACTAACACCCTTTTAATGTATCTCAAAAGACCATAATAAACATCTTCTGGACTGTAAAAAGAAAATATATAGCTAGAGGCCACAGTAAATTATGAAATCCTGGCATACCTAATAAAAATTCTATCTCAATCATTTAATATTTAGTGAAATGCTAGATGATGTGAAACCAGACCTGGCTTCCTTTCAAGCACAGGTCAGTAATGTCACTTGGGCAAATTATAAGAACTTCCATTAAGTTTATATTGGCAGATCTCCCAATCTATTTCACATCTATACATTTTTAGAACCTCTGTGAACAATCCAAAATCATTTCTCACATTTCAGGGTCAGGCAACGCTTTGAAACTTTTTGCGTATAGGAGCCTACTTCAGTAATTAACAGGTCAGATCTTCTGTTGATTTTAATAAAGAGCTGTTTGCAGCAAATTTCTTGATTATAAAAATTTGTGACTGCTTAGAGCTCTCTGTCAAATCCAGCACTACAGGATGGAGCATGCAAGTGCGGGGAAAGAATAAGACCATATTAAAACAACCAGAGTTCAGGCTTCTGGGACCAGATTTAGATGATGTGCTTAATCCTCTGAAATAAATGGAACTGCAATCTGCTCTGCCAGTTCTGAATTTGGTTCACTGGGTGACTATAAAGACAATTTGGAAATAACAAGAGTGACATTTACAGAACTTCTAAACCTCTTTCCATTGCATTCGCTCTCTTTTTTGAATGAACCTGCCCCAAAACTTCAGTTATGAAGTTGTTTGGCTGCTGCAACCAACATGTCTGCAAATGGTTTTCCATTATGTCCTGGGAAAGGCTGTATATTTAAACTGTCCAACAGACTTTTCAAAAGAGATGTCCTTGCCATGGTTTTCTAAAAACTCCTGTTCTCTCTGATCTATTCAGTAAAACTACTATCTTATATTGGGAGTTAACCACTGCAGAAGGGTAGACATGGATACAAAAATAATTAATACATTGATACAAATGTGCCCGTATTTACTGCAAAGCAGGTATATGCCAAGTTCCCATTAAATATTGCTGATAACTGGAAAACAGGGACTCTGGCTGCAAGTCCACCACTTTAAGACACACACAAATTTGGAGTATCCATTAGAGTCAAATGGGGATCAGGGTTCTGAGCCTACATTCATCACAGAGATGTTGGAAGGGTTAATTAGTTAACTTCTGGACCATGCTTTGAACACGTAAAGGGCAAGAAAAATATAATCCGGAGTGAGCGTGTTAGATGTCCCACTCTGGCGTGATCCACACAAGATAGGAGTTTGCTTCAGCTAGGGAGTCTGGGCTCTTTGCAGCTTTTTTAGTCTTTGAGGTGCCCAGTTCAACCCCTCCTGTGTTAGCTAAGATGGTGGCCATCATATGAACACTCCAAGTGGAATCTTGGCCCCATGGAAGTCAATAAGAGTTTTGCTGTTGGCTTCAGAGGGGAGTGAAATCCTAAGAAAGTGGCTCAGAAGTGCCTTTTAAATACCTCTTAAAAAAGAAATGCCCATGACTAACATCCAAGAAGCAAAAAGAAGAACCACTCAGTGCCATGATGCTCAATATGTCCCAGCAGTGATAAAGAGGGCAGACTGGCATTACCAGATAACATCTCCCTGCACAGACTGCAGAGTGCTGGAGACCCATGAGATGGAAAAGGGGAAATATTTCGTTAGTTTGCTAAACTGATGTTGTGGCATTTAGCTTTAAATATCTTATATTTCCCTCAGTAGCTGACCTTTTCCTTTCTCATATGACTATTGCTCTGCTCCTCTAGTGATAGCAGCAACTGGCCATTATCAGCTTCATCCTGACAGTGCTGACCATTACTATTCATCATATTCTCTCCTTCAATCCTCCCCCACCTCAACCCCCCAGAATTTTCTTCTCTCCATCAACTGGCTGCACGATGGGTGCAAACATAGGGTGAAATAAGCAAGGCAACAAAATGATAAAAGGCAAGTAGTTCCCAGCTGCTAAGCAACTTCACTTCTCTTCAGCGGGATGTAAAAGAGCCAGGATTTCAACAGCCCGAGTGCTGTACATCATCTCCCCGTAATTTCCCCCAGGACTGATGTGATGGCTGCAGTGAGATGCACTAGTGGTGGCACGTTAGCACTGCCAAAGGCAGAACATTTCTAATACCGGCCATTTATCGGTTGGCGCATGCTAGCAGAAGTGCCCGGTTGCGCTGTTTGAAAGAAAAGGCCTGCATTGTGTGGGTGACGCTCCAGACAGGAAATGAAGGCAGTGCGGAGATGGAGTGGGCTTAGTGGTGCATGAAAAGTTCACTTAAAATGGACAGAAAAAGGAGTGAGAGAGAGAGAATGGGGGGAGAGGCAAAAGACAGTGAGCTGCAGGTAACATAAAAGGCGGGTGATAAGACAGGGAACAAGGCTTAATCTAAGTACAGAAAGAAGTGTGCTGGATTTGCAAATGAACAGCTTGCCTGATGAGAAAACCAAATGGGAAACATCTGGGAAACGGTAGGAGAGAGATCGGGAGAGAAAAATAGAAGTCCAAAGAGGAATGTATGTTGAGATAAGCATCAGAGAGCAGATGGAGGCACTCGAAAGAACTGAAGAGCTAATAGGTGGACATTAAAATGATTCACACTGACCTAGCAAGGCAGTTTGGGCTAGTGTGCAGGGAAAAGGGGAGAAGCAAAAGCTGATGGAGAGCAATAAGAAGTGGAAAGAGGACAAAGGAGAACGGGTGTAGTAGAAACAAAGACAGAACGAAAACACTGATTGAGCCCTGGTTTTGCTAAGGAAAAGCAAAGAAGCTGTAGTCCAGTTACACTGAGTTCACTCAGATTTAACAGCAAGGAAGAGTAAGAGGTAAAGAAGAGACTAACTGTAAATGCTATAATAAAAATTAATCACAAAAAAGGGAGGAGGGACTGGGAGGCTGGAGATCTGAGTTCAGTTCTAGTTCTAATGCAGATTTTATGTGTAAGCTTGAGTAAATCTCTCCATAGGTGAGTTTCAGCACCTGTAAAATGCAGATAATACACCTCTTTCTCCCATTCTGTGTCTGACTTGTCCTTTTAAATGGTAGGCTATGTGGGGCAAGGACTGCTTTACAATAGGGCTGAATCAATAGGACTTATAAGCATGTGCATGATTTTAAACTCGTGCGTATTCCCATCAAACTTGTCAGGATTATGCAGGCGATTAGAGGTAACAAGGTGCTTAGGTTCCAATTCAGCAAAGTCCTCTTGTGTATGTTCAGTACTCAGCACAACAGGGCCCTGACATCAATGGGGACTGATAATATAAAATCTGTCATAAAGGTAAAGCTCTGTGAGGGAGACTGAGATTTCTTGGGGGCTGATCTGAGATGCTGAAACAAATTCTCACAGGATTGATAGAGTTCAAGACCAGAAGAGACCACCAGATCATTTCCTCTGACCTCCTGCACATCACAAGCCACTAACCCTCATCCTGTTACTCCTGCATTGCATCCAATAACCTGGATTTGACTAAAGTATTACAGCCCTCTGGACACTAAACTGTTGCATGCCATAAGCAGAGAAGAACATGACCTAGGTGTACCAATGTCTAGACCCTTGCAAAGACAAGTGAAAGATATGCAGATATTTGACATCACATACTGCAGAGGAAAGTGAAAAATCCCCAAGTTCCCTGCCTACATAACCTAAGGGGAAATTCCTTCACAACCCTGACAAATGCGATCAATTTGACCTTGAGCACATGAGCAAGAACTAAGGCCTCTCATAATAATAATAATAATAAATTAATTATACCTAGCTCTTAAATAGTGCTTTTCAGTAGTAGATCTCAAACCTCACTGTGTTCCGATCCCACTATGAGGCACATGTCTTCAACGTTACCTTCTCTAACATAAACATAGAGCAGTGTGGACATTTTGCAAAATACAGCTCAAAAACCATATCAAAACACTAGCCTGCAAGGACAATTCTCCACTTGGGGGAGGATGCCAAAGGGAACAACCGCACTGGAACATGCTCCAATACTAGAGACAAGGGCAGTATAAGACCTGCTATAAAATAGAATTGTAATGAAAATCAGTAGGGAGTGAGGGAGAGAGAAGACTTTACCATAAACATTGTCATGTTTACAAAGAAACAATGAAAATGGTGTGATTTTTTTAAAAGATGCATATTCAGTGTAAAACAGTAAGTAGTTGTAAATATGTGGGGTAAACAGCACACAGGCTGGAAAAAAGCCTGGTCTAACAGAGCTGAGCCAAAATAAAGACCTTGGTTCATTTCAGGAAAGAAAAAATGTTTGAAAGGTAGGGAAGGAATTTATCTATTTTATGGTGTTTTTAAAAAAACAAACAAACAGTAAATGTTCAATTGCATGGACTTTTTAAGTATCTGTCACTCATTTTGTTTCTGTTGTTAACTGTATTATTTTAGGCCTTTAATTGTAGCACATTGGGATATATAATTTGCATATATTCTCTTCTGCGTGTCACTTTTGACTATCAATGAAGAACAGTGTTGTAAACAGGGAAACGATGGCAGAGTAAAATATTTTGAACAAGTTAAATTTTAGTGCAACGACACCACCACCTCAACTGAATCTTTGGGGAAACTGAATCAAAACTACAAAAGAGACCTTTGTGGGCTACATTGTTTCTCAATTTATGCAACATGTCAGGGGAGGAAGATCCTTTTTTCCATCCTTAGGCTCCTCCATGGCCTCCTGGATTTTGGCCATTTATCTCTCCCAGTCACAGAGTGGTCAGCTGAGCTGGCTCCAAGAGAAGCACTCTGCTATGGATATGGACCACTGACAGATAACTACCTTCCTGGATCAAGGGGAAGGGAGTGGGTGATGAGGGAAGGAGATAATCATGCCTCTTTGAGTCAAATTCTTTCCCATCATTGCTCCTGGGACAATACAGTTCCACATTTCCCCTCAGACAGCTTGTGGCAAAACCACAGACCAGCTCAGTGTGTTGAATAAAATATTTAGATGAGCAAGCAAGGTCAACTTGGAAAATGAAGGGAGAAGGGGGAAATGACTTGTGTAATGAAGAATGATGGGAAGGAGGGGGGGGACTTGTAAGAATGCAAATGTTAAATTTGTATAATCAGACCGATCGAATTAGCCAAAGCACCGAGAAGGATAAGAGCGATGCAGAGGGACAGAGAAGGGAAATGAGCAAAGTGTAGCAGAGGAAACACTGCAGATAGATATTAAAATTCAAGATAAGCAAGAACCAAAAGATAACTTGAAGCACTCAAAAGGGAACACAAAGAGTAGCAAAGGTATGTATTGCTAATACATGGTGTCTATCAATGAATCAGGAACTGTGCAAACCAATTCACAAAGGAGTTAGAAATTGGATGAGAAGGTCAATGCAGTATTAAACATCCTCCTGGTCCATGATTGCCCTGGTCAAAACACCAATAGAACCATTCAAAGTGGACCTTTCAAAGAGGCCACTCAAATCTCATCCATAATTAATTTTATTTTTAACTCATGGGTCATCAGCCACCAGGGTATTAGCCAACTGTCAAGTGCGGAGGGGAGGGGACATAAAAGGGTGGGAGGAGAGTCCCCGGAGTCTAAGCTGTTACAGGGCAGTCTCTGCTGCTGCGTCCTCAGGAAGGACCAGTTCAAGGAAGAGCAGCTGATCTGACTGCTCCACTTTCAGCCAGAGGCCTCACCTTCAGCACCCCAGCCTCAAACAGCGGCAAAAGCACTTAAAGGCAGCTTTGCCCCATCCCCTCTGGGCTGTGCCTTTCAGGGCTATGTTTAAAAGAGGTGCAGCACAGACTCAGCCCCCAGGTTTCTCTCTGTCACTGCAGTGCTGTTTTCTTAGATTATATGTACTGTCTTTACATTAGTATATTCTTGAAGAGGAAAATAAGGCTTTCTGCCAGAATCTTTGTATGACTGTGCTACTTGATAAATGTAAGTACAATCTTCTAACACATGGTAACGTTACAAGCAACCCAGTATTATATTTTTCCACTTTTATGTGCTCTAAAGGTGGCCCCATCACTCAGTTGACAAAAGGAATATTATTATTGGAGCCCAAATGAAAACAAAAGGAAAAAAGCAGTTGGTTGGAGTTCTACTGAACTGATAAAATATCTAGGCTACGTGTTTAAGCATGGAGACAAATGCATATAGTAAATATAGAGATGAGAACAGGAGAAGGGAAATCACTAAAATGTAAGTATGTGAGGTGAAAGGTAGAAAGGAAAATTGCAATATCAATACAAAAGGAAATGAAAAGAAAATCAAGAACAAACAGAAAGCAAATAGGCAAAAACAACAGTCAAATTGGGGTCTTGACAAGACAGCAGTCAATCAGGCCACAGAAAGAGTCACGTTCTGATGTTACAGTTGGCTGAAATAATAAAGGAAGTGTTCACCTGCCACACTTGCTCAGAAAAGTTTAGTGCACAGTGAGAAGGGGACTAATTAATCCAACAAGCCACAGCTGAGGAGAATCAGGTGGCCAAGGAATCCCCTGACTGAGGAAGCCCAGCTGAGGTGAAATGAGCTGGGCTGGGACTATAAAGACAAGAAATTGGAAGCAGAAGGGGGATGTTGTGAAAGTTTGTACTGCTCTGGGAGAGAGGAGGTGTATTTGGGTTGACAAAGGCAGAGTTGGCTGGGAGCTAGTAAGGCAGGCAAGGGCTCAGGTAAAGGCAGTAAGGTCTAAAAGGAAATAACCCTTTTCTGCTGGTTAGAGGGTCCCTGTGCCAGAAGGCAGAGTAAAGGGTAGGCCTAGGTTCCCTTGCCAACCACTGAGGGAATGGCACCAAGAGGCAATAAATGAGAGACAGTCTAAGACTGCTGGTAATGAAAGAGTTGATACTCCAGAAGGGGAAAATGCATATAATAACCTGGCTGGGGTGCTGAGTCATGAAAAGATGGTAGCAGCAGCTCATGGAGTAAAAGATGGAAGCTGCAGACCCAGAGAGAGAGTACACAATTGCAGGAAGAGGCATGAACCTTGTGAGTGACCAGGAGGAGGCACAGTCCTAAGGGTGAGTGGAGCACCCTGTCTCAGAGGTATTTTTATGTTCTGGTTCACGATCAACCCAGATTTGATTATTTTTTCATGCCTACTGCAAAATCCATTTGGTAGACAGGGTTTGTGGGGGAAAATTGAGCCTATGCTACTGTGTATGACTTGGTTTGAGAGGCTTTTTGGAATTAGTTTCAGCTGGCTGAGGTAAACTGTTACCTCCTAGCACATTACTTAAGGCTGCTGGGTGGCAAGATGAATTTGTATATTCATATTTATGCTGCTGGGTGGTGGTGGTTGTTTGGAGGTTTAATGATTGTCAGGGCTCTCAGAGCTTCTCTATGGACATTCTTTATCTATTTTAACAATAAATCTAAATAAAATAAGGGACAGATTGTGATCTAGCCAGTGCAAGGAATAAGCAGATATGTCACCTCCTGACTCCCCTGCACCAGTGTACAATATCGCACATGGAGAGTAGCAGATGCCACAGTACAGCCTGTCCACTCTTGACTACACTCCCATGCCCTACACACCCAATGTGTGCAGAAGCATTGGGGAGTGCCTGTTGTGACACATCCAGGCTAGGCTACTCCCTCCACAGATTAGTGGAAGGGAGGCTGTGACTCTCCAAGTCAATCTTGTTCTAGTGATAACACAGTAATGTGCTGCCTGCTCTGATCCACAGCACAAAGTGATGATCGAATCCTAAATAAATAATGACAGAGTCCTGTCGCACTTACAGACTAACAGAAGTCTGTTAGTCTAGAAGGTACCACAGGACTCTTTGTCACTTTTTACAGATCCAGACTAACATGGCTACCCCTCTGAGAAATAATGTTTAACATAGCATGGTGGTATTGGGTACTTTTTTCTGTAGGGACAACTGTGGAAGCTGAGATTTGAGAACAGTGGATGGGTTCTGTCTCTGGCATTAAAGTTAAGGCTACTCTATTTCAGACCAAATAGACTGATACTTTCAGGAGCTAGCTAATTCCCCCCTCCCTCCCATCTTCCTTCTCTTTTGCATATCCACCTGGTTTGGTTACTTGAATTCCTCATTTATTATCCCTAATATTTCTGGAAAATATTGTTGTAAAATGTTCCTATTGCGCCTCCTCCTTTTTATATTTTTTGTTGCATTTTAAAACTTCAATGGTAACTTTTTGGGGAGGGGTGGGGGCGGAAGCAATAGCAGTTTAAAAAACATCAAGCAGCCCTCCTATAAATGTTCCCTCTATATGTTAACTAGCAGGTATTGCTGGATGTGAGTGGAGTAACCAAATCACCATGTGTGAAATCACGCTATAAATATCAACAGTTAAAACATCCACTGAGGAGCAGACCCCAAGACATTCTACTATGAAATCAGCCTTCTTTCCCTCACAAGTCAAGTGTCCCATGGTTGTGCTCAAACCTAGCTCTCCCATAGGGCAATCCATCATTCTGTTAATACTGTATTAAACTTAAATATACTGGTCTGAAGCAAGGAAATTAAGCATAAATCAGGATTAATATTTATTACTTCAAAAACACTGAAGTAAAACAGCAGATGTGACCTATTCCTGAAACTGAAGCCCTAGGCCACGTCCAGACTAGGAATTAAAAAGCTACGAGAATAACGTAGCTGAAGTCGAATTTCTAAAATCGAGGTACTCACCAGTCTGGACGGCGCGGCATCGATGTCCGCGGCTCTCCGCGTCGATTCCGGAACTCCGTTCGGATTGATGGAGTTCCGGAATCGATGTAAGCGCGCTCGGGGATCGATACACCGCGTCCAGACTAGACGCGATATATCGATCCCCGAGCAATCGATTTTAACCCGCCGATGCCGCGGGTTAGTCTGGACGAGGGCTAAGTCATGACCAGGTGCTTAGTGCTGTACAAAACAGAACCAAAAAGACATGCTCTGCCCCCAAAACCTTCCAAGCTCATTTCAACAACAGCAGCAATGATTGTAAGACCCTTACTGCATGAACCGATTTATTTTTGTTTGTTTTTTCAATGGCCTAAGGTGGTGGGGGGCTATTGTACAAACAATAAATATTAGTATTCCTCACCATCCCCCACTGTTTTTAATAGAGGTTACCTTCAAGTGGTCAGAATACCAACCAAGTGATTAAAAGAACAAGTAGAGATCTTTTTACAGAAAGGGATCAGAACAAAAAAATCCTGTGTATGAGCTTTTAAAATAGTATTGGAAATTGTAAAGACTCTAATTATAGTAACTGGCAATGAGAGCCAAAGAAAAGGTGAAATGTGCATAAGATGAAATTTTAAATGGCAAGAAAGATCTGACAGAGAAAATGAGAACACAAGGAAGATGCATGTATTAAGATGTAAAAGCAGAATCTTCCCAAAAAACTTCCTCCTTTTTAGCAGGACTATGTCAGTTGTTTCTCCTGGCTTGTTAGAAGGACTTGGGCCCTGGAAGTTAGAAGCCTAGATACCTTTGTGGATCTGAGCTCAGAATCCTTAACATGCTGTACCTTGCATGATTGGATGGATCTCTGCCAAATCTGGGAAGGGCTCTCAAGGCTTGATTGGGAGCCTCTTAAAATGGGTGGTGGTCTCTTCGCTGACTTAATGGGCTTTGGATCAGGCCCTCACTGCACTAAAAGGATTACTACATGAAACAGATCTATAATAAAGATGGTAGGAACAATCAACAAAAGACAGGATATTATAGGCTGGTTTCTATACTGACATGTAGCTGAAACACTGTCTGAACTCCAGCTTTTTTTTCCATGAATGAATAATGCAAGTGGACATATTTTATTACCTTTGCTTAAAATTGTCTACTAGTTGAACAACCTTTTGAGCTTTCTAACACTCATGCAATTTATGCTTGCAGCAATGATCTTTTTTTGTAAGATACAGTAGCTAATCTGGTTTTAGTGTTTCAGTAATTGTCAGCTAATGTGCATTGGGAATAATTTCATTCCATGAAATGATACTAGGTGAATATTTAACTCATACAAGTTTGCTACATGAAGAACTTCTGGGCAAGGCATATACTTTGATAGCTAAGCCGCTGATGGTCTTTTTTTTTTTTTAAATGTAGTTCCCATTTTTTTTAGTTTTGCTTACTGAATCCTTAATTTGACTATCAAATTTGATAGTTTAGACCCCTGAGCCCAGGAGGAATTGCATTGATTGCAATAGGACTTCCCCCAGATGCAAGGTTCCATATTAGAGGAGCCAGTGGCATGACTGGGGTGGGGGCCTGAAGCAATGCTTGCAAGTTTCCTTCTGAAGAAGCTCAACAAATCCACTGCTGCTGACAAGAGCAGCATATTCGCTAATATATTGTGTGGTTTTTAGTCTTTATGGGCCAATCTACTTGAGACACCTTCACTGACTGCATGGGGGATTGGCTCAACCAATGCCGCAGTTGGAATTTTGCCTGCCTTAAGACAATAACACTGAACTCTGTATGGCTCTTTGTACAAATATATAACTACTAAAATAATACAACCTTAATAAAATTCATAGTATATGGACTAATGCTGTCTATAAACACTTGCCTGTAGTGCCATTTGTTCAGATACTTTTGCAAGCTGAGCAAATTTTACAGCCACTGACAAATATTGGTTGGAGTTGTTGTTTAAGGTCAAGCACGGTTACCATTTTTATTCTTAATATCAGAAGGGAAAACTGTGCTTTGATTTGTCTCCTGAAGCAACATGCTCACATATAAGAATTCACGGCACCTCTCGCCTTACAATGACGACTTATTTTGCAGCCCATTTTTGTATATAGGTGAGAAGTGTATTTAATGTTGATGTTTCTAGTTTTGTATATAAAGTTAGTCTTTTATTTTATGTGCCACGTCCTCAGCCGGTGTACACTTGCAAAGCTGTGTTGACATTAATGGGGTTATATCAGTTTACACTAGCCAGGGATCTAGCACAGTATGGTATTTATTTGAGGACCCAACTTGTGTTTTCAAACTTACCAGTAATTAGGAATGATACATGTGGAATCCCCTCTCAAATCCCAATTGTAGTGTCTTACTGATGCAGCATTACATGTTGGGGCTAATAATGTAAGTTAGATGCATGGAGATGAAGTTGATGAACTGGCCTGTTAAACAAGGTCTGTAGTGTAAGTTAGAAATGTAGCTGGGATTTCCAAAGGAACCGGAAGAAGTCAGATGTTCAATTCCTATTGATGGTCAGTGGGAGTTGGTTGCCTAGCTCTCTTTGGCCCCTTCAAAAATCCCGGTCCTAGATCTTCAGTGTGGATAAGGCCAGATTGTACAGAGCATTTTAATTGTATTGCATGAAGTCAAATCTAAATGTGAAGGGGAAAACCCTGTCTCCATCTCCTCTCTGCTGCAGCCACCAAACCCTGAGCAGTTCTGCTTCACAAGGGCTGGGGTGAACAGGAGTTAGATGGGCTATGTGGAAAGTGGATCCCTGTACTCCAGCACACCAGGATAGGGTCAGAAGATGCACTGCTGCTTGGATTTTCCTATTTCCTTCCTCCCCACACCCAGGAGGGAATATTTTGAGGAGGACACAGTGGAGTTGATGCTGTTTCTGGGCTGCAGTCAAAGCCATGGAGCGACTCTGCAGCGGTTATGTGGCCTGCAGGACTGGGAGAAAATGCCTTGCCGCTCACATGTCTCCCCAGTGCCCAGCCTAGTTATTCAAGAAAAGCACTAAGGTTTCAATTTGGGCCTAAACTTGAAAAGAGACCTGGTGGAGGGGAAAATGCCTGGGGAAAAAGAATTGGGAGGGAGCAGGGTTTTGCAGCCTTCAACCTCCAAAGAAACCACAGTCCTTTGGGAAGGTTCAGGCTCTAGCCCCCGAATCTTAGGTCCTCCAGGAAGAGAACTGGCTCCTTATGCTAATTGCAGAGCTTTGTCCCTGGCAGCATGGGCCCCGCATCACCTGGTTCCAAGAGGATTGTTACTCTCATAGACCTTCATACAGGAATCCCTTTGCTTTCTAGGGGGAATACATTGTGGAGAGAGGTGGCTCGTGGCCCCTCAGTCTCTACCTATTCCCCACAAAGCCTGAAATGCACACAGGTCTCAGAGGATTCTGCAGGCTTTCCTGTGTCTCTGGTTTCAGGGCTTCTGCAGCAATTCCTCCTCCACCACCTTTGCTTGTCCTTGAGCCACATTTCAGAGGGAAGCATTGGGATCAAAGGGAATTATTTCTTAACACCAACTTGGGTTGTAGTACATTTCAGAGACATCTGGTTTTATTAGTCATAGAAGGGCTTGTAAAAGTTTGCTCAGGATCATTCTTGGCAACCAATCCTCTTCTGCCCACCAACTCTGCCCACTCCCTTCCTCCATGTCTTCTCCCCTTCCCTCCCCCCAATGCTTGGAAGTATCTTTTCCAGAAGCAGCTGCTTCTTCTGGGAAATAGAGATGAAGTTTTAGCCACTTTGGAGAAGATTTCATATACAGTAGCTTGAAAGAAAATGGTGTGGGGCTAGTCTTCGTTCTTGAAGCTATATGACCTTTTTTTTAGTAATTGTCCCATTGTTTGGAGTAGTCTGTAGCATTGTTTGACTTTCTCTTTCTTCCTTGACCCACATTATTTTAATAAAGTAATTTAAAAAACAAGATGAGCCTGAAAACCCTCTCTGATCTTCTACTTGATCAGACCCGATAATGATGCCTTGGGTATGGGTCTCTTCATTGTCTAGAACCTCTTTCACCTGCAGCTGCAGTACCTGAAAAAGCAAGTTGATTCAATGCCTCATTCCCAGCCAGAACCCTGCAGGCTGATGTTGACACTTCAGTGTACAATATTATTAAATGCAGCACAATTTTCAGTGTGTTACACAGAAATATTTAAAACTACCACTTTTAAAAGCAGTTTTCTAATAGAAAAGAGACAATACAGTGCAAAGGATGTGGCAACAAAAGTTACTTTAAAAGATGCTACTCACCTGTAGAGCCTATAAATCTAACTAATTTGGGGTTGCTTAGCACCTCTGGAAAATTAGACTGCTTCTACTCAGTGCCCAAATATGGGTTTAGGGACTTCAGGCACCCAAGTTTGAAAACATTGGCCAGAGCCTAATTCTGCTTGTATGAGGGTATAAATGAGGAATAACTCAATGGAATTACACCATAAAAAGTGTAATCAGAACAAGGCTCAGTAACCTACCTCTGGCAAATAAGGGTCACTTTACCCTAGTGCTAAGACAAAGTAATGAAAGTATAAACTGCAAAAAATATAAGCCTGAGCTGTTTTGTGTTTAAAAATCAATTTTCGTAATCAACTTAAGTCAAATCACTAATATAAATAAATGTTTTTTAATAATTTCCATGCTGCACAGAGTAAAGCATAAGACTTGAAGGCTATATATATATATATATATATATATATATATATATATATATATATATATATTTAAATGTAATTTAAAGGATCTGGAACAAAAGCACACTTTCCTTTTTAAAAGAAGACAAAGTTTAGTAGGGGAAAAATTGTAGAAAGAGGGGTATAATTTAGAAGGAAATTGTCCACCCTAGGCTTATGAAGAATCCCCTAAAATCAAAAATCTGAGGGATCAAATTGCTAATTTATTCATAGTTTGAGGCACGAAGGGATCTCTATATGATCTAGCCTGACTACCTGTGTATCACAGGCCATTACGTTTCACCCAGTTACCCCTGTATTTAGCTGCCGAACTTGTTTAACTGAAGCATAACTTGTGCTAAGATCATTTTAAAATGCTGGGGAAACAGGTGGTGGTGTCTCCTTTACATATTCTTAGGATAAGGTAAGGGAGAGAGGAAACTGAAAATAATAGATTACAATGATGCTGTGAGCAGGCAGATTTATTACAGCATATGATGATGAAAGCTGAACCTGCCCATCACTGGGATACAAAGGCTGGGATTGTTCTGGCAATTATAGGAGAAGTTGACTGATTGTAGAAAAGACTCATATGGTACCTACTGGATTACCCGGTTACCTTTCATTAGGTATTTGGGTGAGGAAGTAAGGGTGAAATGCTCCTAAATCCCTTAGGCACTTTTGAGTATTATATTCTAAAACTGAAAACAAACTCAGGAGCTAAATTGGGGTCCTGTTCAAGTCAATGAGAGTTTTGCCATTGATTTTAATAGGGCTAGGATTTCACTGTAGAAGTTTTGATTAAACTTTGATTATACTAATTTTAAAACTGTCAAATTGACCTGAGTTTTGCTTTAAAAATCTCATTTTCCCCATGTTTCCAATCTTACTGTATTTGTTTCTCCATCCACACTAATATTTGTAATTCCTCCAAATTTAGTACGTCTGTGAATTTCATTAACATTCCATTTACTTCTCATGATCTTAAATAAGATGTGATTTCAGTATGAAATGCCACAGTACCCACTCCCACCCCTCAGTTTGATACATATATACCCACTCACTCCCACCCCTCAACTGTGTACCTCTATACTTTATCTATAGCTTCTCAGTCAATTTTCACTCCAAACATTGTTCCTATCTAAACCAATTTGAATCAAACTTTCAGGCAAGATTTCATGAGATTCAATATCAAATGCTTTTATGAAATCCAATTACATCCTCTTCATTCCTTTTATCTGCCAAGGCTGTGATTTTCTAACACTTGCACAGAGTCCGATCAGCTAAATGATAAAGGAATTATAAGCAATTAAAATCATACATTCACTTGGATTCCATGCATGTGTTGCAATCTGCATTAGCAGCTCTTGATCTAATGTTTGTAGTACTATACAAAAAAAAAGCCATCAAGTGTGTCTAGTATTTATTCTTTTACAAACCTCTGTTACTTTCATGACTCCCTTATTCTCTGGAGACTAGCTCCTCACCTGATGTCAATGTGTGCAGACCTATTCAAGTTGATAGAGGTGGGCTAACTTATGCCAACTGAGTTGCTTACCCTATCAGCATAACTGGTTTTTCTCCATTAAGATTTGTTCCTTTAAAAAAAAACATAGTGCTAGAAATTTGACTTACAGGTTAGTAGTTGATCATTTGTTTTTCCTCTTTGTGACAATTAATACTACAATTGATACATTGCTTTTCTTCTGTTTTGAAAGCTCCCTCATAGGTTTGTTCTTGCAGCAGAATCAGACTTTCAGCTGCTAGGAATATTGACAAGCAACAGATAAGAGAATATTGGAAAATACATTTTCCTATAGTCCCTTATCTGTTGCATATCAATAACTTTTCCTTACTTCCTAAGAGAGAGGTGGTATTTCTTGCTGCAGACAGATTTAGAAAGGGAGTTGAGATTCTGGGCCATTTTAATCCTTAAGATCAGTGGGATATAGGAATTGCCAACCTGGATCAGATCAGTGGTTTAAGTAGTCCTGTATTGGATCTGACTTTGTTCCATGCTAGCTGCTTCATTGAAAGGGGAAAGAAGCCTTGCATTTGACACAGGGAAAATGTGGGAGATTAGCCTGTGTCCTAAACATGAAGATTTATGGCCCTTAACAAATCATCTTTGAATCCTTTTTGTAATACTAGATGTTGTCATCCATATAGATTTCCAATCCAGCCTGACCCTGCTAAATCCTTGGTCTTAATTATACCTTGTGGCAATGAGTTCCACAGACTGATTCTTCCTGCTCGGACAACTTCCTCTTTTTTACTTTATTCCCCCTACCAATATATTTCTAGAAGCCTATCCTGTTCCCTTTAATATTTCTGGGTCTTATCAACTCATCCTGCTTTTACAGCTGCCCTTATCTTCTCTCTGCAAATCATTAATGAATTTTGTTTTCTTGTTAGCTTGCCTTCCTACTTCTCCATTTCCAGTTTAGGTTTTATTAAACCCCTGCAACTTATTAAATTTTCCTCATGGGTTCAACTTGGCCACTGTTTTTTTCCTTTATATTCTTCCGCTTCACACCTCCAAATACACCTCTACCCCGATATAACACAAATTCGGATATAACGCAGTAAAGCAGTGCTCCGGGGCAGCGGGGCTGTGCCCTCTGGTGGATCAAAGCAAGCTCGATATAATGCGATTTCACCTATAATGCAGTAAGATTTTTTTTGGCTCCCAAGGACAACGTTATATCGAGGTAGAGGTGTATTGCTAGAAAGAGGAAAATGCAAGACCCTTGGTTAGGATTCATGACAATTAAAGAGGTCTATCTTTTTTCCATCCTCTTAGGACAATTGAACAAATGCTCTATGAAAATCTTTTTTTAAAAAACAACCTCTAAAATAAGTAATCTGATTTAGAATAAAATTGCTTAACTTTGCTTTTATTTTATCATATTTTAAGTTTCCATCTTTTTGCTTATAATTTGCAAAATTATCCAAGCTCTTTTGTATTGCATCTTCTTTTTAATCTTGTTTTTTAATGTATCCTACCAGTAGCACAGTCTCCTTTAATTTGTTTTATTTATCTTGGCTCTTGCGTTTTCAACTTGAAGCTTTGCTAAATAAATAAACAAATTCAGACCTACAAGGCACATGTACTGATGCATTTAACTACATATCTTGGGTGTAAGTAAGGCTAGTCCAAAAAAGGCATTTTTGAAACTCCACTGAGTCCCATACATGGATTTAAAATAATAAATAATAATAAAACATCTTTATCCAAAAATGCAGGTATAAAATCTTGCTAGAGGCAAGATTCTTGCATCTTTCCCAAGCAATGAATTACCTCCCAATTTTCCACTATGTTTCACTGATAGGCATGCCAGGGACTAATCTAGAAAATTGCTAATAACACAGCTTTACAATTAAAATGAAATTTCCAAATGTCCTAATATAGGATGATGTGCAAAAGTCATAGTTGTTATTTTTGGTTTATCTTAACTTTGATCTCTTCTTTGCTAGGATGGTTGCAACATCAGGACCACAAACCAGGGTGCTTTTGTTGTCTGCTTCAAATCAGTAGGCTGAACATATGCTTACACATCCATAAAAGAACACTTTCTGTGGGTGTTATGCTTGATATCTGAGTGTAGTAGAGCCAGTAATATCAGTAATAGTGACTCAGCAATTGAGTGGTACAAACTAACTAAAAGATCTGACTTTTCATGTCAAATGCCAACTAAGATATATTTCTAGAGCGAAAATTAACAGGTGGCCTAGGAAGATGGTATGCATGGGTGTCTACAGTACCTTCTTTGAGAGCAAAGCTTACATTTCTTGACTAGGGAAAAGAGCACACATGAAAGACTGTAAAACTCTGTATTGTGTGCATTTTATTATACATGCTATATAAAAATATTAAGGCACGGGTAGGCAACATGTGGCACGCATGCCGAAGGCGGCACACAAGCTGATTTTCAGTGGCGCTAACACTGCGTGGGTCCTGGCCACTGGACCAGGGGGCTCTGCATGTTTAATTTAATTTTTAAGTGAAGCTTCTTAAACATTTAAAAACCTTATTTGCTTTACTCAAAGACTCTAGGAGTGGAAGGGACCTCGAGAGGTCATCGAGTCTAGTCCCCTGCCCTCATGGCAGGACCAAATACTGTCTAGACCATCCCTGATAGACATTTATCTAACCTACTCTTAAATATCTCCAGAGATGAAGATTCCACAACTTCCCTAGGCAATCTATTCCAGTGTTTAACTACCCTGACAGTTAGGAACTTTTTCCTAATCTCCAACCTAAATCTCCCTTGCTGCAGTTTAAGCCCATTGCTTCTTGTTCTATCATTGGAGGCTAAGGTGAACAAGTTTTCTCCCTCCTCCTGATGACACCCTTTTAGATACCTGAAAACTGTTATCATGTCCCCTCTCAGTCTTCTCTTTTCCAAACTAAACAAACCCAATTCCTTCAGCCTTCCTTCATAGGTCATGTTCTCAAGACCTTTAATCATTCTCGTTGCTCTTCTCTGGACCCTCTCCAATTTCTCCACATCTTTCTTGAAATGCGGTGCCCAGAACTGGACACAATACTCCAGTTGAGGCCTGACCAGCGCAGAGTAAAGCAGAAGAATGACTTCTCGTGTCTTGTTTACAACACACCTGTTAATGCATCCCAGAATCACGTTTGCTTTTTTTTGCAACAGTATCACACTGTTGACTCATATTAAGCTTGTGGTCTACTGTGACCCCTAGATCTCTTTCTGCCATACTCCTTCCTAGACAATCTCTTCCCATTCTGTATGTGTGAAACCGATTGTTCCTTCCTAAGTGGAGCACTTTGCATTTATCTTTATTGAACTTCATCCTGTTTACCTCAGACCATTTCTCCAATTTGTCCAGATCGTTTTGAATTTTGACCCTGTCCTCCAAAGCAGTCGCAATCCCTCCCAGTTTGGTATCGTCCGCAAACTTAATAAGCGTACTTTCTGTGCCAACAGGTAAATCGTTGATGAAGATATTGAACAGAACCGGTCCCAAAACGGACCCCTGCGGAACCTCACTTGTTATACCTTTCCAGCAGGATTGGGAGCCATTAATAACTACTCTCTGAGTACGGTTATCCAGCCAGTTATGCACCCACCTTATAGTAGCCCCATCTAAATTGTATTTGCCTAGTTTATTGATAAGGATATCATGCGAGACTGTATCAAATGCCTTACTAAAGTCTAGGTATATCACATCCACTGCTTCTCCCTTATCCACAAGGCTCGTTATCCTATCAAAGAATGTTATCAGATTAGTTTGACACAATTTGTTCTTTACATACAACAATAGTTAAGTTTATAATATATAACTTATAGAAAGACCTTCTGAAAACACTAAAATGTATTACCAGCACGCAAAACCTTAAATTAGAGTGAATAAACGAAGACTCAGCACACCACTTCCGAAAGGTTACCGACCCCTGTATTCGGGCTATCGATTAATCAGTTAATGCAAAAAATGAATCACGATTAATCGCACTAATAGAATACCAACTGAAATTTATTAAATATTTTTGATTTCTAAATTATCAATATCAGTTTAAATTACAACACAGAATACAAAGTTTACAGTGCTCACTGTATTTTTGCTTACAAATATTTGCACTTAAAATGATCAAAAAGTATTTTTCAATTCACCTCATACAAGTACTATAGTGCAATCCCTTTATCATGAAAGTGCAACTTCAAATGTAGTGTTTTTGTTTTGTTTTTGAGTGCCGTTATGTAACAATGTAAAACTTTAGAGCCTGCAAGTCCACTCAGTCCTACTTGTCATGCAGCCAGTCATGAAGAGAAACAAGTTTGTTTGTTAACAGAAGATAATGCTGCCTGCTTCTTGTTGACAATGTCACCTGAAAGTGAGAACGGGCATTCATGTGGCACTGTTGTAGCTGGTGTTGCAAGATATGTATGTGCCAGATGCACTAGACATTTGTATGCCCCTTCATGCTTCTGCTGTCATTTCAGAGGACATGTTTCCATGTTGATGATGCTTGTTTAAAAAAATGTTAGTTACATTTGTGACTAAACTCTTTGGTGGAGAATTGTATGCCTGCTGCTCTGTTTTACCCACATTCTGCCATATATTTCATGTTAAAGCTGTCTCAGATGATGACTCAGCACACGTTCTTCATTTTAAGAACACTTTCACTGCAAAGGAGTGCAATTTGACAAAATGCAAAGGAGGTCCCAATGTGAAATTTCTAAAGATAACTACAGCACTCGACCCAAGATTTAAGAATCTGAAGTGCCTTCCAAAATCTGAAAGGGATGAGGTGTGGAGCATGCTTTCAGAAGTCTTAAGAGCAATGCTGTGTGATGTGGAAACTACAGAATACAAACCACCAAAAAAGAAAATCAACCACCTGCTGGTGGCATCTGACTCAGATGATGATAATAAACATGCATCAGTCTGCACTGCTTTGGATTGTTATTGAGCAGAAACAGTCAATCGGCATGGACGCATAGCTCTGGAATGGTGGTTGAAACGTCAAGGGACACATGAATCTTTAGCGCATCTGGCATGTAAATATCTTGCGATGCTGGCTACAACAGTGTCATATGAATGCCTGTTGTCACTTTCAGGTGACATTGTAAACAAGAAGAAGGCAGCATTATCTTCTGCAAATGTAAACAAACTTGCTTAAGTGATTTGGCTGAACAAGAAGTAGGACTGATTGGATTTGTTGGCTCTAAAGTTTTACACAGTTAAATTTTTTTTTTTGCGTGCAGGTTTTTGTATATAATTCTACTTCTGTAAGTTCAATTTTCATGATAAAGAGATTGCACTATAGTACTTGTATGAGGAATTGAAAAATATTTCATTTTTACAGTGCAAATATTTTAATAAATTGAGCACTGTACACTTTGTATTCTGTGCTGTAATTAAAATATATTTGAAAACATAAATATTTAAATGGTATTCAATTATTTTTTAACAGTACGATTAATCGTGATTTTTTTTTAAATCACCTGACACCCTAAAAATATGTAAAGATCACTATCCAAATAATTAGTCACCTACACCAAGAGGATGAGTCAAAGCCAATAGAGGTCAATGGAAGGCCTCCCATTGACTTTGAATCAGGCCCCAGATCCACATTGTGCCAATGACTAACACTGCATATTTCCGGGAGAAAATTACCAATGCTTCTATGCTCTTAACTGAGGACATATGTATATTATCCAGATGGAATCTGCTCTCTATTCTCCAGTGAAGTGTGTGGTGTGAAATATGTCCTTTAGTCTTTTTTTTTCAGTAGACACATGCAGATATAGGGATTTGGCTCTAAGACTATGAAACAAATCATGTGCTGAGCTTTCTTTGCAAATGCATGTGTGTGGGAAATAAAAACTTACACATCAAATTTTCAGCTATGCCAAGAATATCTGCAGAAACACTTCTGAGTACTGGGTTCTTAAGTCACTTTAATGGTGATGGATAGGCAGGACGCAATAATCAATTACACTGCCTTGAAAATTACCTAGTTATTTTCCAAAAGAACAATGAGTAACAGTTGTTTGCCACAGTACAGTTTAATATCTTTTGTTCTGCATGTTTAGAACCTTGTACAGAACTAGGGAGATGGGGACCACTACGAGACTATAGGTGTAATTTGTAATATTTAGGCTTCTCTAAACACACAAGTTTAACCTTAACTATATTGTTATAGCTTCCACTGCATTGTGAGTTTCCCTTGATGATGTGTGGGTGTTTCATACAGCTACAAGGCAGAAAAAAGAACTTTGAAATTTATGGTTTACAATCACATTTTCTTTTAATTGTTTGGAGGGGGTGGGATGGGACTCAGGGCCAGGAGTAAACTGGAAGCAACTTTCAACTTTGTTTTGGAAATTGCCCAGATTATAAATTGTCCTTCTGAAATTAGAAGTGTGGCCTCACTTGATTGACACTATTTTTGTCCAAATACAATAAATATACCAATGCCAGATTCATCACGATACACCAAATAAATAGAGGGTTAGGATAAATGGAGGGGAGGGGAAGTAACCTACTGCTCTTCAGGGTCTATTAATCATAGACAAAATGGCTTTGAATTTTTTGGGCATTCCCTTTCTGTGGTGGTGTGGCCTTCCTTAATGTAAGCTTTCTTAATGCTCCTAGCTGCTTTTTTTGTTACACTCCTCTCCTCTGGCCCCTCAATGTGCAAATGCCACCATTTGCTCTTAGATTCAGGGTCAAGTTAAGAGTGTGAGAGATATAAGCTACCTTTTTAGTAAGCCAGTGTGGGCCTCATTTCTCACTGTCTTGCCTCTTTTGTGTAGTCCACTTACACCTGTGTAAAGTGGGTTTAAAATGTTTCCCCATCAAAAGTGACAGAACAAGTGTAAATAACCATACAGTACAGATGGCAGTGGAGAATCCTTTCCTAGAAGTCTAAAGGGAGATTGGTGTAAAGTATGCATTGAGTTTCAGCTTGGATTGCCCTTTGTACATGGCCCTATACATCTACACTATTATAATTAAGAGGGGATTAGCAGGTAGCTCCCAAACTGTGTTGCCTCTTTAAGTTCAAGAGCATGTTACTCAAGAAATGCTTGTGGGGCAGGGAGGGAAATCCACTCTAAGTTCTTAGTCACTGCAGAACTGAGAGCCCCCAATATACTTAACTATGAAACAGTCTGTTTTAATAGCCCTCTGATTTCCCCTTGTTATACTAAGGAAATCACGTTTCTCTGCCGGAGCCCATCAGACTCCTTGGCTCCAAGACTGTCATGTTTAGACTCACTATTTCCAGATTCTCTCTTGGCATCCCCTTTCCAGGTTTTCTCTTTGTTTCCAATTAATTGTCTAACCTCGTTCAGAATCCCATTCCTCACCCATATCCTCTTCAGTCTATCTCCTTTCCCTTGCTCTCTTCCATGCCTGCTCCCTCAGCCCCTTTCACATTCTCCTGTCACTTTCTCAGATCTCTTCAGTCCTCTTCCCTCTCCTCATCTCATTCATTTCCTACTCCTCAATCCTACTGCTCTCCTTGTTGGCCTCATACAGTCGGATCTAGCTCCAAACCATGTGCTTCATGCTGTTTGTGAGTGCAGGCTGAGAAAGTTAAGAATAAAGGAATGGGAATAGATACAACTCTAGGCAGTAGGAAGGAAATAAAGGAAAGAGACAAAATAAGTCCAAGAAAGAAAAAGAGATATATTACAAAGGATGAATATAGGCAAATAACACAGGAATGCAGAGGCAAGATTAGAAAAAGGCACAAAATGAGCTCAAACTAGCTATGGGAATAAAGGGAAACAAGAAGACTTTTTATCAATACATTAGAAGCAAGAGGAAGACCAAGGGCAAGGTAGGCCCACTGCTCAGTGAGGAGGGAGAAACAGTAACGGGAGACTTGGAAATGGCAGAGATGCTTAATGACTTCTTTGTTTCGGTCTTCACTGAGAAGTCTGAAGGAATGTCTAATACAGTGAATGCTTACGGGAAGAGGGTAGGTTTAGAGGATAAAATAAAAAAAAGCAAGTAAAAAATCACTTAGAAAAGTTAGATGCCTGCAAGTCACCAGGGCCTGATGAAATGCATCCTAGAATACTCAAGGAGTTAATAGAAGAGGTATCTGAGCCTCCAGCTATTATCTTTGGGAAATCATGGGAGACGGGTGATATTCCAGAAGACTGGACGGGGGCAAATATAGTGCCCATCTATAAAAAGGGAAATAAAAACAACCCAGGAAACTACAGACCAGTTAGTTTAACTTCTGTGCCAGGGAAGATAATGGAGCAGGTAATTAAAGAAATCATCTGCAAACACTTGGAAGGTGATAGGGAATAGCCAGCATGGATTTGTAAAGAACAAATCGTGTCAAACTAATCTGAATGCGTTCTTTGATAGGATAACCAGCCTTGTGGATAAGGGAGAAGCAGTGGATGTGATATACCTAGACTTTAGTAAGGCATTTGATACGGTCTCGCATGATATTCTTATAGATAAACTAGGAAAGTACAGTTTAGATGGGGCTACTATAAGGTGGGTGCATAACTGGCTGGATAACCGTACTCAGAGTACTTGTTAATGGCTCCCAATCCTGCTGGAAAGGTATAACAAGTGGGGTTCCGCAGGGGTCTGTTTTGGGACCGGTTCTGTTCAATATCTTCATCAACGATTTAGATGTTGGCATAGAAAGTACGCTTATTAAGTTTGCGGACGATACCAAACTGGGAGGGATTGCAACTGCTTTGGAGGACAGGGTCAAAATTCAAAATGATCTGGACAAATTGGAGAAATGGTCTGAGGTAAACAGGATGAAGTTCAATAAAGATAAATGCAAAGTGCTCCACTTAGGAAGGAACAATCAGTTTCACACATACAGAATGGGAAGAGACTGTCTAGGAAGGAGTATGGCAGAAAGAGATCTAGGGGTCACAGTAGACCACAAGCTTAATATGAGTCAACAGTGTGATACTGTTGCAAAAAAAGCAAACGTGATTCTGGGAT
Organism: Gopherus flavomarginatus; assembly: GCF_025201925.1. Classification (NCBI taxonomy): domain Eukaryota; kingdom Metazoa; phylum Chordata; order Testudines; family Testudinidae; genus Gopherus; species Gopherus flavomarginatus. The sequence goes on from NC_066635.1 coordinate 10,871,713, forward strand.
GCATTAACAGGTGTGTTGCAAACAAGACACGAGAAGTCATTCTTCCGCTTTACTCTGCGCTGGTCAGGCCTCAGCTGGAGTATTGTGTCCAGTTCTGGGCACCGCATTTCAAGAAAGATGTGGAGAAATTGGAGAGGGTCCAGAGAAGAGCAACGAGAATGATTAAAGGTCTTGAGAACATGACCTATGAAGGAAGGCTGAAGGAATTGGGTTTGTTTAGTTTGGAAAAGAGAAGACTGAGAGGGGACATGATAGCAGTTTTCAGGTATCTAAAAGGGTGTCATCAGGAGGAGGGAGAAAACTTATTCGTCTTAGCCTCCAATGATAGAACAAGAAGCAATGGGCTTAAACTGCAACAAGGGAGATTTAGGTTGGAGATTAGGAAAAAGTTCCTAACTGTCAGGGTAGTTAAACACTGGAATAGATTGCCTAGGGAAGTTGTGGAATCTCCATCTCTGGAGATATTTAAGAGTAGGTTAGATAAATGTCTATTAGGGATGGTCTAGACAATATTTGGTCCTGCCATGAGGGCAGGGGACTGGACTGGATGACCTCTCGAGGTCCCTTCCAGTCCTGGAGTCGGAGTCTATAAGTTTTGGGGTAGATTCATATGTGATATTTCTCGTCTGAGATACTGTGACTAATCATTCTAGCATGAACCCCCAGCCCAAGCAATGGAAGCTGGGACTCTGGCCTGGAGTGGAGCGAGGGTACATGAAGGAAAAGTAGTCACTGGGGAGGAAGCAGAGGTCTGGGTGGACCAAGTCCTAGAAGAGGGAATGGGAGAGGGAAGTAGTGTATGGATGCTGCAGAGGGCAGAGCCCAGCTTCCTCACTAAGGCTGCTCAGAGGTGGTGCACACAGTTGTGGGGGAGGTTATGCCTCCAAATCTGCTCTAACTGTTGTTGCCTGGAGGCTCTGGGGGAGAGATGTGAGGAAACATCTCAGCTCTTTAGTGTGGTGGACTCAGCAGCCCTACTTTAGCAATTACATGGGGGGCCCTGGGACTTAGTCCCCTTCAAACCAGGGGGAGAGGCAGTGAAGCTCAGTCAGGCCAGGAATTCATAAGGGCAGGAGTTTCTCTGGTCCAAGTGTGAGATTCCCTGTACAGAGGGAAACCCTCTGCAGACCCAGGGAGAGATGGATGGGCAGTGACCCCTTCCCTGAATACTGTACCACCCCTTATGAAATGAAGGGGTAGTGACCAGGTAGGCACCAGAAGAGCAGAGAGGGGATAAAGACCACCAGCCCCTTCTCCAAAGACTTGTGTGTAAATGCTGGGAGTCACACCCAAGCAAGGAGTGGTGGCAGGAAAAAACTGGGGCTGGGAGGGAACACCTGGAGGACATATGGGCTCAGGGGGCTGGGAGCAGTGGGGGACACTAGGGTGGGAGGAGGGTTGTAGAGGCATGTAGATTGGGGGGCTCTAGGGGATGGGAGTACTGGGGGCTGGCAGGGCTGCGGCCTCAGACTAGTGGGGCAGCCTTGAGGGGCTTGGGGGGGGGGGCTGGGAGCAGTGAGGGATGTCAGGGTTGGGGGTTGTAGAGGGAAGGCAGATGGGGGGCTCTAGGGGATGGGGAGCAGTGAGGGATATCAGGAGTGGGGGAACTCTAGGGGATGGGAGCACTGGGGGGCTGGCAAGGCTGGGAGCTCAGACTAGGGGGGCAGCAGGGATGGGCAGGGCTCGAGTGCTGGGAGCAGAGGGAAGGACTGTCAGGGTGGGGGAGCTCAAGGGGATGGGAGCACTGGGGGGCTGGGAGCTGAGACTGGGGGGGCAGCCTTGGGGGGGAATGGGAACAGCTATGGGGAGTTAGGAGTGCTGGGGGCTCAGACCAGGGGGGCAGCCTTGGGGGGGCTGTGGAGACAGACATAGCTCAGGGGGGCTGGGAGCAGTGGGGAATGTCAGGGTTGGGGGGTTGTAGAGGGAAGGCAGATTGGGGGACTCTAGGGGATGGGGAGCAGTTGGTGATGTCAGGGCTGGGGGGCTAGCCTTGTGGGGCTAAAGGCTTGGGCATGGCTCGGGGGGATGGGGGGGCAGTGGGGGATGTCCGGGTTGGGGGGTTGTAGAGGGAAGGCAGATTGGGGGGCTCTTGGGGATGGGGAGCAGTGGGGGATGTCAAGGCTCTGGGGCTGTAGGGTTGGGCATGGCTCGGGCGGATGGGGAGCAGTGGGGGATGTCAGAGTTGGGGGGTTGTAGAGGGAAGGCAGATTCGGGGGCTCTAGGGGATGGGGAGCAGTGGGGGATGTCAGGGTTGTCGGGTTGGGCATGGCTCGGGGGGATGGGGAGCAGTGGGGGATGTCCAGGTTGGGGGTTGTAGGGGGAAGGCAGATTGGGGGGCTCTAGGGGATGGGGAGCAGTGGGTGATGTCAGGGCTGGGGAGCTGTGGGGTTGGGCATGGCTCGGGGGATGGGGAGCAGTGGGGGATGTCAGGGCTGGGGGAGCTGTGGGGTCGGGCATGGCTCAGGGGGGATGGGGAGCAGTGGGGGATGTCTGGGTTGGGGGGTTGTAGAGGGAAGGCAGATGGGGGGCTCTAGGGGATGGGGAGCAGTGGGTGATGTCAGAGCTGTGGTGTTGGGCATGGTTCAGGGGGATGGGGAGCAGTGGGGGATGTCCGGGTTGGGGGGTTGTAGAGGGAAGGCAGATTGGGGGGGCTCTAGGGGATGGGGAGCAGTGGGTGATGTCAGGGTTGTCGGGTTGGGCATGGCTCAGGGGGATGGGGAGCAGGGGGGGATGTCAGGGCTGGGGGAGCTGTGGGGTCGGGCATGGCTCAGGGGGATGGGGAGCAGTGGGGGATGTCCGGGTTGGGGGGTTGTAGAGGGAAGGCAGATTCGGGGGCTCTAGGGGATGGGGAGCAGTGGGTGATGTCAGGGTTGTCGGGTTGGGCATGGCTCGGGGGGATGGGGAGCAGTGGGGGATGTCAGGGTTGTCGGGTTGGGCATGGCTCAGGGGGATGGGGAGCAGTGGGGGATGTCGGGGCTGTAGGGTTGGGCATGGCTCAGGGGGATGGGGAGCAGTGGGGGATGTCGGGGCTGTAGGGTTGGGCATGACTCGGGGGGCTGGGGGAGCTGTGGGGTCGGGCATGGCTCAGGGGGGATGGGGAGCAGAGGGGGATATCAGGGCTGTAGGGTTGGGCATGGCTCAGGGGGGATGGGGAGCAGAGGGGGATATCAGGGCTGTAGGGTTGGGCATGGCTCAGGGGGATGGGGAGAAGAGGGGATGTCAGGGCTGGGGGGGCTGTAGGGGATGGGGAGCAGAGGGGATGTCAGGGCTGTAGGGTTGGGCACGGCTCGGGGGGATGGGGAGCAGAGGGGATGTCAGGGCTGGGGTGGATAGGGAGCAGTGGGGGATGTCAGGGCTGGGGGAGCTGTGGGGTCGGGCATGGCTCGGGGGGATGGGGAGCAGTGGGGGATGTCAGGGCTGTGGGGCTGGGCATGACTCGGGGGGCTGGGGGAGCTGTGGGGTCGGGCATGGCTCAGGGGGGATGGGGAGCAGAGGGGGATATCAGGGCTGTAGGGTTGGGCATGGCTCAGGGGGGATGGGGAGCAGAGGGGGATATCAGGGCTGTAGGGTTGGGCATGGCTCAGGGGGATGGGGAGAAGAGGGGATGTCAGGGCTGGGGGGGCTGTAGGGGATGGGGAGCAGAGGGGATGTCAGGGCTGTAGGGTTGGGCACGGCTCGGGGGGATGGGGAGCAGAGGGGATGTCAGGGCTGGGGTGGATAGGGAGCAGTGGGGGATGTCAGGGCTGGGGGAGCTGTGGGGTCGGGCATGGCTCGGGGGGATGGGGAGCAGTGGGGGATGTCAGGGCTGTGGGGCTGGGCATGACTCGGGGGGCTGGGGGAGCTGTGGGGTCGGGCATGGCTCAGGGGGGATGGGGAGCAGAGGGGGATATCAGGGCTGTAGGGTTGGGCATGGCTCAGGGGGGATGGGGAGCAGAGGGGGATATCAGGGCTGTAGGGTTGGGCATGGCTCAGGGGGATGGGGAGAAGAGGGGATGTCAGGGCTGGGGGGGCTGGGGAGCAGAGGGGATGTCAGGGCTGTAGGGTTGGGCACGGCTCGGGGGGATGGGGAGCAGAGGGGATGTCAGGGCTGGGGTGGATAGGGAGCAGTGGGGGATGTCAGGGCTGGGGGAGCTGTGGGGTCGGGCATGGCTCGGGGGGATGGGGAGCAGTGGGGGATGTCAGGGCTGTGGGGCTGTAGGGTTGGGCATGACTCGGGGTGCTGGGGGAGCTGTGGGGTCGGGCATGGCTCGGGGGGATGGGGAGCAGTGGGGGATGTCAGGGCTGTGGGGCTGGGCATGACTCGGGGTGCTGGGGGAGCTGTAGGGTCGGGCACGGCTCAGGGGGATGGGGAGCAGAGGGGATGTCAGGGCTGTAGGGTTGGGCATGGCTCAGGGGGGATGGGGAGCAGTGGGGGATGTCAGGGCTGGGGGGGCTGAAGGGGATGGGGAGCGGTGGGGTCCCGCACAGCTGAGGGGCGGTGGGTGCAGAGGGAAGGGCTCTCAAGGACCCGCCCAAGCACAGGGAGCCCCGAGGCAGCGCCCGCCTATCTCGTGCGGGCGGGGCTCTTAGTTCTTCCCCCTCCCCTCCCCTTAAAGGGCCAGTGCCCGTTTCCCCCGGCGCGGGGCTCGGAGCGCTCGCTCCGCATGGAGCACGGGAAGGCGGCTCCTGTCCCAGCCCGAGCCCCCCGGCCGCGCAGGCTCCGTGCGCGTGCCTGCAACTTACTTGGCGCGGCCGGCGAGCCTTGTTTCACGCCGCACAGCCAGCGAGCGAGCCAGCCGGGGAGGGAAGGGGAGAGAGGAAAGTTGCCCACGTGATTGCTCGGGGTGGTGGTAGCGGGGCGGGGATCGGGTCCGAATCCCGGCCGCTGCTGCAGCCGCTTGGGGGCAAAACCTCCCGACTCCGGCGGCTGCTGCAGCAGCCCCCCCGGGCCGTAGGGGAGGAATCGTCCCCGGGCATCTCTCCCTCCCGTCCCCCGGGGGGGAGGCAGCGTCAGGAGCAGCCAACACACACCGGTGCCTCCCCCCTGGAGACTAGCTGAGCCTCAGCACCTCTGCCAGAATTTATTGGGAGGGCGGGGGGCGTCAATTTCCCTCGCCGCTTGGATCTATTCTCACCCCCTCCCTTCTCCTCTTCCCGCAATTAATCCGCCGAATTACTATGATTGATCCTCACTAATAGACTGGCCGGGTGGGCGTGTTTGGCGGGGTGTGTGTGTGACGAGCTCCCACTCAGGATTCCGTCCCTGGCCGGTGCCTAAACAAACTGCAGCTGGATGCATCTTTATTACTGGGATGATGATTTCCCCGTCTGATTGAGAGAGCTGGAGCAGGAGGAAGACAGAGTCTGTGTAGTGGGGAGGAAGGTTGTTTCCTACAGACACACTATTATTATTATTATTATTATTTGCAAGTTCTTTTAGTTGGGGAAGAAAGAAAATCATTTTTGGTTTTGTGTGCAAGGAAATTTTTCTTTCGCCTGCTTCCCAGTGGGTCTCTCTCTTTTTCTCTTTGCCGCCTTCTCTTTTGGAAAGCCTCAGTCTCCCAGCCCCTTGATCAAAGCATTCCGCTATTCTGATTTATTGCCTGCTTGGAGAGGGTTCTCCCCCCCCTTTTTTACAAAGGCGACCTGTGATCAGCCATTACTTTCCTTGGCTGGCTTATAGGAATCTCTTACATTTGGTGTTCGCTGGTGGTGGTGGAACCGCACTTGGATTCTTTTATTTCTCTCTTCCCCCCCCCCCGCCCCTTCTCTCTCTCTGTCCTCTCCTCCTCCCTTTCTCCTCTCCCTCGCTCCCTCCCCCTTTATTCCATTGGGGAAGCCGGATTTGTAGCCGTGGTGGGGAGGGGGGGGGAGAGAGGGAGAGCGAGCGAGCGAGCAAGAGCCATGGATGGCCCGACACGATGCAACGGGCTTCGGAGAAAGAGGAGATCCAGATCGCAGAGAGATCGGGAGAGGCGATCCAAAGGCGGATTAGGAGGGGCCGCCGCCGGTGGGGCCGGCAGGACCAGGGCTGCCTCGGTCCTCTCTTCCTCAGGCTCGGAGAAGGAAGACAATGGGAATCCACCATCGTCCCGACCCAGACCCCCCAGGAGGAAGAGGCGAGAGCCCTCCTCGGCAGAAGAAGACATTATCGATGGCTTTGCAATGTGCAGCTTTGTCACTTTTGAAGCTTTGGAGGTAAGGCGGAACCCCCCCCCCCAGCCTCCCGCCCCAATGCTGCCGGTGTGCCTGGCTCATTGTTGGGTTAGGGGGGCGGAGGGAGAGATGGCAGGGAAATCTGTCTGGTGCCCCCTTTTTCCCCGTCTCCCTCGCTGGCTTTCACACTCTTTTCTGCGTGCGTTTTCTCTCTGGGTGGATAACAATGCAGCGCCCCCCCCCCCATAATTGCTGTGGCTGCCTGTCTGTTTTGTTTTGGCTGCAGTTGATGGGGGGGGGGATTTCCCCCCTCCTCTCCAGCACTGGGGAGCGGTGAGGCTGCTTATTTTGCGGGGAGGGGGGTGTATCCTCCTTCACTAGGAGAAAGGAAAGTGGGGGGAACTCGCCTCTTAAAGGGTTAAATGTACTGGGAGAAGGAGGGGAATCCCTTGCTGACATCTAAAGGGCTTGTTACCCAATTGTCCCCCCTTTTCCCCCTTCGAAGTGCTTTTGCTTTTTGTGTGTGTGGAGAGCTCTGTCTTTCTTTATTCCTTGAACACCTGCAGCGTTGCTTTCCAAATGCACATTTCCCAGCAGCCAAGCTTCTGGGGGGCGGGGGGTAGCAGGAGATTAAAAAGCGGGGTCTATCGCGATTGGGAGAGATGTCAGGATAGATTTTTTGGGGGGGGAGGTGGGAAAAGATCTAAAAATGGGAGGGGCGCTTTTTCCTCCTTGGGATGGAGGAGAGAGAAATGTTTGAACTCACAATCCATATGTGGGGAGGAGAGTTGTTGGCGCTGTTTTTTTTTTTCTGCCGACAACCAGAGCATGTTGGTTGCAGCCCTTCTCTTCTGTGTCGCCCCCCCCCCCCGCTTCCACCAGAGCAGTGATAGAGGATACAAATGAAAGTTTTCTTGGCTATTCTGTAGGATTAGGATTTTTTGGTGGTCACTTGCACTGATTCATTGTCAAGGTTATACCTGGGGGTGGGGAGGAGGAGGAGGAGGGAAGGCATGATAAGAACCACTTACCAATTGCAAACACAGCTAAATGTCTGATTTCCAGGGTCTGTGTGTTTTGGAGGAGTAGGGGGGAGGGGGAAGGGAGGTTGTGGTCTGCCTTTTTTTGTGGTTGTGTGTACTGGCCCTTTAATTTGGGGGGGGCACCCCCACTTTTGAGACATGTGATGAAACAGCTCCTGTTGTGATCTGAAATGCTTCTGTGAATCTGAACTAAGGTCCTTGTCTCTGCTGCTGTCTCAGGACACATCAAAGAGTCTGTTACAAGTGGTCCTACTTATTGTTGGTAGTTTTCCTAGTGCCTCCCAACCCTTGTTTTTTTAACATGTATTATCACATCTGGGGGGGGCTGGCAATCAAACTGGAGGCACCAGCTGTTCTTGTCTTTAAAAAAAAATTTAAAGACAAAACGTGATAGGAAACTGAATGCCATTTAACTGGCTGGATTTTTTGTTACTTGCTGAATGTATCCAGTTTGTCTCCTTTTGAGCCCTGGAAGTTACCACTTTAGTGTCACTCCAGGAGCCAGTCTGCCCTTTCATGCCCTTTTTGGATCAGGGCATATTATAGACTCTTCAGGCTCTCTTAGAAAGCACACAACCTGTGTGTTTCTCTCCCCCACCTCCCAGCCTGATCAGGATACTGTTTTTAGTGTTTAAACATTTTAAAATAGTGTAATACAGTGTAATCCTGCACTGTGTAATCAGTTGTTTTAGGATAGCTTTGGCAGTTTATTTTAAGGGCCTTTGTTTATAAATGACACATTGTAGAATTTTACGAAGTTTGTGTTGGGGAAGCCAGATTTATTTGGGTTTACATTTCATGGAATTGCAACTGTAACAATTTTGAACTGTCAAAATAAATGCGAAGATGCAACTGATCATTTAACAACAGTGTGTATTTAAACTATTTAAATATTTATCCAGTAATAGCATTCTGTTTCTTTACACTGGGATCCAAATTCTGTTCAGTTACATCTGTATGAAGTCAGAGTAACTCCACTCAAGTAACTTATTATAGTGTAACTGAAAGGAGAATTTCTCACCTGAGAAATACACAAATATGAGTTGTTATCCCTAGTAAACAATTACCAGTTTTATAGCCCTGACCTACCTTGGTGAGCACTTTGATGGGTAGCCCCATTCAAGCCAATGGAAGTACTTGTGTGACTAACTAGTGTTCACCAACAGGAGTGAGATTTACAAAGGCTTAGGCTTAGTAGACAAAAATCTGTTTTCACTCAAGCATCCCAGTCACGTCAGTGGGTGTTGTGTTTGAATAAGGACTCCAAAATTTGGTCAAAATCCTTACTTTTTTGGTGAGCACATTTTATCGTCTGTATAAATGTTGAAGAGTTTCTATCAGCCTGCTCTTGTTTGAACTTGGTGAGGAGCCTTTATGAAATAACTTAAATTTGGCTTTGCTTGTTTTTAAAAGTGGAAATTAAAAATTCCCTTATTTTCCCTCTCTCTTAGTCGAAGAATGGCTACTAGTGGCTTCCTGTTGTAATTGTGCATCCCTTGAAAGGAGTTCTCAAACATTTTGCCAGTTAATATTCTATTCAAATAAAACAATTGCCAGCGCACTGAGATTTGACCTAATTTAATATTCATGCGATAGATGGCACATCTTGACCTAATGATTTCATGCTGCCTTGACAAATATTAGAAATTCATTTACAAAAACATAAGACTAAGACTAAATATATTTGCTGAGAAAGCTCTGAGGATCAGAGAGACAGAAGGGTCAAGCACACTTGCCTAATATGGCTGGGATTAATGTTTGTTTCTTGTGGCTACTTGACATTTTGGTTGAGTCTTTAAAGTACTAGCAAGAAGACCTGAGAGTCACTACTAAGTGAGATGATCTTGGTGATCAGTGAGATGTGTAGGTGCTGAAATACTTGAGCGGACACATGCTGCAAGGAAGTTTTCTTGCAGCATTTGTTAATTTACTTGGTGAGGGCCTGATCCAAAGCCAAGTGAAACCAGTGAGTATTTTTTTTCCTGATAACAGGGAAAAATTTCCCCCAGCTCTTTTTCTCTGGTTGAACCTCAACTATGAGCTCAAGATTCAATATTGCCGCAATAGCATGGAAAGAAATAAAGGGCTATTTCATCCGCAGGTGTAAATCAGTCTAGCACTAATCCAATAAATGGCACCACATTGATTTATACCAGTTGAGGATCCCACGCCAAAATCCTGAAAAGGAGAAGCAAAAGATGGTTTCTTAAAGAAATGGTTAGTAGCCAGACAGGGCAGTGGCATGAGCTGCAGCTCTGTTTGAGAACACCTTTCCAGTGAGAGTAGGGTGACCAGATGTCCTGATTTTTATAGGGACAGTCCTGATATTCAGGGCTTTGTCTTACATAGGCGCCAATTACCCCCACTCCCTGCCCCGATTTTTCACACTTGCTATCTGGTCACTCTAAGTGAGAGATCTGCCTTGGGTGGATGCATGGTGCTGCCCATAATCTATTATGAATATTTTAGTAATTGAGCATGATGAAGCAGTGTGAGCGTCATGGAAGCCAGTGGGCCCCATCCTTTCACTAACCACGTTGTGTTGGCACTACTGGGAAAAAATGCTTCCTAATTGTGCAGCAGACCAGCTAGGATGTGGGAGCAATATTGTGAATGGATTATGTGTATGTACAGGCAGGATTGTGTAAGAAAGAGGGGGTTGTATCCGAAGAAGAGGTGTATGTCTGCTAATGCCAGTTGTGCTACACTGTACCTTGATAAAAGTTACTGTCTAGAACCAAAGCTACTTGTTTCACTGACTGCCACTCTTTAAGTCACTGTTCCTCTGGCATTTAGAGCCTTTTCCTTATCTGGCATGTTGGTAGGCACCCCTTATCTCTTGATGCTTATCTCTACAACAGGGTGTCTTGGTCTCTTAACTGTTCGGAGTAGTAGGTGTAAGAAGAAGGGGTGAAGGGAGAGTGGGACCTTACTGTTGTACAATGTTTCTGGATTCCTCAGACTAACAATCAAGCAATTTAGGGGCTTGCAGGGACTGTTGCTTGTTGAGTGCTGCTTGAGTGTAAATTTGCCAAGAGCGGTCCTAGCCTTGCCATAATTCTCTGGTTAGCAAAGGTAGCTTGTGAACTTGACTCTGCCTATCCTCGAAAGCCAGAGAACTCATTTTGTGCATTTGAAACCTTCAGATCTGGTCCTTAGTTTAAGCATTTGGGATGTATTCCTAGAATTTGCTGTGAAGTACTGATCTCTTGTTGTGACTGTGCACAACATGCATTACAAGTTGCTTAGCTTCATTGTCTCTATCTGCTCTCCTTGGCATTTCAACTTATTTGATGTGGAAGGAGAAAAGGAAGGGGGTTCAGTGCTCTGATTTGTGGGGTGGTCAGTACTTTGACCACTTTACTCAGCACAGCAACCAGAAGTGGTCCTGTGGTGGTTTTCTGATGAACAGTACTTGTGTGACTCTGGCCAACAGTAGAATCTTCAGACTCTGTTTCGGCCAAGGGACAAGAAGGACTTTCCAGGAACCTCTTGGAATGAGGATGCCCAATTTTTTTCCATTTGTAACATTTCCTCTTTTGGTTTCTCTGTAATTAGCTGTGGCTATTTTGAGAGGGAGACTTGTCAACTAGTGCTCTGGTGAAATAACACTTCACTAAGTCTCCCCACACTCCCAAAGCTTTGTGTGTATGTGTTGTTGGGGGAGGGAACAGAAATTGACACAGTAATGGAGATGGCTTATTGTGATGAGAGATGAAATCTGACCTGAGCGTTGAGATAGCTTTGACCCAGGGAAGTACTTCTTTTCCTGAGTCAGCTCAGCCCAGCCCTATAGAGTAAGCAGCTGGTTTTGTTTTCTGAACACTGAGCAATGTTGCTAGTTTTCCATGTGGGCAATTGTTTAACTTCGGATGGGACTGTTTACCTGAAACAGGACACACAGATAAAGCAAACATCAGAGTTTTATAAACAACAAATGTGCATGATGTGTCTGACAGCAAGAAACCTACAATTAAATGGTGATTCTTGTTTCTTAATGCGTGTCTGCTGGTAACCTGTGTTAGATATGCTATGAGACTATATGCTAAATTATTGTCTGGTAAAGACTTACAAATGTATGTAAAGGAGCTGTTAATTGAGTTACAGATTCTGTATCAGATCATTCCACCCACCTAGAGTAAAATTTATGCAGTTGTTCCACTGATGTGGATGCATGATAAAGGCAGATGTTATAGCAGCTCTATGTACTGAGAGAGAGAATGATGTAAGGGTAAAGTTTAACTGCTGGTAGGCACCAACAAAATGTGTAAATAAGACAAAGTGTTTGGAAGATACCATGTGCTAAGTTCTTTTTCTGTATATTTGTCAGACCCAGTCAATTACAGTTCTGTGCATGCGTCAGAGAACAGGATTTTGCCTTTAGTACTTTTCTGTGATACATCTCATCATCCTGTATGATCCATTGGAAAACAAGTGTGTTTTTCTTGTATCTGAAGCTTCAGGGTTTCTATGTGTGAAGAAGAGGTCATATGTCACTAGGTTAGGTACCAGAAAACATGGCTTGTGATGTTTTTCTTACCAGTCTCTTACCCTGCATGATTAGTATGCCTGTATATTCCTTGAGTTTTCATCAAAACAAACACTTTGATCTGCCTTTTTTTATCCCTTCTTATTACAGAAGAAACTTCATCTTCACACTGCTGCCAAGTGTTTATTCAGTGCTGTCAGCAAATCTTGGTGTCCCTATGATGTTTGTTGACTACACAGGTTCTTTGGGGTTTGTCCTGTAACCTCGTATTGCATGTGTGAATGCTAAGATTTAGACCAACAGGGAACAGAAGGCAGTAACTTAAAGGTAAAATGTGCCAGTGGTGGGTAGTGTTAAGGTGGGTACAGTTGGTACTGGTTGCAGAGGGTCAGTACTGGAGATGGTTCTTTGATTAAAACTGTAGAGGAAATGGTAAACTTATCCAGGATCTGGTTTGTGGATGATCTGGGAAAGGGGAGCAGATCATGAAGGAAAATGCTAAACTGCAGAGTGACCTGGAGAAATTTAAAACTGGGATTACCCCCACAAGATGATGCTCCAATAGCAATATTTTCAAAGCTGTCTCTCTAAATTTAGGCATTGAAGTAAGTAGCTCGATATCTATCTTTCAGAGAAGGAAATGTTTAGGCTACGCAGGGATGAGATATTTAGATTACTGGGAGATTTGAGTGGTCTTTTTTGGCTCTGCTTTTGATGATTATGGGAGTTACACAAACATGTGAATAGGACGAGAGAGAGACACCCCCCCCTTATTCTTTATCATAACATCTTTTTCTTAAACCATTTGGAGAGAGAGAGCTCTTTCTCATTAATTATCTGGGGTCTCTGCTAGGACGTGGGAGTCTGAAGAAATACACTTATAAAATAAGGATAAAGGATCGGGAGCTCAAAAGGAAAATAATCACCACAGAAAGGGAAAGACATCAAGAGTCCAAGTAATTGAAAGAGTTGCAACATTGAGATTGCTTGAGAAATATCAGGGACTGGACAAGATCACTGAGAAGTAGAGGTGTGTTACTGAAAGTGGAACTTTCAGGTAAGATCTATTGCTTTATATGTAAATATTCCTCTGGGAGATGGATACTGGCAGTAATAGAGGGACTATTGAGCAAAATCTGTCTCTGCTTAAAAAGCCCTTGTTGCTTTCCAGTTGGGAGGTGTCTGGCCAGAATATTCTATGGTGCAGTCTATTTTTTAAATGGACTGTTTCTGTCAGTTTGAGTTGGAGCCCCCACCATGTTAATCTGAAGGTCTGACCTGCAGCTTTCTAATTATCTACAGTAAATTAGAAGTTTTCAATCTTTATTCTGAGCAACAATAAGTTGAGTCAGGCTTTAAAAATAGCCCAAGCTCAAGTTTAGTGAAGTCTCAAACGCAATTAGTGAAAGGGTAATGGAGTTGGGAAGTTGTGGGCTGAAATGTGGAAATGTTTAACCCACAGTCTTCCTTTATTTGAATTTCAACATTCTGTTTGAGGCAATCTAATGCCAGTTCTATTAAGGGAAATTGATTGCAATGCTTCTCTGTGCTTTTTATGTATCATCCTGACAATTTATCAGTTCAATATCTGTGCTCTAGCTGGGGTTTGTCAAATCCCAAGCTAGGCTCTGCTGTACCCTTTACCTTTTAAGATAACGAGTTAACGAGTATCTTTAGATTCTTCTCCCTGGTAGGATAGCTTAGCAGCACTAATCTTGACACTTCTGTTTTGAGGAGGAGGAGGAGAGAAGATTTTTAACTGAAAGGGTAAATCCTTAAAATGGGAAACATTGGAAGCAAGTATTTTATTTTACTTTTTTGGGGAATGGGTGAGGGGGCGGGAAGGGAGTGAGAGATGAAAGTAAGTCAGCCTGAGAATTAGAATAGGATTCCCTGGCACTGCAAATATTGCTGTGTGTGTTTAATTTGATCACATTACATGACATGCTATCTGTGTGAATTTACGCTGATGTCACTGTATTTACCCAAATCTTGTTAGTATTAAAAACACGTGAAATGAAGGCACAGTTGACATGCCTAGAATTATTAACTTCTGCATGCTCTGGAGTTCTTGCTTGTGTGAATCTTGTATTGTTACGTGCTCTTGGATGCAAAAAGTGCTGATATTCCTGTGTCTCTTTAGGGTAAGGTTGGCAGACCCCATTCCTCCCGTTTGTGTGAACTTCCTCTCTGAGGAACTGTTTCTTAACATTTTGAATTAATTAACATTCTTTCTCTTAAATTGCACCTAGAGCAGGCAGATTTATTTTTAATCAAGCTGGTGCCATTACCCTGCTAGAGCCAATCTTTACATACATGTCACAAGCTCATTCAACAATCAACCATCCTAATCTGATGTAAAGAGGCTGCATGTTGTGTAAGGGTGGTTGTTTGAGTTAAGGTGTCTGGGAGAGGTTTTGTGGATGCTGCAGGATGACTGTGCAGAGTCAGATCAGAAAGCTGAATTGTGGCATTCAGTAGTAGATTGCAATTCTTTCTCTGGCAGAGTTCACAGCACTGCATTGGGTTAGTCACAACATGTCCCCTTACTTGGGAGGATCCTAGTCAGAGGAAGATTTGTAAAATGTGCTGTTCATTCCTCCCCATCTTGCAAGTAATACTCTATAAAAAGCTTTCAAGGATCTCAGAGCTTTTACTCATGCTGCAACTGCCAATGCTATGGAAGGGTGTTAAACTCGTCTTACAGATGTTTAAACTGGGGTACATATATTTGCAAAAGTAAATGAAGGGGCACCTTCTTGAATGCATCTGACTGGACGTGTGTGTGTGTGTGTGTGTGTGTGTGTGTGTGTGTGTCCCCTGCATGTGTACATGTGGCCCTGACTTATTTGCCCAATGACTGATGTGCACACCAGGTGGGTCCAAAAGTGCATGCACATGTTTGAAAATGTGGGGCTGAGTGACTTGTTCAGGATGCCGATGGGAGTCCACATCAGAGCCAGGTACACTGGCTTCTGTTCCTTGGCTTCAGTTAATAGACAATCTGGTATCCATTATATCACAGTGAAAGGTGAATATTGATTGTCATTAGATGAAAATAAAGAGCAGAAGCAAAAATAAGTTTTGTGTTGTTTTTTTTTTTTGTATTATGTGAAGTTAATTGATGAGGCTGGTTGCAAAAAGAGGGAAAAGTCATGGCTTTATCATGGCCAAAAAGTTCAAAAGTCTTTTCTTTTTTAATTTTTAAAAGTCATAGTGCACAATGTTTTTAATGAATAGTAAGCATTTGGCTACTGGAATTTTGTGAAGTCAAATTTTTTTTTCACAAAATGTTAACTGTTTCATGGACTTTGAGCAATGATTTGAAAATCTTTAGAGCACTATTACAGCAGTCAGGCATGGAGGCAAATCTGCGAAAAATCAAGTTTTTTGCTCTGTAGTAGGTTGGTTGGGGTTACAGAGACCATCGTGTTTAGTGGAATGGTACATAGTGGGGATAACACTTAGCATAAATAGTCTCTTGTCATTCAGTGTCTGCAAGCACCTACCTCTTTATTTGCACACACAGTTGCATGGGAAGTCAGAGGTACTCTGTGCAAGTTAGGGGCACTGTACCAAATATTAACTAATCCTCACAATATGCCTATGAGGAAGGTAAGGATCTTTTTTAGCTTCCCCATCATAGGGAAGAAATGAGACCGAAAAGTGGCTATGGATTTACCCAACACCATGCAATGTGTCAGTGCCAGACCAGTCATTAGAAGTCATTGCCACAGTCTGTGAGGTGAATGTGGTACATCTTCCTCCCGTTGGCCTGTTGCTAGCTTTCCACATCAGTTTTGTCAGTTGCACATTTCACCTGTTGCTAGCTTTCCACATTAGTTTTGTCAGTTGCACATTTCACCTGTTGCTAAAGTTTAGATGAGTAGAAATATCATTACTTAAGGCATTGATTTCCTTCCCTGCCCCCTCCATAAAGCCCTAAATGACCTGAGACCTTCCTATCTGACAGACCACCTCTCTCCCTGTGACCTTCTTTTGTGGTTGAAATCATTGGGGCACTCTACATGAACCCCTTATTACTTTAAAGGTGGGGGGAGGCTGCTGGTCATGTGTCTTCTGTAAGAGCATTTTTCCTTTCCAACACACTTTCTCCACCTCATTCTGAATTAGGCCAAATCTAGTGAGTTTCCAGGCATGCTGTAAAGGCCTGTCTGTTTTGAATGGGCACTGGTGGAGGGCTGAGGCAACAGACAGTAGGATTGGGGTCCTGTGGTATTGTGTGGTGAGTAGGGAGAAGGTTTGAGAAGAGACATGCTGCTGCTTTGGACAATTTATGTTGTAATTTAGTATTGTTGTTTCTAAGGCCCAAGTGCCCTTGATATACCTGGGATTGGCACTCTTTGGTGTGAAAGTCTGCCCTCTTTTAAGGTCACATTAAATACTGAAACTCGTTGTCTGAGGTTCAGAATATGGGTACTCTGTTTGTTTTAAAGGGGACAAATTTTTTTTCTTTTTTCCTTTTGGGTTTTACCAAATTTTTACTGGCTGGCTATTGTGCTCCTATGCAGTGACTCTTCCAACATTAGTCATTTTAACTATGGAAAAAAATAATAATGCAATTATTGTGGTTCAACAGCTGAGTCTGCTGGACTTCAAAAATGTTAATGAGTTCTGGGTTCAGAAAGATACATCTGGTGGATGGATTTGCCAAATTTCCAACCTCACAATGTGTGTTGAAAAACCCAGTAAATTATGTAGTTAGAAAAGTGGATCTTTATATGTTTATAAGACCTCAGTCCAATTGACTTTTATATTTTTCTAACTACAAACATTCTCCCCAGAAAATGCAATCCAGAAGGACACACATGTCTCTGTGAACTGATAGAATTTGTCGCAGTATGCTGCTAGTAGTCCAAGAACTTTTGAAGAACCAATAAATCTATTAAAATCTTTTTTCTGGATAGGGGAAAAAAGGGATGGTTGAGACTTTGAATGTGCATGATGTGTGGGCTAATACATTGTGGCTGTTTGCTGCTGAACCAGAAAACTTGTAACAACTGTTTGTGGTTTTGTGTGTGTGTATATATATTTATAGCTATTTACATAATAAAGAAATTTCATGAGATTATACTAACGAATCAAAATGAATGTAATTAAAAGAAGCAAATTGACACTCCTAGATTAAAGGCAAACTATAAACTAATACACGTGTATGCTATCACTTATGTATTAGATGTCTGGAGAAGTCTGCCAGATATGCAAATAAAAAGACACTTACAAATTTCCTTGGATGTGTGGTGGTGGAAAACACAACTATTTTACTTTACCTAGCGTCGTCTGGGTTTGCCACAACAATAGAATTTAATAATTGCATGTCCCTGGTACCTCACGACCAGAATGTGATGATTAATAAACAGAGGTGGTGGGGAGGAGGAGGAGAAATGCTCCTATCAAGATGACTGACAAATGGGAGGAGTACATCTTACCGTGGAGATTAAAATTGTAAACCAGATCGTAAGACTCACCACTTCAGATATTTCCCATGACTTAAACTGTGTGGTACTTTGTGGGTCTGTGACTTTCAATAGGATTTGTGCTCTCTTAGGTAGGTTTGAAAAATCTACCGAAGATACTTGGCGCTCCCCTCCATCCCCATGCTTTTGCTGCTCTCAATAGTCAACTGCATGAGTTCTGAAAATAGATGTTTCGGGCATATTAGGCCAAGTTCAAATCTGATGCAAAGTGGCCTTGCGCATTCGTATACCTGTTCTGAATTTGGCTCATCGTCTGTTTCAAAGGACTTCCTCTTAAGCTATGGTCTGGCTCTCAACATACTTTGCCTGACTCTTCAGGCTCTGAAGATGCTGTTGCTGTGGATAAGGATTTCACCAGTGCTGTGAAATGATTTTCTCAGACTAGAATGGGAAGGGAATTTCTTGTCTTGTTAATTAGGACCAAGCACCCTATGGGTATATTTGAAAGATCCTATCTTTAGAAGTTTTTGCAAGGTTCCATGTCTCTGCCTTAATGAGTGACTGACCAAAGGACTGTCTCCCTCTTTATATAATGCTTTGCTCTGCTTATAGTCCCTTCCCTTTTCAAAGGATCTCAGATACTTGGGAAGCCTTGATCAAGTTAGCAACGTTATCAGTAGGATAGTATTGCATCCGTTTTTAAGACTGGTTAAACTCTGGGGCTAAGGATCAGACTTCACTAGGCTTTGGGTCAAGCCCAGAATTATCTACCCCAAGTTCATACTGAATTAGTGACAGAGTGAATCAAGGAATCCTGATTTCCAGTGCACTTCAGTCACTAGACAATTCCTTTGATCTAAATAAAATTGTGCCATGATCTCTAATTTTAGAGAAGGGTGTTTTGCATAATGCAAAATTTGTTCCTGGCTGCCTGCATAAAAACATAAAAATGCATGTTGTCTTTTTAATTTTTATAGATAATTAAAGCCTTTTTTCTTTTAATATACATGGACACGGAAGATCATCATCGATCATGCCAAGTGTTTGACTTCTAAGTGATTTTTAAATGCTATGTTTTTGTCTTTGATACTTCAACTTTTCTCCACCTTTTAATCTTTCATTAGTGCAAGCTTCAAAAAGATAATCAGTAAAACATACTTTTATCTTCATTAATTCAAAACACCTTTCATTTTTTAAATGCAATTACGGACAATCCTTTCAAATTTCCTCTATAATGAGTAAATTTCCCCCATCTTTATTTTTTTGCATGCCTAAATTCTGCCATATTGCCTAAATTGAAACCTACATTGTCAGTGTAGGTGGTTTTCTTTGCCTTGGGTAGTATTTCAGCTTCTAGGAAGTAATATTTCTCATGGATTAAATGCTTTGACATGCTGTTGTACAGCTTCATTGGATTTTTTTTTGAGGAGTTGCGAATAAGTACTGGAACTTGCACTTGTCTTTAGTATCCAGCTGTAGACATAGTTATAATTTCATCTTGTATCTGTGTTTTCTCTATAATGTGGTATATTGACATTTCCTGTGTATGTGGATGGGAGCAGTAAGGATTAGTTTGTATAAATCAGTTTGAGTAAAATTTACTTTTTTTTTGTCTTTATGGAAGTTTTAGGCTGGCTATATTTCTGTTCTTTCATTAGGAATGGAATCCTTGATATCACTGTTCCTTTCTTCACCTTCCCTGTTTTTATCCTCTCTTATTTACATAAAACATAGGAGAAGAGATCCCCAAACTTATTATTGGACAAACAGAATCATAAATCTGGGTTTCCATTAGACTTAAGTCCCTTTCAGCAAGTCTGATGGTGCAAAGGCTCTGTCCATCTCAGCCCTGCTTTCAGCTTCTCTATTTGGACAGTGGTTCTCAACCAAAGGTCTTCCAAGGAGTACTCACCTCGTCTAGATCCCCCCCCATGCACACACCAGGGGGCATGTGTGTCATAGGATGGGTGTAAGGGCATTCCAAATGCAGTGCCAGCCTTAGGGGATAGCAAGCATTTGCCTGGGGCGCCCTGCCACAGAAGCATAGGTGCTCAAACTAGGGGTGCTGGTGCATCCCCCTGGCTTGAAGTGGATTCCATTATATGCAGAGTTTAGTTTGGTTCAATGGCTCTCAGCACCCCCACTACATGAATTGTTCCAGCACCCTTGCACAGGGAGCCCCACAAAGCAAAGTGACATGCTTCAGCTCCACCGAGGTGGGGCTTGGGCTTGGGCTTCAGACAGGGCTGACAGGTGGACAAATGGGCTCAAGTATCACCCTGAAATGTAAGTAAAATATTTATATTCCGATCAGTGATGCTCCTTGTATTCGATTTTTTTATAAGCAAGCAGTTAAGTGAGGTGAAATATGGGATATGCAAGACAAACGAGACTCCTGGAAGAGGTGTAGGAGTCTGGAAAGGTTGAGAACCACTGAATTTGTAGGGGCTTGGGAATGGAAAGGAGGAGATGTTTGGAGCAACCTGCAGTCCACCTATTGTCTGCTTTCTAGGGGCCAGTGAAGCATAAATCAGAGCAGCTCTGAGGCTGCTCTAACGATGCTTGGGACTGGGAAGGCCCTTGAATATCCCAGAATGCAAGAGAATGACAGTAATTTAAAGCTGCCTTTGTCTCCCTACTTCAGTTGCAGGAACTGGACAATCTGACGTTAAGAGTTTAGAGATCGTAATGTCCTGTTGTGTCAGGCAGACCATCCTCCTGCCAATGCTGAATAAATTCCTGCAATCTGTTAAATGTTTGGTACTGTTGTCAATGACTCAAGAGAATTGCATTTTCCTTTGTGGGTCCGCTCCACAAACTTGGATGCCCCACCGTTAAACTTTTCCTGATATTTACCTTTTAATTTCTTTTATTTCATCCCATTATTCCTATTCCTTTGATCCACCTCTCTCTCATTAGTGTTTACACCCTCCCGATACTTGTACACGGTTGCATGTGCCATTCATCTAAAGCCAGATAGTTTCTGAATAAATGCAGTAACGAATAGGGTAGCTTGATGGAAAAGCACATAAATATCAGTTTTCTGATGGGACCAGGTACTAGAAGGTCCCTTTTAATGGAGAGCTTTTGTGTGACTAGCCTTTTGAGAAGTGCTTTGCTTGCTCTCGCTATTATGTACCTTGACACAAATGGCTCTAGTATCCTCATTTGCACATTTCTACATCTGTTATCCATATTTCACATTTGTTCTGGCTGCAGTCTTATTTTGTTTTGCAAAATCTACCCGAGATTAGGGACGGAGATGTATGTTTGCTGAGGCAGCTTCGGAAATTGCTTTGTTGAAATACAGCCCATATGGGCCATTGTAAAATGGTTACTGCAGCATATAATTGCTTCCACAATGATGTGCTTTGTCATTTTATTTCAATCTTCAAACAGGTACTGCTGTATCTTGCTGACAGCAGTGGTGGTATTCGAAAACGTATGGATTTGCAAAAGCATTACACTGTCCTTAGTTCAAGGGTTAGATTACAGTGTTGGAGCATGGGTCACTATATTTTCAGTAGGTAGCTATCAGCCTACACTGGACTATGTTGGTACAGGTCTGTCGCATCTTAGGCATATTTAACATGCGCGATTTCAGTTTTACACGGTCAGCAAAAACAAGAAAAAGAGAAACAACAATTTAAATGTTTCTGTAATGCGGGTGATTCCACCCACCATCATGCTCAATGTAATTTTGACTATACGCAATTTTTGCTTTATGCGCTGACTGCGGAACGTAACCCCAGTGTAAGCTGAGACAGATCTGTAAACGTTAGGCATTAGCAGTGGATTTTATTTGATTTAAAAATATATAGTGATATATCTGCATGGGTGTATGGAGGAGGCAGAATCCATGCAGCCAAAAATTCTCCATATAGTAGTAGTGTCTCTGAAGAACATGGGCCTCGTTACCCTTCTTGACTTGTATTCCCCATTCGGGACTTCCCACCACTGCTGCAAACGCTTCAGGAGAGATTGGAGGTAGCTTTCCATACAACCTGAAAGAGTTGAAAAAATCATGCATTGAGCTCCCTAAATTCATGACACTGGCTTAAACCTTTTTTTTTAAAATTTACCTTCTTTTTGTATAGTCTTGGTCATTATTTCAGGCTTTTTTTTTTCTTTCGTGCATCTGAGGACTAGAAGATTTCAGTAAAATAAAACTCAGATGGTCACATGACTCCAGGAGCTGGAGCTTTAAGAAATATCAAACTTCTCAATTAAAATAGTTAGCAGTAGCAACAGTGTAAATCATCTAGATGTGACCTTGCACATGAGAGCACTTGAGACTTCACGATCATAGAGTTTAAAACCAGAAGGGACTTACAAATCATCTAGTCTGTCCTCCTCCTGTATGTCACAGGCCACTAACACCCCCAGACCTGCCCACTAAACCCAACAATTGAAATCAGAGCCAACTATTGCTGTCAATAGTCTTGGCTCCTACAATGTGCCAGGCAGTGCAGCCTAAATTGCTCACTGTTGTGGATTTCAGTGATAACATAAAAAGAAGGGGGAGGATTTCAGGCCTGGGAAATCGTAGGGGTAACACATTGAAAGCATAAATAAGGCGTCCCCTTTTTTAACTCCTGCTCCTCCCTGCCGCCATAATCCTGCTTCACGATGTGTTTGTAGAGCATGCACAGAAACAAAAAAAACCCAAACCTGTCCATAAACGGTTACCATTCTTTATCTGACACTTAACATGTAATGTAGCTTTGACAGTAACCAGGCTAAAGGGACTTCATATGTACACATCAAATATCTTTCCCATTGGCAGAAATCTTAAAGAAACCTTTGTCTGGAAATTCCCCTCCCATCCCCATTGTATATCTTCACCCTAAAAGCCGACTTGATGGTATCCCTTGGGTCGGCCGCAGTCACATCACCTTCTCTCATCATCAGCAAAATGCTGCTGTTTACGTTTGCAAGCTTGCAGAGATGCATAAATCCCTCTCAAATCCACTGTCCCATGATCTCACTCTTCAGAGATGTTCTTTAGTTAAGATGGTGAGTTGGGAGATGTGGGCTCAACTTCTGGTTCTGCCACAGGACTCCCTGTGTGACCTTGGGCGAGTCACTTGGCCCTGGGCTCAACATGCTGAAGAGTTGGCTGAACAGGGACAGCTTTAGGCTTTGCTTTATGCATGTTCTTACTTTAAACGCCTTGCTGACCTGGGCTCCTAAGTCCTTATTCAAGATAGCGCTTAAGCATATGCTTAAACTTTAAGTAAAGCATGTAGTTAAATGTGGTCTTACAGTGAGATTAAGGCCTCAGTTTGTCTCTCCTCTCCATCTGTAAAAGGAGTCTGTTAATTCTTCCCTATGTCTGAGTGCGGTCAGGGTAAATTCACTAATGTCTGTGAGGTGCTCCATTAGTAAGGTTGGGGCTAAATACCTAGATAGCGTCATGGGAACTGTCAGGCTGAACACACCTACCTGATTATAGGTCATTTGACTGAATAGAATACATTTTTAGGTAACTGATCATCAAACCCTTTCTAAACAAAACCAACACTGTGAGCCCTACTATGCCCTATGTTGGCAGTGATGGTTTTAGTACAGAAAACTGACAGTGTCTGCCTGTGGCAGTACCTGATGAATGTGCTATTTTTCTCTGAACTGCAAATTTTATAGTAATGTGAAAATTAGCGTGTAGTCAGGTTTTGCTTGAGTTTTAAATCAACTTCTGACAGCCTCTCTCCAAGCTGTGGCCTATATCAAGGCTAAGCTATGGCAGTATCTTTCTTCAAATCCACTGCAGAGCAAAGAAAGGAGAAAATCCTTCTTGCAGCTTTGAGAAATGTTAAAGGACGTATTGCTGATTCTGGCAGCTCGGACTGTGATAAACAAATTAGGCCTGTCATTACTTCCAGGGAATCCTAGTGTAATATGTATGTCACAGTGCTACGATATCTCTATCACAAAGTGGCCCTGTAAAAGTTAAATGAAGAATTTTAAAACATTTTTAAATACTTGGATAACACATTGAAAAGAGAAGTTGCTGTGTGATAAGGGTTTGTGCAAGACAAATCCTAGAGTCGTGTACTGTATGTGCCATGTATTTGCATGTGGCAGCAAATAATCCAGAGTTGAAAAGGCTAAGGGTCTAATCCAAAATTCATTAGTCCGATGCATAGACATCAAGTAACACCATTGCACTTTGCCTCAGGCCCTAAGTAAGGCCGATTCAGGAGAGCCTTTAAGTGTATTCCTGTTGATATTTACTTCTCTCTGTAAAGCTCTTTTGAGGGCTCCTGATGACAATAACTATGTAAGAGCTAGTGGTTAAAATTAATAGAAAGTGGTTAAAATTAAGCACATGCTTAAATACTGTCATGAACCAGGGATGGAGTTAAGCATGTTCTTGAATGCTATCCTTAAGCAGGGCCTTGCTAACACAAGCTTGCTGTGTGTTTTTGTTTTGTGTTTTTTTTGTTTTTTTTGTTTTGTGGGTGGGCGGGGTGGTGGTGGTGGTGGGAGGGTTTGGAGGGCTAGGGGGCAATTGGGTCCAGATCCTGTGAAATACTGAGTCCGAGAGTAGGGCTCTCACCACCTACAGGATCAGCCTCTTGCAGAGAGAAGTCTTGTGCATTGTCTGTTGCAGAGAAGGGATGTGTTTTCTGAGCATTGCCACTTTGCTTGCGGGTACGCCTGATAATTACATAGCAATGACAAAGCATCGAGATCTCCCTGTCAAATAGCACCACCCTTGGGTTCCGGAGATGTACAAACTGAGGTCCTCCACCTCCCCTTGATGCTTTCGCTTCCGCTCATGTATCTCTGTGCTCTCCAGTACTGACTAAACAGGTGGCAAGATTCAAATCACCACTCTATGAATGAAGTTGAGTTCACTCTCCACAATAGCTCACCAGAGGCCTGTTTTGTTGCAGAACATTGATTAAATAAATATTCCTGTGCATACAAAAGAGGAGAAATCTGTTAAAGCACTCTGCAGTTATTTTTTTTCTTGCAGTTATTTTTCCATTAGCAGCAAGGAGCTCCCTTTAATTTTTCTGCCACCTCCTCCACTCTGCCCCCCACGAACAACTTCTAATACATGAGTAATGTGCAAACAATCTAACCTCTCTCCAGTTCAGATACGCTAACAGATTAGCTGTGGCTCAATTATGTTTTGATAATCCTTGGTACTCTGTGCAGGGTGGTGGTAAGCAGTTCATGCCAGCATTTTCGATGAAGAGGACGTTTTCCCATTTAATTTCAATATTCACTCTATTAGATAACTGTTTTCCATAGCATCATTTGGGCACATGGTGCTGCAAAATAAGCTGTTGCAAAATATTGACAGTTTGGGCAGAGTATCAGACTTCTGGAGAAATGCAGAAACCACTAAATGTATTTATTTATTTCCCCAGTCTTCCTACTGAGGTGAAAGTTATTCTACATAGTCAATGTCAAATAGTGAAGAGGTAGGAGAGTGAGTGTGTGTGTGTGTGTGTGTGTGTGTGTTTATATATACGTGTGTATAAAAAACATAAAGGGGAGAGACCCAATTCTGATTCTGCTTATATTAATGTCAGCCAGATGTGGCTGTTCTAAGCAATGGAGTTCAATTGGTGTAAAACAGGTGCTTGTCAGATCAAAATCCTGTCAAGTGTCTTTGAAGAAAAACAGCTGGTTCTGAGCTCAACAGACATCTGTAGCGCTTACATCACGAGTTATTATTTGAAAGGAACGGTCCGGATTTGGATCTGATGCTACTTTAAATGTGGAAAAATGCTCTTGAAATATCAAGTATCAAGGCATTCCTTTGTCTTTACGCTGGTGTAACTGAGAGCAGACTGGTGGAAATAGTAGCACAACGGGAATGATTGACAAGCTAGTTTAGTTGAAAATAGCTTCTTTCAGGTAAGAAGCATTGCCAGTTTAGATCCATCAGAAATGGGCCTTTGCCATCAGCTCTCTGGCGCACAGCCTCTGGAATAAGCAATTATTCAGTGATACCTTGTACTTGAGTAAAAGGCATCTTGTGAGGGGGAGGGCGCTGCTTTTTTTTTTTTTAGTGAATGCTGTAGAGAATCTTAAGTTGCTAGCATTGCTGACTAGAGTGAGAGGAAGTGCTTCCCCTCTCCCCATTTTGGGGGGGAGGCCTAGAGAGAGAGACCGGAGTAGCTAGTATGGATTAGCTGTGCCCTAACTCCATGTGACTGCTCTCACTCCACACCCACACAGGGACTTGGCTATTCCACACTGCTGATTGTTTGCAGAACAAGAGGGGACACCCAGGGAGTTAGGGTAGAGTAGTTAGGGCACTGTACATTCATACACTAGCTTATTGCACGCTAACCTCCTCATGTGGATAAGCCCTTGGGGGCTCGGTAAGCCAAGGAATCATGCTAATAAGGTTGCTTGTTTGGGTGCATCCTTTTGTAAGAGTGACTCACGGAGAGGAATGGGGATCCTGCTTGTGTACTAAGCTCCTATATCATTGACAGGATTGCCAAAAAGCACGGCTAGTTCTCTCCTCCTTCCACTGCTTTGTATTGCTGTGGGCAAGCTAAAGCCCGGTTGGAAGTGGAAATCGTAAAACCTCAGTGCCTCCTCTATCTTAGTGTCCGTGATTAGTTGGAAATGACATTGAGTTGCTTTACACAGTAACATGTCATCTGTTTACTGTATTCTTTCTTGGTGGTACAATTTTATCTTTTCATGTATAATTTCGTGTAACTTCTTCCCCTCCCCCCCAGCCCTTTGGCGCTTATAGCTAATCTGCTCTGTACAACGTTAAGAGGCAAGGGACTGAACATAATTCCTGGTGCCAAGTAGCAATATTAAGGATGGCCATGGAGCAATGGACAAAGTCTCTGACTGAGAGAGCAGTATATAAGGTGGCAAGGAGGAAGGGTCTAGTCTCAGGCAGAGTCTGTAAGCCACTGGAGTGAATGCAGTGATTAATGGTATCATTGCTTTTTAGCTTCATCAAAAGGTTTCAATTTATGAGAGCGTAAGGGATGCTGATTGTCACAAGAACCTATCAAAGGGTACAGAAAATATGAAATTAGCAAGAAGGAATGAGAGTTAATTACTGAACAGTGATTACTCTGATACAACCAATTATTGGATTATTAAATGTTTTACCTTTTAAATCTCCTTCCACCCCCTCCTCCCCAATAAGTGTAGTTTTGTCCTCACTGTATTTTTTTTAAGAGATCTCATACATAAAAGCCTCATTCAAAGCATACTTGTATTAAGAGTATTTTGTGCTAGCCTTGGCAACTTAGTCAACTCATTTGGGCTTTCTCTGGTCTGCAGAGATATGGTCAATTCCTGTGGTCCTTATTAAAGGCCAGGTTACTGCCTCTCAAGGAAAGACAATGAGAGAGGTCTAGTAGGAAACACGGGGGAGAATCCAGTTGTCTCTCAATTTCCCCAGATCGTTCCAGTACAGGGGTGGAGTTTGACTCCCTTCTCCATTCCTGGAGAATGAACAGCAGGCTTAGTTTCCATCAACCATGGATTCTTCCAGATCATGTGCCTCTTTAATGACTACTGGAGGTCGGTGCAGTCCAAAGGCGCCTTGATTCCAATGAAGCCTCCTTGATTGGGTTCTTTACTATCTGGATGCTGCCCCCAAAACCTCCTTTAACGGGAAGGGGAGTTGCGTGATTCAGACGGGGCTCCATAAGAAAGTGGGGACTTAAGTGGTGTCTGGGTCTTGTTCACAGTAGTGAATTTCAACCATTCAGATAGGGCTGAAATTGACAACTGCACTTACTTGGGATGACCTGTGTGCGGGTTGATAACTTTTTAAATCTAAACCCGGTGTTTTTAAATGTAGCCAAGGCACCTATTCCTTATTGAGGATTGAAAAGTCAACTATTGGAGAGTTACTGAGTGAGGAATAAATCGCCTCTCCCTACCATCACTCCTCAAGTGAAGAAGGGGCATCTTGTGGAGTGTATATATGTGTGGGTCTGCATGCACAGATCAGAAGTGGTTTTGTACATGACGTGAGCAGTGATCTGGGCTGTCTGTCTGGATGAGGAGACTGTGTAATAGGGATTAAATTTAGGATCAGTGTGAAACAATCATAGAATATCAGGGTTGGAAGGGACCTCAGGAGGTCATCTAGTCCAACACCCTGCTCAAAGCAGGACCAATCCCCAGACAGACTTACCCCAGTTCCCTAAACAGCCTCTTCAAGGATTGAACTTACAACTCAGGGTTTAATGAAAAAAGTCTCCATATAGACACCTCAAGAAGAGGAGATGGGGTGTAGAATTCAGGGTGTGTGGAGATGGATAGTCTGTGAATGTGTACAGTTGAGTGGGATCTGTGGATACACATTTCATAGAGGTGAAATGGCAGAAGGGACCATTAGAGCCTCTCATCTGACCTCATGTATATCATGGGTGTGTGTGTGTGTGTGTTACCCCTTGTGGGTGGGTTTGTGCACACACATCAATTTCTGAAATACTGCCATGGTTGAGAGTCTACAGTGAGTGTATGTGTGGAGTACGCATCTCATGCTTTTGTTGTTTCCCTCTGGAGTTAAGTGGTGGAGCATGACACCTCTCCATAGCTGTGGCAGGCAATGTATGCAAACAAATAAGAACTTGCCTATTGTGTATGAAACTCTATATCCATTTTTTTGAGTGAAAGCTTGGACCTTGTATTTATTTTTTATGCAACCGAAGGTGTCAAAACAGCGCTTCTCAAACTCTCTCCTCTAAACTGTGGTTTTTCTGTTGTCATCCCCTGAAGCTCTCACTCCCAATGGGAAAGCTATAAGCAACAAACAGTAAGGATTGCAAGTCCATTCTGATTCACTTTCTACGGGTGTGTCTCAGGTTCTCCTCACTGCTCTCTGTTAAAGATGGATCCATATGGTGAAGAAAGTTTCAATGAAGCTGCCTTTATTGCAGCAGCTGGGGCAGAGCATTGCACCGGGATGGAGATTTTAGTCTTTTTGGAGACTTATTGACTTCACTGGCCTTTTTATAGACACCTTTCAAATAAAGAGCCTTCAAATTGCTCCCGTTTTTAAAACTGACTTCTATTGTAGAAAGAATAGCACATCTTCACTTCATGGGACAAATCTATTAAGCAGGCTGGTCACTACTTTCTACTGTATCAAGGGATGATTTCATGGCTACAGTGCAAGTCTGTAGAGTAAGAACTTGTCAGTAATATTTAGGGATGTGTCACTTTCAGAGACTCTAGTTCCCACACAGATGTCTGCTCTGAGCTAAATATTGTTGTGAACATCCTGCAGTAAGCTGTTTTGTCCAGCCATAAAAACACCCATTATTTTGTAATGATCTCAGCATCAGGGACGCAAGCTAGTTAATAGGGCTCAAGATCCTGTCTGTAACCGCTGAGAAAGTGAGTGTGCCACAGCCTCTCTACTTGTTGCTTCTGCTTGTAGACACATGTGCAATTATCCCTTTTTGACAGCCCTGTGTAAAATACCAGGAATGTCCCTCTGGATTTCCTCTAATAACAGAATGCACAGCAGCAGTTGTAAGCTGTCTTTGTAATGTCACAGCCTTGCTGAGAATAGCGAACCATGGGTGACCTCTGACTGGAGGGAAGCAGCCTGAGTAGTATTAAGCGCTTCAGACCTTTTTTCGAGGATGTATCACTCGTAGCAGGGATGTGGAAGATTGGCCAGTCTCCTAGGCTGCTACGAGCGTTGGGTTTCAATGAAAAGGCAGCCAGCAACAAGGTCAAAACAAGGCTGATATGCGTTGCAAACAGCAACGCTGGGAAACGCCCATCCAGGTTAATCCACGAGGGCTATTGGCACTAGTACAGCGAGTGGTCAGCTTGCTGCTGAACAGGGTCTGAACCAGGAGATTGAGAGGAAGGTTTACTTCTCACAGTATAATTAATTAGCATAATTGATAATTTTCTGTGTATGTGTAAGACTCATTTTCAGCTTCTGTTGAATTCTGCTGTGCCTCAATGTTTTGCATGTGAACTGCTTTGCCGACTTTACAAAAGATGTCTATATTTCTGTGTGGCTTTTCATCATTTCAGTATGCCCAGAGACATGGGCAGTGAAGAGTTCTGGTTTTTGTGTGTGTGTGTGTGTGTGTGTGTGTGTGTGTGTGTTCCCCCCACCCCAAGGGTCTGTGTTTTTCTCTAGTGCGTACTCCGCCTCTGGAAATGGCATGGCCCAAGTAGCACTGTGCATTAGTCATTACCAAATAAGGCAGACTGGTGTCTTGTGAGTCGTGTGTAAGGTTCATATTTGGGGGAGGGGGAAGAGTGAGGGCAAGTGAGACTTAGTCCTGTCTGTGATATTCATTTTCAGTTCACACTGCGTGCAATTGAGCCCCGTGCAAGGGGTGAGCTCAAGGCCAGTGCACCAAATAAGTTCTTAAATAGCACACTGGCCTTATGCTGGTCTTTTGCACAGGGGTGAATGAGGCTACCTTAGGACACAAACATGTCAAAGTCTCAAATTTGGGACTTGACTTTTTCTGCAATTTGGAGGCCACACTTGGTTATCCTTGGAGGAAAATGGTGGTTGGCTTCTTTGGTCAGTTTGCAGAACACAGAGTAGAGAAATAAAATTGGATGTTGTCCAAACTGACACCCTTTGGAGTCTCTGAATTCTGGGGCCCTTTTCCTGATCCTGGGGGTACCCACCTTGGCAGCTGCAGTTATTCGGGGTGCCTAAAGCTAAGCCCAAATATCAGCTTAAAATAAAAATGAAAAACATGCAATAAGTCTGCTGCCAGCTCTCACAACCTGATTGGCTTGTGAGCATTAGTGCTTTTCTTAAAGCCTTAGGCCCCCGTGTCACATGAACAGAGTAGTTGTAGCCCTTGACGTTTAAGGAGAAATATTGGAAAACATGAAACCTAAAGGTGCAAAAGCCAGAAGGAAAAGACTCCCAAATTGGCTTAAACAGGTTATATATGTAATCTCTTGTCTTGGATTTTTGTGGGGGGGTGGGAGGTGGAGGCTGACTCATGACTCTGTGTTGGACAATACTGAAGTCTTTCAGGTTGATGGAAATAACCCTACCCTCTATTCACAGGTGCCCCCGAAAAAGGCTCCTAAAGGCTGTATTCCCAGTTGAGGCTTGGAAATTTGGACTCCCAGCTCTGTGAAATGTTACCTGGAAACCTGCAGCTAAAGTCTCTCTTGCATACTGAGTTGAGAACGTTCCTCAGAGTATTTAGATGTTAAATATTCTGGAGTGTGTAACACTTTTAAGCCTCTACCTTTTGTGACACCAAGGGCTTGTCTACATCAGAAAGTTGCAGCGCTGGTGAGGGAGTTACAGCGCTGCAACTTAGGAGGTGTACACATCTGCAGGGCACCACCAGCGCTGCAACTCCCTGTTTGCAGCGCTGGCCGTACTCCCGTTTTGTCTCGGGTGTAGAGGATCCAGCGCTGGTGATCCAGCGCTGGTAATCAAGTATAGTCACTTACCAGCGTTTTTCTTGACCTCCGTGGAATAAGCAGGTATCCCAGCATACCTGAGGAAGCCTCCGGTAATCAAGCTGGTCTCCTTCCCCGGCTTGCTCTCGCGTTCCCCGAACCCCGAGCAAGCAGGTCTCCGTCCCTGCGGTTTGCAGGGTGGTTCCCGGAACGCGAGAGCAAACCGGGGAAGGAGACCAGCTTCGCCGCGGTTTGCTCTCGCGTTCCGCGAACCACCCTGCAAACCGCAGGGAAGGAGACCTGCTTGCTCGGCGGTTCGGGGAACGCGAGAGCAAAGCGGGGAAGGAGACCAGCTTCGCCGCGGTTTGCTCTCGCGTTCCCCGAACAAGCAGGTCTCCTTCCCTGCGGTTTGCAGGGTGGTTCGCGGAACGCGAGAGCAAACCGCGGCGAAGCTGGTCTCCTTTCCCGGTTTGCTCTCGCGTTCCCCGAAACCCCTTGAAGCCGCCCAACAGCGCTGCAGTGTGGCCACATCTAACACCACTTGCAGCGCTGGTTGCTGTAAGTGTGGCCACTCTGCAGCGCTGGCCCTATACAGCTGTACAAATACAGCTGTAACAACCAGCGCTGCAAAATTTTAGATGTAGACATGGCCTTAGCCTTTAACAGCCAGGGAGCCACTTCATGACTGAGTGGAGTCTCAGACCTCTGAAGGCTGACATGTATTTGGCATCCAAGAAAGTGTGTGTAATGGGTGTATTATAAAGTAATAGCTAATGCACTCATCAAACCAGGTGAACAAAGGTTGCAATATGAATGGCATTCTGTTACATTTGCACACTCTTGCAGTTCTCTTAAGCAAAATAACATTAATTGTCATGAGTAGAAGGATGCCAGGGTTGTATAAATACCTGTCACTGTGCCTTACATGGAGCCAAGAAGAGAATTAAATGAAGAAATCAGGGGCCAGAGATTGGAAATTTAGGATCGAGCAGTTTGAGACCTGCTGAACTTAGCCGTGGGCCAATGCCAAAATAGCTCTGCGGGTCGAAGATACCAATGACAGTTTTAAGAGTTGAGATCAATCTGATGTCCTTCAGAAAAGCATGTAGTAGCAGTAATCTCACAAGGCACCAAGGACAGAAACAAATGCACATCTCTGGATAGATGAGAACTTCTCTTCTTAGCTTTCCATTGGCTTATTTTGTTTGTTGAGCTGGTGGTATGAGCTATCGCCTCCTGTAAAATCTCACTACACTTTCCTCCCATCTCTAGTTGTATTCACACTATTTCAGAAACCTGTTTTACGCAACCCCACTCCACAGGGCCACAAATTCTGTATACTATCTGAAGGCTTCAGTACCAAGATCGCAAGTGGTATACATGATAAAGAGCAAGCAGTAGATTTAGCATTCTGGTTGCAGCAGTCATGTTGAAAGTGGAAAGAAAATCAAGGCAGTAACTGAACATCTTGCCCTGTATCTTTCCAAAGTGCGGGAAGGAGTTAGGTGTCCAACTCTCATTGAAAGTTCATGGCTG
Organism: Gopherus flavomarginatus; assembly: GCF_025201925.1. Classification (NCBI taxonomy): domain Eukaryota; kingdom Metazoa; phylum Chordata; order Testudines; family Testudinidae; genus Gopherus; species Gopherus flavomarginatus. Next base: position 10,903,719 of record NC_066635.1, read on the forward strand.
TTAAATGTGTAACTCCAATAGGTGATTTTGAAAATCTTCCTTGTAACTTTTTTGCATTGTAATGTCCTCTAATGTGTCAATGCTATTGAGGCTTTGGGTGCCCCCAAAGGATCGCTCAGCCCTGCCTGCAGCCTGCCATGCTCCCAAATGAGGAATCCATACCAAAATCTATCCTGCAAGATGCTGAGTACCCTTCCCTCCCATTGAAGCCAATGTCAGTTGAAAGCTGCTGAGCATCTTGCAGGATTGAGCCCTAACACAGGAGCCGTGGGATGGATTTGCGCCTTGAAACCTGGTTCCAGACCTTCTTCGCAAGAGTTCATGCGTGTTGTCCCACTAGCTTCAGTGGGACTGATCGTGTGAGTAGAGACTGCTTGAGAGAGTAAGGGTAAGCCTGGTTCTGCTTCCACTGAAGTCAGTGGCCAAACTCCCATTGATATTAATGAATGCAGAACTGGGCTGTGGGCCCTCAATGGCTGGCTTGTAACAGTTAAAGATGAAATTGGCCTGACCTGCTTCTAGAAGTTTACCACCATGAACTAGTAGGCCTGATACCCAGTGGATACTACACCTGCGGTGGTTAAAGATTCACTGAGGAATTTTTCCTCCCATGCCAGTGGTGGAGAGCTTGCTTAATGAAAAGCTGTACAGAGTGTATTTTGAGACCCTTTCTTTTCCATTGCGCTGACTCATTAAACAAGCATGCTTGTATTTTGTTGTTTCACCTACTGTGGGAACTAAGGGAATGAATTCTGTATCTCCTTCACATAATGGACAAGGTCATTGTAACAGACTCTCTTGTGAATGGGTGTGCTGAGCCAGGGAAGTCACTTGCTGCGACACCCTTCTGGTTAAATGTGCCAGGATGGAAATGTGATCAATTCCTTCTCCACTTTGTGTGAGAGGGTGTTGGAGGAAAAGGAAATGCTGAGCAGCATTGAAACACGGGGCTCCTGCTCAAGGTGGCTGCTTAATTATCTGAGCAATTCCAGTCTGAAGCCATACTTTAATTTCTTAGCCCACTTGCTGCTTGAGAGTTTATGGGTAAGAGCCTCACTGATGTGCGTCAACAGAGCTTGGACATCAGCAGATGATCTGGCCCCAAATAACTCTTTTCAAAGCCGTGTTCGCAACAGTCAGTGATTAGATGTTCATGAATATAAAGCACTAAAAAAAAAAAAGAAGAGACTTCTGAGCTATAAACGACTTGTGGTGCAGCCGCAGCCTCTGGGTTTTCATTTTGGACAATGTTAAGGTTATACTAAAGTGGGATTTTTATTAGCTATTGTTTTGCCCATTAATGAGATGGTCTGTGGCATCAGTCCCAAACAGATTCCTAGCTAAACCAAATCATGTTCTTACTGAAGAAGGGAAGAGGACTTCTTGACGAGCAGGTGACTTTGGGGATTTAACCCATGCTCGCTTTTCCTCTATGGGAAAGGCACCAGTTGAAAGAAATGTGTATGCGAACAGTAGGGTGACCAGACAGCAACTGTGTGAAAAAATGGGATGGAGGTGGGGAGTAATAGGCACCTATATAAGAGTCCTAGAAAAGGGACTGTCCTTATAAAAGTGGACATCTGGTCACTCTCTAGCTAACAGCATATGAGCATTAGAAGAGAAGGAAAGTGGATGCTGGATTCTGCTTCTTAGGCTGGCATAAATCACAGATGACTCCCCTGAAGTGGGAGTCACACCTGTGTAAAATTGGTGTAAGGGAGATCAGAATTAGTGCCTCTCTATTTTCTTTTATAGTCAGTACTGTCATCCTATCCTACTGACTGTAATACTGTGAACTGAAGAGTGTTAGAGTAAAATGAGGATCGTGGTGGACCCGTTCAAAGAGAGATGGATGGGTAACTTAAGCTTGATATTGACTCTGTGTGGTGTTGGTTTTGTAACACAAAACCAAATAATAAAAATACAGGAACATTTCCCCTGCCATGCTTGCAACCCAAATATTGCAACATTCTGCTAGTACAGGGGAACCAGAAAGAATAAATCCAAGGCAATTGTAGTCGTCTTGCAGAAATTCTGCTAGCAGCCAGACACGCTGTCTGGCAGATAAGCTATTAGTTCACTGCTGTGAGGTGGGGAGGGTCCATAGCTAGTCTCCTCTATCCCCCACTGTAGAAGAGTCTAGCACCTCCTAGCAAGGCCACCTCCTCAGATGGTGGAAGTGGTCATAGGTCTATTGAGCTATGCCAGTTTATGCATGTTGAGGATCCAGTCCCCAAAGCGCATAAACTAGGATTGTCTCCAGCCCCCAGGCAGGTGCAAAAGACGACTGGTGACTCGCTCTGGCCACAGACTTGCAAGTACCGCACTTAAGCATGTTTTTGCACTGCAAGCGTGAAGTCCATGCTCCTGTTGAACTCAAAAGCAAAATCCACACTAACTGCAGTGCTCCAGGATCAGGCCTTCACTGAATCCCTCCGCCAAGAAAACTGGCTGGTTCGTATAGAATTAAAAGCTGTTGTATGCTGCCAGGGAATACTTCCCCATGCTTCAACATGTATTTGCACTACAGAGCGAAACTCCCTGGCGGGACAGGGACATTAGTCAGGGAACACTTTAAGATGAAGAGATTTAAAAATTTAATAAGTGATTCCCTATTGTGTGAAGAAAGTTGAAATGACTGTCTCAGCCATGCAGGGCTAGATGGCACTGTGGAATAAAGCTCTGGGCTCACCTCCTCTGAGATCTGGCATGGGTTTCTCCATCTCCAAATCTGAAGCCTCTAGGGTAAAGAATAAAAAGCGAATGGAAATGCATTTTCTCTGCCAGAGGAGGTACTTAAACCAGGGGAAGGAGGAGTATTAACAAATCCCACCGAGGCAAGCAAATCTATCATGACTCAATGCTGGCTGCTGAAAGAACCGAGGCCACTATATTTTATAAAGTGGCACAGAATACCCCCAACACCCTTTTGTCCATTTCTTACCTTAAACCCTTCCCTGTCCAAATAAGTTTCTCTCTTAATGATGCCAGAATGAGGAAATCCTCACCTTTCTATTCCATCTGAATGCTTCATGGGGTAATTAATTTGTGACCGGCTCAACTAGGCTTTGTCCTGCCCATTATATTTTTTATGGGCTTTTTACTGTAATTGTATTGGCTATCTGAGACAGCCGAACAATTTACACTTGTCTTTGCAAGTCTGAAGGCTGTGTCCTGGTATGGACAACCTGATTCTTCATGTTCTGGCACTGAAAGACACATGCTGCAGAAACTCTGTCATTGATATTGTGAAACCTAGATAGTAAAAGGTCGGGGGGAAATACTCTTCATTTTGACACAAAACTAAATTTTTTGAGAAACTGCTGGTTTTTGTCAGGCTGGTGACTTCTGGACCCTGTAGTCAAATACAGAACATTAAGTTCAGTGCAAACCACTGTTCAAAAGAAAAGACCACAAACTATTTCATAAGCAGCTTGTGAACTTGTGTTAGTAACAGCACAAAATCTAGATAAGTTATTCTCCATGCTAGCATTTGTACACAGCAAGTGATAAGTTTCTCTCTGTCAATGCCCCATGCACACGTACAGGCCACTGGTCACTTTAAGTGAAACTTGTGCTTAAGTGATTTGATTTTTTTTTTGAGTTGGGGTCCAACAGCCCAGTTTTCAAAGTTGGCTTTAACTCCATCTCAAGCTCTAATTATGGCATTCAGCTCCTCATCCCAGCGCCCAAATTAATACGTAGTAGGCATCTGCAGAGCAGTGTCTGCCAAGACATTGTTTTGTGTACCCACATGAAGAATTAAGGTAGACACCTAACTTAGCTCTTAAAAAGGTGAATTCCCTGTTCAAAACTCTAACATACTTACCTCATTAATGATAAGTACAGAAAGTAATTCCTAGCCTGTAATTAGCTGGTGTCTTTTTCTTGGCTTCAGAACAACATTAGAGTTGAGTCCTACAGAGTTGGGGTATGCAAAACAGACTCGGCCAATTTTGGGGATGGTATATGCTAACCAACCCCTGCAGTTTCACTTGGAGGGTCAAATTGGGCAGATGACTATATCTGAGTTCTGGAGCCATATACCCAGGTTCCCACTGGCACCGTACTTGTTGCTCTGCATCCTGGCCTATCTCTTTGCATTTTAACAAATTTCTAGAGTCTAGGTTATAACAAACCCTGGAATTCTATAGAAACACTTGTATATTTGCATCAAGTATTCAAGTCTAATAAATGACTGGGGCAGGACAGAATGTAAAAGACAGTGATATGGGTACAGTGCTTCCAACTGAAACGAGCACAGCTGAGAAGTATGGTTTCTAAAGAAAAGTCTTGCACAAATATTGTCATTATTTTAAAGCATTCCTCCTGCTTTCAGCAAAGAACAGCTAACTTGATCTTTGCACACAATATGAGAGCCTTCTACTGCCATAGGCCTAAGTTCAAATGTGACTCATTTTACAAGTGAAACAAAACTGATCTGAATTCAGTCCCTTGTGGATACCAGTCCGCATGAAATACAACCGCGCTGTTAAGTATAATTGCCAGTCTTTGTTCACTAAAAGCCCAAGGATGGGTATCTGAGAGCAGGGATATAATTTGCAAGTTTCAGTGGAGGAACTGAGTGAGGAAGCTTATACATGAACTGCTTGTACTGCACATAACTCAAGAAAATGATGCTCTTGGTGTCTGATTTTCATGAGGGCTACAGTACATTCAAGATTTAAAATTATTAACATCTTCTGAGTGAAATAATAATCTTTTGGGAGATGGGTTTATTGTTCCTCTCTCCTTCTCATGTTCTTCTACTCACTCTAACGTGTTGTCCAATCTGTTTCTTCCTTAGCTTTTCCTAGAATTTGAGGTTGTCCAAAGCCCAAGGCTGTTAAAACACCATTTTTTTTTCCTTTATAGTCGTTCCCCAGGACTACTTTTTGATTGGAAAGAACAGATTGCCTCTGAAATCAAGAATCTGGCACCGCATTCAGAGGCAGGCATGAGCATGTGTGGGTGTTTTTTTAAATTGTAAGGAGGTGTGGCCTCAACTAGACACCTTGCTTTAGCCTATATTTATCAGCAAGTGTTTGGATTCCACTTTGTGTCAGTTAACTGTGGATCTTGGTTAGTCATTAAGATAACATTCTTTTCATTTAATGTGCTTGAACTATCGTGACGACTTTTTTCCAAATCAGTGTATCCACTTTTAGAAGAACTTCCACATTCTTTTGCTCGCAACCAAACCCATTGTATTATGATCCTGAATGGATTGATCAAAACATTGTTTGCCTCCTTAGTTTCTAGTAAACAGATGACGCTTACCTTCTGGATTTAGGTAACTCTCTTTGGGTTGGAGCCAAAATATTGATGTTGGTGGGGTAGTTTAATTTCAGCAGGAAGTCTTTCTCTTTCTCTTGGCTAATTGAGGGAACAAAAAACTAAGTAAATGTTTATTTTAAAATCTATGTTGGTATGAATATTCAGATTTTAAGCTACTTCTTGATTGTAACATTACCTATCAATGAAGACATTGCCAGAACTTTGTCGGAAAATGGGTGAGTGATTCTCCACCTTGCACCTATGTAAATCAGGAGAAACCTCAGTCAATGGAGTTACATTGGAGAAGAATCGGAACCAAAAGACTTGTTCATGGTAGTATAGACCTGTGGTCCATGTAGTCCCGTATGCTTATTCCATAGCTGTAGGGAGATCCTTCAGAACTTTATTTTACCTAGCAGAGTTATTTAAAATAATGCAAATTTTACATCTTCATCTACTCTGAACTGAAAAATCCTTGTGTTTCATGGATCAGTGTCTCTGTTACCACTATCTAGATTGCTATTCTCGTAGTCACCTTGTTCTTTGCCTTTCTGACCCTGGAGGGTCTCTACATTTTCATCTCCAAAGAGCCACTTCAGCTGGGGCATGCAGTGTCCCTGGGTGGGCTGCTGCTCCATAAGAAGCAAGCAATTTTTTCTTTCCTTTTTTTCTTTAAACCAATACACTACAAACTGACATCTACTTGCAGTTTGCCAATTACCTAATTATACCACAAATTTGTGCGCTCACGTGCATAGACGCACACAGATATATTTAAAGCAGACTGTCGCTATTCCCTTCCTGTACAAGGGTTTTAGTCACTGTACATCTTGTCTTTAAATAATGTATTAGGAACATTTTCGAGTCTGTAAGTGCTTTTTTAATGAGTGTGAAGATTTTAATGGGACTAGATTACTTTTCATGACATTTCAGAGTGACTTAATTGTAACAATGTTGAGAGGCTGTATTTTAAAGTTTGCTAAGTATGTCTGCTGTGGATTTTAGTCAATGCTTTAAAGGCAGAAGGGCTGAGATCAGATGTAGGTTGTGGTGTGTTTTGTTTTTTTTAATTGTCAGCTTTGTTGAATGGTTTGCAAAGCAGACATTAAGGCACAGGACTAGGACCTTTTTAAGTTGAAAATTGTCTATAGTTTCATTAGTACTGCTTAGACCTACTCTCAATTTTCAAAAGTTATTTTCTTGAATGTCAGGCTTGTGCTTTGCCATATGTCTGTCTAAACGATGATCGGCAAGTGTATAGCCTTGATGAATGGTTCACAGAGAAACTGCGCTCCCTCCCCCACCCCAGCTTGTTGAAATTGAATGATATTATAGCAACTGGATTTGAACCAATAGTGAGAATCCTTGAAATGATGCAAAACTTGGTGGTGGTGGTTACAGACTTCTCTAAGATGCCTTTTGGTGCTCGGAGCGAGAAGCAGTGCTGTTACTCGTCTGGGAGGACATAGAGATCAAATGAAAATCAGGAACAGTCTCCCCCTTTTTATAGAAACAATTGCTGGTAATACAATAGCAGTGATATTAGTGGAAGGGAAAACTCCATTGGATGCTAAATACATACTGATAATGTGAAATAGAGCAAAACTCAAAAGTATTTCTACAGCACCTTCCTTCCAAGGACTTCAAAACACTTTCCAAACATTAATGAAATGAACATCTCAGTTCTGTAATACAGCGGAAGTCCTGATCATGCATATTGGGAAATGGACGTTTTGAGCAGTTAATTTATTTTACTGGGTCAGAGCCTGAATGGAATCCACACCTCCTGACTCCTGGTCTTGTTCTTAGCCACAAGATCATCCTTTCTGGTAGCAAATGTTTTTTATTCTGGCCAGTGTTTAGTAATGATGAAGAATCAGACTCATAAAAGGGTTAGAATCTCCTCTAACTCCTGTGTAGATCCAGAGAAACGTCAGACTTCAGATGAGAATCTGGCACAAACAAATCTGATTCCTATCTCTGGTAGGTTGGGGAAGAGTGGCAGTTGAACAAACCCGTACCTTCATACTCTTCCCTGTTGCACTCAAGGGAGAAAATGAAACAGGAGTTGGAAAGCCATCAATTTGCTTATAAAACTATAAGAAAAATCTATAGCTGGCACATTTTAATACATTTACTCAGTGTTTGTCTCATGCTTTGGCATGGAGAGTGGAAGCACCTGGTAACTGGCAGTAAAAACGGAGCCAGATCTACAGCTGATGTAACTCAACATAGCGCTGTGGAAGTCAATGAATGACTGATTTGCATCAACAGAGGATCTGGTGCATTGTCTCTGGCTGGATCTTGTTTCAGTGTTCTCTGCTGAGATGCTAGTTTTGTTACCTCCACTGCCAGCAAATTACAGCAGCTATCCATGAGTCAAACACAGCAGCAAAAATGTACTCTGCTCTTTGACTGTGGCTGATTTTCATGCAAGCCTGATGGGACAAATCACTCGTTTGGAATTGCAGCACAGACGGTTGGAGGGACAAGCTGCAGATCATGTGATTTTCTTCAGTGGCAGGCTCTCAGATACTTTATCTCCCCCCTCCCCCCACCCCAAAAAAAAAATTCCCAGGAGCCTGTAACATCTGTAGGGCTTTTTTGCCTTGATTCCAAGGAGGATGTATTCCCACTGGAAGGTGATGAGAGAATTTGCATGTAAGGAGAAAAAATAATTAGGTAGAGTTGCAGTGGGAGAAATTGTGCTGTGAATAAGCAATACTTCTCTCAAACCCATATAAGTCAGGATCAACTGAAATGCTTCAGACTCCCCACTGTTTTTATACTACTTGAATATTGGACTGTTGTGTGAGCTGAATTACTGGGGTTAGCCAAATCCTACCCAGAGGCTGCTACCAACTTTCTCTCTCTCTCTGGGTATGTCTACATCTACAATTTTGCAGCGCTGGTTGTTACAGCTGTATTAGTACAGCTGTATAGGGCCAGCGCTGCAGAGTGGCCACACTTACAGCAACCAGCGCTGCAAGTGGTGTTAGATGTGGCCACACTGCAGCGCTGTTGGGCGGCTTCAAGGGGGGTTCGGGGAACGCGAGAGCAAACCGGGAAAGGAGACCAGCTTCGCCGTGGTTTGCTCTCGCGTTCCCCGAACCACCCTGCAAACCGCAGGGAAGGAGACCTGCTTGCTCGGGGGTTCGGGGAACGCGAGAGCAAACCGCGGCGAAGCTGGTCTCCTTTCCCGGTTTGCTCTCGCGTTCCCCGAACCACCCAGCAAACCGCCGGGAAGGAGACCTGCTTGCTCGGGGGGTTCGGGGAACGCGAGAGCAAACCGGGGAAGGAGACCAGCTTCGCCGCGGTTTGCTCTCGCGTTCCCCGAACCACCCTGCAAACCGTAGGGAAGGAGACCTGCTTGCTCAGGGGTTCGGGGCACGCGAGAGCAAACCGGGGAAGGAGATCAGCTTCGCCGCGGTTTGCTCTCGCGTTCCCGGAACCACCCAGCAAACCTCAGGGAAGGAGACCTGCTTGCTCGGGGTTCGGGGAACGCGAGAGCAAGCCGGGGAAGGAGACCAGCTTGATTACCAGAGGCTTCCTCAGGTATGCTGGGATACCTGCTTATTCCACGGAGGTCAAGAAAAGCGCTGGTAAGTGTCTATACTTGATTACCAGCGCTGGATCACCAGCGCTGGATCCTCTACACCCGAGACAAAACGGGAGTACGGCCAGCGCTGCAAACAGGGAGTTGCAGCGCTGGTGGTGCCCTGCAGATGTGTACACCTCCTAAGTTGCAGCGCTGTAACCCCCTCACCAGCGCTGCAACTTTGTGATGTAGACAAGCCCTCTCTCTCTGATAGGTATCTTTGCCTCCATGATACTTAGCGTAGTCCTTGACAATATAAAGCTCGATGATGAGCAAGCCCAGCTCCTGATGCAGCCATTGTCAGGCTGAAGATGCTCAGCAGTTCCTGAAAATTAGGTTGATGAATGCTGAACTAAGAACTCTCTACACAGATGGTAGATCCTATATTTGCAAGCAGATTTGCATTCAGGGATTGTTAGCATCATTTCCAACACTGTCTCCAGACCTCTGGGGTCATCCCACCATCTCTAGGTATGGAAGTATGGAGGTGGCATCCTCTGTGGGGAATGCATGGAGAAATCCATGAGAACATAATTCAGACTTCATTTGTAATTGTTTTCCTCAGTCATCTTCATGCTATGAGTCCCTTTGCCCCATTCCTCGAGGGAGTTCCGGACAGGTCAGGGAACACTGAAGCTGGTATGGCTGTCTCTGCATAGATCTTCAGGGAATTTGTGGTATGTGAGGACCAAAAGTTGTGACAGGAAGTAGTTTTTTTTTTTTGTTCGTGCAAAAATTCCTGCAGTTAGAATATTTTAATCACTGCATGCTCAAATCTAAGAATGGATGAGAAACAACCTAGGTAAGATTTTTGCCACATGCTGAAACTCACCAGGAGCATTGACACCTTTGATGCCGATGCTCTCCTTGCTGACTTTGCTTCCAGCCCCCACTGCTGACTTTGTGAGACCATGGCAGTACATTTCTAAAGGTCTCTCTTCCTGGTGCAAAATTGCAGCCTGGGCATATGGAGGTGAATGTGTGCAACCTCTCGGGGGCATGCTAACCACCTTTTGCAGTAGGATCTTCTGTTAGTCATGGAGCATCCACCGGCTTTGGAGGCAGCCTTACATCTGACCCACTGGGATTTAAACAGGAAAGCTTAAGCATAGATCGACTGAGAGGAAATTTATAATTTTTAAAGCCTCACTCTGTAGCTAAAGTACCTGAGTGGACTGTGAACCTCCTACTGGTGAGCAGTCACTTGCACAAGTAGTGCTGTTCCCACCAGTGGGAGTATTTTTGCGTAAGTGCCCATCAGGATTAGCAAGGACTGCACACTCCAGTGTCTCACTATTCTACCAAGTAGGATCCTTTCACTGTTCTTGCTCAAGGTGCTCTGTGTGAGGTTAGGATGGAATTTCCCCCAGATTGGCAGTGACCCCCATTTTTTAACCTTCCAATGTTCAGTTCCCGTGGGTATATCTCATTCAATCATTTCCTGTCACTGCACAGGCCTTGGGCATTGATGCACCTCGTTCTTGTGTTCTGTGCCTGTGGTACACAATAATTTAGCCTCCAGAGGCCTGTAATACTTTGGGGTTAGCATGCGGGTGGCTGTGTTTGGTGTCAGTGGCCTGGGATGCAGATATACAGGAGGTCAGGCTAGATCAGGGCCGGGGGGGGTCCCTTCTGGACTTCAATTCTGACTGTTCCTCCCAATTTCCTTCCCATTTGTTTATCTCCACCTGTTGTGCCTCCTTGTATATTTAGATTGTAATATATCTCAGGCAAGAATTGTTTAGTGTCTTTTGCATTATCATTAGCTTTGTGTACAGCACAGTGGGATCTCGGTCCCCTCACTGGAGCATCTAGAGGTACTGCAATACAAGTAGTGATATGTTTTGAATAGATCATTTGTCATCAGAGCGGGATTATAGAATGTAGTAAGTATGGACCCAATCCTGTGACTCTGCTAGAAACGGATGGTGCTGAGCATCCCCCCCCCAAAAGTGCTCACTTCGTGTGATCAGACCCTAAGCTGCTTCAAGGCTACGCTTCAGAGTGAAGATTGGTCTTGAATGTGACTGCCTGTACATGATGGAATTTGGATGAAAGTTGCCTATTGAGTTATAATATGAAAATGATAAATCTCCACTGACAAGATATACCTAGGCAACCTCGATTAGATTAGATTAAACCAAATGGTTGTAGCATCTGGAGCCTCTAGCATGCAAGGGACATCCTAATGGCCCCGGTAGTGTCCCCAAATCCTATAAAATCTGTTAATCTGATTGGAGAAGACATTCCAGGTCTACATACTGCATTGCTAGAATACTTTCTGTAGTAGGCTAATCCTTGAAGGTGAAGTGTCCTAGACTACCTTTTGTGGTAATGTAATAATGCAGTGGTCCGGAAACATTATGTTAAACAATGTGACTTGGGGGGAAAAAAGAATGTTAGGAACTGTTAGGGAAGGGGATGGGTAATAAAGCAGAAAATATCATAATGCTGCTATGTAAATCCATGGCATTACCTCACCTTGGATGCTGCGTGCAGTTCGGGTTGCCCCATCTCAAAAAGGATACATTAGAATTGGAAAAGGTGCAGAGAAGGGCAAGAAAAATGATTAAGTGGCTAGAACAGCTTCCATACAAGGCAAGATGAGAGAGACTGGGACTATTCAGTTTAGAAAAGAGATGACTAAAGACAACATCATGAATGATGTGTATAAAAGTGAAGAGGGAAGTGCTGTTTACTCCTTCACTTAACACACGAACTAGGTGTTACCCAATGAAATGAATAGGCAGTAAGTTGAAAACAAAGAAGTACTTCACACAATGCACAGCCAACCCATGGGATGTTGTGAAGGCTGAAAGTGTAACTTGGTTCACAAAAAGAATTCGATAAGCTCAAGGAGGTTAGGTCTGTCAGTGGCTGTTAGCCAAGATGGTCAGGGTTGCAACCCCATCCTCTGGGTGCCCCTAAACCTCCAACTGTCAGAAGCATCAGTCACTTGCTACTGTCAGAGACAGGATACTTGGCTAGATGGGCCATTGGTCTGAGCCAGGTTGGTCATTATGTTCCTAAACACATAATCACCTCTTCCCCCAAACAAAGTTATTGGGATTTTTTTAAGTGTTCCTTCTACACATCCAGGGCAAGATGGAGATTTTGTGTTGCCTGGTGTAAGGGACAGGAGTAGCCATGGAAGATTGCCGCTCCAGAGTCCCAGGTCCTTCTCTCCTTTCACCTTTCTCCAAAAGGAAGTGACCTACTACTGGCCAATACTACTGGTAGATTCCCCACCACCCCCAGTTTCTTTCTGTATTGGCTGATGCATGTTAGAGGGGAGAGCCAGGGTTCTGCCTCTCTTCACCTAGTTGCCAACCACCTGTGTGTGAATCATGTGGAATTCTACAGCGTGACTTGCAGAGCCCACTCTCCCTTTCCGTACGGAATGGTGGTTCTGGGTACCCCTGCGGAGAAGTTAAGGGGTACCTTCTCTTACCTCACTAAACAGAAGCACCGGGCAAGTGGCTGTCTCAAACAGACCAAGCAGATTCCTGGCACTTTTCCACCTGACTACAAAACTGCGCTGCTCCACACACCAGCTCCTTGGGGTAACGTGGGAGTGTGGTGCAAGCTTCCCCCTTTTTTTTTTTTTTTTGGCGAAGCCTCATGCTTTGAAAGGCAATTCTTGGTTGTCCAAATGGGAAGCTCCCAGTGATGGTGCAGAACGTATTGTGCTGCAGATTTTCATTGGGGAGTTAACTAATTGTTAAAGGGCTAGAGCAGTGGTTTTCAAGCTGTGATCCACGGCCCTGAGGGTCTGCAGAGGGTCTGAGATTTCCAAAGGGGTCCCCATGTCCATTTGAAATTTGTTAGGGGTCTGCAAATGGAAAAAAGGTTGAAAACCACTAAGCTAGAGTGTGCAGTCTAGATAGACCAGCCTCCTGGGCAGAGAACCCTACCCCAGTGACTGATCATATTTTGAAATAGGACTGCATTCAGTCAGCTGCCATGTAGGTCAAGTGAGGTAATTTTGCTTTAAGGATGTGGTTACCCTGCTGTCTAGGCTTATCGCTTTCATCTAATTTGTGATATTTCTTGCTTAGATACAGTACTGAGGCACTGCATTGGAGAACAGTGGTTTTTTGGTTTTTTGTTTTTTTCCCCTTGACAGGAAAACTGCCTCACTCTCTCTTTTATCCCTGTTCTTCAAAAAATATTAACCAGATAGTCAAAGCTATATACGGGGGTTCTTAACTGGAAGAGTGGCTGCTGTGGTAGAAAATAATAGCAGGCTTAAATGAGAAGTTGAACTGGATAATGGGGATGAACATGCTGTGCCAGATTCCGATACCCTCTGTAAGCCTGTGGGCCGCCTTGAAAGCTTGGGTGTTGTATCAGATCCCCAGCAGTGGCAGAATTTCAGTCTCTTTTGTCAAGGATGGGTCTAATGTAAGTTATACAAATCAACCACATTCCTGCTGCCTGGCTGCTGACCCAGGACTTTCCCTAGCTTTTCTCCCTCCACCACCTCTGGATTCTGTATCAACTGTGCTGCTTACGGGCCAGGTGATCCATAGGCTGGGAACCCATCAGATGGCAGCCAGGTAATTAAACACAGGTGGGGCTGAGCATTGTGCTGCTAAGATGCGGGTGTAGCATTAGCAGTGGCTGTACCGATTCTGTGCTTTGCTGCAGTTCTCTCTCAGAATGTTTTGTGGTGTCTTTTATCTGTTTTTTGTGTTGTCTGTATTAAACATAAGGGCTAGAGGTGTGGTTTTTCTTCTCTGGTCCGATTGTAGGTAACCTTTGTGTATATTGTCAGTGCTTTTTGAGATGTAATGGTTGTGTGAGTACCAATAAAAGAAATGGAACCCATCACAGGTAAAGCAGCTAATTAAACCCCAGTGGGCTAAATTGCCTCTTAATAAGCCACACCCTTATTTATGATGAATAGTACCTTACTTGGGACCGAGTGCAGTGAAAGTACTTGTCTAGTGAGTTGCTGGTGTGTGTAATTGTCATGATGGGTGATATCAGAGGGACTTGTTCTGTAATAAGATACTATATGACTTGAGTCAAGGTAGCAGAACCTGACCTTGTATGAAGAACTGTACATTTGTCAGTCCCTTCGCAGCAGCCCTGTGCTCTTATTGGCCGATTCCATCTCAGTAAATACTCTTAGGTAGCTGACCCAAACTCTGGGGGGGGGAACCTCCCAAGTTGGCGGAGTAAAGTGGAACTGCAAATGAGAGATGATAGCTTCATTCCAAATGAATGGAAATCAGAAGCATTTTCCTTTCCCTCTATCATGGTGTATTTTATTTGTGCCACTTAAGAATTGCTTCATCCATTTTCATTGATTCACTGCTGCATCCTTGTCATGCAGGTCCTCCCATTGTAGGAGTAGTGTCTAGAACAGCGTGTGAAGTTTCTCCCACCTGTGATGTTTGAACAGTCTGGAGGGCTGAAGCTTTGAGAGAACAGGGTGAAAAAGGCTGCCCTCTTTTATTTCCTGAGGGTCATCTCATGCCAACAGGTTTGAAGAGAATCCTCCACTTAAACATATGGTTCTAGATGGTAAAGTTACGGTCTGTCCTGAGTAAAGAGACAAGGAAGAGATGTTCTGTTCTGAGGCAGGCCCAAGGATGCATGGTGACTCAGGCACGGTTCCTCTCCAGCTCCCTCTTGTTCTGGGGCAGCAGTGGGGAGTTATTTCACCAGCTTACTGTTCCAAATACCTGGCCCAGAAGCAGTAAATATCAGGAGTGGTGACACATCTTCCTAGAACTCACTCCTCTGGTCCCATCTGTGCCCAATGCCCTGATAATACGAGTCTGTTACAACCTCGGCTATGCAGTCTGGGTTTTTAGCTCATGTCACAGCTCTGGGGGTCTCTGGTGTGTTGGTCAAGATGGGAGCCATCCCCCTCTCTGCCCCTTGCCCATGCTTACAGCAAGGTTCATTGGGTTTGTAGCTCCTGCTTTTCTCTCTATGGCTGGAGCTGCATTCTGAGCATTGGAGAAAGATTTCCCCCTTGCTCCTTCTTACTCACCTGTGCAGCCAAGTAAGTAGGGAGCCTTCGCTGAGCTGACCTAACCCCACGTGGAGTTAGGCTTAAAAAGCAATGGCAACGTAGAGCTATCATAACATAGATGTGACTGTCTACTGCACTGACATGAATGGGCCAAATCTCTTGTTCCACTCCAGCTTTTCTGTGTTGCTCTGATAACGTAAAGGGCCATGTTCCCTGTTAGGTGAAGGGGTGTTTGTTACACGACCTCTCTGCTCCTTGCAACATGTAGAGGCACATTGATGGAGAGAGTAGGCGTGGCCAGCAAAACATCTTCCTTGGCTTATTATAAAAGGGCATTGTTTAATAGCAGACCTGAAGCTGTTGTAAATTGTACTCCGGGCCTAACCGGCTCCAAGGTACCCTTAGAATATATTATTAAATTCCTGGCATATGTGTTTCCCCTGCCACGTCATTGCTTTGCAGTTCAGGTGGGCAGGAGAATCTGCCTCTGGACAGGTGTAACTGAGCGCAGAATTTTGTCCAGTGGTGTGTAACTCCTTTGGTATACATGACTACAGATGCAAATGCCTATACAGTAACTATACAGGTGTCTAGTGAGTGCATATACAGCCTGGCTGGATGCAGTTAAATAACAGTCATACTTGTTGACCATTTGGCCCTAACAGTTTTGTCTTTACTGGTTTACAGGTATTAATGATCAATATAAACAAATCCCTTGTTCTTTATAGTACAATCCTGCTTTCACATTCTGCAAAATAACCTCCTGTTGTACAATAGAGCAAACACTTTGGTATTTTAACAGATGTTCTATATATAAAAAAGAGCAGCGCTTGTGTGTTAATTTGCTCTTACTTGCATTGTTTTTTATTGAACAAATCATTGCCTGTATTATCTGCTTTTTGATTAATTTGATGCTACATTTGCTTTCAGTTTTTCCATGTGGTGCTGTGAGGTGGAGAAGGAAATCCCATGAAATTAGAACAGAGCCCTTGGGAAAGCAACCCACCCTGGCCCCCCCGTTTTTCTTTTCCCCCATGGCCAATAGGCCTCCTGAGGAGGATCTGCACATCATTGGTCCACTCTCAGGATGGTGTCAGGCATCCGTACTTTTATGTGTCTCATTCATTTCAGCAGAAGATGTGCAGCATCAAGGGTGCTCTCCAGTTACCAGGATTTGGCCCAGACCCTGGGGTTGGAAAAGTAAGGATTATTGACTCTTGCAAAGCCAATGGAGAAATACTACAAGTTAGATATAGTATGGTCTGAAGGCAGAGCATTATGGACCAGTACTTCCCAAGAATAGAGCTGGTTACAGAGAACATGTGGTGAACCCAGACTTCTCCATGCTAGCAAAAATGCAAGGATTATACAGGGATTATGGACTGAACATGCTAGTTTCTTAAGCAGACGTGTTCCTTGCATTAACCTTGAATAATCTCTGATCCAGAGAAACATGTAAGCACCTACTCACCTCTAAAGAATGAGTACCTCAGAGTAATGAACATGTTGAATGGAGGTGGTTCGGAAGTCTCAAATGTTTGTAGCTCGGTTATGGTAGTTCTTCCAAAAGTTGACCACTGACCATTGGCTTAATACAGCTTTGAAGCTTTACTGGGCAAAAGAAAAATGCTGCTTTCCCTTCATTTTTTTTTTTTGTAGTTTACGTTTAACACAGGACTGTACTATATTGTCTTTGCTTTTTTTTTTTTTAATCTCAGCTGCTGCCTGATTCTGTGCTTCTGGTTCCAGAAGAGGTGTGTGTGGTTGACTGGTCAGTTTGTAATGCTGGTAACTCTGAGGTTCTACTGTAGTCCCATTGTTTTCTGGTGGGAGTACTATTGCAGTGAAGTGGTTTTTTGCAGGATTGGGGCCATTATACTTGAATGCAATAGATGATCCATGCACATTTGCCAAGTTGGTTGCCCACATTTTAAGGCAGATGGATTTCTGTGAGGCTGAATCCTGGAGGTGCTGAGCTCTTCACAGGATCGGATGCTTTGTGCCCTGTGAGAAACTAAAAAAGAATTGAATGTCAGGGAAGCTTCTTACTATTCACGTAGCTTTGACATGTTTTCAACTGTGTGCTCCTTACAAGACTTTGTACTAGATCTTTCAAATAGGTCAAAGCACGCAAGCTATCGCTGTTTGTCACATGAATGAAATCATACTCCACTTGTGTCATTGCAGTAGCTAAGATTGCAAACAAGTTGTCTGGTGCCTCTGATTACAAGTCTTTGTGAGTGAAGCCTAATGCAACAGAACCATCTGACCTCTAGTTCTAACTAGATTTGAAATTTATTCTCCCCTGTTTAACGCATTCTACATTGTTAATGTGCTCCCAGTGGCGTATGGTGCATTTTGCTAAATCAAGTTTAAAACAGTGGAATTACTTTAGTAGGTTTCCTTCACTCAATGTTTTCAAAACTGAGCATTTCTTTAGATTTAATCTAAGGTAACTAGATTTGTTTTCAGTTTTCTGTCTTTGGAAGGGACTACCCTGTGGGTCCAGTGTCGTTCTATTATCTCATGCGCACAGCTACCTTAGGGTAATAGGATTTATTACAGGAACAGTCTCCTGTTTTTGTATTGAATAAATACTTAGCTGGATTCCAAGCTACTGTAGAGCTGGTGTTACCGGTAAACATGTGCCAGCCCACAGCTGCCAAGAGTGGATTGTTCAGAAAAAATATAAATTGCTGTGTTGTCACTTCCATCAGACTTTTACATTTTGCTTGTAATGCGTGAAGTTTTTGTGAATGGTGTGCATCTCTACAGTAGATTTTAACTCTTAACCAAGACTGGCTCGGTTTTCTTATTTGCTTTAAGATAGTGGCCCAACTCTTACTCTCTATTCACTTGTATTACAGGAGCCCTTGTCCTCTCCCCCCCACCCCCCTGTAGCCTTAGCCAGGTAAGTGCTCATTGTTCCTGTGCAAATATACAGTAAAATATATCTATCCTTAAGAGCTTACAGAGTGAGCCCTTGAACCTGTTAGTCAGGTGTGTGTTGAGCAAATCCCCGTGTCCACGCAGAGTCCCAGTAAAATTGGCAGGAATCTGGCTGTGTGGCGCGGATTGCAGGATCAAGGCCTCAGTTAAAGATGAAGCTCAACGGGTGGGTGAAAGAAACCAACGGATGGGGCGAGGAGGAGCGGGTTGTAATGGTGATGCAAGCATATCCCGTTGCTCCCAAACCGGCTTCAGACCCCTCCACTCCACACCCCATCGCCTACAAGGAAAAAGAACCCAATTTCCATTAACTGAAGCATCTAAACCACAGCTAAATCTGTTCTGAAGTGATAACATTACATCTGCCATAATGTCTCCAATCTCAGGCAGGACCTGCTGATTAGATCAGCCCTTTAACAAAACTGATTGTGGACTCTTTGATCTGGAATCCCATTGGTGTGGACAAATACTTTTGACCCTGGCTAGCACATTATTGTGTTGACCTTTCACCTGTGGAAGACCTTAGATTGAATCTTCCCGCACTTCAAAACAATCATCAGTGACAACCAAAAGACTCTAGTGATATAAACAGAGACCTCTGAGCTTGTGCTTGTAAACTACTGTCAGGCATTATCTGAACAGAGCCCAGAATACAGACAGGTCAGGTCTGTGCTCGGCATGATCCTTGCCAGACACACATTTGCAAGGTCTTTCACACACCATAGTGCTTGTTCTGATGTCTTGATTTTTTGTAAGTTGTTTTGTTTAAGGTGCCATTTAAGCCAGGTCACTGCTGGCTTTGCATAAAGGCACCTGCATAGAAAACTTTGAAAGAGTTTATTTTATTTAGAAACAACTCTGACAATAGCATGTTTGTGTATGCCCCAGCTTCCATTACGTTACTCACTGAGAAGTTTGTAGTTTCTAGTGATGGTGGGTTTTTTTAAGTACTGGAAAGTCCTGTACAGAGGAATAAGACTTGAGTTGGCAAAAAGAATGTGTGAATGTTTGAACAAGAACAAACACAAGATCCTAGGCCAAATGTGCTTTTTAGTAATATGTGTTGCTGTAAATCTGGAGTGACTCCATGGATTCAAAGTGATGTAACAGATATCAGAATAAGTTCCTGTTTTCAATATCTCAATCATCACTTAATGAGAGAGGAAAGAAAAACAAGAGAAATCCCAAGGTTTGGATTATAATCTCTTGATGGATAATCCTACTGAAGCACCACTTTGAGTAAAGGATTCACAGTTGAACTAAAACTGTTGATATGATTTTGTTGGTTGTGTAGGTGGGGTTAGAAAGTAAACCAGCCCATAGGGAAACCCTCTTTCTTGAGCATACTGAGTCAACTGCCTGTACCCAAAGGAATAGATCTGACCCTTTTTTTATTCTGCTACAGTATAGGGTGCTGGGAAACCTTTGAATTCCATGTGCCCATGGTGATACCATATTGCTATGCAAGGAATTCATTATCCCACCACCATGAAGACCTTTTAAAAAGCCACGCTTTTTTTTTTCTCACTCTTGCACAAACAACCAGATGAGCAGCGTAAAACTAAATCAAAATCTACACCATTCAGCGCTGGGAGGAGTCTTTCCTTTCGTGTCAGATAACGTCATCCTGATTGTTGGGATAAAAAATATTGTGCTCTGCTGTTACTGATAACATTTAACCCACTTTTTGGCACTTCCATCAAGTGTAAAACAGAGTCGGATTGGTCCTTTCCTGAGGAAGATGAGGAATATGTGGTGGAGAGGCAGCGTGGTCCACCTGACAGTCTTCGAGACTTGGGTCCAAGTCTCTGCTCTGCCACAAACTCAGTGTGTGATCAGGCAAGTCACTTTGTCTTTCTGGTCCCATCTGCAAAAGGAGGGTAGTAACACTGCCCTACCTCCCAAAGGCATTGTGAGGTGTTCAGATACTACAGTCATGGGGGCTGTAAAAGTACATAACTAGAATAGCAAGAGTCAGAACTTTTGCTCTGAGGGCTAAATTTTGGTCCTGTCGAAGTTTAGTTCTCAGATTCTAGCATGATACATGTAATTATAGGAATCTGAATAGAACAGGAATGTTTCTATCGACTTCAGTGCAACTGGGCTTTGGCCTTGGATACGTTAACGCAATGACTACCATGTGTTACCTCAGGTGGTGCTGGCCCAGCCAAGAAGAGCCCACTGAGCTAGTTCAGAAGCAGTGGTTTTTTTTCCTGAGGCTTTAGAAGTCTTTAAAATGACAATGTAGGCATCAATGTGGAGTTAGTTTAAACACGCCTGGATTTTTGTCTTTTCTTCGCTTTGCTTTTTTTTTTTTTGGTGTGCCTTTTGTATTTTCCAAGTGTTTTTTTCATTATAGATGTTCGTAGGCATCACAAGGGTATTTCATTTCTGGATTTGATGCATGACATTAGTACAGGCTTTCTGTTTACTTAAAAATCTGCTGCAGCAACATCTCTGTATTTTCCCCCTGTGAATATTTGCAAATGAAAACCACTAGGCTATTTATTTGAAGAAATGAAATGGTAAAGCCTTTTGATCTTACTAATCCATCTTAAAAAGTACAAGGATCACAGGTGGAAGTTTTTTTCCTTCTGCTATTCAAATCACATTGTGAGGTGTGCCTCCCACTGCATCCAGCGACAGTGTTATCCATAATCTGTTCTGGATGAAAAACATTACCATTTGGGTGACCGGGCCATCTCTGTGTGCCTGCAGTAGCCATCTTCAGTTGTTCTGTGGCACTGATTCAGAGAAGGGTCACGGCTGTCTCCATGCTGATCACCTTGACAGTGTACAAAAATTACCTTTCCCCTTTGTCTGCTTCTTCTGAGGGGAGAGTTCATTCCATCCCCCAAGTTCATTGACCATCAGCTGGCCCAATTAATAGATACCTGATTCAGTTTAACTTCCATAAAAACATGATTTCTTGACCATTTTACAGAACTATGGAGAGAATGATAAAATAAGTTAAACTCTGGCCTAGACACACACAGGAAGCATCACCAGCCTAGTGTTAGACTTGAACCTGGAGGACTTGATTCCATTTTACATGTTTTAATGCCATTGAGCCAAATCCTCAGCTGGTGCAAATGAGTGTAGCTCTGTTGAAGTTAATGCTGACAAGAAGTGTTGCCATTCTGCTCCCTGCTCGTCTTGGACACGTGTCCCTCATATGTAGGATTAACTGAGTCTGCACAACACCTGTTGGTGGTGATTTTGTCTGTTTATGGATATTAATAAAATACAATGAAAAGTAGAAAAAGATGAATGACTTACAGCTTGCATGTGTTTCCAAATTCCCCATGCTTTGCGGGCTCTCGGATAGGTTAATGCAGTTTTACATCTTGCCAAAGTGGAAAGATTGGTCAGTACTACATAGACAAATACTTTGCCATGTACGTGGAGTTAGAAGGTCTGATTCTCTCCTCAATTAAACTGGAGGAAATTGAGAGTAATTCTGTTGGAGTCCATGAAATTACACCAAGCACCCGTGAGATGTGAATTGGGATTTTTGCATGCCGAATACTTGAAAATGGAGAAATGGAGGAGAGATTTCAGAAGTACTCAGCATTTTCCCAACTTTGCTCTGACGTGGTTGTCCCCTTGATTTGAGTGAGGAGAGCTACACCAATGTGGGGTATGTGTGTTTGCAAATCCCCCCATAAAGCTTAAAAAAAGCATAGATACATAACACCATTACCAACTTGAATATTTATACAGCAGGTAATAGTCAGGTTGGAGCATCTGGTTACCATCTATTTTGTATCCTAAATGACTACTGAGTGAGGAGGTTTTCCTGTCCTATTTCCAGAGTGTGGAAGAGGGCCTGCATGTATGTGATTTTGTGCTGGGCTACTGGGGGAACATAGTGACTGCAATTAATACTAGAAAAGACGTTAAGGCAGGAATAAGGAGCATGTTGCATGCTGCTGAAATTTGCTGATGATAAAATGCTGAGGAGTTACCAGGGCAGTGTCTGAGTAGACAAAAAGCACGCATGAGATGGCGCTGTGCAAGCCACCTGCGCGATACAGAAATGTGCAGAGAAGGGTCTGAACCATATTCGAATGCCACTGAAATGATGGATGCCAAAAGGGTGTACTGCCTTTTCTCTGATGATGAGGCTGGTTCAGGTGCAATGGCCTAACTTGGATGTGTCTAAAGCTTTTTGTGCACAAATTAGATAATCACACAACAGTGACCAATACATAACATACAAACACCAGGGTCATTTGCAGGGACCTTGAGTTCCCAAATTGCAGATGTTCCACTTGAGCTCAGAGCACTGCATGCTGTGCATATGTAGTGAGCTGTTACTGGCATCCACACTAGAAGAAGAGACCGTCACAATCACTTGGCCAATTTATTAGAGTGGCACATTGAGCAGCTAGTGAGCAGCAGTTACCTGATTTGTGCATGTGTCCATGTGCACAAAGACAGCTTCTTACTTAGAGAAATTGATACATTAGAGGCTTTATGGGTTCCCCTTTAGAGACCTGTTCCCTACTGTTTGATGATATATGGGGATGACCATTCATTCAGATGGGTACCGTGATGCTCTAGATATAAATGCTGTTTTTCCGATAATAGAATTGCACGTTGAGATGCTGGGCCTGGATTCTCTGCTGGCATGAATGGATGGGTAATCAGTGGCGCTCGATCCATTTACCCCAGCGCTGACTCAGGCCCATGATTGTCATTGCAGTTCAGCTCTAGTGGGGGAAGAGGAGAAACCCATAGTGCAGAATGATGTATGCAAACTCAATGGTGAAGAATTGAGGAAGGGAAACTCCATTTGGGGAGCATTGTTTCCTTTGCATTTAATTATCCGGCTGGGAATGTTTTCCTGGATTTTTTTTTCAGGGGGTGGTAATTTTTCTTATAACTGATCTTTGTTTGTTTTTAAAGATCTTACTCATATTTATCAAGTGGGTTTGGGGGGTTTAAATGAGACAAGTAAGTGTGTGTGTGTGTGTGTGTGTGTGTGTGTGTAAATAAATGTGGTAAATTGCTGCTTCTTGACACACACTTTACCATATTTACTTTCTCTCTCTCTCACACACACACACACACACACACACACACACACACACACACACACACACACACACACACACACACACACACCATTGCTTTGTTGGCTGAACTAGCATTTGTGCTACGTCAGGCCTGGAATGTATTGTTAGTGTTATGTTTTAGTGTATAGCAGCACTAAATATTTTATCTTGTTGGCAAGCAGCGTTGTTGCAGAAGATTTAAAGTTCAAAGTGAGCTCCACTAAAATGCCTTTAATATAAAAAGAAAGAGTTTGGGGGTTGAAGATGTAAGAATTACTAGATTCCCCGCTGGAAAGATTTCATAGAAGGATTGTTATCCACTGAGACTCAAGGCTTCTATTTGACCTCCTGCTGACATCGCTAAACAAGATTTGTAGGATGTTTTAAAGCACTAAAAAATAGAAGCCGTGCTGCCAGAGGATCACTGTACACCATAAGATTCACAGCTGTGTTTTTCTAAGTGACACACTTAGACGGTGTTAAGCACTCTCTGAAAATGTTCTCTGACTCCCAATTCCAGGGACAGGGAGTCAGACTAGCCACTTAATTTTTTTTCAGTGCTTAGACATGCTTGTTTGCTTTTGCTGTAATTTATTCTGATCTGTTGCTAGTTAGGGAGCTCTTTTGTGGGGAAAAAAGACAAGGTTGCCACTTTAAAATGTCTCTTCTTGGTGCACTGTACATTGGGGGGCAAATCAAACGATCCTGGGAAGAAGCCTCAATAGCCAGTTGTAAGAGGCACAGGAATATCCAACCACCCGCTAATTAAGACTGGCTCTTGACAGCCAAGCAAAGTAACATAATTTGTCACGGAAGTGATGAACAGAGCAAGAGCCAGAAAAGAGCAGTGCAGCAAGTGCTGTGTGGCAAACTCTGCTACTTACCTTGCAGCCCTGGAGGCTCCATGGGGCTAGAGGAGAGAGGCTTTAGAATAACCTCATGGGGAACGCACGTCCCCAGTGCCTGTTACAGACATCAGTGGCGAGCAGGCTTCCTGTTGGTGTAGAATAGATAGTCAGAGGAACAGGGGAGAGAACTGCCGGTACACAGTCTCTTACATCACTGAACAGTGATGCAGGAGCAGAAGTGGGGTTACTGTGGTATGGGTCGTGAAGCAGTCTTGATACGCTGTGTGGGAGAAGGCACAGAAGTCCTCTGTCACTGCAGACTTCCTGTGGAGCATCCCTGAACTTGGTTGCTCCGGTAGGGGTCAGAAGGGCTTCAGGGACAGACTTAGGCTTCTTTTCAGATATTGAAGTATCCCAAGTATTTCTGAAGTTCAGAGACCTGGCAGCTGTGATGCACAACAGTGTTGCAGTGGGACTGAAGTTCCTTTGGCTTAAATTAACTAAGCAAACGGATACTAGATACTATTCAGCTGGAGTCAGTCTACCCTCAGAGTTGGTATTGAACCAGTGCCTCATCCTGTTAGGGGATGCTGTGTTGCCGATACAGCCTTATTTAGGATGGGACATGTAAGTGAGCTTTTGACCGCGGATGGAAATGTCTCTCTGGCACTAAAGTGATTCTTCTGTGTGTAGAGTCGAAGGGTATGTCCGCACTCCACACCACTGGCAGTGGCGCATAGGGTACGTGTAGCTACAGCCGCAGTGAAATGCAGGCTGTGAGTGTTGACAATTCCTTGGGTAGCTACGCAGGGCAGTGAGAGACTCTGGTGGAAGGAGGCATGGGGAATGCAGGATAGACAGGAGAGGTGCTGCTTGGGGGTGTCTAGAGTATATACCCTAGGGTTCAGGTGTGTCTTCACTTGCCTAAGCTATGCCTCCCCATCTGCATGGCTGCTTATACCTGTCCTAGGGGGGCGTGCAGTGTATGTACTCTGGGCAGTACTGGTAAGGACTGTGCTGTGTAGACTCATCTTAAGATATGGAGGGTAAGGACTATGTGTTTTGAAAATAGAGTTTCTGTTCTGATGGCTCCCTCAATATAAATAACATACAACAGTACTGCTATCTGTTTGCAGTTGTTTTGGGATCCATCTGGAAGAGAAATGCCACAGACATACAATATTACTAAACGGATTAGGCATTATATATGAAATCTAAACCAGCTAATAGTTTAGGGGTCTCTAGTACTGAGGTCTACCTTCCAGTGTTGGGTGAGGGGTGGGGAGAAAATCCGTCCATTTATTCCATACAATGATGAACTTATGATGTGGAGGCTGGTTGAGATGTAACCAGGCAAACAAATTAATAGATTGTGTTCCCTGATCAAGGGAATGCTTGGTGCTGCTAAATGCAGTCTGCCCCATGCACTGTAGATGAGAATTTGTCTACTGGAAAAACAGGGAATAGCCCACAAACAAGACTTGTTAAGTTCTTATTGCTAATGGATGAACAAGTTCATTTCTGGGTGTCTTACGACTTTGTTCCTGTTCCCATTCATCTCGGCTCATTCTGTCTTTTGTTGGCACACTAAACAGAACTAATTTCTGTTTCACTGAGTTTGTGAACATTCATTTTTTTTAATGAACAGGTAGAAATCTGACTGAGACGGAGGTTACAATGAGGAGCATGAGTAATCCAGGCCCTTGTTCGCTGCAGAACATCTGTGATTAAATGCTGTAAGGCAGGAAAGGTCAGTCCCAGGACAAGTGTGTAAGCTCAGGCTGAGAACTTCGCACAGGTGCACGTTTGAACTTCATTCCGGCCATGTGGGGAGGCACCTTTTCTGCAGAAAGCAATTGGAGACATCCTTCTGCAGCAGGAGGAATGTGACTCAAACTGTAGATCTAGGTGAACTCAAGGGTAGTTAATAAACCAATTACCAGTTTAAGCAGATACTGACTTTGGTAAGTACCCAGAGTTACAGATGCTTTCACGGTTCTATGGTGTTGAGAGAATCTTATTCCCTCTGCTATTTTCCATGGATAAGCAAAGTCAGTTGTTATAAGTTGACCAATGGCATGTGTGTATGTGGTTTTTTAAAATGCACCAAAAAAGCTTCCTTTCCTTAATTTTATTATGAGATGATTCAATTTGGGGCAGAAATCCCATGACTATAGAGCTAGGCTTTAGCCTCATGCAGAACACTGTGACTGCATGGGACCTCTGAACAAGGGAAATGAGGCAAGATCTTAACTACGAAAGCTAGAAACAACTTAGGTTGATATGCAGTTTAAATTGCAACCCCTCCTGCTGTTTCTTATTGTGTTACAGAAAAGTGTTTTGGACCTGATCCAAAGCAACTGATGTCAATGGAAGGACTCCCATTGACTTCGAAGGGCATTGGGTCAGGGCTTTCTGTGAGTAGGATGTTTGCTATAAAAAGGTGTTTATAATAACATCCCTTGAGTTTTGTCGGGAGTAAGTTGTCTTAGAGCTAGAGACCAAGGGCTGCTGCAGTGCTGATAGATCAACTGATGCCCAATCCCATTATTACACCAGCTCCGCTGTGTGCATTGAGCATCTTACTCTAGGAAAGAGCCTGTTTGCTTTTCTGGGCACAGAGGGCAGAGACAAGAATGCACTCTGGTTTGAATTGCAGTTGTGTTCCATGCATTTTCAGATGGCTCATTCACAAAACGGTGTAATGGGAGCGCATCATGATGATGAGCCGTATTTGAAATAACATGGCTATGAAATCCAAGCATAAGTGCTGAAAAAGTGGGAGGGGACATTTGTGTTTTGTGTTTGGTTTTGTTTTGTTTAAGGAACATTAAATATACAACCAAGAACTAGAGCTGTGTTTGCTTTGGCAAACAAATACATCCCCAAATGGCTCAAACAAGTTGTAATGCAGAACAAATTGAAGTAGGAGAGGATTTGTCTGAGGCACTTAAAATCAGATTTTATCCTCAGTCTTTTGTATTACCATCTACTCAAAATAAAAATCTTTTGAAATACCCATAGAAAAGCTGAGCAGCCACTGTTCTTGAGTAGCCTTTTACTGCTGTCTAGTACGGTATTGTATTTCTGTCTTACGCTCGCTGCTACAAGGTTGGAACCTGAAACTGTTCTTGTTTTCTCTCTTCTCCCCTGGAAGGCTTGTGAAAATTTGTAATTAAGCAGAGTACAAAGTTGTTACAATTTCTAGCACCGAGGATTCATTTCCAATTTCTCTATCAAAGCAAAATGACAAATACAAAATGCAAGTGCAACCAGATGGACTAACTATATTAGGAGCGCCACATGCATATTTTGTGTCACTTATTAGCATTCATTAAGGCAGACGGGGAGGGGAAATAAGCTTTGCCTACATGTATTAAACGAATAAGGCTGGCACGATTCCAAACCTGCTCTCCTGGATTAATTGTTTTATAACTGCTTTAATTAAAATTGTTCAGTATATGATTAACCTAAAAGTTTTTTAGTTTCCACAAAATTGTTGAACAAATGAGACATTAATATTTTACATTAAACATGGAGAGCTTGCCTCAGTTTGCTAAAGTGCTTGCTTACTGTGATTGTGAAGCAAATGGTATTATGAAAAGAGCTTGGTTTTACCCACTTTAGGGGGGCCTGCGATTGGTTCTCGTAATGGCCCACTGTGATGAAGGACTTGTGCTTGAGTTCTCCATTATGATGTAAATTTGGTAGAGAGCCATGTAAGTGTTTGTATAGTAAATTTCTCTCCTCAGAATGACAGCTTAGGCTTGGACCACTGTTGTAAATTGTTACAATGAGGAGGTTAACAATGCGGCATTAAGGCAGGCATAATAGATTTATGACATTGCTTTATACTATCCGCCGCCTTGGGGGTGTTGTGCAGCACATTCGGTTCTTGGAAGTTGAAGGGTCACTATGGGAACTGTGCCATTAACACTGCAAGTGTGCACTGCCTTTCTGTTTAAAAGGAGTCATAGTCATGTGACCTGGTTGAAAATTCTGAGAGGCAAACATTGCAGGCTCCAAGGTATCTGAACGCTGCCTACTAATTCTACCGAAATTTCATAGCACCTCACATAGGACTTCAACGTACTATTCATCTTCCTGTGCGAAGATGTCACCCAAGCATCCAGACTATCAACTGGGAGTAGAAATGGAGATTGAGGGTTGGAGAAGTGGTGGTGGTGTTCCCCCCTGGTTCCTCCTACCATTTTAATGTTAAGATCTGGTAGCATATTTAATCTGAGGACCTCACAGTGCTTCCTAATTACCCCCTCCCCCCCACAGCGTCCCAGTGAAGTTGTTGCATCTGTTTCTCAGATAGGTAAACTGAGGAAGAGAGCAAAGCAGTGGCTTGTCTTGCATTGCAGAGCGGGAGGAGATGCCAGGAGTCTAGGCCAGAGGTAGGCAACCTATGGCACGGGTGCCAAAGGCAGCATGCAAACTGATTTTTTCAGTGGCACTTATATTGCCTGGGTCCAGGCCACTGGTCCGGGGGGGCTCTGCATTTTAATTTAGTTTAAAATGAATTTTCCTAAACATTTTAAAAACCTTATTTACTTTACATACAATAGTTTAGTTATATATTATAGACTGATAGAAAGAGACCTTCTAAAAAGGTTAAAATGTGTTACTGGCACATGAAACCTTAAATTGGAGTGAATAAATGAAGACTTGGCACACCACTTCCAAAAGGTTGCCGACCCCTGCTCTAGGCATTTTCACTGTGGTCATTACTTTAGTGTACTGAGTGTCTTTGCCAGAGTCCTATCCCCTTTCTCTAACTGCTGTACCACACTGCCTTGTGTATGTAGTTGGTTGCAAGACGTTTTTTATAAACTGGTCAATTACATGTATACTGCAAAGGGAATTGAGTGTTTCCAGATGGTGTACCTTTATAAATGGGCTACAAATGCCACAAGAGAAACATAGCTAAGTGAGCCATGGTACCGAGTACAATTTGCACTTTTTACAGGGAAGAGTGGAACGTGTTTGGCAAAGAAATGCTAGACACTGTGACCTCCAGTCTGTTAACTTCAGAGCAGCTGTCCTGAAAGCCTAAGATGCTCTTAAGTCTCGAGGTGCAGAACACCTTTGGGATGGAATGTAGCAGCTGTTGAGTTTAGGCAGAAAGAATCAGATTACCTGGGTTGGAATTTGGCCAGGGCAAGGGTTAATTCACGTGCTCTTAGGAAAAATGCCATGGGGTCTTTGGAACCACAAGAGGCCAGTGCCTTTTCTTTTACACATCTCCTCTGAAAGGTGTAGCTTCCCTGTGCTCTGCCCACTCCCCACCCTCCACAATGCCTAGGAAGGTGTTGGTTCAGTAAAGCTAGAGAAGAAAGACCACTGTGTGAAGTACTGATTCATCAGCAGCGCCGCTTGCAGCATCTGAGAGATCTCTCATGCACATTCTGACCCTGCTTAGCTTGTGAAATCTGGCAGGATCACAGTCCAAGGTGATAAGGCTGCTGGGTGTGTGCATGTTAGGGGATTGATGGTTTCCTGTGATATGGAAAGCCCTTGACCTGTGCAATTGCTTGCTGAATTGTTCCCTTATGTTTGATTAAAGTGTTTAATACAGCATCCTTCCTTTTAAAGTTGGTGAGGATGTGGAGTAAAACCCTGGCCTCCCTGAAGTCTGTGGCAAAACTCCAATTGACTTCAATGAGGCCAGGATCTCACCCACAGGCTTGACTCATTCAGATCCTGACATTTGGAAACGCTGGGTGCCTGATGCTCCCCCTGCCTTCAGTGGGCGCTGTGAGCGCTCAGCGTCTCTGCAGATCTAGCTCCAGGACTTGGAGCATGAGAGGCGAGTGGCCTGAAGGAAAGGGTGCCCGTTCCATTCTTAGAGTACAGCCTTTGCTTGGGCTGCAGTGAGAAGTGTCAGGTTTATATGAAGTTGTGTGCTGACTGTAATCCTTTCAAATGCAGCTCTAGAGACCCCTTGTTGATTAGAGAATGGGAGAAAACAAGGTGGAAGAAACCAGTTGAGGATATTGTCAACATGGGTAAAACTCAAGTGGACTTGCGGAATCACAAAGTGTTACTATAACTGGACATTAATGAGCAAGGCCTCGTGTGGTAGCCAGGTCATTGAGGAGTCATCTATGGCCATGTCTACACTACAAATTGTGTCAGCAAAACTAATGTCACTTGGAGTATGAACATTCTACTCTCCTAGCGACTTGAGTTACACCGACATAAGCACTCATGTGCACGGTGCTATATCTTCAGGAGAGCTTCTCCCACCCATATAGTTTATGCTGCATGCGGAGGTGGGTTTTTAGGCTGACAGGAGAGCTCTCTCTCATGTCAGCGTAGGGCATCTTCACCGGATGCATTGGAGTGGTACTGCTGTATGCATAGATGTGGCCTAAGAGAGGAGGAACTAAGTGACAATGTCAAAAAGGAAGGATTTAAACTGGATCAGAAGATGGGTTAATAGTTTGGCTTTCAGATCCCACGACCAATCAATATGTAGTACTACAAACTCGTTTCTTTGTCTTCTGTCTCAGCTTTGTGTTTATCTGCCCTCTATGAAAGGGGTCATCTTTAGCCCTGCAGGCTGAAGCTGGGGTTTTCTAAGGTGTATCTGGGAGTCATGTGCCCAAATCCCACTGAATTTCAATGGGATGGAGGCACCTACCGCTGTTTTGCTGAGAAAATCCTACCCTGAAGTCGTCTTTTTCTGCAGAACGGGATCAGCGTGGCTAGTGGCAATGTGGGCTTCCCTCTATGGGCTAAGATGATAGACATTTTTAGATGGGTTCATTCTTTGTGCCCCTTCAGCTCACAGCTTCCCTTGAGGAACGATGAGGAGTTGTGATGTGGTCCTTGTGTCCAGCAGGAAATGAACTGAGATCATCAAACTTGTTTCACTCATGCCTGCAAGCAGTTACAACAGGGTCACAATTCTACTAATTGAGGTTGGCCTGAGACCAGCAACCTAGACATGACTTTAACTCTTCTGCAATTCATAGACTAGACTATTAGGGTTGGAAGGGACCTCAGGAGGTCATCTAGTCCAACCCCCTGCTCCAAGCAGGACCAATCCCCAGATTTTTAACCCAGTTCCCTTAATGGCCCCCTCAAGGATTGAACTCACAACCCTGGGTTTAGTAGGCCAATGCTCAAACCCCTGAGCTATCCCTCCCCCAATTGCCCTTAGCTGTTGAGTACTCTGTTGTTAGGCCTTTCTTTGTGGGGTGGGGAGAGGGTTGGTTGAAATAGGGTGACTAGATGTGCCGATTTTTATAGGGACAGTCCCAATTTGTGGGTTTCTTTCTTATATAGGCTCCTGTTTACCCCCTACCCCCGTCCTGATTTTTCACATTTGCTGTCTGGTCATCCTAGGTTGAAATAATGAATTTGGGGCAGCTGCATTTCAGGTTTGATTCTCGGTGATTTTCCAATTCCAATAGCACCTTTGTTTGTTAAAACAGAAGGACCATAACATTTGCTCTCAAGAGATGGTACTGCCCTCTCTGTGTAATACTGGAATTCCTCTAAACAGAAGAGCCATGCCATAAAGCTGTCATTGTCATTTGACAAATATTCGCTGCATCATTATTAAAACTTGAAATGGGGTGAAGTTAGCAAGATTGCTAGCGGGTGAAACAGGTTTGTTTTCAGTGGAGAGAGGAGAAACCTCTACTACTACTTTTACTACGTTTATACAGGCTCATTCTATCTTGTGTTCAGGCAGAGCTAGAGAAGAGCCATAACTAGTGGTTATTTTGGGGAAAGGAATTTTAAGAA
Source organism: Gopherus flavomarginatus (assembly GCF_025201925.1). NCBI lineage: Eukaryota > Metazoa > Chordata > Testudines > Testudinidae > Gopherus > Gopherus flavomarginatus. The sequence continues at coordinate 10,935,204 of NC_066635.1, forward strand.
GATGCACATGAATCTCTCCCTTTGTAAATGTTACATTAGTTGGTATTAAATGTACACACATCTCCAAACCATAATTTCACAATGGTAAGAAACTGAATAAGGCCAGGATTTATCAAATGAGCTCGAGGATTAGCTGCCCGTTTCAATGGGAAGTGAGCCCTTAGGCTTCACTGATAACTTTGGTGTAAATTAATGTCTGGTAGGTGTGTATTACATGTCTGCTCTATGGGAATATTGCATTTCTCCGTGCTTCCATATGACAAGTAATAAAGTATATTGTGTGGTTGAACAGCATATGTGAAAACCAGGCCACTTCTCTAGCTCTCAAGGCCCTAACATGATAGCCTCCAGGGCCTTGAATCACTCCCTAACTAAAGTTAGATACCCATGTGGGAAAATGTTGCAATAATATTTAGATCTTTCAGGGCACCTGTAGGGAGTTCTGATGACTTGCTAACATTGTGGGTGCCAAATCCCAGCCCTCCCCACACCATGGCATGGTGCTGTGGATTCTATGGAAGGAGGAAGGAAAGAATCCTTCTTTCCTTCCTGGAACACAAAACAGCAGCTGAGCCATACCATGGCCACTACTGCATCTCTGAGACTACAGAAGCCCTCTCAGCTGCTGCCTCCCTGTTCTCTAAAGGGCAATAGCAGAGGTAGTGAATCCACTGACTGATTCACTCCAGCTCCACCCCACCTGCTGTTTGCGCTGTAGAGCCTGGCTGGAGAGAGACCCTATGGATTCTGGCTCTGGGGTGGATAGTCCCCACTTACATCGGCCTCAGAAATAAGGTGCTTTCACAATCTTCCTTCATGCTATAGGATCTCACCATTTTAAATCTATCCAGGACACCTCTGGATATATCTTGCTGGGGTTAAACCCATGGCTGGTCCATGCCAGCTGATGTGGGCTCAAACTAAGGGGCAGTTGAATTGTGATGTAGACCTTCAACCTTGGTTTGGAGCCTGGGCTCTAGGACCCTGCAAGGTGGCAGGGGGTCCCAGAGCTCAGGTTGCAGCCTGAATCCAAGGGTCAACATCACAGTTAAACTGAGCCCAAGTCAGCTGGCATGGACCAGCCGTGGGATTTTAGTTGCAGTGTAGACATGCTTCTATCCTCTTTTAGTCACGGAGGATGGGATTTTGCCTTAGGGCTTTGCTTTGCTGTTAAAGGTAAAAATCTTTGTCCCTGATCCCATCTTGTGAAAAGCTATAGTAGAAGGGAGCTGCCTATAAAATGAACACAAACACCAGATGGATTTCTTCAGAGGGAAACTGTTCTGATGGAACTAGTGGAGAGTCTGATGTGAAATGTGACAGGCTAGGTTCTGGTGGGATGAACACTGAAAGCACTGGCCTTCCTCTGTCCCATGAGCCCACATGGAAACCTGTTTGTCCAGGGTCCATCAAGGTGACTTACCTGAAGGCTATACAAGCCAGAACAGTGGGAAGTGCTGCATTAAACATAAGGCAGGCTCCTCTGAGTGGTGTTTTTCAGTTCATTGGCTATCCCCTCTAGCTGTGACACAGATCCATGTTGGGCTCATGTACTGCGAGTTCAAACAAGTGTGCTGGTTGCTTGACCATAAAGAGGAGACTAGGAAGCAATCACTCCTCCTGCTGGAGCAGTGTTCTGTAGGGTACCCCCCTCCCCCAGAGTGATTGCCCCACTCAATAATTGGGACATTAGCACAGCACTTATTACTGAGGGATTTCAGTGGTTCATGGGCTGAAGGTGTTGCAACAGGTATCTGTGCTGGCAGTCAGCCCTAGATGACTCAGTTTACCCATGGGGAACTGTGGCATTTTCAAGGGTCCCAGGAGAACAACTGACAGCTCCCAGCATGATATTCATTATATGTAATTACTCTGAGTCCCTGCCATACAGCCATGGCTGATGTGGGGACGTACATCTCTATTTTTTTTGTAGCATATCTTGCTGCACAGGCCCCTAATTAGCTTGGGACTCACTACCTGTGCCTTTTTTTACATGCCCTTTATTTATAATTTACAGGAATACTTTTAATAGTTATGTCTCCATATATTACATTGTCTCATAGAACTGGAAGGGACCCTGAAAGGTCATTGAGTCCAGCCCCCTGCCTTCACTAGCAGGACCAAGTACTGATTTTGCCCCAGATCCCTAGGTGGCCCCCTCAAGGATTGAACTCGCAACCCTGGGTTTAGCAGGCCAGTGCTCAAACCACTGACCTATCCCTCCCTCCATGTCTGTGTACAGTATCTCAGTGTTAAGAATGTTTTGTGCACTGGCAGCCCTAGAGCAGAGGTTGGAGACAGGACTGAGCAGCATGGTGTGAGTTTGTGTAAAGTTGTCAAGTTTATGTATGAGAATCTTCAGCTATGGAACAAACATAAGTGTGAAGTTGTAACCTGTTGGGGGGTGTGTGTGGGGGTGATCTAAAAGTTGCCCTTTATGCCTAGTCTGTTGCAGCCCCAGCTGGAGTGGCTGTAGAGAATCATGCGTTTAACTGTGGCGGTCATTGATTCAATCCCCTCAGTGCATTGGTGAAGTACAGAGACTAAGGAGAAAGGAGAAACTGTAGTGAGATGGTAGAACCTAGAGCTGTCCACGTCCACTTCCACTGCTAAATGTGTTAGCTTGGATTTGGTGCAGGGTAAATCCAAACCACTTCTTAACTTTCATGAATTGTTTGTTTTGTACTTGATAAGTTGGTCAGTGTAGTAGCTGGAAGTAAAAATGAATGAACCATGATGGATTGAGATAATAAGACCGAGATGATCCAAGTGTTGTATGTTGGAGTTGTGTGTTTTTATTTATTTAGCCATGGGTGGTTCACTGAGCAGGTTCAACAGGTCAACACTGACTTTCCTCCAGATTTTGCTGACTTCAGGTGCCCAAGAGCTGCCAATGCATTTCTAGGATGTTTCAAATAATCAGGACAATAAATATCAACCAGTAAGAACATCTGAACACTGGCATTCACGTGGCCAGGGAGGATGACATTTTAGCCTCATCTTCAATGTACTATAACAAAGGACTGTGCTATTGGCCTGTTGAGCCTGATTTTGTTCTTGCATCTGTGTAAATCAGGAGTAACCTATAGTAGCGTAAGGGAGAGCAGAATTGGACCCATGGTCTATTAGGGAGGAAAGCCGGTAAATCTTCTTTTGGCAACACTTCCTCCTGTCTTTTCTTTTCTTTTCCCCAATCCTGATGTGACTGATATCATGGAAAATACATCCATATTGAAGGAATTTAACTGGAACATCAGGCTGAGTGTAACTTGGGCTTTATTTTATGGTGATCTGAGGGAAGTAACTTGTCTTATTTACGAGTCAGCCTGCTTTGTAGATAGATGTGATCATGCGTTATATTCAGTAATTAAACCAGCTGTCCTGAAAAAGCTCCAATGGCTACAAAATGAAGTTGACCATCTTCTTAGCAACTCCACAAGCAGTTCATGAACTCGTCCTGGTGCTAAGCCCTCTGCACTGGGATCCGACTGAACAGAGTCCAGTTCCAGGACTCTGTCCTGATGTTTCAAAGCCTGCTTGAGTTTGGTCTTAGCTATAGGGGAGATGGCCTTTTCCTCTGGGATTATGGCCTCCCAGGACAATGATGTTCCAGTGGAACAACCAACTGCTCACCAAGGAGGGAAGGTCGGTGAGTGCTGGCAACAGAACTTAAACAAAAGCAGGACCTGGGAACTCGTTGCAATGGCTACGAAGACCCAGAGCAGTTTAGCATTCAGCTCTGAAAGGAAACTTATTTCTTTGATTTTTGACATTTTCCCAATAACTTCTTAGCGCACACATTCCCAGCACACCAATATACAAAAGACCCCTATAAACTCAAATTATTTCTCCTATATGCTGAGGGAAACAGAACAATGGCAATCTCTATTTTTAAATGCTTGGGACATCTTCAAATACTGCAGTCATGGAGCTTTGTAAGCACGGTGAGATGCGTGGATAGATAGGTAGATAACTTTCTTCTCTTGAATGCGAGTTAAGCTGTGCTAGGTAACCTACCTGACCTGCTCCTCGAGGCCTTTGATAGGAAATCAGGAGCAGGTTATCAGTGTCTCAGCCTTCTCTGGGTTTTTGATGGCTATGGAAAAATGGCTTTTGAAAAACCCCAAACCTGCTAAATAATTCATAGGCTGTATACCAACCAAACACTTACAACAGGATCTTGAGGTAAAGTATAAGGGAGGGATTGATATTGAGCCTTTTTCCCCCATTCAGTGTAATAGTAATAATTCAAACACACATCAATGATGGAATGTTTGAGTGATTTTAAAAATCATACAGTCTGTAATGCCACACAAGTTCTGGAGTCCAAGTCATACCAGTAAATCTGCTTATATTAAGCCAAAAGACTTTTCAAGTTTATAAGTAGTATTCATACTTTGGAGTTAACCTCAAAATACTAATGGAACAAAGTTATCCAGAGATCTGTGAGTATGGTACTGCTGGCTTCATTCAGCCCACTTGAAAAATTATAAATGAGGTGACCCATGTCCTCCGTTTAGTTCCTTTGGTGTCAGTGGAACTATACCAACTTATATCAGCTGAGGATCTGGCCCAAAGTGTTGACAGTTTTTTCTGTGGCAGAACTTAAGATCCCTCTCTCTACTCCAAAGTGTTGAATCTTCATTTGGCCGATGTCATGTGAATATATGATGTGATGTCTGTTGGAAAGGTGCTGTATCTTCATCATTAGTTCACTGTTGCCCTTGGCACACTTATTGGCAGAGAGGCTAGGCCTTGAAGGGCTGTGAAGAACTAATCATTTTGGCTCAAGGTTGAGGCACAGGGAGCAGAGCAGGAGCTTGTGCTGCTGCTTCTACCACCATCTGTTCAGAAACAGCCGCTGTTGTGAACCCATCACTCCAACCTGGTTCCTGTATGCACTGTGTCCCCAGGGACTATGGAGTCCAATTCCAGGTCTCTGCCCTCATAGTCCAAAGCCCTTGGCAGTATTGGCCCTGGCTACCTGAGAGAGAAGTGTCTCCCTTCTGCCTCTCTAATCTGTAGATGGATGGTCTCCAAGCAGTTAATAGTACACATCCCATGAGCAATAGAGCTGTTGACTTAAATGGGCTTTGGATCAGGCTGGTTAGAAAAGGGGGAGTTGTAGGGACTCCTCTGACTCTTGCACCTAAGTGTGATGCATATTAATTTGGATTCCTCTTTCCAAGAGAGTTGAATGAGGTGTGCTGCATCTTCCACGTAGCAGCATCTTATTGAGTTCCTCTTTCTTCAGCCCAGGATCTGTTGTTCTGTTCATTTCGCTCCTAACAGATTTTCATTTCGTTTAGAAATATATAGCATTTTCATTGGCCTCTTGGCTATGAAAGGGATTTAATACATTGGTTTTTTTCCTCTATGCTCACATTTTTATTACTGTCAAAAGCCCTTCTTCATCTCTTTCCCCCCCACCTTTTGAATAATCTCTGCAGATGGTAATGGAGACGGAGTGTAGCGGCAAGCTTGACATTTCTGGTAATAAATATTCAAGTCCATGTAAATTTTAGACTTCCTTTAATGTAAGTTTTAGCAATTGGAGTCTGTTAGCCTTGTAGACAAAACACTATATGGGCAGAGTTTTCCGAAGCTGGACCTGTAGAATATGCCTAGACGAGTACACACAGCCATTTTATTTATGCATGCAGTGGCTAATTTTGTAATGCAAATGAATGTTCTACAATTACAATATGGGCACTTAGGTGCACGAGTAGATAGATGCAGGGTTTGAGCGCAGTCTTGAGCCCCATTAACTTTGAGTTCTCAAACCAGCTCCAGCACATATTTTGGTGACCTTTGGCAAATCATGTAACCAACACTCTGCCTCCCTGTACATAATGGGGGAGGCTAATACTGACTGACCTCACATGGTGTTGAGTTGAATTTGTGTGAGTTTCTGCAACCTTCACACATGCTTGGTAGTATCTTTCAACACAAGAAGTCCCATTGAATCAATGGGACTTGGTATGGAGTAAGACACCACCCTGCTTAATCTGAGGGGATAGGCAGAATCTCGCCCTAAAACTACTGATTTTTTAAAAAGCACTCTGAATCCAGTTTGGCCTCGAATACAAACATTTGCAATAATAAGCCCTTATCACCTCAATAAACAGTTTCCAAGACTTCTAAAAATCGGAATGGAAACGCTTGCCACAAAACAAGTTAAACTTCCTGTTGCTATGTTTGCAACCCACATGTTGCATGACTGAGAATCCATATGTCCTACTGGCTAAACAGTAAATCCAACTAAACTGATTTTTGTTGTCCTGGCTAAGAGACATGAAAAGTAGAGTGGAAACTTTGAAGAGTAAACTGGATTTAAAAATACTTGTGGTTTTAATATTTCAAGGGCATGTTACTAAAACAGTTAGTTTGTCTAAAAAAGATGTTTATCCACTTAGAAGTATATATACACCACACTGTCAACTAGAGGGAAAATAACCTCTGTCTACAGCTAGTCTTGTTTGTTACCTTTTCTGTGTAGCACATATAGAAGATGGTAGTTATCTGTCTTGGGGAGTTAATGCTGTGGGCGTGTGTCAATCCCCTTTGCACACGCAGTATCACAGCCACTAGTGCATACTACTTGTGACATCCAGAGCTTTCCCATGGTACTTTTCTTGAGACATGACTCATTATTTACTGCACTAGTTTAAACATGCCAGGCCATCTGTTGTTAATTTTATAAATGCATTAAATTCCATTCTGGGTTGTTTTTAAGCATGGAGTGTGTGTGTGTTTGTGTGTGTGTGTGTCTATATACATACGGAATAAAACAGCCTTTGCCATCAAAATTTATTATGCCTATATATTTTTTTGAAAAAATCAATATCCGATTTGCAATCTGGAATAGCGTGTGTTTAGCTGGAAGGCCCCAGCCAACTCCTCTTGAAGTCATTACAAAGACATGTGTAGACTTGACTGGATGTTGGATTGAGTCGTCTGAGAAGGCTGCATTGGGGGGTGGTTTATTGTAAGGGACTGGAAATCAGGATTCCTTTGTGCTGTGCTTGGCCTTGCCACAGATTGGCTGTGTGTCACTGGGCAGATCACCTCAGTTCCATTCAACCATCTATAAAATGGGGACTATGCTAGAGCAAGTGACCCAGTGGTCTTGTTGCTATTCAGAGTATGTCAAATGGAGTCTGAAAACCTATCCCAAGTCAGAACTGGAGATCTAGAAAGACGTGCTTAAACAGCCCTGCTTCTCCCCACCAGTCCACTGGGGTGCTGATGATAAACGTGTGCTGAAATACAGCAGAACACTAATTGGGGAAACCCCTCTTCAAACAAATGGAAGCAACTGAGGGCTTTCTCACAGAAGGAGAAAAAGGCAATGCAGGGGAGGGGAGCGGATACAATAAATGAAGAGAGGGGGGAAAAAGGTGACAAATAAAACCACTCAAACTAACCCTTGGGGTTCATTTCACATTGTAGGGAGGGATGGGGTAGGCTGGTTTAAAAGTTGTGGGGGAGGGAGTGTTGGGACCCACCTCCGCGAGGCATGATGGTCTATGGAATTTTGACATGAGGGTGGCGTGTCTAATGGGTGGGTGTTGTGAAAGTGCAGATGTAACTTGCACACAAACTGTTCAGGATGATAGCGGGTTGCTGGTGAAAGGTAAACTCGATAATACTACTAGGCATCTTCTCTGGGTCACTTTAAGTCCAAGCAAGCCTTGCAAATATCAAGCTGCCCTTTCAAAGCATCTTTTGATGCTTGGCTATTTCTCCCACTTGGTTTGTGCCAGAGTGCAGACCTCGTCAGTGTAACAGTTTGTTGCCAGGTTGGTTCCAGAGTGGCTTAGCTCCTCTGGTGCCTTCCACTGAATACAGGATGTTTTTTAAATTGCTGCCTAGTCTAGCTGTGCCCAGAATTGTACTTCCTTTCTCCACTCACTGTTGTGCATTTGGAGCCTCTGGCAATATATTGCCTTTTGTAATATGATAGCTCCCGAGAAGCAAAAGAAATTATGGTCTTCTGTGGCATACATCTACGCTGCAATCCTAGGGTGTGACTGCAGCTTGTGTGGACCTTCCCCAGCTAGCTTTAATCTAGGTTATGCAGATATTGGAGCAATGACATAGTGGCAACACACAGGTTTCAATATGAGCTGTACAAGCCTGTCCGGCACCCTGGATAATTACTTGGATGGCTAGCCTACTCTGGAGCCTGTGCTACCGTGGCTTCCCTGCTCCAATACCTTGGCTAGATCGCAACTCAACATACCCAAGCGTGTTTTAATCAGTCACACCTCAACATGCCCTGCGAACTAGATTAACGCTCTGAGCTGCCCTCTAACGTATGTTTAAAAAAACCAACCCCACCCTGACCTGTATTACGTTGAAGAAGAGACCTGGCTGCGAATGTGGAAATTAGTTTTCTACCTTTTAATTTTTTAAGCTCTACCTGTGGGGTCATTGCTGTGTTTCAGACAGAGGATCCAGCTGATGGCATGCCCCTAGAGCTGGAGCGAAAAATTCTTGCATTCACATGGGTCCAAATTTTCACTTTTGATCTATTTTAGGTTTTTCTGTTTCCCCTATTTCTACTATTTGGGCATCAGTTTTGCTCTTTACCTTTAAATGCGCTCCAGGGCCTTTGATCTGAAGATGTTAAATAATTTATAAATTAGCCTAGAAGCATTCTTATGAGTTATAGGAATGCACATTTTGATACTCGTGTTCCTCTTGCTTACTAACAATGTCGTCATTGCTTACACAGCAGGTGATATGGACTCAAACCAGATTAAATTGTGCTGGATTATCACAGCCAGATGTATGCTGGCTATTTACAAAGGAATTCTGTGTATGCCTGGTCTGGCTTCCCAGAGTTTTGGGAAGGTATTGCACTGAGATTTAGAAGCATTTGAGTTTACTTGTTATCCAGGGGATATTTGTGTGTCACTGTGGGCTGAACAGTCCTTTTGTATTGCGTATCCTACCTTTATGGGAAGCCAGAACAAGGGATGGTCACCTAGAAACCTTTAGATTATATAAAGAAATAAAATGCTGCTGTCTCCCTCTTGGATCTTAACGCTCCCCTCTCTTAGGTTAATTCTGCATATTACCTCTAGGTCCAGTCTCCTATGGTAAGGAAGGAGCAGCTGTCTTTTTACAGTCTGAGGTAGGGTGACAAGATGTCCTGTTTTTAAAGGGACAGTACTGTTTTTTGTGACTTTTTCTTAAATAGGCACCTATTACCCTCCCACCCCAGTCTTGTTTTTTCAGGTGCTTTCTGGTCACCCTAGTCTGAGGGCTTGTCTACACTACCGTGCAGGGTTGATCTAAGATGCGCAACTTCAGCTATGTGAATAGCGTAGCTGAAGTCGACGTACTTAGATCTACGTACTGCGGTGTCGTCACTGTGGTAACACGACAGCTGATGCTCTTCCGTCGACTCTGCTTGCGCTTCCCCTTCCGGTGGAGTACGGGAGTTGACGGGAGAGCACTCAGTGGTCAATTTATCGCATCTATACTGCACATGAAAAATCAACCCCCGCTGGATCAATTGCTGCCCGCCGATCCAGTAGATAGTGTAGACCAGCCCTGAGAAACAGGACAGGTTGGGAAGATTAACTGGTTGATTTACGTCTCAGACATGCATGTTGCTGAATGCTCTGACCTTGACCAAGCAAAACCCTCAAGCATGGGCTTAACTTGAAGCATGTGAGTATTTCTATTGATTTCCAATGGAACTACTTACCTGAGTGAGTACGACTAAGGACATGCTTAAGGGTTTTGCTTGGTCAAGGTCAGAGCATTCAGCAACATGCTGGAAGGGGGACAGTGCACTGCACTTTGCGGGATTAAGCCCTTACACAGTGCTTTGTATTAAGCTGATTTCATTTCAGCAAAAGAATCCATGGGAAAATAGCAACAGTAAATTGATCTAGTAATCAGTTACTTTAATCTGAAAACTTTTTCAAACTTCATAGAAATAGCCAAATAAGTGTAATTCATCTTGTATCTTTCCTCCAATAACACTTGTCTGTGGGGAACGTTTTCAAAAGGGCCGAAGTCTTACTGACTTTCATTTTGACCTGTCTCTCTTGTAAAGTTTTGTATTTTATTATTGTTGCTACAGTTACTTAATATGTATCTGACAGAAAAGGCAAACCGAAAAATGAAACCCTTACTACTTAAGCACCTTTCTCATGAGTATCTTGTTAAACAGTTCTTCTTGTAACATTTTTGTGGCCTGTGGGTTGATCTTGCATCATATGTCTGGTGAAATCTAACAGATATGTCTAAATCAGTTACCTGACTCGTAGTCTAGTAATGGCCATCGTTACTGGACTGAATCTCTTATCCCAAAGGACAGACTAAAGACCTAGTTGGCATATTACAGTATTTAGGAGATTCTCATTAGCCATTCTTCACAATTGAATACACATGTTTGGTTCTGTGGAGCCAACTGTATTTGCATTTGTATTTCTCCCAGCTCATCTCATATCAGTAATTGCAGATGACTTAATGCTTATGGTCTTAAGCAAAATAGTCCCAGATACCAGCACGCAACCTCCTGAGCAACATGGGTGGGATGGCAGGATTTGCTCTGGCTGCCACCATCTTCTCTTTCCGTTGTAATCACTGTTTCCCTGTCCTCTACCTTGATTTTTTTTTTTTTAATTGTCTCTTTGTGAAGTAAGTGGGAGTTTTGACATTCACTTCAGTGGGCCAGGATTTCGCACTCTGCCTCCTAACTAAATCCATCTACTTTAGATAGTTATCTGGCCCTCGTTACTGTAGTAACTTATCCTCACAATACCCTATGACACAGAAGTTCTGTTCCCATTTTTATAGAGGGTGAACTGAGGAACAGACCAAGAGACTTGCTGAAGATGACACAGGAAGTCTGTGAGAGCTGCGAATTGAATCTGGATGTCCCGATTCCCAGGCTAGTGTCCTAACCAGAAGACCACCCTTCCTCTCCCTCCTTCACTTGAAATGGTATCTTCCAGTGTGTCCACTAGTCCCACCTCCACTTTCTGCACACCCGTGTAGCTCTGTGACACATCTGAATGTGGTAAAACGGAAGCAGTTCAGATCTTGAACTATTTTGAGCGTCAGTGTCTATTTCAGAAACTGCTCTGTTTATGAGCCCATTTCAAACTGAACTCTGAAGCAGTTGCTCAGCCCTTGTGCTAAAATAAGGCTCCCACCTGTTCAGGAATGACCGGGGCACTGCTCTTCCAAACCTGTTGAGAACTGTAGGGCTGTAATACTTAGGTCTAATTCTGGTTGTTGGGACTTGGTATGGTTAGTGGCCTGTGATGTGCAGATCATCAGGCTAAGATGATCGGTTGGTCTCTTTTGGCTTTAAACGTAATGATTCTGTGACTGATCTGAGCACTAACTGTGAAGCCCTTGAAGATCCCATCTCGTTAACTTTACATCCAACACCATGTACTCTTGGTAAATATATTTGTTCTCTCCTACATAGGAACAGGTACTATTTTATGTTCGAGTGTTCCATTTTTTTAAGGCACTAGAGGTGTCGGCTGCACCTATAATTTCAAACAAGTTACGCAATCGCTCCTTTCCGATTTGATTCAACATCACCAAATCTGTAAGCATGCACAAAAAGGTGTCGCCTTTGTGGAGGTCTAATGACTGGCAGTACATCTTAACCTGGTGCTTGTACAGTTCTGGAGTCTGATGCTGTAATAAGAGGTAGCCCTACAAAAGCATCCCTTATCTCAGATTTTTGTTTTGATTTGTTACCTGTTAATTCCAGGTATGGAGAGGTGGAGTGGGCAGGGAGAAGCAGTTGAAAAGGAAAGTGTTTGTTTCTCTTCCTCTGAGCAGCAGGTACAGACCACAGTCTGGATGGCCAGGGCTAAAGTCAGCTGTCAACTGTACTCCAGCCTCTTTCAAATATGATTATAAGTTTCAACTGTAGATCCGTGAAATATAATAAAAGCCAGTGGGAGACTATAGTAGGGCTGAATATCCTTTTGCCACTTTTTAAAAAAAAAAAGTTATGCTGTGTTTTGAGAAGCTGTTCGCTGTATGAGAGAGAGGTCATCTGCGTGATAAGGCGAAGCCAGAGCAAGGAAAGATTTGGTATCCTGAAAATGACTATTCATTTCAAAGCTAAATCTTTGAAGTAGTAGGAAACTTGGTTTGGATTAACTCACAGGGGATCAGTACCACAGGATGAAACCATGTGGGACTGTGAATTCTGTGTTCAGCATGGCTGTGCATACATGACTAACCTTGAGTAAGAAAGGGATATGTTAGTATTAGACTGCGTCTCAACTCCCTCAGTATTTTAGGCGTGTTCGGTCCAGGGATTTGGTTGTGGTTAGGTGGTGCACTGCAGTAAGTCATCCATTCTGTGACTACTGGGTCCAAGCCAAAGTTAAAGACCCTGCATCGTAACATCAGAGACTGTTTCAGTAGTTTGTGTGCTAGAGAGCCAGAGACCCTCACAAGGTTTGTCTGGATCCAGCAGCCTCCATATAGAATGATACATGATTTATTAACTGCTTCTGAGTCCTATCTCTTCTCTACCATGACAGATACTTTTGGGCCACCAGCATGCCTTTGAGAGAGGTGTTTTTCCTGGACTCTCCTCCTCTCTCTCATTCTCTTGCATGAATGCTGAGTCCTTTTATTTGTTCTAGGGTTGATGATGTGGGTTTGGATTTAGAAACTCTCTTCCCAAACTAGCAAACCAGAGCAGAGCATCTATGCCGCATGGGCTTCCGTGCAGGCTGTACAGGTCCCCCTGAACCCGGGTATGTACTTGGGTGACTAGCGCAGGCTGCTGTAGCTTCACTGCTGTGGGTACATGAATGAGCTAAATTAAAGCTAACATGAGTATGTCTGCATGAGCTGCAGTCACATCCCATGGTTGCAGTATAAACATACTTTAGTGGTTGGCTCTTGAGATATCTAACGGGACCTGCTGCAGTTGGTTGAGGGGGTTTGGCAGAACTGAACCATGAAGAGAAATATTTCATGGTCTCTTGAGGAATGTAAAGGATATTTTTCTACTCACATTCTTTGTAACCACTCAAATGAGAGCACTTGGGCATCCCTCTGTAGAAATGACTTGGGGGGGCATACTTGCTGCCTCTTGCTCTCAGTCGGTGTGGATTGATGCTGATATGGAGATATATCTATCTCCTAGAACTGGAAAGGACCCCAAAAGGTCGTCGAGTTCAGCCCCCTGCCTTCGCTAGCAGGACCAAGTACTGATTTTGCCCCAGATCCTTAAGTGGCCCCCTCAAGGATTGAACTCTCAACCTTGAGTTTAGCAGGACAATGCTCAAACCACTGAGCTATTCCTCCCCCTGTCAGTCTTCTCTTTATACTGGTGTGGCCTTCACACCCTGTTGCTATTTGTTTTTTGATGAATGATTAATTAGAAAAATAATCATTTGTAAATTGTGAGTGAACCAGACATTTGGCCCCTTCCTGTAGGAAAATTGAGTCTCTGAGCTTTGGTGTAGTTCAAAGCCTGCTCACAAATACAGGAGAATTCCCAGGCTAGTGATGAATTTACATGAAGTTCCCTTTCAGCATTTTAATGACTGTTATGGCTCAGTAACTAATGAAAGATATTAACAAACAGAAGGAGTAAATATTTAACGTTCCTATAGCATTTTTAGCTTATTGCAGCCAGGGTGGTTTTTAGTATTCAGAAGAGAGATGGTTATTGTCCTGATTTACTTATCTTTGCCTTCGAAGGACCAAGGTTGCCAAAAAGATTATGGGATCCTCATCACTAGAGGTTTTTAAGAACAGGTTGGACAAACACCTGTCAGGGATGGTCTCGGCATAGTTGGTTATGCCTTAATGCAGGAGGTTGGACTAGATGACTGCTCAAGGTGCCTTCCAGCCCTACGTGTCTGATTCTACAGTCTTCAAACCAAAATTTTTCTTAGTAAGTGAACAGGTTTTGACTTGGAGAGACACACTGGTGGTGGTTGGGGGTATGCACCGTTTTATGTAGAGGCAATGTTGGGAGAGATTGAGCTGTATAAGCTGCATTTGCTGTCCTCCTTGGGCTCTGATTGGAGGCAATAGTTAAGGTGGTGTTGCTTCCTGGGAACTGGGTGTTGGTGTTGGGCTGAGATACCTGGAAGGAGGGATTGCCTTGCATGCTGTTTGACCATCTCGCTTCAGGGCTGGTATCTGTGTGTAAATAAAGCAAGTTACACTTAGGCTATGTCTACACTATGGACCCTGTTGTGACACAGACAGCTGTACCGCTGCTGCTGTGCGGTCTCCTGTGTAGCTGCTCGATGCTGGTGGGAGAGAGCTCTCATGCTGGCATAATTATACTACCCTCAATGAATGGTGGTAGTTATGTCAGCAGGAGTGTCTCTCGCCGACAAAACACACTCCACACTGGCACTTTTTTTGGTCAGTGAAAGTTGTTAGTCAGGGGAATGTCCTCTTTTTCACACACCTGAAGGACAAACGTTTTTTGCTGACAAAAGTGCTAGTGTAGACACAGGCTCTGAATATACCTATATTTGGTGTCACTGAGTCATCTTTCACTAGGAAACTGACCTGCCTAGGCCTCTGCTCTGCAAAAGTGAGGATAGGAGCAGCAATATGTATTTAGACTCCATGTCTAAATACATATTGCGGGGCACAGACTCTCCAATAAGTTCCTGGACTGCATTGCAGACAACTTTTTATTTCAGAAAGTTGAAAAAGCTACTAGGGGGGAAGCTGTTCTAGACTTGATTTTAACAAATAGGGAGGAACTTGTTGAGAATTTGAAAGTAGAAGGAAGCTTGGGTGAAAGTGATCATGAAATCATAGAGTTTGCAATTCTAAGGAAGGGTAGAAGGGAGTACAGCAGAATAGAGACAATGGATTTCAGGAAGGCAGATTTTGGTAAGCTCAGAGAGCTGATAGGTAAGGTCCCATGGGAATCAAGACTGAGGGGAAAAACAACTGAGGAGAGTTGGCAGTTTTTCAAAGGAACACTATTAAGGGCCCAAAAGCAAGCTATTCTGATGGTTAGGAAAGATAGAAAATGTGGCAAAAGACCACCTTGGCTTAACCACGAGATCTTGCGTGACCTACAAAATAAAAAGGCGTCATATAAAAAATGGAAACTAGGTCAGATTACAAAGGATGTATATAGGCAAATAACACAGGAATGCAGAGGCAAGATTAGAAAAGCAAAGGCACAAAATGAACTCAAACTAGCTATGGGAATAAAGGGAAACAAGAAGACTTTTTATCAATACATTAGAAGCAAGAGGAAGACCAAGGACAGGGTAGGCCCACTGCTCAGTGAGGAGGGGGAAACAGTAACGGGAGACTTGGAAATGGCAGAGATGCTTAATGACTTCTTTGTTTCGGTCTTCACTGAGAAGTCTGAAGGAATGTCTAATATAGTGAATGCTTACGGGAAGAGGGTAGGTTTAGAAGATAAAATAAAAAAAGAGCAAGTAAAAAATCACTTAGAAAAGTTAGATGCCTGCAAGTCACCAGGGGCTGATGAAATGCATCCTAGAATACTCAAGGAGTTAATAGAAGAGGTATCTGAGCCTCTAGCTATTATCTTTGGGAAATCATGGGAGACGGGGGATATTCCAGAAGACTGGAAGGGGGCAAATATAGTGCCCATCTATAAAAAGGGAAATAAAAACAACCCAGGAAACTACAGACCAGTTAGTTTAACTTCTGTGCCAGGGAAGATAATGGAGCAGGTAATTAAAGAAATCATCGGCAAACACTTGGAAGGTGGTAAGGTGATAGGGAATAGCCAGCATGGATTTGTAAAGAACAAATCGTGTCAAACTAATCTGAATGCGTTCTTTGATAGGATAACGAGCCTTGTGGATAAGGGAGAAGCGGTGGATGTGATATACCTAGACTTTAGTAAGGCATTTGATACGGTCTCGCATGATATTCTTATAGATAAACTAGGAAAGTACAATTTAGATGGGGCTACTATAAGGTGGGTGCATAACTGGCTGGATAACCGTACTCAGAGAGTAGTTATTAATGGCTCCCAATCCTGCTGGAAAGGTATAACAAGTGGGGTTCCGCAGGGGTCTGTTTTGGGACCGGTTCTGTTAAATATCTTCATCAACGATTTAGATATTGGCATAGAAAGTATGCTTATTAAGTTTGCGGACGATACCAAACTGGGAGGGATTGCGACTGCTTTGGAGGACAGGGTCAAAATTCAAAATGTTCGGGACAAATTGGAGAAATGGTCTGAGGTAAACAGGATGAAGTTCAATAAAGATAAATGCAAAGTGCTCCACTTAGGAAGGAACAATCAGTTTCACACATACAGAATGGGAAGAGACTGTCTAGGAAGGAGTATGGCAGAAAGAGATCTAGGGGTCACAGTAGACCACAAGCTGAATATGAGTCAACAGTGTGATACTGTTGCAAAAAAAGCAAACGTGATTCTGGGATGCATTAACAGGTGTGTTGTAAACTAGACACGAGAAGTCATTCTTCCGCTTTACTCTGCGCTGGTCAGGCCTCAGCTGGAGTATTGTGTCCAGTTCTGGGCACCGCATTTCAAGAAAGATGTGGAGAAATTGGAGAGGGTCCAGAGAAGAGCAACAAGAATGATTAAAGGTCTTGAGAACATGACCTATGAAGGAAGGCTGAAGGAATTGGGTTTGTTTAGTTTGGAAAAGAGAAGACTGAGAGGGGACATGATAGCAGTTTTCAGGTATCTAAAAGGGTGTCATCAGGAGGAAGGAGAAAACTTGTTCACCTTAGCCTCCAATGATAGAACAAGAAGCTTAAACTGCAGCAAGAGAGATTTAGGTTGGACATTAGGAAAAAGTTTCTAACTGTCAGGGTAGTTAAACACTGGAATAGATTGCCTAGGGAAGTTGTGGAATCTCCATCTCTGTAGATATTTAAGAGTAGGTTAGATAAATGTCTATTAGGGATGGTCTAGACAATATTTGGTCCTGTCATGAGGGCAGGGGACTGGACTCGATGACCTCTCGAGGTCCCTTCCAGTCCTAGAGTCTATGAATCTATGTAAAGAAAATGTTGATTGGAAAAACACTTTCTTGCTATGTACAGTGGCTGCCTTGCTCTTCCTCTCTACTCACCCTCCCCCTCTCTCCTTTTTTCCATTCTAAAACATTAAAAGGGAGTAGATCATATAATGGACTAGTCAAATGACCTACAGTGAAGCTACAGTTGAGTTATAGAAGGAGTTAAAATACCTGTTAAAGCACTAGGTGTTAAAAACTCAAGTTATTTAGTTGATAGACCGCAATGGTGTAATGGGGCCCTTCCTGTAAATATGCATTTGGACAACTTCCTAAGTGTCTGACACCAGTAAACCAGGCGCTAGCTCTTGCCAAGGCTGTAGGCTTCAGCGAAGACCTGACATTCCTGGCTGGAAACCAAACCAGCTCACCTGTATGTTACTTTTGTTCAAAATAAGTATTATTCTTATAAGAATGTGTTTACTGTGTTTAGTCTCTGTAAAATGCTTATAAATTGTTACATTCATCAGTCTGACTCGGAACCTCAGTATTCTATGGTACAAGGAAACATAGAAGTTTTTGTTTTATAATTGTAAAAATGCCTATTTCAAACTTGTGAACTCAGATGTTGCTCAGGGGTGTGAGGGTGGTGGGGGAACCTTGTCCTTGAGCAACATAAGTTACAGCACCAGAAGTGCCAGTGTGGACAGCAGCTGGTTAATTCTGTCAACAGGAGAGCTCTCTCCTATCAGCAGAGAGCAGCTACGTGGGAGATCTTGCCAGAGGTGCTGCTGCATCGGTACAGCTCTGCTGCTGTAAGCTTGCTAGTATAGACATGGTCTAAAAAACCAACAAAACCAAACAAACCAGAGATTCCCCAGGGTCAAGCTGGGTTAAGCCCTGAAAAGACATTAGTTGCTAGCAGATGACTAAATCTGTCTCCTTCAGAATCAGACTGAAACTCATTTGTGTGTATATGCTTGCTTGCTTTTGTTCAACCTGTAAGTAACCCCCCCCCCCCCAGTTAATAATACTGTAGTTAATTATAACGGGTATGGCTACAGGCATTGTCTTTGGTGTGAGATCTGGGGTAAGTGGTTGGTCTCTTGGGACTGGGAGCAGCCTGAATATTTTGCGTGGTGTACTTGGATTTTTTGGAACCATTTATTAAGTTCAGCTTGTCTGGGTGGTGAGGAGAGACTGAGGAGCCCGAACGGACTGTCTGACTCCATGGTAAGACTTACAGTGATCTAGGAGTTAACATTTATAACTGGGTGAAATCTAGTTAGAACATCCCACCAGTTTGGGGGTTTGCCCAGCTTTTGACCATCTGCCTTGAGGTTAGAGAGACAAGGCGGATGATGTAATTTTCTTCTATTGGACCGGCTTTTGTTGGTGAGAAAAACAAGCTTTGGAATCATGCAAAGCTTTTCCTCCAAGGCTGGCGCACTCGGGCAGCATGATAGTTAATACCCATATAAATAAGACTGTTGTGGGTTGGATAGTGATCAGAAGTCATTGCTCTCTGATGGCTGTCCAGCACCCTGTATTTCAATCCTGGTAAACCACTAAAATCCTAGTTGCTACAGTTACAATATTTGGTTTCCTTTGTTGGCAGTCCCAGGATGAATTAGGGCTTAGAGAACAACCATAGCATTCCCAAATTAGGGACTAACTGGGTGGGTAAATTTACCCCCCTGCTCTAGGGCAAAAGACGGCACTTCCTTATGCAGGGCAAACAATGAGATCTTTCCCAAGCATGGAATTTGCTCAAATGTTCTCAATAACATTTGTGCATGTGCACGCAGGGATGTGTGTGGGCGGGCGCGTGGGCGCATGCATGCACAGGGCTGGGCGGATGGGCGTGTGTGTATAAAATACATGTGCATGTGCATATGGAAAATATCAAGAGGGATTAAGTAAATTTTGTGGCCTGTAAACCATGATACTTTTTTTTCTCTTCAGAAAGTGAACATCTTTTGCGAGACTCTACGTATTTTCTTTATAAAATAATGCTTATAAAAAGGAGTGGGAATTCAGCTCGCAGCCTGCTTTTATAGTTGAATTAGGCAGCCTCCCATGTAGTAGATACATTTGGACAGAAGACTGACCTTCTGGCCACCACTATTATGAGCAATGGGGACGGTAAAAATAAGCTCCAAGAAATGATTATATGGGAAAATGGCTGAGTATATTTGCTATCCTTTAGGACAGAGCAGATCCGGTTCCACTATACGCCATCTGACAAGCATGCCCTGGAGATATATCCATTTTATATACGAACACAATATACAATTCAAATGCCATTAGGTTTGGTGAGTAGGAGATGTCCTTCCTTGGCTATGCAAGTCAGCTCTTCAGCATGCATCGGAGGAAAGGAGGAAACTCATACCAGTTTGTCCTTCAGAGAATGACAAATACGTTCTTCCACCGTCGAGGGCCATTATACAGATACAAAGGGTTTACTGTTACGCTATGTAAATCTGGTGGTGGTGTACATTAAATATTATGCTTTGATAGTCATGAGTTGACTTTTTTGCTGAGATATGCATGTAATGTTTGAACGCAACGGGTTCAACTTTGATCTTAAATACATAGCTGCACTTTGCTGCGTGTTCGGGGAAATTGGCCATGGCACTTGGAGGCTAATGCACAGTCCGATTGTTTAAGATGCCTGTGATGCCCCAAAAGATATGACATTAATTTTCAGATACAATAAATGATATTTCAGCCCTGACTGGCTAGATGAAAACTTTTTGTGTCACCAATGCTACATACTGAAATAGGCTGCAGTGTTCGGTTTTAAAAGGGATTTGTTCTTGCAGTCCTTTTTGTGGGAAGGCAGCTTGTACAGTTCTGAATAAGTGTCGATGGCACAGTTTAGTGCAGTGCTGTTTCATCTGTGTGGTACCTCAGATTCCTAATAGTTGACTAGAGATTTGGAACCACAGTCAGTCATCTTATAAATTCCTTTTCCAGGTAGATCCGACAATGAACTTTTTTCTTCCTGTTCCTCTCCATACAACCAGGGTATATCCATGTTCAAATGTCTTTATCACTCACTCTTTTGAATAGATGGTTGTACGGTCTTTTACTTTGAATGCAATGGGATTCAAATGAAAGGCTCCTATCCATGGGGGATTCATAGATCCCAAGGCCGGAAAGGACTGTGTGGCCCTTTAGTCTGACCTCTTGTAGAATGCAGGCCATAGAACCTCCCCAAAAATAGTTCCTAGAGCAGATCTTTTAGGAAAAATGTTCAGGGATGTAGAATCCACCACAACCCTTGGTAAATTTGTTCTAATGGCTAAATATTCCCACCATTTACATCTTGTTTCTGGCGTGGCGCTAGGGAAGAGTTAATCTTTCGGTCCTTGGAAGGTCTATGGCTGGTGGCGCTCAGGAGGCGTCACGTGACTAGGGGCTATGTGACTGCCTCTGGAGACTGTATTGAGTGCTTGAAGCTCAGTCTGAGACGTCAAGGACGGGGAAGAACCAGTTGTGGTGGTCTCCATACGATAGCTGCATGGAGAAAGAGAGCAGCAGTCAGAAGTCCAGTGTGAACATTGGTGGAGGAGCCAAGTGGACTGTAGTGAGCTAGGACAGGGGCAGCAAGGGAGGCCTTTCTAGGGACAGGTGGTGAAACACTGGGGCAAGCCTGACTGTAAAATCCAGGGGCAAGGTCAGAAAGGACTTGGAATAGCAAAGGGTGAACACTCCATTGGTTGATATTAATTATCTGGATCCTGGAGGAGTCGATAATTTCCAACAGCTGTTGTGCCGTGTTCATAGCATAGTAGGACTGGGCGGGACCTCGAAGTCACCTAGTCCAGTCTCCTGCACTCAAGGCAGGTCTAAGCATTTATCTACATCATCCCTGACAGGTGTTTTGTCTATGCTGCTCTTAAAATCGCCAGTGGCGGAAATTCCACAACCTCCCTGTGCAGTTTATTCTAGTGCTTAACCACCCTGACAGGAAGCTTTTCCTAATGTCCAATCAAACCACCCTTTCTGCAATTTATCCTAGCCTGTCCTATCCTCACAGGTTAAAGAGAGCAATTTTTTCTTCCTCCTCCTTGTAACAATCTTTCTGTGTTGAATGAAAGAGGGGAAACTGGAGGCACCAGAGTGTATCCGAGCAGAAACT
The DNA here is from genome assembly GCF_025201925.1 of Gopherus flavomarginatus. NCBI lineage: Eukaryota > Metazoa > Chordata > Testudines > Testudinidae > Gopherus > Gopherus flavomarginatus. The sequence goes on from NC_066635.1 coordinate 10,956,315, forward strand.
GGGTGCAACAACATTGTGATGATGCAGCTGTAAGGTGGCTAACAGTGCAGACCTGGACTGTAACTTTGGAATACACAAGTTCTTATCCTGCCAGATTATAACCCTGACTCTCCCCTCTCTGGCTTTGTGCACATGGTAGCCTCTCACTCAGTCCCCCCTACCCCCCATTAAAATAGAGGACAATATTTTACTTGGTTACTGTACGTTGGTGCTAGGAATTAGTTACCTTCCATAAAGTGATGTGAAGGACAGAAGTGTAACTAGAGTGCTAAACATGATTCTGCTTTTCCATAATAGAGTATATTAGGTTCTGGAGCAGAGAGTTGCCTTTTTTTAAATATAATTGGTGGCTGGAGACAGAATGTTGATGGAGGAGAACCCCTGACTCTGAAATTTGGTAGATCCTTGGTGGTGGCCTTTAAGGCACAAGGTCTCTGTTAACTCACATGGTCAGAAAAAAGCCTAAGTAAAGCAGGGAGAGTATCTGTCGGTATGTGCAGTGGAGACGGTTCTTAGTGTGACCAGACAGCAAATGTGAAAAATCGGGACGGGGTGGGGCATAATAGGAGCCTATATAAGAAAAAGATCCAAAAATAGGCACTGTCTCTATAAAAATCAGGACATATGGTCACCCTAACTGTTCTTGTTAATGGCTCAGCAAAATTTAAAGACTAGAATTAGTCTTCAAAGAGTGCATGGATAACTCAAGCAAAACTTAGTAATAATAACAATAATAAAGATCTCTAAGATCTTTATCGATGAGGTAAGCATTATTATCCCCATTATGGAGATGGGACTGTTTTATTCCCGGCTGTGCCATAGACTTCATATGGGATTTTAGACTAGTCATGCAGACCCCTTTCCCTCAAGAGCAGTGGGATTCCATATTTTTTTGGATTCCAGTCCAGAGTCTGATTGTTTTTAGGACTTAGGCCCTCACAGCTACTGCTAAAGGCAAGGAAACAGTTTTGCATATCACTTAAAATTAGAAGCTAATTTCATTAATGTTGGCCAAGTGCTTTGAGAACCTCTCCTGGAAGTAGGGTGACCAGATGTCCCAATTTTTATAGAGACAGCCCTGATTTTTTTGGGGACTTTCTTATATAGGCTCCTATTACCTTCCCATCCCATTTCCTGATTTTTCCCCCCCACCTTTACTGTCTGGTCACCCTACCTGGAAGACACTGTAATATTTCTAAGCATTGTTACTAAACCCAAGTTCTGATATTCATATTTTCCTATATTTACCATCAGGAACATCCATCTAGAATTAATCAGTTCTTGAAGAGTGGTCCATAACTATTCTTAGTTCTTGATGTCTGTCTCCAGGCCTGCGTAACATTATCCCCTGAAATTGTCCTCTATAATCAATATGAGCTTTTAGAAGCTGTTCCCGCAACCCTGTGTCATGCAAGAATTACTGCATAGGCTTCTTGTAGCATGTTACATGCTTAAAACTCTCTCTACAGATATTAATTGCAGCGACAACCCTGCTTAGTTTTTGAGACTAGGCACCGAGGCAGTGGAAATGGGAATAAACATTTGTTTGTTACTCATAATTGTCATTTGTGCTGTAAGGCCATATCGAAGTCCAGAAAATAAGGCATTAGAATCTGGAACCTGATGTTATGGGTTAGGACTTCCAAAAATACTGTTTTGGCCACCTCCTGGTCCTATTGATGTCAATGGTAAAACTCCCATTGACTTCCATGAGAGCGGAGTTAGGCTATGCTGAGTCCTTTAGAGAATTCCATCCACTTGCCCATAGACTGGGCACAGATTATATAGAAGCAATAAAAGCTTTTCAGCTATGCAATGCTCTAACTTCTGTACTAGAGACTTGTGCATCTCTAGGAGAGCGAAGGGAATACAGTCTTGGTGAGCCATTTGCTCCGTCCCTTCCCTACTGAGACTGCCTATGAGGATAGCTTCTGCAAGGTTGATGTTACTCTCCTTAGAACTGCTTTGAGACCACCAACCCCATTTCACCTACAACACCAAACAGGTTTCTGGTAGTAGCACCTTTGAGGAGTTAGCACTGTGCGTCCCATCCATACCAGTGACCTGGAAGTGAAATGGTGTATCACGTGCATCTCCTGAGCCATCCATTAGCCTGCCGTTGATTGGCATCCTGACTGGAGAGTTAGGAAGCAGAGCTGGGTGGGTAATACATAGCAAATCTATTCAACAGATTTAGTCTTTCCTCCCTTCTGTTTACAATTTTCTGAGAACATCTTCCCGTTCCCTCACCTCCTATGTATCCTTCAAAATAAACCTGAGTGGCACAGCCTTGATGTTAGTGTTTAAAATACATCTGCGTAGACTGAAGTCTGTAGTAAGTCATTGCTGCTTCTAATGCTTTGCCACTTGGCAGACCAAGGACAAAAGCCCTCAGTAGTGAAGATTAAGGTGTGTCTGTAAAACTAATGGGGCAGGTTATCGGGCAGTAACCTACAGGCCTGGCGGTTCTAGTGCAGAAAGTACATTTGTGAGGAAATCTGCAAGACTCCAGGTTGGTCTCTAGGACACATCATTACAAGGCAGTTATTTGTCAGGGGAATCCTTCAATAAATTCTGTCTCAATAAGTTTTCGCATTACCTTGGGATTGCAGCGATGGCCATCTGTCACTAATTATGCAGTTAGTTCTCCTCCTCCTCCTCCTCCTCCTCCTCCTCCTCCTCCTAGGGTTGACACTCTCACTGCTGTGACTATCCCATCAAATGTGCAGAAGTCTAGGGAATGCAAATATTTATTCTCATCTGGGATTTTTCTTTTTTAGACTCTTCATGTTTTGTCTAGTTAGAGAAGAGGTTAGGCCTGGTCTGCATTAGAAAATTAGGTCTGTTTATATATGTCTGTCAGGGGAGTGAAAAATCCTCCAGTTGCTTTGTTAAAGTAATCTAAATCCTTGTATAGAGAGCGTTAGGTCAATGGAAGAGTTCTTCCATCAATCTAGCTACCACTGTTTGGGAGCTGGATTATCTATACTACAAGAGAACCCCTGCTTCCAGCATAGGTAACGTTTACACTGAAGTGCTAAAACTATGCTACTTCAGTGCTGTAGCGTTTTAAGTGTAGACAAGCCTTTAGATTGGTCAGTTGTCTCTAAAGTTAGATTGAGGACTTTGTGGCAAATGTGTTCTCCGGATTGAAAGGAATAAATCCTGTTGCTAATTCAGCATCAGATCCAGACCCACTGAAATCTGAGTCTTTTGGTTCACTTCAGGGCTGTGTAGATATAGCCCTTTCGGTTTGAGCATACTTCAGATTTGGAAATGGTCAATCAACTCAAGTAGGGTTCATAGAATGTCAGGGTTGGAAGGGACCTCAGGAGGTCATATAGTCCAATCCCCTGCTCAAAGCAGGACCAGTCCCCTAAATGGCCCCCTCAGGGATTGAACTCTCAACCCTGGGTTTAGCAGGCCAATGCTCAAACCACTGAGCTATCCCTCCCCCCATGGGTGGGAAAATAAGACTTCTGACCAAGGAGTGAATTAATCCGCTTTTAGGCTCTTAAAGGAAAAAAAGGTCCCTGCACAAAATGTGAAGGGCTGGATCCTGAGCTGATGTAAGTTAACATGGCTCCATTGAAGTCAATAGAACTAAGATGACTGAAACCAGCTGAGGATCTGGCCTGATGGATCTGAGTGAGGAAATTTCCAGGACAACTTTTTTCCCCTTCCTTTTGTGTTACTTTAATCATTTGTAATAGCAGAAAAGTTATGTTAGCAAATTTATTTGCTAGAACATTTGGGGAAAGTAAATGCAGATGGTACAGTCTAGTTGAAATGGACGTGTGTGAGCAATTTTTGCACAGTAATCACCCAGTTCTACTAAATAAAAGCTGCTTCTGTAAATGCAAGAAATTGACATTGTTCAGAAGCCAGGAGGAGTAGAAATCCAAATTAAATAGAACAAAGTCTAATTGAAAGACATTTTAGACCCAGAGCACAATTGTGAATTAAAGCAAACGGAACAATCACTGTCCCCCGTCTCACCTTCCCACTGAGCTCTCATCACCCCCGTGGGAGTTGGCATGCTGGGTACTTTACCCAGTGGTGTGGATGGGCTCCTCCTCCAGAACTGAAGACTTGGTTCCCAAAGCCAATCAGCAACATAGGGATCGAATTTCCTCAGTGCTGTCTAAATAAAATGTTGCTGCAGATGGAATGCTCTCTGGAAGCTGCTCCTGGAGCGGTTCCACCTTTGTATGAAAGCTCCAGTCAGGCATTGTGGAGCGTTCGGTAATGTAACCCTTTGAGTGCCATGCTCCCTAGATATTCAGGAGGAGGGAGAGTTGGGAATGAGCCATTGAAGCATTCCCAAGAGTCACTTGGGAAACTGCGCAATGAGGATCTATGTTCATGAAGCCATACTTTTGCCCTGGTACCAAAAGGAAACCATTTACATTAGGAGACTCAAGAAAGAAAGCAAGAGAACACAGCAAGCAAATCTCAGATCTTCTTTCTTGGTATGAACCATACTAGAGTTGCCATACACCATGCTCTAGTGAGGTTTTCTTGCTGCTTGTACAGTTTATATATGCAGAAAAGGAGAATTTAGAATATTAGAAGATCTGGGCTGGTATCTCACGAGCGTTAACAGTTTTTGGATTAACAAGAATTGTGCACCTGATTCTCTGCTGCCCTGCACCTTCATAGCCATGCCCACCTGCACTACATGGATGCAAAACACACTGCTGAATCAGCATGGTCACATTATACACTCAATCTGAGCAGGTGCAAATAACTGAACCAGATGTGACACAGCAGAGGCTCAAGTTTGCATGGATACAAGGAGCAGTTACATTATTGGACACACTAGCACATTTACCAAGATTTACCAGTTTATGCACCTGTAAAACAGGAATGATCATACTGTGCTGCTTCACAGGGTTGCTGTGAGGATCACTCTATTAGTGTTTGTGAAGTGCCTTGAGATTCTTGGTTGGGAGAAGTTATAAAAGTACGAAGTATTATGATTTCATCAGTACAGCCATATCTTAAATGCATGGAGGAAAATGGGTGGATAGAGAGGTATAAATTTGCCCAAGGGGTGGAATTGTGTCTCTGGCTCTGATTTATGCAGCACTAGGATATTGAGACCACACACCCACCCCCACACACACAAAGAAGTTTTGAAATTTCATTTTGACAATTCGGGGCCATTTCTTGAGTTGGAAATTTTTTTTAAATGACTGTGATGTGACGTCTCCTTCTTCAGATGTGAATTAAGCTGTCTCTCTTTCCCTGAATGCATTAGGTACATGCGGGCACACTGTGTACTGTATGTGTGTCTGTGCATATGCCAACACCTAGGCGTGCCTGCTAGGCGAATTCTTCGCTGGTATATGTTAACTCAAATCCATTGAAGTCAGTGGAGCTGCGCCAGTTGACCTCAATAGAGAACTCAGCCTTTTGCATTGGTATGTGGACATGGCATACATTATAAAGAGCATAGCAGGCACATGTAGAGAAGTACATGTGATTTCTAAACCTGGTTGAAGGTCTTGTATGTGCCCTGGGACATGCAGGCACACTGCAATGTATCTTGCTCTGTCATTGACTACTTTGGAGCATAGATGCGCGGTAACTGATTTTACAAGCTTCGTGGTGGTGATAAGCAGGAACCCTGGGAGCAGGACTGAACTGAGTGACATGCCAGCTCTCTGCTCACTGCTTTGTTAGGAGCTGAAGCCATTATGTCCATCAATAAAACAAAGCACAGCCTTAAATTGGCTGTTCAACTAGTTGGTGCTGTGGTTTGGTCCATGTGCACCAGTACCAATCAGGGAAGGGACATTGGTTGCTCTGTGAGGGGAAATAACCTTCAATAGTGGGCACTAAAGGATACCTTCTGACACTAAGAGCACAGGGAATGTGATGGGAGGAGGGGAGTGCTTAGAGGGCCTGATACAAGATGCAGTGAAGTGGGTGGAAAGATTCCTTCCCCTTTAAAACACATCTGAATGGGGTCACCCTGATATTCTAGAAATGCTGTTCCACAGTACTAGGTTAATTATTAACATTTTTAATGAGGCCTGGAGACTGCTAAAGACTCCTGGACAAGAAAGAGATGTCAGTGTTTTTGAAGTGTCTTTTAGCCGCCTACATGGGAGACAAAATGTTCTATGACCTCGACACTGCCCTGAGAGCCTGACCCTCTTGTCGCTGTGCGTGCATTAACTCCCTAATGGACTCATGTCAGTCCCAAGGAAGGGTCTTTCTGGTCACTTTTTGATAAATTTATGTTTATACAATATCTCAGACTTGGCCATGAGAATGTTTGCTGTAAACATCACTCTGTCCAATGCTTTACATTAATGAGAATAATTTGCATTTATATAGCTCCTTTCATCCCGAAGGAGGCTAGAGTGCCACAGACTAAATACTCACAGCTTCACCACTGAAATGCAAACTTGTTTGCAGTGGATTGAGCCAGCCAGGCAGAAAAACAGTGCAAAGCAACACAGCATAGTTATCTGGAGGTGGGAGGAAGGAGAAATTTTTTGGCAATTGGGTTGAATCTTTATTTTTACAGAGAGCAAAGTAAGATCTTCAGTGCCCATACAGACATGACTGGTTTGCAGAATTTAAGGTCCTTTCTGAAGTATTTGCCACATAGTAAACCTGAGGACCGTAAGTTTTGTCTCTCTCAAAGAGGAAGGGCTAAGTTCAGCTCAAAGAGATTTGAAGTTGTTCCAGGGGATCCAGGTAAGTCTTTTCAGACAGCTAAACACTACTTGCTCTACAGAAGTAAAGCACTGGAATCACTCACTGGAAAAGTTCGAAAAATTAATGATTCTGAGCTTTGAGGTGCTGCTTTTCACCCAGAGGTTTCAAAGCAGTTAGTAGAAGAAATCCATGTTACCCATAGAGCCCTGCGTGCATACAAAACTTATATCTGCAAAAATGATCGGCCGATATCCGTGTTTGTGGAGATGAAATGGATATCCACGGATCTGCAGGGCTCTAGTTAGCTGCATGTTACAGATGAGGAAAAGAAGGCATAGAGAGAAGTAACTTGCCCAAGGTTACCTAGCAGGGAAGTGGCAGTCTGTAATAGATTATAGGTCTGCTGACTTCAAATCAAAACGTCTACCTGCTACATTGAACTCCCTCTCCTCTTTCCCTAGGTGCTGTTTAGCTGTTGCTTGCTCGTCCTTCCAAACCATGTAGCCTACTCATAGCCTTTTTCTGAAAGTGAATTTTAAATATAGGGTGTTGATTGATTTTGATTTTTTTTTTAAAGCATACACTTTAAATGCTACTTGGATTTTCAGGTAGCATTTGTAAACCAGGACGATATTAAGGTATCTTGGTGCATTAATGCACAAGGCCACTTAAAAAATTCATGAAGTAGAGTGGAACTTGGTGTTAGAGATTGGAGTCACCCTAGCTGCAGCTCCTGGAGTCGAGCAGACATTCTGTGATAGTACAGTAATTCTGAAAAAGGAGTCTCCTTGATCTTAGCCATGCTGATTAAGATACTGAGACAAGCTGCCACAGAAGGAGGATCGCTTCATTTGCCTTTTAAGATGCCCTTATTTCACCAGCATTGGTTGTGATGTTACTTGGTTTGGTTTGGGATTAAGTGAGCTGTAGAAAGACACTTGAGTGGTGGAGAAAGCAGAGGTCCCTATGGTTTGTTTAACCTCAAGATGCTTTTAACACTCCAGAACTTGTTCTCCACTGACTGAGCTGGACTCCCATGAACTCCACACCCAGAGCATTAATGGAGGTAAGCTAAGGCACTGTACGCTAAGGTGCAAATTCTGCTGTCAGTCACATGGGTCTGAGACAGACCCTGCCCCTCAGAGCTTGTAATCTGACAGACAAGGCAGAGAAAGGAAGCATTAATATTCCCCTTTAAAGATGGGGAACACAGAGAGAGGACATAACTTGCCTAAAATCCTGTGGAAATCTGTAGCAGAGCTCAGTCAAACCCCTTATCTCCTGAATCCCTCTCCAGTGCCTTAACTACGTGACCATTTTGTCTCTAACAGAGTCTGACTTAGAGGCACTGAGCACCCATAGCTCCTGTTTAAGGCTGCAGGTTGGAGTTGCAGGTGCTCAGCACCTCTGAGAATCAAATACCAGTTGGTTCCCTTTGGGTACCCCAAAATGGAGGCACCCAAAATTAGTGGATTAAATTAGCCTTTACCTCTCCCTAATTTAATTTCTGTGGGCTTTACAGAAGGGGAAAACTAAAGGTACAAAAGACTTATTAGGACATCCAACCCATGTGCTGGGGGTGGTTTAAGGGTTCATATATATTTAGAAAGTACTCCAAGCTCATTTAAATGAAAGGTAAACAATCCAGTGTCAAGATGTATGGCAAGTATGCAGTTGTATGCTGCCATAAAGAGCATAGAGAAATGGAGAATGCTGTAATCTTTGTTCTTCAAGGGAAATTTATTTCTTTGGTATGTGTTACAATGATCTTTAGTATTAAGAACTTTCTGTTTTTTCTTTCTCATCTTTAAATTTACCATCCCCCATCATCATTACACTAAAACCCTTTGTCTTGTCTGCCATCTTTCTGCCTGCTGAAAACCAGTGCAAAATCTTCAGAGCTCATTTGCTGTTTCTCTTTAATCAAGCCATTCTAACTTAAATGTTTAAACTCTTGCTAGGAGGAGGCACATGTTAAAATAGAAGGAAATTGGCAGAGATTTAATGAAACAAATGATTAGAGACTGGAATGATTTACTGAGTTACTCTGTGTGTAAGTGGATGGAGCTATCTACAGAAAGCTCTGCAGGTATTTTAAATCGCTGTCTTTTTTTTTTTTTTAAAAGAAGCTGGATTTAAAGGCCTCGTCTTTTAAGAGAGAGGAAAGTGCAACCAGTACCTCATATTACCCACCAAGCACTGTCCTTTTCTTTCTTTATAAATGCTCCCAAACCACAACGCTGCTTAAGAAAAATTGATTTGTCACTGAATTTGTATGCCTCATCCTTGCAGAAATGTAAATGTTGTTGTCCTGGGCTGTAGTGCTGTCCCTTCAAGCTTGGACTTAATGCGGATCATTATACTTTCCAGAACACGTCTAGGAAAAGAGAAGCAGAGAGCTTGATTTAATAGCCAACAGTTTTTTGCTCTTGTTCATCATTTTGATCTGGACAGGACACTTTATATTTATTACAAATATCCCACTTTTAAAGGGACAAAAGTGACTTAACTTTGAGTCTGTTTACAACTGTTCATGTTAAGCTTTAATTGTGCTATATAGGCACAGTTCACTGCTGGGGATATTGTGGAGCCACTCAGTCTCAAAGAGAGCATTAAAAAAAAAAAGTACATAGGGTCAGATTTGGGCTGCAGTAGGACAGCCTCTTACCTCTCCTCAACGCAGGAAGTCGGTTTCATTGTACAGGACACAAAGCTGCAGGTATCACCACTTGTTAACACTCAATGTTCTTAAGGAGATGTAATGGTTCCACTAGATGTTACAAACTGCAGGCGTGCAGGTAATTCTATGTTCTCTTCCAGTTCTTTTTATTGTCCTTATCCCTATAGAATCTGAGCATCATGTAGAAGCACATTAAGTGACCTGAGTAGCATTTGCCATGTGGGGGTCTCCTATAAGGAAAGCATATGAGAAATAAAACATACACAGAAAAACTGGGTAATATAGTCTTGAGAAAAGAAGACTGAAGGGGGACCTAATAATTGTCCTCAGATGTATTGAGGGCTGTTATAAAGAGGACAGTGATCAGTTGTTCTCCATGTCCACTGAATGTAGGATAAGTAATGGGCTTAATTTGCAGCAAGGGAGATTGAGGTTAGGTGTTAGGGGAAACTTCCTAATTACAAGCATAGCTAAGTTCTGGAAGAGGCTTCCAAGGAAGATTGTGGAATCCTCATCATTGGGGGTTTATAGGAACAGGTTGGAAAATGCCTGTCAGAGATGGTCTAGATCAGGGGTTCTCAACCTTTTTCTTTCTGAGTCCCCTCCCTGCCCCCAATATGCTATAAAAACTCCACAGTCCACCTGTGCCACAACTGGTTTTCTGCATATAAAAGTCAGGGCTGGCATTAGGGGATAGCATGCAGGACAATTGCCTGGGACCCCATGCCACAGGGGGCCCTGTGAAGCAAGTTGCTTTGGCTTCAGCCCTGGGGGTGGGGTTCGGGGCCCTGGGCTTCTAATGCCAGCCCTGCTTGATGGATCCCCTGAAACCTGCTCGTGGCCCCCGAAGTTACCCCAGACCCCTGGCTGAGAACTACTGGTCTAAGCTTACTTGGTCCTGCCTCAGTGCAGGGGGCTAGACTTGATAACTTCTCAAGGTCCCTTCCAGCCCTACATTTCTATGATTCTCCCTTTTTTTTTTTCCTTTTTTTGAACTCCATGGGGCAAAGTATGTGAGGGTCTTTTTAATAATTATGTGTACATTACATTACTATTGTTATAGCAGGAGTCAGCAGACGGTGCTGTTACATACTTGTCCCAGTTACATTACATAGCGTGTTAGCACTGTTGCCTCTGAACAAATGTTGCATTCATTTTGTGATGTGTACTCTTTGAGGAGGACCTGTAGAAGCAGCAGGATTGTTTACTGTCCACCTTAACCTCTGTAACTAGAAGCCAGTTCTTGGCCCATAGTTGCTGCTGGATCCCTCAAGTGTGACCATCTGGTTTAAGGACTGGTACTTTTAGTGTAAACAAAAGTTGCACTAAGAAAATACTCCAGCTTGGCATAACTGATTTCTCCTTCGATAGCAAACAGATTTCCAGGGCCCCAAGATCTGCCGCCAGCATGATTTTATGTTGGCTGTGCTATGCATGTCTGCCTTTCAGGGTGAGGTGAGTGCACCTTGTGGGTGTGGCATCTGCTAATGTGTATTGATATTGACTCTCAGAACCCTTTTTAATAGAGGAGAAGGGAAAGGGCCCACTTAAAAATAAATAAATAAAAAAAATAAAAAAGCACATCTTGTAAAATTGATCCTGTGCAAGGGAGGGGGGCAGTCGGAGGTATGAGTACCCGTTCTGCTCTATTTTCAGAGCTTAATGAGACTTAAGTGGTGAAGAGCCTTGGCCTCTGCACAAGGGTGAATTTCACCCTCTAAAGAATTAGGACTTAATATAGATGAGGGACTAGGAGGGGAGGGCAAACTTGGGGTCTGGGCTACCATGTTATTCCCCTGTAACATTGGCTAAAGTGTGTCAAGTAAGTGCAATTTATTAATCACATTTAGGTCTATTCATGGTCAACTCACCCTTTACAGGTACTGTACTTCTTAAAAATCACTTCAGTTTCCTCAGTAGTGTCACATGCAAATTTTAAAAACTGGCTTCTCTTGCCAATTTATAACTGGTCAATAATATAAGCATCTTGCTCGATACTACACAGATGCGCATCTCTTTTGCACAATGACTCGAGCCAGAAAAGCATTAGAGACTAGGACTATTAATATACCAGACGTGTGCTTTGTGATGGTGCTTAGTGGTATGATGTTGAAGGAAATGACCTCTGATCTTTGGGGTTGCAGTTCAAACCCTAAAGGCAAGCCTTCTGCTGAGTACTTGGCTGAAATTGACTGCCAATTTCTGCAGCTATCAAATGAACATAAACTTGAAACATTGGCAGCCTGGGCTTAAGGAGACATCCAGGAAGTGAGCGACACAGACGCTGAATTATCTCACATCTCTTGGGAGACTAGCGCATCCAGGTCAAGGTTGATTTAACTGGAAGACAATGTAGGGGAAATTCATAATGCATAGCAGCTGCATAGCTGAAAAGGATTTGAGTTGCAGTAGCCACTGAAAAGAAATAGCTCTTTTAAAAAATAAAGAAATTACCCTTTGAAATGTTTCTGCTTTTGTAATAGATTCTGGATGGCTGTTTAAATACTCTAATAATAACCTGCATACAAGGGATCTGCTTGGGAAGTAGTGGAAACCAGTGCTACAGAATTAAAGGCATTTCAGCCCATTGTGCATTTATTTACGCAAAGCAATGAAAGGCTCTAACAAGTTTGCCACTGCCTGATCCTGGACAAGGCCTTCAGGTTACAAATTCCATTTAATGACTCAGGGTTGTGGAGTGAGATGAGTTTTAGAAACTTTTGCTATATAGTTCAGCTGGCATCTGTTTCATGAATAGCTGGGGTTCGATTCCCCGCTGCTTCTCTCCAGCATAAATCAGGTGCCCCTTCACTGAAGTCAGTGCATTACTACACCAGAGTTGGAGTCCCTATTCTTAAAGATGGTTAAGGGGTGGGGGGAAGCGATCTTTGTTTCTATTCAACTGGCCATTCTATGTCTGTGTGAGATTTAATATTACGCAAGTAGCTGAGATGCATCTTGATCTAAAGTCCTTTTTGACTCAACAGTTATTCACTAGGATTTTGCAGCTTATTGTGGATAGTTTTGATTTTTATAGATCTGGTTCAGGATTATCCTCTGTTCAGGTATGTTACTTTAGTCTCTAATCTATGCCTTCTAGCTAGATTTTTCTACTTATTTTTCTGGCAGTGCAAAAGGGATGTAATCTGGCCGACAAAGAATTACCCTAGTGCAGGAGAATGTTTAGCTGATTTAAAGCTAGTGTAGGCTGTAGGAAACTCCTATGCCAGCCCCCTAATCCTGCCCCCCAATAAATAGGGAGTATGGGGGGGGGAGTCAGGCATTATTTCCAGGAGGAAAAGGGTGGGGGGCAGAGTACGGTAGGCTCTCTTTTCCACGTGTCCTACAAAGATGTAAGATCTCCTAAGACTTCTATGCCAGTGGGGTATGTTCAAGTCACCACTTGGCTGCTGTAACGGTTGATGCCTAAGTCACTTGGGCACTTCTGGCAAATCGTGTCCATACTATTTCGTGTTGAAGTGTCAGTGGTGTAATTGTCCACTACCCCATAACCTCATGGCTTGTGTCCTGCCTCTCCCAACCCACACTGGGCAGATGCCTACTATTTTGAAGTTTATTGCCTCAAATGACAGTTATGAAATCTGGCAAAGATACTTCTTCTGTTTTGTTGAATTACTTATGTAAATGGGAAGCCAAGAACTGCAATCATCTGTGCGTTCTTCTTCTAGGGTTCCCGCCTTTTCCAAAATGAAATGCTACTACAAACACTTTCCAGCAGGAGTGAGCATATGAGTGCGGTTGGGGTAGGGGTGACTGTCTCCTGAACTTGAGAGAACCTCTGCTTTGAAATACATTCTGAACAAGTTCTTTATATTTTATTTAACACCTCCCTCCCTTGCATTAACTGTGAGCTTGTTGCCCTAAAATAACCCCAAGGGGCTAGGAATCTTTGCCACAGAAGTTTTGTAAAATTACTTGTAATTCTGTTTTTATTCTAAGGTGTTAAGTAAAATGGGTCAAAACCCTTATTTAACTTCTGGATTTACAAATTAAATTGCTCTTAGCATAGGGACAGTACAGTACTTTATTCTCTTGCCTGGCTATAACACGCTTGCGGACTCAAAGCTAATCCATGGGATCATAGTCCTCTTGTAAAATGTTTATCTAAATGTTTTCACATACTTTTATTGCATCTGTCCTACCAAAACATGATGGATCAAGTTGAGCTCTGGTGTGTGCTCTTGGAACCTTTGTAACTTTGAATAGGAGTTGTATCTGCATATGCCAGAGTAGTGTTTGGCCATGAGACTCATAATTCAGACGACAAACCCTAGCCAATTGCAAATGCACTGTGGAACCTTTTCAATGATACAATTTTATATCCGTTTATTGATTTTTTTCTTTTGTCAAGGACTTGCTCTGAAAATCATGTGGAAAAACAAGACATTTTTCTATCTCCTATTGACAAAAGCACCAACAAAATCAAATTACACAACTCCCCTAATTCCCATAAGTAATTTCCAAATTGTTACATACCTTGCTTCTCTGTTTGCAATTGAATAGCACATTGAGAGACTTAAAGCTTGTCATGGTTCAAATCTTAATTAGCTCATGAAATAGCATCCTTTTGAAACACTATGCTGTAGCTTTTTGGCTAGGGTTTTTTCCCCTGAAAGTAATTAAAACATCCACTGTTATAATGAAGCTTGTTACTGATTGTATGTTCCAGCTGAATTTTGTTCTAAAAGTGCATTGATTTAAAAGAAGTGAGGCCAAGGTTTTGGGCTGTCTGTGTTAAGGCTAGACAGGCTCCCCCCCCTCCCCCGCCCTTAGTGTTTTATCTATAATGCCAGTGTCTCCTGTTACGGTGGCTGGCTCACACCAGAAGAAGTACTCTGACTTAACTGATTTATTGTGGTTCATTTTGGGATAAGTGAAAAGAATCTGAAGGGGAGTGTGTGTGTGTTGAAATACATATATATTTCAAGTACAGCATATAATACAATATGTGGAGATGATATCCATGAACAAACTACACTTGTGTGATAAGTGATCTTATTGTTCAACTGTGACAGCTTCATTTTATCTATCATAGGTACTTTTCTGCCCACTGCTACTTAAGTATCTAACCACCTCATAATCTTCAGTGTATTTATCCTCCCAACGCCCTCGTGAGGTAGGGCAGTGATACTATTCCCCCCCATTTACACATGGGGAACTGAGGCACAGATACTGTAACTTGGCCATGGCCACACGGGAAGTTTGTTGTTATGCTGGGAACTGATCCAGAGTCCATAGGCGGCGGGTTATATGGGCTCGAGGTGCCCGGGCTCCAGGAATATTCAGGGCCGGGTGCCCTGCTCCAGCAATATTTGGAGCTGGGTCTCACCCCTGGCCCTGCCTGGATTGGGCCCCAGTCCCTGCGGGTCTCCCCCCACAGCCCCGCCCCGCTGTGTCCCTGCCTGGAGCGGGTCCCAGCCTCCGCCTTCCACCCCTCTGCCGCGTCCCTGCCTGCTCTCCTCGCTCTGGCAGAACTGCTGTCTGCTGTCCCAGGGTCCTAGAGCCTGCCATCTACTAATGGCAAGGAAGGCTGCCCTTACCGTGCCCTAGCCCTGAGCCTCTCCAATGCCCCAAATCCTCATCCTCATCCCCCCGCACCCTGAGCCTCTGCCCCAGCTCTGAGCCCCCCCACATCATGAACCCCTCAGCCCCAACCCTCATTCCCCTGCAGCCTGATCCTCTGCCCCAGAATGCACCACCTCCCCCTTCCTACACTCCCACCCCCAGCCGAGCCTGCATCCAAACTCCGTCCCAAAGCCTGCACACCCACCCCCTGCCCCAGCCCAGAGCCTGCACCCAGCACCCAAACTCCCTCCCAGAGCCTGCACCCCTCACCCCTTCCTACACCCCCACCACCAGCCCAGAGCCTGCACCCAAACTCCATCCCAAAGCCTGCAGCCCTCACCCCCTCCTGCACACCCGCCCAGAGCCTGCACCCAGCACCCAAACTCCTTCCCAAAGTCTGCACCCCTCCTGCACCGTAATCCCCAGCCCAGGACCTGCACCCCAGACCTCCCCCCTGAAACCCCACCCAGAGCCTTAGGCAGGTGGAGGTGGAGTTGGGGGGGGGGCAGGTTCTGGGCACCACCAAAATTTCTACAAACTTGCCTCCCATGCCAGAGTCTCATAAATTGTCCCAGGCTACCATCCTAACTCCTGGACTGTCTGCCCATTATTGTCTCCCCTGTTACTTAGTCTAATATCTCAAATCCTTTAACTGCTTCAATCACTTATTTTACATCAACTTGCTAGAGAACCATTTCATAGAATCAATTTAAGATTAGGGTTGGCAGAGACCTCAGGAGGTCATCTAGTCCAACTCCCTGCTCAAAGCAGGACCAACACCAACTCTTCTTCCATTTCTTCTCCCGGTGACATGTTTTGTATACATGCAAATATCTTGCCTCGTGAAGTCCATTATTTTATGTCCCCACAGAGCTAGGAACATTTTTTCCCTCCAGAAATGGGGGAAATTCCTTACCTCCCAGTGGGATCCAGAACCTGTTCCTAGCCATAAAGGGCCTAGGTCAGCTGACTCGGGCTTGCAGTGCTTGGGCTGTGGGGCTAAAAATGGCAGTGTAGACATTATGACTCAGGCGTGAGCCTGGGCTCTGGAACCCTACTCCCCCCCCACACCCTTTGGGTATTCAATTGCTTGCTGCATAGACATACCTGAAGAGGCCCAAGTCTTTATATTATAAAATTTATTTCAGGTCCTTTCTAGAGCCTTTTGTGACTCCCGATCCCAGCAGAGTTGGGTGTTCATCCAGGGATCAGCAACCTTTCGGAAGTGGTATGCCAAGTCTTCATTTAGTCACTCTAATTTAAGGTTTCGTGTGCCAGTAATACATTTTAACGTTTTTAGAAGATCTTTCTATAAGTCTATAGTATATAACTAAACTATTGTATGTAAAATAAGGTTTTTAAAATGTTTAAGAAGCTTTATTTAAAATTAAATTAAAATGCAGAGCCCCCTGGACCGGTGGCCAGGACTAGGCACTGAGTGCCACTGAAAATCAGCTTACGTGCCGCCTTTGGCACCCGTGCCATAGGTTGCCTACCTCGACCTAGACCCTGATGCTGCAGTGGGCTCCGTGAGTGGACCGCGACTGACCCAGCTGGGCACAAAGTCCACCCATAAAGAGATCAGAGGGATGCAAAACATACACTCAACTAAACACAAATTTTAAAATCTCTAAAACATTCCTAAATTTTCAGTGCCGTATGTGGTTCTTACCTAATACGTTGTGACAAGGAGTGATGTGGTGTGAAGGGTTTGTTGACATTCAGTTGGGATTTACCTGTATAGTTAAATCTTAGCTTTGGTCAACCATTCTGGCACACCACACCTCAAACCATGATTATAGTCTGTCTAGTCAAGTATATGTGATAGAAAATCTATTGGCTAGATTGTCCTCTGCTGTAAATTACCCCAGCACCATTGACTCCAGTGGAGTGCTGCCAGTTAACACCAACTGAAGATCTGACCCATAAATTGTGTGTATGAGACAAAACATGAATATACAGATCTTGGGCCAGACTCCAAGGGAGCTGGGCAGATGGACACCAGTTACATATCTGGCCCACTCTGTGTATATTAAAGCACGTACAATGTATAGATGTGGTCTGTTTCAAAAACTTCAGCCAAACAAATGACTTAAGGAGCACTTTTTGCTTAAGAAGGAAAAATAAACAGTAAACAAAGGACGTGCCAGTAACTCCAGAACTTCAGTCAAGTTTCCAGTGAGATATTTAAGCCCAGCAAAATGATGATGCTTGTATGAAACTTGGTTGGCTGTTATTTCCAAAGCCTGCGGCATGTAGGAATTAGTAGAGTAGATGTTCATGCTCACTGAATGCTGAGAACTTTGCTGGAGGGTGAGACTGGGAAAGAGTGGCGCGTGTACCGTAGGCAGGGGGAATGCATCTGAGGTACTGCTGGCACTAACATCCACCATGCAGATTACTGTGGTAGTGCTCAAACTGATAGAGATGCAGAGCAAACCAAGAGGGTAAGAGTAGAGTCTGTAGGAGCTCTGCCCAAAGCCTGTCTGTATTAAACTGCCCGTAAAAGCAAACAAAAGCAATAAATCCTGTTAGTGTCTCTCTAATTCTTAAAAACTTGCTCTCCAATGTTCTATTTACAGACAGACACTGCTGTTAGGACAGGGTGAATGGTTACAGATAAGAGAACCTTCCTAGAGCTTTGTGTGTGCATGCTGTACTTAGAGGTACCCCATCTTTCTGAGAATAAGCCCTTTGCCATTATTGGTGTGGAGTGCATGTTTTGAAGATTTTGATGCACAAATGCACTCTTAGGGCGCTCTCCCTTTTTGAGGTCTTTTTATGAAAAGAAACCTGTTAGTTTTTCTTATTCCCAGATCTGTTTTTGTTATTCCCAGATCTGTTTTTGTAATTTACATGCATTGAAGTACATATATAGAAGAAAAGGTGTTTTGGTTCTAAAATGTTATCCGTTGGCTCATATGATATTTTCACTGCTTCGATGGAAGCACAAACATCTTAAAATACAAATTGAGGTTGATGTGCTTTTAAATTCAAGGCAAGCGTACGAGCAGTGCAATTAACAGCAGATACTGAGGTTCAGCAAAGGCCAGCGCAAGTACTTCCAAAATAACTGTTGTTAAATGGATGGCTAATGGAGAACAGAGAGTGAAGTGTGAGCTGCCAGCGTTCTGCTAACAAAGCATTCTTTACTGAGTCTCTGCATAAGCTGCTTCTGAGTGTGCACATTAGAGCAGGAGTCTGGCAGGCTGTCTCATCATGTGTCTTGGCCTGTAGAGTCACTTGATTGGATTTCAGCTGCTTCCCCTTGTGCGATCATCAGGGCAGCGCTTCAGAGCAGCTTTTATATGAAAACAAGCACAGCAGATTATACAGCCTTGGTTTCTTGGTCGAAAAGAAGGGGGAGAACGGGGAAGAGAGGAAGCTTCAATTTCTGACCTTTAACTCAGCAGTAAACATAAATCTCCACTAATGCTTCATGTTGTCTGAAAATAAGTCATGGAAAGGTTATGAACTTACAAGGAGAATGTATGTAACCACATATGTTTGTGTCCAAAATTAAAAACAATGAAAATACCACCCTGAGTTAGCCATAGATAATCTGGCTTCCAGTTCAAGGACCTTGCCAGAAACTCTGCTTTTTAGTATTGTAGCTGATGTTACCTGTGTCTTGAATGGTTTTTCTCTCCCCATGGCTCCTCTATATGTAAGCTCAGATCGTCCCCTTAAAGCTCCTTACTTAATACCTCCTAGTTCAAAGCATGACATAAATATTAGATGCAGCTCCTTTCAGATCCCTGATCAGTGCAGATCCCATTGGGAGGGATCGCTATAAAAAGATTGGGGCACTCAGTCTGACCCCTCCCCCCCTGCACCTCCCCCCCTACCCCCAGAGACTTAATACGGTAGCCTCAGCAATGCTAATGCACTTGGAGGGGGAAGACTGAGTGGCAAGAGAACCAAAGTTGGATCTCTTGCGCAACCATCCAGAAAACAACCAAACCGTGAGACTGGCTCAAGTCGTTTGTTCCTTTGGGGCTGCATGAGGAAGAAATGTTTAGATCTAGACTAGCCTTTTTAGGGGTTCAGGTTCCAGGCCAAATCGTGGTTGAAATTCAGATTTGATGCTAAAATTTCTTCAGCCCTAAAATTTTAGGCTGAAATCTTCCCAATGCAACAGTTGATGGAGATGTCCGCTACTGGGGGCCAAAATCTCACTAAAGCTTGATTTCAACAGGAGTTAGGCGCCAAGACACTTCTGAAAATCCCACTAAGTATCCATCTGCGTCTTTAGGCACCTAAATAGCTCTCAGATCTGGCCCAGCGAGATTAAGTGACTTGTTCAAGAATGTGCAGAGTGACTGTGATAAAGCTGGCAACAAGAATCCTGATATTTCTTGAGTCCCACTCATGTTTTTCCCACCTTTCCTCTCTTGATGTCTGTCCTTTGGAGATTTCACTTGCATCCGAACTGGCATCAGAAGCCAATGTGTGTGGTCAACTCAGAACCAACACTGAAAGGGTGGGTCTGGATCTGGAGATTTCCAATCTATCGAGTGAAAATCAGACTCGGCTGGAAAGGTTCCAGATTTGTCCATTTTGATTTCCATTTCAACTCTTTTAAACTTCAGAGCCACATTTTTTTCTCCATAGTGGGTGTACGTTAACTTTAACATAGGTTCAGAAGCATTTAAGTACTTTAGTGATGGCCCTGAAAACCCTACAATAAGTTTAAAACTCCTATGGTGGCATTAAGGGTTGGGTGGGAGAAGAGGAGAAAAAATTGTCAGTTGACAAATGTATTTATCCTGCATGTCCGCACGTGGTTCATTTGTTCTAGGTTTTAAGCCATCATGATTACTGCTGTTAATCATGAGGAGGAAGGAGTATGCTCTAAGAATTCATGAAGGGAGTGGAACACTGGCCTGGGTCTGGGAAATTAATAGCAAGTGAAGTGACGGTTTTGTTCTTTGGTAAGGACACAGACATTGTTGGAGGGGAAAATGACATTATTCTTTCATAGGGAGGCTGCTGTAATTCTGGTTGGATGGAATCCAATTAAAAGAAATGGACACACAAATTGATCACAGAGTGATTGTGCTGGAGAAGACCAGGAAGAGTTCTATCCAAAACTGTAAGATTAATGGAAATTCATTCATGTTCAGGGGGCATCTGAATGGCAGTGAGGAGCTTGGCCAGGAACAGATTATTTCACCACAAATGTACAGGCCTGCAACCAGGAGGAATTAACAAAAGCATTGAAACACCTATTTAATATGGTGGGGCCAACAGGTTTTGGATAATCGTATGGATTATGTTTCAGTGTTGTTTTGTGTCTAACATTAGAAACCGGAGGTCATAACTGATATTGGAGCCCTGTTGTACTAAGCATTGTGGAAACACCTAGTAAAAGTCACTGCATCCCAGGAGCTAACATGCTAAATAGACCAGACAAATTGGAAGAAAGGGAACATTATTACTGACATTTTACAGATGAAGACCTGGGCACAGGAGGGTTAAGTGACTTGGCAGAGGTCACACAGGAAATCTGTGGCAAAGCTGGAAACTGAACCCAGATCTTTCTTACTGGAAAAAACAAGGAGTCCTTTTGGCACGTCAGAGACCAACACATTTGGACATAAGCTTTCGTGGGCTAAAATCCACTTCATTAGATGCATGGAGTGGAAAATACAGTGGGCAGGTATAAATACAGGTAACTGACATTTTATACGTATTTATACCTGCCTACTGTATTTTCCACTTCATGCATCTGATGAAGTGGGTTTTAGCCCACGAAAGCTTATGCCCAAATGTGTTGGTCTCTGAGGTGCCAAAAGGACTCCTCATTGTTTTTGCTGATACAGACTAACGCAGCTACCCCTCTGAAACCTTTCTTACTGGAGTCACTGAAGATCAGACCATCAATTCCAGAGACTCTATCAATTTTTCAGAAGTTTTAGTTCAGAGTTTTAGTTGCACTACGTGCTTTAAAGGGGCTGGACTCCCATGCAACTCCTGGCAGGTTTTCCACTGAGATGTTTGTAGAACAGCAAGTAACTTGTCATTTTTGGCTGGTAGTAGCTGAGCACAAACTAACACTGAGGAATGATGTGTAAGCAGATGGGCCAGGAAACCACTGAACTGGCAAAATTAGCCAACCATTTATTTTAATGTAATCAAAATATTTGTCTCGTGATTCCCTGCTCTAGTTACAAAAAAGGGCTCTTTTTTAGAGGAGGGAAGCATTGGGGAAGTAATGGTGGGAGAGGTTGGTGTGAGTTAAAATTTTGATTTTAAAAAAAGACTTCTATGAAGCAGGATGAGCAATTCAGAAAGAGAAGCAAGCACTCTACAGAAAAGGCTTAGAGGAGGCAGTGTTTAGTGGATAGAGCACTGACCCAAGTAAAGCCCTAGTTTCTATTCCCAGTTCTGCCACTGTCATGCTAGGTGACCTTAAGCACAGAGAGATGAAGTGACTTGCCCCAATTTCCCCACCTGTAAATGGGGGATAATTATACTGACCACCTTCGAAAGTGCTTTGAGATCTACTTCTGAAAAGTGCTATATGTATAAGAGTGAGATGGTACTATGAAGATATTTTTTTGGGGTGCTGGAGTAAATACTAGACGACCCCCTGAGGTCCCTTCCAGCCCTGATATTCTAGGATTCTAAGTAGATTCAGAAATCAGTTTATATCCATAAACTCAGATAATAAGCCTGAAGGAAACAGGAGGCAACAGAGAAAATTAGTGAATGGACTGAAGTTGACAGGGGAGAGGAGGACCTGGCTAACTGAGATGTGAATATAAAATGTGAACTGAGCCTGCAGGTGCCTAAATGGACTTCCATGGAGTCATCTATAATGCTAGACGCTGAAGGACACTGTAATCAGAAAAGGAACAGAAACAACACTAGAACCACCATTCACATGCACACATCCTATTTGGTGGTTTTGCGGGTAGGGATTGGAAGGAATAAACTAGACACTAGTCTTACCCTTCGATAAAATTGGTGCCCAGTTGATAGTTGAGTCATTCTATTATGTCATCCTAAGAAAGTATGCGTTATAAAATCAGTAGTTTATATTGACACATCTTACGGCAAGATGATGTGCAAGGAAGGGGAGGTGGAAAAGGAGGAAACACCAAGAGGGTACTTCGGCTGCCAGCATTGTTGAAGTATCGGAGGGGTAGCCGCGTTAGTCTGGATCTGTTAGTCTTTTAAGGTGCCCCAGCATTGTTGAAGTTAGGGTGAAATCCACCCTAAATTAACCTACGGCCTGTGCACAACTTAAACCCTCTTTTGGAGGACTTAAATAGTGCATATGTAAATGATGGCCGTTAAAGAAGTACTTTTGCTCCGATTGCAGACAGAAAAGGGAACTGGAGTGCTGCAGAATAACCTGCTGTAGACCTGGAGCCAGTGTGTTGATCAGGTTTTTCAAATGATTATTTCAAGGAAATTCTTGTTCAAAAGAGCATACCGCTTTAATCATTTGGCTTGTGAAGGAATTGTCTCTTTAAATCTTGTACCGTTTGTTTTTCGTTTCCTTCAAATAGTGTAATCTCCACACCGTTAGTGTCACTTGCTTTGTGCTTACAGAGCAGCCCTTTCATAAGGGTATGAAAACATCACTCTTGTATAAAACAACCAAAAGCAAAATTACAGCACCAGGATTTTAAAGGTTCTCAACCTGACAGGTTTTGCAGAGACAGCTGAATGTAATGCTGTTTTCTAAAGGAATTTTTCAGTCCCTGGTCTGGGTCTCCATGTGCAAACCGTGTTAGTCAGACATTCAGATGGATACATTTATGGGCTAGAAGACTCTTACTAGCTCCAAACAGAGAAATGTTTGGGTCCTGATCTTGTTGCTGTTACCATCAATGGCAACACTCTCTTGGACTTGAATTGGGGAGCAGGCTCCAGCCCATAGGAATTATTGTCCAGAGAACAGGAGGAGCTCAGTTCTCACTTTCCTATTTTGTATAAATCCAATCATTCCTTCAGAAGCACTGAACATCTTGTACAACTCAGAAAATAGCCAGAAATACCCCGAACACCAGGCTTTCTTCCTAATCTTGTATGAGATCGCAGACATCCAGGCGCTCAGTTGACTTAGAAAAGCAGTAATAGGGTTGGCTGTAGCACCATTGCTGTAATATTTTGCCATTGCACCTGTTATGCTGGTGTTTTCTTGCACAACACACCATACTCGGGTCCCTCTCGACTGAATGCTGAGATACAATCTAAAATCCAGCTTATTTTAAAACTGATAAATGTCTCTTGTAAGACATTTCATACATAAATGTTTTCTTTGCACAATTCATTTCTCCTTCCATTTGCAGAACAGTCATGAACTATAATAGTAAATTATGGAATGGAGGAGGGCTTGAAAAATCAGAGTAACTTTTTTCCCTTTTTCCCCCCTTTTAGTCTTTTTTATTTTTCAGTTGCTTTGGATATTCATTGTTTACTTTTTGTAATTGAACCAAATGCCATTCTAGGACGTTAAAACATAAAATTCGTAAGCCAGTATGGTTCAAGGAAACACACTCTTCTGAAGGAGACGAAAGTGTGCATCTCGTCACCTGAGTCATTCTCCTAGAGGTATAAGTTCCTTAACAGCTGGAGAAAATAAATTTTCAGTAGAGGTAGTGTAGCTTTAATCTCTGCTTCTCTGCTCAGTGTTATGGAAAATCTTTACTAGAAAACAGCTGATATCTACTCGCTTCAACATGTTAAAATTCTAGATGGACGCTAGGATTTTGAGTGCTTTCCGAATACGAGCAGCATGGAAAATCCTTCAGTGATTTAGATTAACAGTGAGCGCTGTCAGGGCAGTGTCTTGTTTGAAAGCAAGAAGCTTTGATGCGTTGACTTTTTTTTGAATGTTTGCAGAACTGGTTTCTAAGATGTGATCAAGGAAATTTGCAGAGCAAGTGTACTTAGCTTTGGACTTACATACGGGATCTGCCGTAAATATCATGTAAGCTGCATCATCCATGTTTAAAGGTAGAGCTGGTCATAACATTTCCATTTCTATAGAGAAACAACTTGTCTGTCTCCCGCCCCCCACCCCATTGAAAGCTTGTTTTTATTGCTGTTTGAAAAACCTCAACATAAAAACCTTGCGTAGCTTAATGGACTGTTGTAAACTGGATTCAAGCCGATTGAGAGGTGTTTGCTTTTCCAAGCTTGTTGCATGTTAGGAATGTCTGATCTTGTGGCTTGTGGGATGCCTTGAATGTTTGAAGCTATGTATTACTAGCAGCTGTTGCTTTCTCTGTGGAAAAGCTGAGCAGAGCAAAATTCAGCTCTTCGTTAGGTGGTGGTGACAATGTCAGTATTAACTGTGCTTTCATCAGAGGCTCTCAAAACATTTGCAGATGTTTGTTTTTAAGCCTTGCGACAATCCCATGAGGTGCAGCAGAAAAGTCTCATTTTGCCCATTCTACAGATAGGCAAACTGAGGCACCAAGGGTAAAAGCAAAATTGTCACATGTGAGTGCAGGAAGTGGAGGCACAAAGCACTTATTGCAGGGGAATTTCTAGTTTGGGGGCTTTTGTCCCTGCTACTTTTCAGCAGATGAGTGTTGGGCAGTCGTAAAAACCATGTGATTGCGAAGGAGAGAACTTGGCTTTTTGTGCTCTTTCTGGGTTTGGCCCATGCAGAGGATGTTTTGGCCTTTAGCTGCACAGTTAAACTTCTTCCTTTCTTTCTTTTTGTAAGCATTGCTACGTAGTTACCATACATCCAGCTGATTAAATGCAGCCATCTCCAATGAAAATGGGATTGATGTTCCTTTTAGAAAGAGCCATGCATAAAGAAAAGAATTGTCAGAAGTTAAATTCCACTTACTTGGCTTTTCCCAGTCATGCCTTAAACTGTTCTGTTGGTTAATATATGCGGCTGCATGTTGTTGGTTTCTGCCTTTAGTCTTTTTGCGAAGTTTGGTGGTCCCATTTTCTGGTTCTTCGCTCAAAGGAACATCAGTGCTTGTTTGCCACATTGACTCAGCCAGTATAAACATAGGATGGTTCAGTCTCAAAATAGTCCTGAATTTGGGACTTGATTTCTGACCTCATGCTGGATTTAGACCAGTATAACTGCATTGTCTGTAGAGGAGTTTCTCCTGAGAAGACTGAGGGGTATGAATCAGGCTGCAGAGGTCTTTTACAATTCAAATGACTCCTTTTTTTGATGTGCTGTTAGTTTCAGGTTGGAGACTGCATCCACCATACAGAGTGAATGACAGGGGTTCTCGATCAGGGTCAGGGTGTTGCAACAAAGCTCCTCTTCCCATATTGCTAAATGGGAGAGAATCCCTGTATGGAAAAGAGTGGCAGCCACTGCCTCAGGAGGTGAAGTATCTGATTTTATAATATAGAAAAATTAAGTCTTGGGGAAATTTGTTAGATAAAAAAGAAATTTCCCCAAGACTTATTTTTCTTTAATCAATAGAAGATGTTGCACTGCGTTTCCTTGTAACTAATTACTATAGCTAACATGAGCATTACTTTGAGTTGCATGAAGGAAATGCGTTGCTGCAAGGGCTGCGGAGATAGCTTTGTGCTGAGCAAATTAGACACAAGAACAAAGATTTGGGGTTGACGTTCACCCCTGTACAGAGAACCAGTAGAAGGCCCTAAGCACCACTCAAGTCCCACTAAAATCCTTTACAGTGAAAGTTAACTGCTGCGTAGACCTTGTGTTGGCTCTTTGCAAAGGAGTGGAGAAAAGTGCGGTGAAATCCGTTGTCTAGCTGCCCCATCTAGTAATCACCTTTCTCTTTATACTGCAGACATTACTGTGGCTTATTTTCCTCCTTGGTGTAGCTACTGATCGCCCTGTTTTAACTGATGATGTTAATATGGTAAGTGGAGCTGTACAGAACACTAAATCTGGTTCACCACCTTATCCAAGCGAGCGCTCTTTAAAGTGTGCCTTACTAAGATTCCCTTTACTCAGCGTTTCATTACCCTTGAGGATTTATAATGCAATAGATTTAAGGCAAGGTGGTGCGAATGTCAGCTTTGCTAATATTTAGAGTCATAAAATTCTGGATATTGGACAAGCTCTTAATTACCCCGAATCTCTTAGTCTTAATAAAAATTGGATAGTTCCCACTAAAACAAGGTGGTTGTATTTGTGTTAATCTCAAAATATAGGTTAATTCTTAAGCTGTCTGGCAAAGGACTGGAACTTTAATTTTCCATTTATAGACTTGAAATGTAGGACATTGCTGTAGGTAGTTTGCTTTGCACTTTCTGCCCTCTGGTATTAGATGCAAGTGTCAACAATAATGTCTTCTGATCTCCCTTCTCCATGTTCCCTAATGCCTGCAGTCTGCTCTGTGCAGGTTCTTATTGAATGCAAAGGTGTCAGTCACTTCCTTACAACCCCTTGGACTGGAGCGGTAATTGATGTCTTCAGTTAACAAAATAAAGCATAAAAAATTGTGCTGTTTAAAATATTTAAAATTTTTGGCTAAACACAAGCTATGATATTCCTCAGGGAGGGGAAATAAGTTATTCAGTTCATTCACCAGCAAGCTGATCAGTCTGTCATTCACATGAGTCAATATTTCAGAAATGTCTTCTCGGGTCTCTGCAAAATGGCATGCTGCTGAAAACTGCCAAACTCTGTTCTCTTCTGCTTTGTTCTGATCAGCTGATCGATAAACCGTGCATTTCCATAAGGCAATATTTACTTGCTCTACAGCTGAAATATAATATTTACAGTTGTAAATATTCTGCACAGCTGGTAGCTGGTTTCTACATCCTGCTTTTTTGATAAATTTACAGTACTGTTGCTATCTCCAGGCTCAGTTCTGCATGTTTTTTTGAACTACCTCGTGGGTGGGTGGAGTGCAAGCGAGACTGCTTTGAAGTATTGGATAGTGTTTATGCATGAGGCTGCTTTTTTTCTTTTGGGTTAAATCCTGAACATAACCTCTCTTGTGAATGACTGTGTTGACATACATAGTCAATACAAATAATCCAAGTTTATAAGACGCTATCTAACGACTGGTGAGAATAATCAAAATGAGACTTCCCACAGCTTAGGTCCATCAACCTGTGCAAGTATTTCTTTAACCTCCATGTGCTTGAGCCATTTAAAATCAGACGAGACGACCCTCAGAAAAATAGGGAGCAATCCTGCACTTGTTGGGGAATGAAAAAGGGGCTAGGAATTTCCAAAGACCCTGAAGGAGTTAGGGACCGGCTCCTCAAAGGTCTCTTGGTACAGTGAGAGTTGGGTGCCCAAATCGGTGTCAGGACAGACGCCTACCTTCAGCTCCTGACTTTCAATGGGAGTTAAGTGCCTTACTCCTTTGATCTCTATTGAAGAGCCTAAGATGAAGACCTAATAGGTGGTCTCTCTCTACCTCTCCTATATTAGCACTAGCTGTAACATTAATAGCACAACCATTAGTTTAAGACAACATAATTTCACTAGTGCCAGCTGCTGTCAATTTAACAGCCTTATTAGCATTTTTACATCACCTTTCTAATTCATAAATCACTTCCTTTTTTAAGTCGGCAAGCAAGTCGTAAATAAAACAGGAAGCTCTCGGATCAGACATGCATTATGTCCTGTGATTTAGTGAAAGCACTATGAGCTGTTTGTTTTTTCCCCTCTCTCCTGTCCTCCCCCATGTGCTGTCAAGTCCTGCCATGAACAGGAAATGTACATTTTGTAAAATTGTAACTGTTAGCAGCATTCAAGGTGTAGGAGGTTTTTTACTCTCTTGGAAATGTGTTTGAAGAGTAATAAAATATGTAGGCGAGAGTGTTTTTGTCCTCAGTTTTTGATTTGTCGTCCTATTGTTCCAAGACACATATCAAGTCCTGTTGCATTTGGGCAAAGTGAACAATAAAAAATTGTTACATCAGGTATCCTCTTAGCAACACCAGTATATCAATGAGTCGCATCAGTTAACAGCATTGGTCACACCATTTAGATGCATAAATACAAAACCAGTTTGGAAATCTTGGATGACTGTAATCTGAGACTTGGATGACAGAACTGACCACAGCACGTTGCTGTCAGAAACTACATCTGTTCACCTGAAAAGAAACTGAAAATAGACTTGTTATGATTTACCTTTTGCACAGAATTCTCTCATAATAATATAATACCTAGCTCTTCTATAGCACTTGTATCAGTAGATCACAAGTGCATTAAAGAGGCATCAGTATCATTAGCCTCATTTTACAGATAGGGAAACTGAGGCAGACAGAGGAAGTGAATTGCTCAAGGTGACCCAACAGGTTGGTGACAGAGCCAGGAATGAAATCTAGCTCTTCCATGCTAATACAGAGATATAACTGGTGCTGCCCCAAAAATTCAATGAAAAAATGTACTCTATGGGCTGCTATATTGTGATGGATGAAAATAAATTGATGGCTTCAGTCCAGTTCTCAGCAGACAGGGCTTTGACACAAATTGGTATGTATTGGCCCTTTCAGCAGTCAAAGGACTGAATGGACGCGGTCTAGTCTCTATCTTTATCTTTATTTCCTTAGAAGTTTTCCTTCTAGACCAGGGGTTAGATACACTGGAGACTGAATAAAGCTTGAACTGTTGTGGCTTGAGCTGCACCTAATCTGTGGATGAATAGGGATTTCATTTTAATTTTGGCACCTTTTAATGAGCACTGAATTCACAGGGAAAAAAAATGAGATTTGCTTTCAAAGAGAGGCTCCTACTGAAGGAGGATTTCTCTTCAAAAATAATCCTTCCTCTTCCAAAAGGCTGAGTGAGAATGGTGTTTCCATTAACGCACTGGTCTGGGACTCTAGGGAACTGAACCCATATCTCCAAAGAGGTCTGTGGCAGAGCTGGGATCTTGGGCAAATCACTTGATTTCTCTCGACCTCAGCTCCCTATCTACCATAAGAATGACCATACTGGGTCAGACAAAATGTCCATCCAGCCCAGTATCCTGTCTACCGACAGTGACCAATGCCAGGTGTCCCAGGGAGAGTGAACCTAACAGGTAATGATCAAGTGATCTCTCTCCTGCCATCTATCTCCATCCTCTGACAAACAGCGTTTAGGGACACCATTGCTTACCCTTCCTGGCTAATAGCCATTAATGGATTTAACCTCCATGAATTTATCCAGTTCTCTTTTAAACGCTGTTATAGTCCCAGCCTTCACAACCTCCTCAGGCAGGGAGTTCCACAGGTTCACTGTGCGCTGTGTGAAGAACAAGTATCAGAGGGGTAGCCATGTTAGTCTGGATCTATAAAAGCTACAAAGAGTTCTGTGGCACCTTATAGACTAACAGACGTATTGGTCTGACGAAGTGGGTATTCACCCACGAAAACTCATGCTCCAAAACGTCTGTTAGTCTGTAAGGTGCCACAGGACTCTTTGCTGCTTGTGTGAAGAACAACTTCCTTTTATTTGTTTTAAACCTGCTGCCCATTAATTTAATTTGGTCCCTAGTTCTTATATTATGGGAACAAGTAAATAACTTTTCCTGTAAAATGGGAGTGAACATACTTTCCCTCTCACCCTTGGTCTTCACTATTTAGAGCGTGAACGCTTTGGGGCAGAGATTACCATGTGTCTGTAAAGTGCCAGGAGTAACGAGGCTCTGTTCTGATTAAAGGCTCCAGGTGTTACTGCAATACATGTAAGAGGGAACAGAACCCTAGAATCCATGTGATTGCTTACAATGCGTCTTGCAGTGAATGTGGTGCATTTCTGTTCCATGGTGGCATGTGTAGGTGTTGTGGTTTAATTGGCAAGACAAACCGTGACCCTACACCACTGGGTACTTCACCCACACTAGTCGTATCAAATACTTTGGGATTTCGTAAATAGCCAGCCAGAACTTCAGTTAACTATTTTGCAAGTAACAGTTTACCCTGAATATTTTTGACTTTTTGCTGTATTTTAACTCTGCTTCTGTTAGCCTCACTTTTTATATTCATTATGTAATGATCGTGGGCTTTCTAATACTGGTATAGACGGTTGCTAATGACCACATGGAGATGAAAGTCCTATTAATTATGAAACGGGTTCTCTTGATGCTATCAAGCAACTGTCCTTTTAATTTTTTTAAAAACGAGATTAATTGGAGATAAGTGTTGAAAACTGACAGCTTTCCTTCATAACATTGTACAGTTAAAAAAATATGCATGGCTCCAATCTAAAACAACTGACTAGCCCCACTCAGCCAAAGAAGGTATTCAGAATAAATGGCTGTAGATTCGGGATGCAGTTATCAGGCTCCAATTTGATACTACTTTAGATGATATACTGATGTAGCAGCTTGTCTTCTGTTCTTCGCTGGCTAAAGGTAGCTGGGGATCTATTTCAGTCACCAAGAAACAGTTACTGATGGTAAAAGTCCATCTGCTACCATGCTGGTGACACTGGAGTCTGAAAATAATCCAAGTAAGGAAAAGCACTGTGCCTTGAATTAATGTGATCTAGGAACACCATGAAAGGGGCAGAGGAGCACTGGAACTGAGAGGATGGGGTAGTCCTGCCATTGTGGACAGCATTATTTAAGGAACATATATTAAAGATGATGCCTGGTTTATATACATTCCTGTTATCCCTGTTTTGGTGGCACAGTTTCTACATTTATTGGTACATGTGTGTCAGCGAAATAGTTAGCAATTTTTCATTATGTCCCTCCAAAAATTTCTTGGCATTATGACATATTTTTCTCCTTAAACGTCCTTGGTTGAATCTTGCAAATGTATGTAGTAATATGGCTAGATGCTAAAGCATGCATCTGTCCAAACACATTGCTAGACGATCCTGTGTAGGAAACTGGGGAAAACTCACAAATTCGTGCTTTAAAATATACTCAACAGCTAAAGAAATGTTATCCATTCCCTCCCTCACCCAACTTCAGTAAAACATTCCACATGGCAGAAAAATTTAAGTTACAAGCACCTGACTCTTTTTGAAAGATTGTGCCATTGTTCTCTTGGCACAAGTCCTCTCTTTTTCCCCTCGTTCTCCATCCCTCTTTGGATTTGCCCTCAGCGTACCATTTCCCAATGTGGTAGCAAAAAATTGCTCTGTCGCCTGGTGTGTAATCAAAAGGAAATGATTTCGTGCAAGTTAAAAGGCACTCACTCAGCTGTGAAAGAATGGAGCATCCAGTCTGGACTAATCTCAGAGCACTTTCAGCATCCAAGCTTTTTATGTGCTGATTTTATTAAAAATGAAGTATGGGAGTGGTGCAAAAAGCTGGAAATACTGGCAGCTGATTTTTGGCATGTAGGCATCCCTTGGCACTCATGTTCCTGTTGAGTGCGCTTGGAAGATTAGATCTAGATGTCCCATTCTAGGTAATTTCAATTTGTTCCTTGGTTTAAAAAAACAATTCTTGTGTGTGTACATCCTTAGCCTATCTGTAAAATGATATGTAATGATTCCAGCGTGTTAATCAGCATCCGAAAAAGGACAGGGGAGATGGAATTAAGTTTCTCTTCCATCTTCTCTTAATCGGCTGCCTTGCCTACAAATGTAGTTTTTCCCCATGCTGTGTGGATGGATGAATGGATGAGTGGTATCATGGCTGAGTAGATCTGCCCCTCCTTCTGCCTGCACTTTTGGGAGATGAAAAATCATATGAAAAGTAAATCTTGCCTGTATGTTATCCAATATAGTGGTTTTGGTTTTTGCCATAAACTCTCTGCTTTTCAATTAAACATTTTACATTTCACTCATCTTGCGCCATGTCATAATGATCAGTTGCATTCTACTACTCACCAGCACAGTGTTTTCTTCACTACATGGTTTTCTGTTTTTGTAAAACTTCTATTACAACATTATTGGGAGGCCCAAACTGAGATTGGGGCCCCGCTATGCAAGGCGCTGTATACCTGTAAGTGAGAAATGGTTCCTGTCTTCAGGCGTTTACAATCTAAACAGACAGGACAGGCAAGGGTGAGAGAGGAGGAGTGTGTTACAGTTGGGGAACTGAGGCATTTGGTGACTTGTTCAAGGTCACACAGAGAGTCCCTGATGTCCTGAGTTCTGGTCCAATGCCTTAACTACGTGGCCATCCATTCTCTCCAGTGTCACCAACAAGTCATCTGGTTCCTATACAACTGCTTGTACTGTCCCGTTTTGGCTTTTCAGCAGCACAGGGGAATGTGATTTTTTAAAAAAATATTTTCCTTTAAACAGGATTTTGTTTAGATACAAGGGAAAAATTGCTATAAGTTTTTTGTAGAAGCCTTATAATACGTTGTCAACAAAACCTCTGTTTTGTGTCTAATTGGACATTGTGTCTTTAAGAAAACCATCTCTGGATCTTATTGCAGAGGATCCATTCTCTTGATGAGAAAAATACTCTTCTGGTTTCTATTGATTTTTTTTTTTAACATGGTTATGTGGTGTTGCTGATCATACTGAAGGTGACTTTCAAAGGGAAGATACTTTACTAGTATGTGCTGAATGTTATCAGTAGCCAAGTCAAGAAGGACATTCAGCATGTTATCAAAAATAACCTGTGCAGTAGTCAATCCTGATGCGTGTATTGGCTTTCTATGCAAAATAATAAAGTACTTGGGAAACCATAGATTAAACAATGGATTTTTTGGCCCATACATAGGGAAGTCCTGTGCTAAGATGGGTGATAGTGACAGGATGGTTCATGAGGCAGAGCTCATGGAGTTGTCCAGGAGCTCCTTCGGTTAAGCTTCGCCCCTACTAACCATCAATCATCCCTTCAAAAACAGCTGTACCCCGCTATTCATGCCTACACTGCAGATACATGCCTGTAGCTGGCCTCTGTCAGCTGACTCAAGCTCCTGGCACGCAGGCTGTGGGTCTATAAAATTGTAGTGTTGACATTTGTGTTCAGGCTAGAGGCCCTCCCTCCCCATGGAGTCCCAGTCCAAGCCCGAACCGCTACACTGCAATTTTATAGACCCGCTGCCTGAGCCCTGGAGCTGTAGTCAGCTGACCTGGGTCAGTCACAGATGCGTTGTTGCAGTGCAGACCTCTCTCTAGAGTCCCACACTGGGCTGAAAAGGTGAAGGAGGCATTACTGTGTGAAGACTTGAGGGGATGCGTTGTCATTCTGTCTGAAGCAGCTCTGCCAACTACATGAAAATACTCTGGTCTGTCAGTGATCTGCAGATGAGAGTTTGAGATCCTCTGTTACAACCACCTGGTGCAATGGGAAAATGTAATTGCTATTGCAAAAGCTTCATGCTCCTCTTCTGCTAGTTAATAATGTACATACCATCGTCATAAGAAGCAAAGATGTCACCGCAGACCAATCTATGTAATTCAGGAAGGAACATGTTGGTACAGATCCTTAAGAGACCTTTCAAGAGCGCAACTTGCTTTCCACCCTCAAAATGAAACTGAGTTGTTACTTATCAGGGGGTAGCCCTGTTAGTCTGTATCCACAAAAACAATGAGATGTGTCTGAAGAAGTGGTTTTTTTTTACCCATGAAAGCTTATGCCCAAGTAAATCTCTTGGCCTTTAAAGTGCCACCGAACTCCTTGTTGTTTTTGAGTTGTTACTAAAACGCTCATCTCTAGCCTTTGGCCCGATTCTCTCCTTGCTTATGTCTGAGAAAATCAGGAGTAACTCCACTGAAGTTGATTTACACCAGTGTAAAACCAGTGCAAGACTGGAGAATTATAGTCTGTCCTGAACTCCCCCTGCTGTCTGAGGTTACTGTAGAGTGGGGTGATAAGTGGTACACACACTTAACTCTCACAGCTGCAAGTTAACACCAGACTGTCCATCAAAGTTTAAGTATTAACTTGCTTCTGAAGGTTTGAGGCAGAGCCTTGAATGTTACTTTACTTTATGCTATTAAACCATACAAATTATTAAAGAATCAGACTAGCAAGCAGTGTTTTGTTTTTTTTTAAGCAAACACCCAACCCTCTGGAGTATAACTAGCTGATGAACAAGAAGATTGTTAAATTCCCAGTTCTCTTCATGGCAAAGAAGACTTAACGGTCTTGACTGTGTTCCTGAGCTAACAAGATTAAAAAAATAAAATAAACAGACTATAGCTTGTGCAGAATAAAGTATCTGACACCTAACAGACTATTGTGTGTCAGAGGCATAGCTGAGATCTACGAAGTCACAGACAAAGGAAATCTATGGCAGCAAACAATAGTCTAGTAAGAAGAAAGAATTGTCTGTCTTGGAAATGATTGCTCGCACCTTTTGATCATAATAGACTGTGGTGTTTAGTGTGCATCTTTTAGACATTAAGAAGCAAAATGAATGAAAGCACCCAAACACATTGGCAGACAGGCGTGGCTGCATGCACGTGAGACTGCAAAGGTCTGGGAGTCTTGTATTTATTTAACACGTCTTGAAGAGCAGCTCATGGGATAGTTTGAATAATTGAACAAAGACAAAAAGCAGCTTATCATGTGAAGTGTACTTAAGGTTTTTAGTTGATTCTCTAGATGGAGAATAACTTTCCATGGAGACTGCTTTTATTTAAGGATACAGGAAGGGATGATTTAAAAACAGAATGAGTAAACATTTCCCAAGGTTGATGGAGGGAAACTGGATTTTTCCCATAAAGATGCCTCCTGACTGTGTCTGCTGGAATGATGCAGAGTGACACAAAGGCTAATGCACTGGGCTGGAAATGAAGAGATCTGGTTTCTATTCCTTGCTCCACTGCTGGCTGGGTGACCTTGGGAAAGTCACTTTCACTTCTTTATGCCTCAGTTTCTCCATCTGTAAAATGGGGATAATGATCCTGACCATCTCTGTAAATATACTGAGGAAAAATGCTATATAGGAGCTAAGTATTTTTTTAATTTATGTATTGGGGCTCTCATCACCATAGTATCAGAGTAGTGCACACTCACTTCATGGGCTTGATTCTCATAACTTCTGCCTTCTGCACAGGTATTTCCTAAAGAGAAGACTTTTGGGGCAGGGTTTGTGTGTGTGCACGCGCGCCCAGTGCATGACACAATGAGATCCCTGATTGGAGTCTATAGACACAACTGCACTACACATCAGAACAAACAGATCCTCCCCATCTTCTCGCCTTGCTGCACCCTTGGCCACTTCTAGTTGTGTGCCTCCTTTCCCACAATACCTTGCGCTTAGAGCGCTTTCTCACTTAGCATCAGCTGAGCGCTATCCTACCCTACCTGAAATGGCTCTAAAAGCCCACACCAACCGTCAATCATCCCTGCAAAAACAGCTGTACCCTGCTATTCATTGCTTATTTGTTACAGTCCTGATAGCAACCTTTGAGTGGTTAAGGTCAGGACGGTATTAGAAACCTTTGCCAGTATAAGCAATGTCTGTTAGGGATGTGATCCTTTACGGCACTCTGAGGTCAGCAAAAAACCTTAGTGTAAAGGTGATTATATTAGCAAAAAAGTGCCTCTTCCAGTATCGGTTATGTTGTTCTGGAGATTGGTGTGAGCTGTACCTGCAAAAGCAGGCTTTTGCTGGCATAAGCTGTCTCTGTTAAGTATAGTCATACTAGCAAACCCTTACTAGTTTAGAGTAGGCCAGACACTTTTTCGGGCAGTAGTTTGTTTCCCCATATTCAGGTTTCTGTAGACTGCTCGAAAGTTATGGGTTTGTCTACAGTGCTACATAAATCATAATAATTAGGTACCTGATTGGAGGCGTTTTCCTTGCCCTTTAGATAGGGATCAGTCAATCCTGCAAGGCTCCAAGCAATAATTTCAGAAGATGAAACACTGTGTGTAATACTCTGAATCTCCGCCCCTCCCTGGGGGCTTTGCAGCGAGGTGGGTGTTCAAGGAGAGATGGATACCACTCCTAACTCAAGGGCAAGGCACAGGCTAGCTCTGCAGCAGCTGTTCCAACACCAGGGCTATTACAGGACTCACCCCTTTATCCCTATAGGCTGAGAATGTAGCCAGTGAATCAATGTAACAGGTTCTAAACTTGGAAAGGACACAGCAGAAATGGAAAGGGGCCTCACAACAGCATAATGTGGGTGGGGTGAAACAGCTATTCATGTCAAGTGAGATTTGAAAGGAAGGAAATAAGGAGATGCAGTACAGTTAGGCTCTCCTATATTCAGTTATTTAGAAGTAAGGGGGCACTTAGTGAAATAAAAAGACATCATTTTAAAATCATCATAATAAAAATAGTGTATGCAGCACAATTAGCCTTTGGAACTCACTGCCTCAGTAGATTGAGACACATAGCTCAGTAAGTCTGAATATAGGAAATAGATCTTAATAAGAAAAAACAGCTGCAGCCCCCACTGGTAAGTTAAAATTCCACAGCTTGTCCATCTTCATGTTCCAGGGCATAAGCTGTTAACGAGCTGGAGTCAAGAAGGAATTTTCACCAGTAGTTCAGTGTTGGGGCAGTAGCTTGTTGTGTAAGGATATTAACATTGCTTTCTTCTGAAGTGCTGGTATTAGCCACCATCAGACAGAATGCTGGATTACATGGCTGGTCTGTTTGTATCGCACTATTTATATTACCATGTGCAATTCACACTCCTTGCTCTATAGCAACTGCATCAAAGCATTTTAATCAACCTGGTTTCATTGAAGTGTAAAAATTTTCTTCTCATTACATCTGCCAGCTCTAAGTTTTACAGGCATGAACTTCTTGGATAAACTAATGTTACTTGGTCAGCCTAGCGTGCAAATTTAAAATTTTAATATCTTGCTGCAGGTCTATTCATTTTTATGCATATTCCAATGTAAGATTGTATTTTGCCATTGTAAATTAGAAATTATAGTAAATTATGCAGGGGACATGTGGAAAGGGGTGTGTGTGTGTTTAAACAAGGTAATCCTTCCTAGTCATTTGACTAGTATATAGATGAACTCTCTCATACAGGAAGAGGATTTGAATAGAAAAATTTGTTTTAAAAGAGCCTTCAATCCAGTGGCTATTAATGAAGAGGCAGGAGCCACTGGAGGTTGTTACAAGGCTGTCTTTTACTCGAGTGTGTTTTCTAAAAGAAGGAAAAAGATGCAAACAGTAGGTTAATGATTCTGGTTTAAAAAAAAAAGCAAGATCTTCATTTGTTTGTCTGAAGCACTCTTTATTCCTAATTCTGATGCAGTCCTTCCTGATTACCCTGTCTCTTACTTGCAAGGGCTGGAACGAGTTACTCCAACTCATCGGGCAGACATCTCTAATGGTCTTCAGTTGATTTTATACTTGTAGATGGCTCCTTCTGGCAGGTCAGCTTTTGTAGGCTTCTCTTGTAATTGGATCCACTAGCATGGACATCTGCGGTGTGGGTGGAGACTTACTAACTTCAACAGGGGGCGGGTCTAGGATATGATTTAAGGATATGTGGTTTTGGGAGGGAGGAGTGCGAGAGGAGGTAATATCCCAATATCTCGGAGGCAGGGCAATAAAGCTCTAACAACTTCTGATGTTACTCCCCCCTCCTCTGTACATCCTGCTTTCCAAGAGTTGAAGAGCTAGATTGTGCAGTGGGGCCAGACTTTGAAAAGAGCTCAGCTCCAGAGCTCATGGAGTCATTTTAACTGAAGAGTTGGGAGGGAGCGGGAGAGAAGGGGTTGGCTACACAGATGAGTTTGTTTCCTATCGTCCAGTAAGCCGGCAGTAGCCCTTTGTCATGTGTTTACTGTGTAAAAGGGTGTGCGTAGAACTCTGTGTCCATTCTGGTGTGCCTCCCCGATATTCTGTGTTTAGTCTCCCTACTCCTCCCCTCGGTGCACTCTCTCAATTTTGGGTCCCCTCTTCCCAATTTCCCACCTCCCCACTTGCCAGGAGGGCTAGCAGCTGTCCTCTCTGTCTCAGTTTTTCCTCCCCAGCCCTGTAACCATAGCCACTGAAGTCAGAGGATACTAACCCTCTATCATGGGTTAATTAACCTTGATGACTGTCAGTCATGTCGCTGGGGCCAGAAGGGGATGGGTGGGAGAAGAAGTCTTTGCAGTACTGTGTGCTTTCCCTTAACCATTCCTCCCCAGTCCCTCTCCTTCGTCCTATGCCTTATCCCATGCTTCAGTCTTCCACCCCTTTCTTCACCCAGTAGATATCCTGGGATTCCCTCCTCCCTTGTCAGCTCCTCCTGCTCTAGAATCTTCATCTCGTATCAGAGAAGCTGCCGGAATGAAGTAGGCTGGCGGGGCAGGGATTAGGAATGAATCGGCCTCCCTCAAACTGGTGAACTTCCAAGGAAGCTGGAGGTAGAGCTGAGGAGCTGGAACCCAGAGCTGGTGCCACCAGCAGGGAGGCGAGGCGTGTTTCACAGCTCAGTGAGCGTTCCCAGCTATGTTGTGGCTGCTTTCTCTGAGGTTGGCAAGCTTTGCTTTGGCTGTACCATGAGAGCCGTGATTTGTGGAGTTGCTTAGCTCAGGGTGTGATGAGGACAGTCCTGTCACGATCCTGTTGTTGTAATACCCCTTCCAACATGGCAGCTCTGGTAATGAACTGGAGGCATGAAGTGGCCTCACAGGCAGGGCTTCCTGGCTCTTTGCTCCAACCAGCCAGACCACTTCACCTTCCTGGGCTGTCTTTCCCTTCACGTCCCCTATTTTTCCCATTTAATAGGTAAAAGGAAATAAATACATTTTCCCCTGGAGCCACACCTCTCAGAGAGAAGGAAGAGGCTAGTCAGCCAGCTGGAAAACCAGACCCATCCCAGGGTACTGCTGTTCACCTCTCAAGTGGGAGCTGTGGTGCTGCATCCTGCTCCCATGTGGCGCTGGGCGAAATTATGAAGCAGCTGCATTTTTGGCCTAGCCCAGAGTAATTCTGGCTGCTCCTGGACCCAGGGCATGGAGGAAAACAATCTCCAATGGTAACAGGCCTCCAGTACTGTTGTAGAGTAGTTGGAAGAATGAAAGAAACCAGCTCTGCATTTTGCAGTTGGCTGCTTTATTCTTACCTGTGGGGCTTCATGTTATGCTTTAGGGAAAGGGGTTTAACACTATTAAGATAACTCTTGAGTGACTCTCCCTCCTGACTCAGAGGCAAATTATACCATCATACTCACTCTTGCCTACCACCCTCTGCTTTTGGATCCATGCAAGGTTTTTTGCTACTAGTCATGGCATCTGGGGTTTCTGATCTGGAAATAAGGACCTTTTAAGTCTAGCCAGGTTACTCTGCAGACTTGGAGCTCAATCCAGCTCTTTGGGTTATGGTTATTTCCAATCTAGATAAAGCCCCGTTTGCCTAAGTGGTGGTGTGTGTTTGTAGTCTGGTAGCACTGGGAGCTCTGGTCATGGGCCAGGCCTTTGTTGTGCGAACTGCTAAACAAACAATACAAAAAAGGTCTCTGCCCCAAAGGGTTTACAATCAAAGTAGATAGGCTGGCAGAATGTCTGGTGTATATACAGGTATGAAACAGGAACTCGGTGAAATGCTGTGTATTTACCTTGAAAGACGTAACAGGACAGTACATGCTACTGATGGGCATATTCTAACTTTCTTGGGCAAAGTTGTTTGTTTTGGCACTATATCTAAGAACCTGTCTCCATCAATCTAGACCTCTGGTTTTAATGCAGGGACTATAGGGCCCTAATCCTGATTAGGGCCTCTGAGTGTTACCATAATAAAAATAAATAAATCAAATCATCATGCTTGAGGTATTGTCCTGAATACTGTCTTCGTGCCACCAGCTGTGTTGGTGGAAGGGAAAGTTAAAGATGAGCACTGATATTGAATTCAGCCGGAAAATGCTGGTTCTCTCCCCCTGCTCCTTCCTCACAACTAGGTATTAAAACTCCTAACACATGGTCTTGGTGTTTTTGCATTGTCCAGACTGTTATGCGGCAGCTTCATTTTGGCTGCTATAGCTGCATGTCTGAATTTTTTTTGTGTGTATAAAAGCTTTTCTGTTTGGCCAGCAGCTTCTTTGCTGCCATGTTGACAAATGCTCTTTCCAGCGAAATGTACAAAAATAAACAACAGCAGAGGGCTGTGAAACTTAGAAGCTAAGTGAATT
Organism: Gopherus flavomarginatus; assembly: GCF_025201925.1. Taxonomy (NCBI): domain Eukaryota; kingdom Metazoa; phylum Chordata; order Testudines; family Testudinidae; genus Gopherus; species Gopherus flavomarginatus. Next base: position 10,996,136 of record NC_066635.1, read on the forward strand.
CATTCTTTTAGGGCACCATTCACATTTTGTTCTAGAAACAACTCCTACATTACAAGAAAACAAAAAAGCAAAACAAATTCATTGAGTCCTTATATTCACATTACACACACAGCACTGAAGGATTTGTCTTCAGGAGTGACCCTTAACATCCCTGAAATTGTCATTGAAATAGCAGAGAGGAGGAATCTCTAACCAACCCTTTAATGTTTAACATAAGAGCTTCTGAATGCAATATCAATAGCTAGACACTAGCTTTTTTTTTTTTTTTAAATCAATACAGTTTATATAACCACTAAGGGAGTGGCAGGCTTTATTGGTAGAATATCTGGGCCTAATTTTTATTTTTATAGATATGAATTGTACAATAGAATTAAAAGTTAATGGATAAAGTTTTCAAAATCAGCTAGGAGCCTTAGCACAATTGACTTTCAATGAGATTAGACTGCTCTGCACCTAAATCATAGCTGGAAATGGAAGTTAGGGTCTTAAATTGTGTGGGTGCTTTTTGAAAATGTTTACCCTGTAACTATGCAGTACTAGTGTAGTTCTAGAATAATCTTGATTGCCTGTTGAAACATTACCCATCCTCTTTCCAAAATGTTGTAGCTGGAAATAATGGAATGGAGTCACTACAGCCTGGATCTGAGAGTCAGGACTCTTGCGTTCTATCCCTACTCTTGAGCAAATCACTGAATTGCTTGCCTCGGTTTTCCAATCTATAATAAAAATATTAACTGGTGAGGCTTAATTAATGTTCGTAAAGTGCTTTGATGTCTTTTGATGAAAGGTGCTGTAGAAGTGTGGGGTATTATTTGTTAGTACTCATACCGTATCATCCAGAGTAAGCAGTGATAGAAATCCTGTTTGCTTTTCCCCTGTGGTTTGGAAAGGAGAAAAGAACTTGAATCCAGATGATTTTAAGTTTTTCTCACATGGAGCGGCATAAATAGGCTTGCTTTGAATCCTTCTAGTGTAAATCACTTCTCATATTCAATTCAGACTTTCAGCTAATGGCTATGCAGGCTTGTAATTCTACTCTCCATTTTCAGAGGCTTCTCTGTTATGAAAAGAAAACCCATATTTTCATGCATCCGCAGCTCCTCATTTTAGTTACTTTAGTCTCAAATTTATTTCCACTCCACAGGCCTACTGTCATCTCACTTTTAACTGTGTATCAGAAATGAGATACTTTCTTGAAGGCGTGGGGAGAGAACTGAGTGAAGGGATTACATTGCAGCCGCCGCTGGGGCTGTTCAGAGTTACCAGACATTCTCTGAGCTCCCTATGCACCTGTTCAAAAACACTCACTATGCCCATCAAGCATCTCTGCCCTGCTGCATCTGTAGATACATCTGTCTCACTGGGCAGGGGGATTGCTATTCTTCTCCCTTCTCCCCGCTGTATTTTTCCTTACTCTGCCTGCCTCTACTTACACAACTCAGCTGATGCTACGTCTGCTTTCCAAATGGGGTTAGGGAAAGTTGTTCCTCTGCATTGCAGGTTCCATAAAGATGGTGCTGTGGTACATGAGTCTTTGGAGTTATCAACACTGGAAGAAAGCTCACAGAAGGTATGCACTAGCTACTCTTAATGCACACTGAGTGTCTTTGCGCGCGTTAGCTAAATGCACTTTGGAAGTGTGCAGTAAAAGCTTGCAAATGGTGAGTTAATGCACAGTGAGCCAGCTACTCCTCATTAACTTGTCTGGGTAGGCAAAGTCCTTACTACGTGGGCTGGATCTTGTGTTTTCTCCAATTCCGCTGCAAGTGGTACAGGGCTGCCCAGAGGATTCAGGGGGCTTGGGGCAAAGCGAGGGAGCGGACATACTCATTGAGCACTCCAAGTCTGCGGCGGGTTCTGCAGTTGCTCCGTGTCTTCGGCAGCACTGAAGGACCCGCCGCCGAAATGCTGCCAAAGACCCAGACTGCTGCCGGGTAAGTAAAGAGGCGCCTCTAGCCAGGAAAGAGATTCTCAGCCAGGCCTCGCGGGGCCCCTGCAGGGCCCAGGACAAATTGTCCCACTTACTCCTCCCCCCACTTGCCCTTCCCCCAAACTGGTAATAGTCAGGCATTAGAACCCTCCTTTTTTACCAAGTACTAGTCAATATTTATACCAGTGCCCTTCCTGCCTACTTTCCTAACCAGAATTCCCATCTCTGAATGTTTTTGCCAATAAAAGATAAATGGAAGCTTAGGAGTGTTACAACATTAAGTTGAGATTCACTGTGGGTTTTTTGCAGGTTAATAAGTTTTTTTTTTTGTTTTTTTTTAATGGTTTATTTTACCCCTTTCCCAGGTTGGCCTTGGAAAAGAAATGATAAATGTTGCCTGTTATGAACTTTAGTTTAAGACAAACATGATTTTTGTTAATGAAAAGAATGATCAGGAATATCAGTCCCCAAACAGGGAAGGGAAAAAGAGAATCAGCTACACATGTAATTGTATTTATATCCCACTTCCCTCTGACCCTTCTCTCCCCCCAGGTTAGAAACGTGTCCTCCTTATTTCTGTTACCACACGTATAATCTAACAAGGACAGTTTTTAATTGATTATGGGTCTGCTGGAGCTGAATATAAAAGGCATCTTACTGAAAACTTTCTTTCCAGTTGCTGAGGGGAACAGTGTTCTGCACTGTGGAGGAATTTGCTTCATTGATAAAATGTTATATTTAACATGGACAAGGCCTAACGTGACAGTTTGGACACATGCTTAAGGGGGCTTGACTGACCTCTCACTAGCAGAAAGCTTGCTTTCAGTGAGGACTTCTCCCTCTCCTCTGTCTCTGGGCCATATTGCACCATCAGTTTCTGTGGAGAAGACCTGTGCATCTTCTCAATCCAACTTGCCATGTGGTATTGAATCCTTTGCTCAGCCTAATTTTAAATGGCTCCAGTGATGGGGCTTCTGCCAGTTTACTCGGGAACAATGCTCCCTCATATAAGAGCCGCCCCAGGTTTCTTGATATTCACAGTATTGCCAACCTCAAACATTCAAAAATCATTATTCAGGACCTCCAAAATAGGGTGGCTTAAATCTAAGATTAAAAAAAGTGGGTCGTCCTTATATGCCTTGTGTTTGAGTGCACCCCAAGAGCTCAACAAAGCTCACATTTTCTCTGTAGTCATGATGGCTAGAAATTACTTTGATATTTTAAAACTGGAAGCTGAGATCCCCATGACTCCCGGAGCTGGAGCATCAATAAAATGCCAATTATCAGAAAACACATGATAATATGGTGGAAGTTGGCAACTGTGTTCATTCAGCCTATATTTTTCACTGTCTAATTTAATCCTGGGGAGCTAGCAGGAAAATAATTCAAATTGCCTCTTGTATAGTCAAGGGTCTTGCCATCTTATCCAAGTAGGCAGACCTTTATACCCAGATGGGAGTCCTACTGTTGTCAGTGTGATTGCACACGGATGCGACGGTCTGCATGCCCAGACCAGAATGCAGGATCAGCACTGGTCACCCAACAAGAAACCAATACAGAAAGAAGACAGCACCAGCCATAGAAATAAGAAAAAAATATATATACACTCACATATATGTATATGGTTTGATTTAGTGCTGGTGTAACTGTGGCCACCATTTTCATTCCAGCTGCCACCCTGGAATAGCTGGTCTGCTGGCTACACTTGCTTTCTAATCCTTTTGTGATGTGGGAATGATGAAGATAGAATCAGATAGAAAGCAGAGTTGACACCACCAGGCGGTTGCTCTGTTAGAAGGACCAGATGTACTGACTCGGGTTCCTCATTGGTTTCTCCCCATCAGAAGCAAACAGGGCACTCATTAGGTTTAAAGGATTTGGTAAATGCCCATGTCACCGTTCTAACGGCCTTTGATGGGTACCAGATGGCAAACAGGAAAAGAGCAGCAGAGTAAGGGGGAAGGGAGAGGTTCTTTATGATCACGTTAATGTAAATGTTACGTTTAAAAGATGCATATCTTAAATTTTTAGATCTGCTACATAATTTTAACCACCCCACCACTTCCTGCTGCCTCCCACATGGTGCTTTTATTTGGACTGATGGATTATATTCAGAATTATGATGAATAGTTACTGATGGGATTTTAGCCATTTCTTCCTATAAAGTGAGAAGACCCTCTCAAGTGATAGAATTACCTCACGGTCAGCCAGAAGTCTGTGAATCTGTTCCAGTTTACACAAGTTGAGGATCTGGCCTGATATGTTTAAGCTCTCTCTCAAATCTGTTCTTGCGTTGCAACATTAGCCAGGGGTAGGATACATGCGCATACACACCAGCACCTGGAACTCTTTAATAGTATGACTTGTTGCTGGCCACGTGCTGACAGTGTTCATTGTGCTGCGTAAGAAGCAAATATATAAAGTCAGCTCCTGCCCTGAAGAGTTTAGAATGTTAATTGATTGCTAATTAACTAAATCCTTGATGTCGTTTATTTTTGTAAAAGGAAACAACTAGTTGGGAAGGAGATGAAACTTTGAGAGGCTTTATTTGAACAAAAATTATTCCAATATTGAAATTTCTCCTGTTAGTTGATTGATTGTCCTGAAGAAGCCAAACAACGCTGGAAGTGAGTGCAAAGATTATTATGCACAGCAAAGGTGCTGAAAAAAGTCATCTTTTGAGACACGGGTTTCTTCTTCATTTTTCTTACAACTGTTGCTTGTAATGAGGAAATACTTTGCCTCATAGAATAACATAAAATCATAAGGTTGAAAGGGACCTCAGGAGGTCATCTGGCCCAACCCCCTGCTCAAAGCAGGACCAATCCCCAGATTTTTACCCCAGTTGCCCACCTGGTCCCCTCAAGGACTGAACTCACAACCCTGGGTTTAGCAGGCCAATGCTCAAACCAGTGAGCTATCCCTCCCCCTAGTTACTGTCTTGGGAAACGGGAGATTAAAAATTTGGGCTTAGGTGCCCAGTTGGTGTAAATCAGTGTTGCTCCTTTAACTCCAGTGATTTATATTTTGATTGCCCTCAGCTTGAGGATCTGACCGCTAGTGTATTTATTTCCAATAATTGGTTATAATAGTATGTGGTTTATAAGATTGCTCAGCTTCCTTTACAGTAGAATGGCAAGGGAAATGGAGTAAATAATTCCAGTGAGTGGCTTCCAAGTCTCTTTTTGGGCAACTGTACCTTCTCCCCAGGCTAAGACCTGAAATAAGAACATCAGATGCCCATCATCTTCCATTTGGTTATGAATGTTCTCACCCTCTGTTGTTCTTGGGCTTGTCTCACGACTTGCATTTGCCACAACTGCAGCTGAGTTGTGGGCTGAAGAGAACACAGTTGAATGCATGTGTGTAGGGCAAGGGTGGAGTAGATCACAGATCCATCATTAGCAGGGGAAAGGGGAACTTGTCATGGAAGCCTAGATCATCTCTAGTGGTGTGTGTTTCAGTGAAGAGGAACCACTAGACAAGATGACTCATTTATAAGTTCTATGAGCTCTGTCTGCATATTCCTCTTGTAAAGCCTGCCCTTATCAGAACCCTGTGCAGTCCAACTCTTTGATGGCTGGAGCTGTAGGAAAGTCTGCTTTCGTTCACGTGTGTCAGAACAGGGCCAAGAGGAAATGAGTGTAGCTGCCATACCTCGTGATTTTGGAAGGAGTTCACTGATGCCAAAGGTCTGAGAGAGGATGATTGACTCCATACTGTATATTGAACTGGCTACGAGCAGTACAAGCGTCTGCCAACTGGAGCACAGCTGCGTTTTCATTATCTAATGCCTCTTTAATTCCAGTTCTCAGGAGACTGTCACAGAGGTGCGACAAGAATTGCCGGTGCTAAGTGAGACAGGAAGGACTGTTGGACAGCTCTAACTGGGATGGTTTTACAGGGAAGAAGCTGCAATGCGATATCTACCCTGTGCCTACAGTAAATAGGTTTTTCCTGTGTCGTGCCTGCAGAATCCAGTCTGATTCTTAGCTTGGTTTAAAGAGTCAGACTGCAATAAGCTAGGCCCTCATGGGGTTAGTATTGCTTATTTTCCCATTAGTTTGCTTATTTCCTGAGATGATTGAGAGCTCTGCGCCACTTATATATAATATTTGCCTCAGTGTGAAAGATGTTAAGGAAAAAAATAAAATTATATAATTTTATTTTTTCAAAGTCTCTTTTGCACTGAGGCAAATGCTCAGTAAGAAATATTCACGTGGCAAACAATTCAATCTGCTTGTAATGCAAAAGCTTCCTATATTTCCACTGCTACTGCTGTGCACTCCTGGGGCATCTTTTATCCAAGGATCTTGAAGTGCTTTTCAAACACACATGTACCAATTGCCACTACCACCCACAAGAGAGATGGTAATTATCCCCATTTTAACGATGGGAAAACAAAGACCAAGAGAAGTAAAATGGCCTCTCCTAGGTCCAATAGCGAGTCAGCAACAGTGGAGCTAGTGGTGGAACACAGGAGTCCTGACTCCAGGCACCTCTGTGTCCCAACTTCTTTCACACTTCGGCTTGCCATGAAGTCATAAGCCCGTTTCTGGCATACTCCCCATTGCCATGGGAATATGTCATGTCAAAGCATTGTGATTCCATTGAAGATTATGCTGTAGATAGAGATAAGCTCTGCAGTCTTCACATCTTCCATTCTAGCAAATGTAAAGAATGTACAGAGATGTCCTCATGTGACCAGCCTAGAAACAAAGGAATTCAGTGTGCATGGGTCCTGAATACTCAGCTCGTTCTGTCACCAGCAGGCTAATTATTGGCAATTATTTCATCATAAAAATGTATTAGCTGCAGGAGTCAATAGAAGGGAAATAGTAAACGTGATAGGATGCTACTTTATGTGGCATTGCTGGGAGTGAGAAATCTCTTCCTTAAACAAAAGCCAGATGATCCTGCCTGAATGGGCTTGAATACTTTAGGATACTGCCAGAAAAATGTCTGCATCAATTGCAGTCTTTGGGAAGGAGGATCCCAGCTCTTTTGAAGGGACTAACTCTTGGGTTTCCTCTTAAGTATAGTAATTTAAAGGGTAGGAGATGTTACTTTGCCCTGACTGGTCTTAGGACGATGCACTTTTAACATGAAATGAGTCTAGAAAAGATATACAATCCGAGAAAAGAAGTGGGTCATAATTTCTCACGAAGAGCCACATGAGACATCTGATCATACAAAACTCCCCTACTAATTTTCAGTGGATGTTGTATGGGTGACAGTGTTTTATCCTATCGATTTGCCATTACAGTAGCTGCATATTCTGTACATCAACACTGGTATTTAAGGAAGAGAGGCAGAATTCTATCATGCACTGAAAACACACGGGCTAATTTATCATTGCTTGCGGGAATAGGACACATGCTGTTACAGTTTGGGAAGGAAGGGGAGGAATAGAAAGCTTAAGTATTAGTGGAAAGGAAAGCATTCTGGATCCGGTACTTTGAGGTCCCAAAGCCCTTATAGCTTGAGTGAGAAGCAAGATTGTCTTATTTATATCTAGCAGTAATTGCTTCCTTTAATTGCCCTGGTTTGTGAGTTTCTTCCCGGCAGGGTGGGCTGAGATTTCAATTTCATTTTTATTTGCATAATCACTTCAGTGTCTCTCTAGTATTTCACTTGACACTAAAGATTTAGCTGGAGTAGAATTTTCAGTTATTGTCTGTCTCTTGTTAGAACTGGGTGTGACTATCTGTCTTTATTTCAAGGGAGAAGTATGCTAAACACACTATTAGAGTCAAAGCAGCAGAGAGTCCTGTGGCACCTTACAGACCAACAGAAATATTGGAGCATGAGCTTTCGTGGGTGAATACCCATTGCATCCTATGAAGTGGGTATTCACCCATGAAAGTTCATTCTCCAATGCTTCTGTTAGTCTATAAGATGCCACAGGACTCTTTGCTGCTTTTACAGATCCAAACTAACACAGCTACCCCTCTGATACTAATTACAGTCATGTATCTGTTTCATTGTAGTTTCTGACTCGTATTTATTCCCATATCTGTCTTGTTTAACTAATAGCTCACTTTTAGTAGCTACTATGTAGTGTTTCTCACAAGGCTGTACAGAGTGAAGTTAGAGTATACCTAGGGTGTCTGCATTTTCCTTTCATTTACTAAAATGACTTGTTGCTTGCCAGAGGTGGTCCAAATACCTCCAAGTATTATTTGCAACCATTAACTGAGCATCAGCACCTTAGTTGGAGCTCCCGATTTTACAGATAGGGAAACTGAGATGCAGGAAAAAGAAGGGCTCACCTGTCCCCTCTTGTTCATGCTCAATGGTACCTGGCTTTGCGAGTTGCACTATTGCAACCAAAGGTGCTACTTGAAAGGAAAGTCATACACACTGAGATAAATTGTAACCCATCCTGCATGGTGGTTTAAAGCAGTGGTCCCCAACCTTTTTCCTCTGGTGGGTGCCGGACGATGAGCCACCAAGGACTATGGCTGGTGGACAAGCATCGGCCGAAATGCCGCTGAGAAGTGGCAATCTCAAGAGGTGTTGCCGCCAAAAATCAGCGGCATTTTGGCAGCTATGCCTCCTGATGCTGCTGCTTTTCGGCGGCTTTTCGGCAGCGATGCCTCTTGATGATGCTTTTCAGTGGCGTTTTGGCGGATGCTTGTCCACTGGTTAGTATGCGGGTGCAGAGAGATGCCCCAGTGGGCGCCATGGCACCCATGGGCACTGCACAGATGTGCAAGGAGAAGATGAAGCCTTGACTCTGCTTCCTCCGTCCTTTCTTCCTTCCAACTTAGCTGGCGACCTGGCATACAGGCATACTAAGGAACATGCGCTGTGCTGAGCCTAGACCTAAACCAGCATACTTCTGTCTCAAAGCAACAGGGAGACTGCGAGGCGGATTGTGATTCCAGGAGTCTGTCTCCCTTCCTGGCTGCTCCAGCAGCACTGCAACTATATAAAAATATGGTAATATCATGGTTTACATCTGCATGAGTGAGGGGGGCGGAATTGGGTTCTCATGGCCTTTGCTGAGGCACTAAAATAAGTTTGTGCCAAAGCCAAGAACAAAACCCATGAGTCCTAGCTCCCAGTTCCTTGCTATAGTCACTGTGTTTGACAATAATGTGGTCTGATGTTTCCTAGATGCTGTGTTCTGACCCATCTGTGGGTCATGGAAAGGTTCTTAGATGGTTCACAGGTGCCACAGGTGATACACACTTGTCCCAGACCAGTGCAGAGGGGACTCCAGGTGTTGTGGTGCACAATGTTACGGTGCCACTTAGATTTGGCCCAGCCACCCATCCATGAGGACAGGCAGACAGACGCACATGGAGTCAGTTTTCTTAAATATACAAACGTATATATTTATGCAAGTAATATATGCATATATGTCGGAAGACTTATTTTGTGTATATGTCACATATATATATCCCTCTTCCTAGTGTGTGAATGTGATAATGTTACTCCTTTACAGACCATGTTATGAAGACTGTTAGACACTGTAAATATGTATATATTATACACATGTACATTAAAATATTTATATGGCACCTTCTGTTGCAGATGTGGTGACACATGTGCCTAGTTTCTATCTCTAAGATGCAGCACACAAATCAGTTATGATTTGATAAACTCAACATTGCATAGTCAATGTTTCACCCTAACATTGTGAAAAAGGTATAACTTGTTGTCTGTTAAAGGTTTGCCCAATTAATCACTTACTCCTCCCTCGAAGCATGTTGCTTGCTTTCTTGCTAAGCTAGTCAAGTTAATATGTTTGTAAAATGCTACAAATGGTTCCTAATTGAACATCAGTAATATTGACAAGTATCCATTTGGTGAACATAGGCACCCAGTCGATTATTCACTTTTAAAGACTAAATCAAAAATTAAAACCTACACACAGATGAATACTTACTTGCCTCTAGTTATAAGCAGCCATAAATGCATTCATCCTTATAGCTCTGGGCTCTTTTTACACATTTTGAAAGCTACAATATCAGATAAGATGATGTGGAAGTAGGTTTTTCTCTGACAATAACAATAGTACAGTGCAATAAACTGCCATATAGCTCTGGATTTACCGACAGCATCACAATCCCTTTGACATGACTCTTTTAGCCCAAGGGATAGCCCAAGTCACTAGCAGCAGACATATCACCGATGGCCCTGTTCCAGCACATGATGATGTAAACATGTGCTTAACTGTAAGCAAATGGATAGTCAGTAGGGATATTTATGTGCTTAACATTAAAGATGTGCTTAAATGTTTTGCTGAATCAGGGCCTCTGGTGATATGTCTCCCGCTAGTGGCTTAAGGATAAGAGCCTTCTGCTATGATCTGCTCATGGAATTGCTCCTTAAAATCAGTCCCGGCACATGACCCACAACCATTTGTTGATACCTTGACTTGAGCTGCAGCTTATCTACTGGAAAAGCAAGCACAATATGTAGTTTAATGGTGTTGTGAGACTAAAATCAAGTGCATTCTGCATTTCACTTCAATCTGGACATGTTCTCCTCACCTTTGAGATGAAGGCTGAAATTTTCAAAGATCATGGGTTCAATACCGCTTTAAGAGCTGTGGCAGGAGTTGTGATTAGTGGTCTGTAGGGTGACATTTAACTTGTGTGGTTTTCAGTTGCTTGGGCCAACCTTTTTCTGATGAGGGAGTTTCCAACATATTGGTTAAGTATGTATGGTGATGTCTTCTGCTAGTAGCTTAAGGATAACCACCTTCTACTACTTTCTGCTCATGGAGTTATTCCTTTGAAAAGGCTCTAGTGAAAGAAAATTAAACTCCTCCTTCCTCAAGCCTCTGTTTAATAAATAAATAAAAAGAAAGTGAGTATTTCAAGAAGCCTAGAAGTGTAATAAATCTTGGCAATAAGATACTAGAATGCACAATGGTTGGTGAAAATTTGTCAAAATATCAAATTTTGATAGAAAAAATAGTGTAGGGAGCTTCATATGACTTCCTCCCAAATATGTCCCTTCCCCCTGCCCTGGCCGTGTTCAAGGCATGCTGGTGAGCTGAACTGTAGTGTGCTTGGTCTTTCACCAGCATAAGATCTGACGGCCTTACACCAATGGCACGTGGAGTGGGCCCTTGGCTGTTTGACATCAGTGGGGTGAGGTCAGGTGGAGGCTGCGACTGAAAGGATCAGGGAATGACAGTGGTTTGGAGTGACCACTCTACTACATCTGTGCACAACTCTGAGGTAGCAGAGAATTGGGGTCAAATTAGAAAACTAAAGGGAGTCTTGCCAGGGTACAAACGCTGCCCTTGTCTCATCTGGTCTTGCTGTTGTAGAAGTCAGAATGTACTTGTTAAATGGCAGCAAGCTGCGGGGCATATCAGTGTCGTCTTTTTCCCCCCCTTCATTTGTTGATGCGTCAAATCAGAATCTTCACTGCCAAGTGACAATAATACCTATGGACAAACGCAGGGGCTCAGTGGGTATTTTGAAAGACAAATTCAGCAAATGGCTGACAATATACCGTACAATTTAAAGGGGCAAAGAAGATGTTTGCTGAAGTAAAAACAATGTATTTGGATATAAGAGTTTTATGGGACCCTTCTTGTTTAGAAAACTAAAGGGAATCTGTCGAGTGCATTAAACCCCACATTTAAACTTAATATTGCTAAAAGCTAGTGAGAAAATGTTCTCTAGGTTACAAATACCTGACAGTTCCCCTCTCCACAAATCTTCTGTTAAGAAATACAAAATTTTGATAGTTTGTGTAGGACCCAGAGGTAAAAAATAAATGTTCTGTCTCTCTAGTTCTGTAGCAAACCTGTCCCTAGCAGCTATGCTGGTGTCTGTGTTGCTAATATAGTAACAGAATTAAGCACAACCATGTTAATTTCAAATTCTGTTTGGAATACAAATAGATAATCCAGTGTTCACAACATTTCAAGAGTCGATAAAATAGGAAAAGACTCCTATTAAAACTTTAGTGTTACAAAGAGTGAAGCGTAAAATAAGCAGGACTACAACTAAAAGTAAATGGTGTTCTTAATGCCCATCAGTTCAGGAACACACTGGTTATTGTTTCTCATGGTTGCTGTTGGCAATACAAAGTCTTCAAGTGGGAAATGGTATGATTTAGCTGTCTGAGAGGGATGATGGGAGTCAGCACTTCTGGGTTCTGAACCACATGGTGCTAGTGACCTATTGAGTCACCTTGGGCAAATGTGCTCCTCTTTGCCTCATTCTGTCTCTCTGTAACAAGGACATCATAATTGCCTATCTGACTGGGATGTTGTGGCCTCCTTTTTAAACATCTGTAATGTGCTCAGTGATCCTCAGATGAGGAAAGGCTTGTAAACTCTTCGGAGTAGGGACTTTCATGCTCTGTGTCCACTTATGCACTACTGAATTCTATGGTTTGCCTAACTGACCCAAAGCTAGTGGAAAGCCATCTCCTGTTGGATCAGGACCCTTGTGGATCCCCATTAGATTCTGGCCCCTGACTGTTCAAGAGTACAAAAGTAATAACAGATGGTTTTATTAGTCACGTTCTCTGCAGTTGCTTTCTTGGCTGCAGCCTGAGCAATCCTGCTGAAACTGAAGATCCTGAGCTCTCTTCAGAGGCTGGACAGTAATCTCCTGAGATGCTGTGAAGTGGATTTGTGTAATGATGTAATTAGTGATCCACAATACCCAGTGTGAGTGCCTGGAATCTCAGCTGTGACTCTGTGTAGCTGAAGTGCCCGTGACAGGACTGCTGCTCTTAAGAATAACATTTTATAACCAAAGTAGTTCCTATGGTGATAGGGGAGGGTGGGTAGTGTGTGTTGGGTGTGTGTGGGGGGAGACGAATAGGTTATTTGAGGAGTATTTCATCTACTAGTTTTTAAAGGCCATTAGGATTCAGCACAAATTTTGCTGTAAGCTGGGTTACATGTGGGTAGGTAAAAGTTGCTTAAATATTCATATGTACACACTCTTTTGCAGCCTGGCACTTGTTTATATGATATCCATTTTGGAAGAGAATAGTTCCCTGGTTAAATGCATAACTTGCTGCTGTTGTGATGTACATCACTTCCATTTAATTGATCAGCTGTGTGACCTTCATATGGAGGATTGGTCCCTTTTTCTTTTTGTATGCTCCAGAGGAGGAAGAAGGAAAAAACAAAATTTTTTTTGAGACCAGTGGCAGTCGCTCATGTTCATCACAGGCACTGAGGGGTTAAGACTGACTGGCTTTAAAGCACCACTCATGGTATGTAGTGTGCTTTGCTGCAGTCCTTGGAAAATGAAAAATTACTGTGCTTATGCTTACAAACTTCTGTATTTCTGCATTTTTTTTATGGAGCATGTTATTGTCATTTGATAACGAAGACAGAAAACATAATATCAGGTCGCTTTTTCAAAGTTGTATGTGTAACAGTAGCCTCTAGAGTCAGCTGGTTTCCCCCCTGGTCGGTATCCATGCACTCAAGTGATTCAGTGTTAGTGTTTTGTACAGAATTGATCCCTAATGGCTGCTTGCAATTTTTTTCTTGAGACCACAAAAAGACAACTTAGTAAAACAAAACAGCCCAAACCTTATTTGTGTTACCAGCAGCAGTTGATTTTCATGGCACAAATCTCATGAGTAAGGCTTTCAGGATAATACCCTGAGGCTAATGTTCTCGAAAGTGACAAGTGATTTTAGGTGACACTCAGTTTTTAGGAGCCCGACTCGACCCTCCTCAGAGGGGCCTGATTTTCCTGGGGCAGGTGTTCAGTTATTTCCAAAAATAAGGCTTTTTAAGGTGTCCAGTTGGGCACCCAGAAATCACTAGCCACTCTTGAAAATCTTGACCCAGGCTATTCAATCTGCAAATTTGTAAACTTTTATTTCTTGTTGGGCCTGATCCTTCGTATTTTTATTACCACCTTTACTTGCATAAGTTGTTTTATTGAACTCAATGAGACTGTACACATTAGTAAAGTTAGCCCTAAACATACGGGATCAACCCATAAACTGCGTTTTAGATCTTAACTCAATGCTATGGAAGGTTCTTCCTTTTGAGTGAGCAGTTGTCTGACAATTAATGATTGTTGGAGTGGGTTTCTTAGGGTGAGTTGAGCTGATAGAGGGGGAGCTGTATATTGTTTGATTTAACATGTGTGTTAAATTTACATTAGACATCCAGATGTCATAGCAGTAGGTGCACTGATGGTTTAAACACAGGAAAACAAACTCTGTATTGATCACAAAAGTAACTTGTTCCTTTCCACTAGTATATAGTTGTTCCCAGAGCTATAGGGGGATATTTAAATTTAAACTATTCATGTTAAGTTTTATCTTCTATCCCCTTACTTATTTTTAGCCAAGCCTAAAAATTTGTTCCTATAATACTTGCCAGTACTCCTTCAACAAAATTTTTAGACTTGATTGTACATAAGAATTGGTGAATACTAAGTATTCTGGCTTATGTAGTAACTAGTGAAGATGGGGGAGGTGAGGAATATTTTAGGTTACATTATCAGGAAGCCTGAGTTAGCAGAAAGTGTGTAAAACTGTCTGCTAGTCAAGCTTGATGGATGGGCCATGTGCTGGTTTGTCTGACACTTCTCAAAGGTAATGACAGTGACATGGATCAAACTGGATTATCTTTCAGCTTGTCTTCAGATGTCAGTTGCCAATCCTTTCAATGTAAATTACATTAAAATTGGAGATGGGGCCCAGACTGGAACTTCAAATCCACAGCGCCTGCTATGCCTGTATCCGAATGAGGATCTAAAATCTGACTCTGTGACTGGGTCACCAGATCCGAACCAACCCCAGATCTCTCCATGCACCCTAAATTTAGGGACATTGAGATCCCGAGAAGAACCCAGCTCTGATTTCACACACTTTGTTGTTTTAATTAAAGTGTGTTAACTCACTGGCAGTGATCCAAGTTAAACTTGCAAAAGCAGACAAGTACAAACTGGAGATAGGAAGGTGATGGCTAACACACCATATTGGTTTTAGAAATTGCCCTCTGTATGTGACGTAGGCTCATCATGGGTGTGTTCTTTCCATGATGCCAGTAGTGGATTGCCATTGATTCAATGGGATTTGAATTGGATCCCATGTTAGAATTCATGAACTGCATGATGGAGTAGGTTAAAGAACATAGGATTTTTCATACCAGTCAGACCATTTGTCCAAGTCCAATATCCTTCTGCAGAGGCGCATACTTTCTGCTCCAGTGTAAGCCATAGCCTATCCTTACGTCAGTAATGTACGTAGCCAAATGTTGAGTGTGCGTGCATGTGTGAGAGAGCGATTCCTTCCTGACCTACATGATCAATTTAGGTTCTGAAGAATAAATCTCTACAACAAACAGTCCTGCTCGATCACTAGTATTTGACTCTGGTCTCCTTGGGTAGTGAATCCTACAGGCTGACTGTACTTGATGTAGAATTGCAGATTAAACTCAGGACTTTCTCACAGTTGGGTGTCAGAATCCCGTTTGTTTGATCGTATTTTTTTTGTAACGTGTCACCATCAGAATTATATTATAATAGCTCCTTGGGAGTTTAAACAGGACTTTTAAGGTTTATCCATGCTTGTGTTGGTGGTAGATAAATAAACAGACTATCTGATGTGCAGTGACAATGCTGGTTGCACTGTGTCTTCTGATTTGCCGAAACATCCAGTATTACAATTAGGTAGAGCAACAGATACACAGATGACAAAACAATTAAACAGCAATGAAACATAAAGGGAGGAAATTAACAAGTAACCAAATGCATTTGACACAGAGATCAAAACATATTGGCGGTGTCTCACAACTCGAATAATTCTGTGGAGCTGTGCAAAGCTTAACATTGATGCTTGCGCACAACCTCTGATTAACATTAAGTGGTGCTGTCATTCTGACATAGCTGGATAAACCAATATTGAATAATCTATTAAATGTGTCAGTCTCAAACAGGGAGAGAAAATCTTATTATATTATTTCACCTGTAATTGGGTGGGAGATAAAATCATAAACAGATATGTTTAGTGACTTTTTTTTTCTCTGACTGTATCTAGAGGCACCTGGATTTTAGCTGCATTGGGGGGGAAAAACTGGATGTGTGCCAAGAAGTAACTGCTGCCCAGGAAATAGGAGGCTGAGAGGTGACTTATGTAATATGCACAGAACAGGTTTATAAATCCAATGAAATTAGCAATAATCTTCCCAGAGCTTATGACAATTGTAGTGAATCTCCTTTAACTGGAAATATTAGTTCATCGGTTTTACAATACAGAGCATGCCTTATTGTGTTTTTTTTGATGGGTACACATGCTTTTGAGATCTCATTTTGTTTTAGGATGTTAACTGTGCTGTTGTCATTGTCATGGTCATACACAAAGCCATCTATCTAATCCTTCTACCTTTAAAGATATTTAAGGTTGCAAAGTGAAACCCTCCAAAATCAGGAATAACTGTTAAGGCTGCCTCTGCAACCTTAACTCTGTCCTCTTGTGTATGCATTACAATTCAGTCTTGTATTATGTGATCTCGTAATATTGTTTCCACAGGAGGGGACCCCTGCCTCATTTATGACTTGATCCTACAAGGTGCTCAATACCCTGGTCCTGACCCAGCAGTGGGACTACTTGGTAGGGACTGCCTGCTTACTTAAGTGCTTGCTGGATTGGGGCCAGAATCCTGACCTCTTTTCGGTATCAGTGTCTTAATGGGCAAGATGGATGGTGTCACTGAATGAGGTAGCTGTTTATTATTTCTTGTCATTCTATTAATTTAGTGTGTGGCCCCGTGCTTTATTTATGGCACATTATCCAAACCCTGCCCTCATTATTATAGTATCTAAGCCATTCATGAACATGTAATGAACTCATCATCACAGCTTTTCTGTATGTTGGGGACGTGTTATCACCACCATTTTACAAATGCAAAATTGAGGCACAGGAAAATTACGTGCCCAAGATCACATGGGAAGCCAGTGACAAGAGCAGGAAGAAACCCCAGCTCTTCTGAGTACCCTTCCAATTCCTTAAGCACAAGACCTTCTCCTCTTCCACTGGACCCCTTCCTCACTCACTGCATACCGTACAACTTTCTGCAGTGAATGAGTACAAGTGTGCTGCGGACATCAGTCTTACAGTATGGAATACAGTGACTGCCATGAATGAGCCAGGAATACTCATGTCCTCATCCCCAATACAGGGGCTCGGTTGAAGATCTGGCATCACTTCAATGGAACCAGAATGTCACCTCAGTAGGCAACCCTGCCTCATTCTCTGTCCAATGTTTGAGCTTCACAAAGCGTAAGTTTAGTGCAAGTGATTTGTGTCAAATCTGGACTTACTCTAAAGTATGCTTAATTGGGTGCATATCTTGTCCAAAGAGGCCATGTAACCTATTTCCAGCACTGCTTATAGTCATAGATTTAACTTCTAGTGTTTACTTTAGTACATGCAGTGAAAGGGACTGGAGAGTTCTAAAAAGTCGAAGTGATTGATATCAGGTATACATGGGTTTGGTCTTTTTTCCTATGCTTTCTGCTGGAGGAAGGGACAAATGGTTTGTGAATAAATAGTAGCGTAT
This sequence comes from Gopherus flavomarginatus, assembly GCF_025201925.1. Taxonomy (NCBI): domain Eukaryota; kingdom Metazoa; phylum Chordata; order Testudines; family Testudinidae; genus Gopherus; species Gopherus flavomarginatus. The sequence continues at coordinate 11,013,589 of NC_066635.1, forward strand.
TTACATTCTTTGTTAGATTCAGCTGCTGCCTGGCTCCTTTCTTCCAGTTGGAATGGCAGAGTGCTGAATAATTCATATAAAGAGTCATTAATCCTTCCTTCACCTTCTCGACTGCTCTGGGGTTTCACCTGCTTCTGATATTTTGGAACAAGTGACCATTGAGATTTTTATTGCAACTTCCCGTAGTGAAAGCCAGGGAGCCTGCTTGCATTCTGAATTGCTGCTAATAAGAATAGTGTGATTGGCATGCAAATACATACATAAATTTAATGCCCCTGGATTGAAGTAGCAGAGGATCCATGTGATATTTTTTACGCTAATGATCTAGAATTGGCGCTTTCTGATTTTATTTTTTTAAACCATCTAACTAGGTGCAGATGATACTTTAGAAGGAGCTAGCAAAATTCAAATTGATTATGAAGTCTCTGGCACACATCTGTTAACAATCTGTGCAAACAGAATCTTATTCTGGTAAATTATTAATTACTGGATAAATACTTGTGGGATAAACAGAATATGTAATAAGAAACTATTAAGTATATTCCCATATGGAAGGAAATTATATTTGAACTCCACCTTCTTTTATGGTGTCAGGAAATGGCATAAAAGGGAAAATTACATGGGATAACTACAAGCTTTTAAAATTTTATTTTGGCTATGAAGAGCTATATTTGTCTGACCGAGTAGGCTGAGTGCAACCAATTTTCTTTTCTCTCCTTCCCCAGACCTGTATGGTCAAGAGCTCTGCCTGAGGCTTGGTCTACACTATGCGTTTAAACCGATTTTTGCAGATTTAAACCGATTTAACGCTGTACCCATCCACACTACGAGGCCCTTTATATCGATATAAAGGGCTCTTTAAATCGGTTTCTGTACTCCTCCCTGACGAGAGGAGTGGCGCTAAAATCAGTATTACCATATTGGATTAGGGTTAGTGTGGCCGCAGATCGATGGTATTGGCCTCCGGGTGGTATCCCACAGTGCACCACTGTGACCGCTCTGGACAGCAATCTCAGCTCGGACGCATTGGCCAGGTAAACAGGAAAAGCCCCGTGAAATTTTGATTTTCATTTCCTGTTTGCCCAGTGTGGAGCTCTGATCAGCACGGGTGGCAATGCAGTCCCAAATCCAAAAAGAGCTCCAGCATGGACCGTACGGGAGATACTAAATCTGATCGCTGTATGGGGAAACAAATCTGTTCTATCAGAGCTCCGTTACAGAAGACAAAATGCCAAAGCATTTGGAAAAAAAAATCTACAGGCTACACAGTGCTGCGTGACAAGCGTAACGGGAAGCCAGAGACTCAGATGGATGCTCATGGAGGGAGGGAGGGGATACTGAGGACTCAAGCTATCCCACAGTCCCTAGCAGTCTCCGAAAAGTATTTGCATTCTTGGCTGAGCTCCCAATGCCTGTAGGTTCAAACACATTGTCCGGCTTGGTTCAGGGAATAGCTCGTCAATTTACTCTCCCCCCCCGCCCCACCTGAAAGAAAAGGGAAAGAAATCGTTTCTTGACTTATTTCAATGTCACCCTATGTCTACTGAATGCTGCTGGTAGACGCGATGCTGCAGCAGTGAAGAACAGTATCCACTTCTCTCCCCTCCCTGGTGGCAGACGGTACAATATGACTGATATCAGTCATCACCATCAGCCCGTGAGTGCTCCTGGCTTGCCTCAGGTGAGGTCGGCCGGGGGCGCCTGGGTAAAAATGGGAATGATTCCTGGTCATTCCCGGTAGATGGGACAGAAGGGCTGGTAACAATCCTCATCATAGCAACTGGGGGCTGAGCTCCATCACCCCCCTCCCTTTCCTGTGTAAAGAAAAGATTCTGTAGTGCCTGGACTATCATAGCAGTGGCATGCGGGGCTCCTCTCCTCCACACAGCTTAATGTCCTGCCTGGACTGTCATAGCGGCGGGAGGCTGCCTCCCCCTCCATTTTATCTCACTAACAAGTCATTACGGTTGGAAAAGACCTCAGGAGGTAATCTAGTCCAACCCCCTGCTCAAAGCAGGACCAACACCAACTAAATCATGCCAGCCAAGGCTTTGTCAAGTCAGGCCTTAAAAACCTCTAAGGCTGGAGATTCCTCCACCTCCCTAGGGCTTGGCTACGCTTGCAAGTTAGAACACATTAAATCAGCCCTGGGTGCCCTAACTCCTGAGGTGTTCACACTGGCAAGGCATGCAAAGCGCTTGGACTGTGCAGCTGGAGCGCTCCTGGTAATCCACCTCCATGAGAAGCATAGAGCTTGCTGTGCCTGGGTGTCAGTGTGGACGACGTGTTGCATTACTGTGCTGTGATTGGCCTCCAGAAACGTCCCATAATCCCCTGAAGTCGAGTGGCCATTCTTGTCATAGTTCTGAATTCGGCTGCAGGTATGCATATTTCCCCTTTCAATACTCCATTTCTGACCGCCCGCATGCTTATCTGCTCCAGGACAAAGCAAACCATTATTTTGGAATGCTGCTGTGAGTGAGAGAGAGAGAGGTGGGGGGAAGAGGCAGTCTGCTGCAGTTAGAACTAACAAGACAGCATGACACACTCTGCCCCCCCAAAACACACACACTCTCCCCCACATGCACACAACACACTCCCTGTCACACTCCTCTCCTCCCCATTTGAAAAGCACACTGCAGCCACTTGCACACAGATAGCTACCACAATGCACTGCTCTTTGTGGCATTGCAGGAACTGCTAATTTGGCCATGCCAGTGCGCTTGCAGCTGGCAGTGTAAACACATGGCAATGTTTTCCCTGCTGCGGTCTCCGAAGCCTGGTTTAACTTCCAGCACTCTACATCTGCAAATGTAGCCAAGCCCTTAAGTAACCCATTACAGTGCTTCACCACCCTCCTAGTGAAATAGTGTTTCCTAATATCCAACCTAGACCTCCTCCACTGGAACTTGAGACCATTGCTTCTTGTTCTGTCATCTGCCACCACTGAGAACAGCTGAGCTCCATCCTCTTTGGACCCCCCCTTCAGATAATTGACGGCTGCTGTCAAATCCCCTGTCACTCTTCTATTCTGCAGACTAAACAAGTCCAGTTCCCTCAACCTCTCCTCGTAAGTCATGTGTCCCAGCCCCCTGATCATTTTTGTTGCCCTCCGATGGACTCTCTCCAATTTGTTCACATCCTTTCTGTAGTGGGGGGATTTAGACACAAATACTCCAGTTGTGGCCTCACCAGTGCCAAATAGAGGGGAATAATCACTTCTCTTGATCTACTGGCAATACTCCTACCAATGCAGCTCGATATGCCATTAGCCTTCTTGGCAACAAGGGCACGCTGTTGACTCCTATCCAGCTTCTTGTCCACTGTAATCCCCATGTCCTTTTCTGCACAACTGCAGCTTAGCTAGTCAGTCCACAGCCTATAGTGGTGCATCAGATTCTTCTGTCCTAAGTGCAGACCTCTGCACTTGTCCTTGTTGAACTTAATCAGATTTCTTTTGGCCCAATCCTCCAATTTGTCTAGGTCACTCTAGATCCTATCCCTACTCTCCAGTGTATCTACCTGTCCACCCAGCTTATTGTCATGTGCAAACTTGCTGAGAGTGCAATCCAGTCCATCGCTGAGATCATTAATAAAGATGTTGAACAAAACCGGCCCCAGGATAGACCCCTAGGGCACTCTGCTTGACACCAACTGCCAACTAGACATTGAGCCGTTGATCACTACCCATTGAGTCCAGTGATCTAGCCAGCTTTCTATCCATCTTACAGTCCATCTAATCCATACTTTTTTAACTTGGTGACAAGAATACTGTGGGAGACAGTAGCAAAAGCTTTGCTAAAGTCAAGGTATATCATGTCCACTGCTTTCCCCACATCCACAAGCCAGTTATCTCATCGTAGAAGGCAATCAAGTTGGTCAGGCATGACCTCCCCTTGGTGAATCCATGTTGACTGTTCCAGATCACCTTCCTCTCCTCCAAGTGCTTCAAAGTAGATTGCTTGACAACTTGCTCCATGATTTTTCCAGGGACTGAGGTGAGGCTGATGAGTTTGTAGTTCCCCAGATTCTCCTTTCCTTGTTTTAAAGATGGGCACTATATTTGCCTTTTTCCAATCACCTCCCCCGATCACCATGAGTTTTCAAAGATAATGGCCAATGGCTCTGCAATCACACATCCAACGGTGCGGAGAGAGTTGGCTGATATTAGATCTGAACCCATGGACTTGTGCATGTCCAGCTTTTCTAAATAGTCCTTAACCTGTTCTTCCACCACCGAGGGCTGCTCACCTCCTCTCCATACTTGAGCAGCCTGGAATAACCCAGTGAAGGGAGTGAGTTGCAGGTCTCCACCCAAGAAAGGCAGCAGCTGGGAACCTGGAAGGCTGAAACTGAGTGCCCAGTACTTTAATTTGTGCTAAGGCTGAGCCCTGGTGCCTCTAGGCTTGGCCGTTCAGAGCCCCGTCACCTGTGGGCTTGCTGCACCAGTTATGAATATGTAAAAACTGCTTGAGCCCTGGCACCTCTTTAATTACAAATTAGGCACTGCAGGTCTCCTTGCTTGACCAGTGAAGAGGCCTACAGGGTAGATGCCCTGAACTGATATATGGATCATGAAATTTCCCCTTGTGTAGCCTCTTTATTCTGTCTAATCACTGTACTCAACAAGTAATGGAGTGGTGGTGCTTTGTTAGTGCGGTCCCTTGCTATGGAGTCATTCCTTCCTTCACAGGAAGAGGAAAAAGTTAAATCCATCCTAACGCCACAAGGAATGAAGGCAATCTGCTTACTCAGACTTGGAGCTGCCCTTTCATTTAAGCATTCAGTGCTGCCTCAGATGAATCTGAAAATAAAAAGCTTGCTCTGGAACAGCATATCGCCTGCGTTCCCTGTAGGGCTAGTGTGATTTAACATGTTTCTGATGGGAGTGGAGATTCATCAGGGGAAAGTAACTTGCTGTAAAACAAGGCATCTTAAGGAGCAGAATGGCTTAACTGAACTCCAGTTACATTTAGCTGATGATGCCGAGAGGTACCGTCTTCTGTGCTACTGTGCTTTCAGCCAGGCCCTGTGGTGCTGGGGAAAAGCTCACGCTCATTGTGATGGGTAGCAGTTAAAACCTCTCCCCAAAGCCAACACAGGAGCAAAAAAATTGTTTCTGGGTAGACCGGTGTTGGTGTGAGAGATGCAGCATGGAGACTTTGAGCAAACCAGCCTGAAAAGTGATATAAAGGCCTGCGATCTGCGAAGCATCATGATGAAAGTATGAAAATTAGGAAGGGAAATCAGACAAATCCAGTTCTTCCCTCTCAATGCACTGAAATGCCTAGGGAAACCAGATATGAGCAGGTCGCTGCAAGGGAGGGGCATTGCTAATGACTCTGTTTTGGATTGCAAAAATCAGATTCAAATCTATTGCCATTAATTGTATTACGTTTGTAAATAGGGGCTCCATTGTGCTAGGTGGAGTACAAACACATAGTAAGAGTCCCTGCCTTGAAGAGCGTGTAGTCTAGATAGAAGGCGGTAGGGGTAATAGAGGTACAGAAAGGGGAACAGACCTGCTCAAGATCACAGGGCAGTGATGAGTTAGGAATTCACATTGCTTTCTGAATGTACAGCACCTGGCGCAGTGGTCCTCTGGTCAATGATAGAGGTTCCGAGGTGCTACGATAATAGCAACAACTACTAAGAAACAGGACTGCCAGTCCAGTGCCATGTCTTCTAGATCATGCTGCTCACCAAGTCAGTACTTAGTGCTAGCCAGCGAAACATGCAGTGTGGTTAGGGATGGGCAAAGTAGTCAGAGTGAAATAAGTTACTCAAGTCTTTATTCCCAAGCTCAAACTTGAAGCTTTTCTTGACGTTGGGAATTTGGATTACTTTTTGCCCAGTTATCTATTTAAATTTTTCACCATGGCCCAGCTCCCCTACAATCCAGATGGGAAAAGCACAGGAGGCTGATTTCCCAGCATGTGCCTTGATCAGATCAGGAAGCACTGGAAACCACCTAGGAATCCTGTCCTCCTGAGATCACTAGCTCAGTTTTGCAAATGCAAGTGGTTTGATTAAGCACCTGAATTTTTGGAAGCTTCTCTGACCTGAACCTTGTCACCTTGGGAAGTTCTTCCCTTCTCCAGAGCACAATATGCCAGCACGTGGACTAGAGCTGGAAGGAGAAGTGCTTCTAAAATGTGCTGCCTTAGATGGGGCACGTGGGCAGCAGTTGGTTTTTTTTTGTAGCACAATAGTAGGCCAGTGATCCATCTCTGACCAGTACTGAGCATTTCAATAATGCCCCTGTATAAGTGCACAATGCTGTGACCGTGAGGGGAAAATTACTTCCTGGTTTCCCCTGGTGGTGATATGATTCCTGGATGTAGAAGGATTGAGTGCCTTTAAATATTTCTTAGTTTATGGAGCTGCACCTGCAGCTACATATTCTCCAGGTCCTCCTTAAAAATAACCTACCAATCAAACAAAACCCCAACTTACCAAACTATTTGACCTGATAATATCTTGTGGCAGAGAGTTCCACAGACTAATAGACTGTATAAAGAAACATCTCCTTTTACTTGTAGTAATTCTATTGCTTTAGACATGTTTTGAGTTCCTTCTAGCTCTTAGGGAAAAGGGCACACTTTTTGGTAATTTCAGATACATTGTACAGTTGAACAGATAAACACAGATGGCTGTGCATATAAGTGCAAGGTAAAAAGTAGAGGATAAGAGTGCAGGCAAACATTTATTAGAATGATACTGCATTGCCAGCAATTTATTCCTGGCTACTGTCAGGAGTGGAGTCTGGGGGGAAGTGCATAGCAAGCACTTCTATTTTCACGCTGAGAATTTCATTTAACCCCATGTTCCCTCAAATATGGCCATTTTATGCCCGTATGCAACCCTTTTTGCTCTAATTATGACAGTCAGGGAAACAGATGCTCAAGGGGTTTGAAACTTGCTGCCATTTAATGCAGGTTACATGGAGTATTCAAGCTTCCTTGTGCCCCATGTAGAGTCTCCTTCCAGTCCATCCAGAGCACAGTCATTGTGCTCCCTGCTGTGTCCTGTGCAGCTGCTTGGAGGATCAAGGTTTAGATGATATAACCCAGCAAAGAGACCCTGGTAAAAGTGATGTATTGATCAATAGAAAATTGTCAGGGAAAATAAATTATAGACTTTCTAATAGTATAGAAATCTTTGTAGGTAGCTGTGAAATGAGTAGACGTTTGAATAATGATGGTAATAGATTTTAATTACCAATTTTATTCATTGTAATTTATTATAAATTTGTGGGTGATATATTTTGAGGAACCCATGCTTGATTATTATAATATGTTTAATTGTAGGAAATTTGTTGGGACATGAACATAAATAGAATAGGTGAGATGCACAGAAAATTGCATTTGACCTCTCAGCATTGAAATCTGTTGAAGTTATGTTACAGTAAAAAAGACAGTGCCAGGTTGGGAGTGGGGCCTTATAATTCTCCATTCACAGGTCTTGGCAAGTGTGATATAAAAAAGTCAAACTCAACTATCTGACATAAAAAGACCATAGAGAACTTAGTTGAAGAACCAGGAGCTGGTAAATTGGTGATAATATCACAGTCCAGCAGCTGCTTTGTAGTTAGTCAAACCCAGTGATGTTATGCATGTCTGTAAGGATGACACTGAAGGTACGTAAGCCACACAAGTTTTTGGAGTGTGGGCTTGATTCAGATACATATTCAAAAGTCTGAATGCTTACCCAGGCCCCTTAGCAACTGGAATAGAAATCTAGTGAGAGCAGCTTTTCTCTTAATGTTTTGGGTTCCAGATCCAGGACAAGGAAATAATATTCTCTAATATGTTTGCAATGTTCAAAATTGTTATAAATAATATAGTATATAATATACAATTATTATTACATGAATAATTTAGGGTCAGAGTTACAAAGGTACTAACGATGCAGATAGGCACCTACTGGGTTTTTCAGAAGCTCCTAAACATGCCGAGGATCTAGCTTCCATTGCAATCGAGGCTTATTAGAGATGGTTCTGTGGTCTAGTGGATAGAGCACTGGTCTGGTGTGTGGGAGGCCTGGGTTTCAGTCCTGCTGCTGCTGCTGCTCTCCTTTGTGGCTTTACGCAAGGCACTTTATCTTGCTGTGTCTCAATTTCCCAATCTGTAAAATGGAGGGTGGTGTTGGTTGTTCAAGGCTTTTGAAAATCTGGCCCTTAGTTCTTAAAGATGGAGAATGGTTGGTTGAGGAGAGGTTCTTGGGTTTCCTCAAACCAGTTACATACATCCCTAAATAAAAACCAGGATGATGACCCCGTTATAAGGAGGAAGTTACATTAACTTGTGAAGGTCTTGTGGTCTATGGACAATTTGGTTACCTTGAGGTCACTCAAGAAAAATCGCCAGTATAAATGGCAATTTACACTGAGTGCAGAAGCTGGAGTGGCAAGCACTTGGTTTCATGTGATTTTTTTTTCTCGTTACCAAGGGTATGGCTACACTTGACATTTCAAAGCGCTGCCGCGGCAGCCCTTTGAAGTGTGTGTGGCCGGAGCGCCAGCGCTGGGAGAGCTCTCTCAGCGCTGCACGTAAACCACATCTCTTATGGGTGTAGCTTGCAGCGCTGGGAGCCACGCTCCCAGCGCTGCAGCACTGATTACACTGAGGCTTTACAGCGCTGTATCTTGCAGCGCTCAGGGGGGTGTTTTTTCACACCCCTGAGCGTGTAAGTTGCAGCTCTGTAAAGCGCCAGTGTAGCCATGGCCCAAGAATCCAATAATTCTTGTTTGCCTAGACTCAGTGTTACGTTCTCCCAAGGTGTTATGGGTAGGAGTACATTATTCTTCTTGCCACAGCCATTTTTGTTGTTGTCCGGTTCTGAGTCTGGGCCCATGCTTCCAGAAGCCAGCACAGACCTTAGAATGAGTCTTTGCCAGTAACAACTGCTTAAAAGGCTCCTTCCCTTTTGGTTCCCACCCGCTCGGAAAGCTGTGATAAACAGGCCATTGTACTTTTAGCACTTACCTAGCTCTGATGCATGCAAAAGGTCACTTCAAATGAATAGCCCTCTCAAGTGGATGCAGTGTGCTTTCCTCTGCCCACTTGTGCAACTTGAAATCTGGTAGGCAACCTGGCTGTGACCAGGAAAGTGCTCAGACTCTATCCTCTCTGCTTCATTGAGGATCTGTGTCAGAAACATACCCATCCTCGAAACATGAGAGAGTACTCATTTTTATAGGCAAAAATGAGTTCAAGTGAGCCTGGTTAGAGGATAGGAGTCAGCACTTCTTCCTATGTTGTAAACATAGTTTGGAAGAATAATAACTTGCATGTTTGATGTGAAGGTGACACATCCTCACACGAGTGCTTGCTACTGTTCGTTGATTTGGATAGTAGCCAACCATCTTTTGCTGGAAAGAAGAATGGGCGTCAGTTGGATAAGACCTGTGATCAAATGTGAATTTCCTATTTCTGGCCACTATATATAGCCCATGTGTTCAAACTGGTTTATGCATGGCACTGTTAGGGCCTGAAGTCCTTTCCTGTCGTGCAAGATAACACAACACCTTGTCTAGTAGTTTGTAATCAGTTGTTAGGACAGGGCTTCACTGAAATAAAATATGAGGGCAAAGGAAAGTAACACGCCTATGGCATAAAAATGCTCTTAGCAAGCTTGAGGCATATCAGAGAGATTGGTCCTGAGAGTAACATTTTCTGCCTTTCTGCTTTTGAACTTTTTTTTTTTCATTTGTCTCTGTCTGAGGTCTGGGATTTATCCGGAATTTAAGAACTGACTGTTTCTGATCATTTGAATAGGTATCACCATTCAGTGGGGAATACATATGCAGGCTGAAATGTCTCTAAAGCCAATTTGTACTACAAGTTATAAGAAATGATTTCTTGAGACTAATGTATTTCTGCTTCAAATTTGCTGCCTGCATTACTTGCATTTGTCGCCTGTTTTTACCAAGCTGAATTGCTTTACTCTGCCGCCTCGTCAGCTGTGCTCAGCCACTACCCCCAGAAGCTTGAGCATGTTCTGTGGCATGAATACATATTAAACTACAGAAAAATAGCATTACTGTAACTAACTTACAAAGGCAAAGTAATCTGGTGACACAACCGTTTCTGATCCTAACCCCATCCTCTAGTGCTCAGGCATTGCATTTCATATTCTGGTGTTTAAGATCAACCTTTCTTTTAGAGACTCCAACATCACTGCAAATAACCCTGGGCCTGATTCTGATACCTTTCTACATGCAGAGCAGTATTTTGTTCTGTAAGTAGTTCCGTTGATTTCAATGGTACTGCTCAATGCAGGGGTGACAGAATTGGGTCCATAGATATTGTTGCCCACAAGGTGTGATCATGTGTAGGCATGATATAATTAAGGGTTATATATTGGTGCTGCATTATTAATAGGGCCATATTTGATTGCATGAGCAGTTGATTTAAGAGCCCAGTATGATGATTATGAATTGTAAGGGATCTCCAGAGCTTGGAATATGTGCGTCTATTACCTATATTTTAAAATAAATAAAAATGAATATACTAGATCACGTGCAACTTGGTTGTTTCCACTGAGCTGCTCTGAGATTTTGAATCCAAAATAAAAGCTTGGAAGGGTGCGTGGGGTCCAACACATGCAGAGTGACACCAAAGACAGTGGGGGTTTCGTCATTAATTTCAATGGGGCCAAGATTTCACCCCTTGTTTGCATGGCTCATTGGCCCAGGGAAATTGCCTGTCTTTGTGCAGCTATATTGGAAACCCAGGAAATTAGAACAATTTAGTAACGATTGAATAATTTTGTCAAACCGTGACCATTTTTTGGGGAGATAGGCATAAGCTTTGAGGGTCTGTCAGAGATTGAAGGACATTGAATCTGAAACTTTGGAAACATTGGGTAGGATATTTAATGTTATCAGTTGTGTATTTGAATTGTCTTTGCAGCTCTCACTTCTACCTTCTTCACAAACGTGTCTCTCCAAAAAGGAAGTGGTTTAGAGTAAAGTCACTGAAAGCACATCTTATTAACAAGTGTTTTACAGCAACATCTGAAACAAGTACTCCTCCACCCCCCACATAAAGGGAAGGGCTTTTTTCCCAAGGTAAGTTGCAGATCAGCCAGCACCACCTGACTAATCCCTTCCTTTTACTGTCCCTGAATAATTTTCTTTAAAGAGAGGGGTAGAAAACATTGGTTATGCAGGTCATCTTTTCATTATCGTGGGTGTGGAAAGTTTAGCAAAGAGGTAGAAGCTGCTGACAGATGAATATCAACCAGTGAGAAGGTTGGTATATACAGCTTTAAATTTTTTAAACCGTCATGTGCCATGTCAGAATCTTTGGAAACCCTAAAGGCTGTGTTAGACAAGTTAAAGTTTTGGATAGAACTCTTCAGTGTTTGCAGGGCATGAGGCAGAAGCGTCCTCTCATTCATTGACCGTTGTACATCTTAAAGTGCCCAAATGGTTTCCTAAACGTTAACCAATCCTTTGAGGCCAGGGCTACCCTCCTTAGGGAAGGCAGATCATTTAAATGTTGAGAGCTTTGACTGTTAATTTTATGAGTAATAGGCCATGTAGGAATGGGTGTGAGTGTACCTGAAGCACACTGTCCCAGCATAGTGCAATATAGAGCAGCTTCACACTCACTTCAGTCTTACCTGAATGAAACCAACTTTAGAAGTGAGGCGGGATGGGATGGGAGAGGTTTTTTCTGCTTTTTTGGCCCTGGACCTTTTGTTGCAAATAAGGACGGAGTGTATTTTCTGTGTAATGTGCATGCAATCCAATGTAAATAGCATTAATTTAAGGGGAGTTTTGAGTAGTGCAAACAGAAAATAGCTTCCTAAAAATAATGCCCATGATATAGCAGGTGAGGTTACACAGCAGAAGTATACCCTAGAATGCCAAAGGATTTACGCTGTGGGGGATAGCGTAGATGTAGAAGTGTAGGACTGGAAGGGACCTCAGTAGGTATCTAGTCCAGTCCCTTGCACTCAAGACAGGACTAAGTAATTACTAATTACCATTCCTGACAGGTGTTCATCATTAGAGGTTAAGACCAGGTTAGACACAGATTCCACTGCCTCCCTAGACAATTTGTTCCAGTGTTAACCAATCTGACCGTTAGGAAGCAGTTTGAATACAGGACCAGGACACTGCCACTGAGTCACACTGAGATCTGTGGGAGGTCACTTGACTTTCTTGGTATCTTTTTTGAATTAGGTTTAATTCCATCAGAGGGGTGTTGCGTTGTAATGATTGTGAAGCTAAAATAGCATTAGCCAACTAAATTCACTTTGTAGTGAGACGATTAGCAGTTTTCTCATAGATGTAATTGCCTGAGGCCCTTCCTTTTTGTTGGTGTTTTTAAACACACCAGCATAGTTCCACTGTCTCCAGTCAAGTTGCTCCTGATTTACTTTGGTGTGGTGTATATCAAACGCCTGGGGTGAAATCCTGGCCCCACTGAAGTCAGCGGCAAAACCGTGGTTGATTACCGTGGAGACAAAATTTCATCCTTGGTATCTGATTCTCATTTTGTTTTGGTAGCTAACATAGCAGGACCCAATACGTCTACAACTCTTAAAGAGTCTCTTTAACGCCTTTAAACTATCCATTGTTTTTTGCACTGAAATTTTCCATCTGGAAAAGGCAATGAGGCATTCCCTCATTTCAGACTGAAGATAGAATGTATTTGCTAGTCCATTGTCGTCATCCTCCCACCTTAAAGTACTTGCCATATGACATGCATATGGGCAATATCTAGTTGATAGACAAGGTGGGTGAGGGAGTCTTTTAATTGGACTAACGTCAGTTGTTGCAGGAGACAGGCTTTGAAGCTTACAAAGAGCTTTTCTTCAGATCTTGAAAGCTTATTTTGCTCATCAACAGAAGATAAATACCTCACCCACCTTGTGTGTCTCATAGCTTGGAACAAGCATAGCTACAACTGCACTGCATATATCTAATGGATAAAATCCATTGTATCTGGATGTGAAAACTGAGTGTGTGAATGTCCTGGAGTTGCTACTAAATTACCCTGATTGTACATTGCAAAGTTTTATACTGAATGACTGTCCTTGCTTTTATTGCACTACTTAAAATACTGAAAAGAAGAAGAGTGGTGCATTGCAAGAGATGTTGCAGGGGTGAATTAAATGCTTTCTGTGAATGTGTTTACTGTGGTTGTCTCAGTTCACTAGCAGAAGTCACGTGGGCCACAGTTACTTCTTTCTCAAAGTAGAGCGGGAAACACTAGGGACTCTGTTAGGGTACAGAGGCTCTAGGGGGTCACCAGCAAGCAGGTTTGCTCCAGCTCTGCTTGCCTCTTGCTCTCAGCAGGTGCTATAGTACTGGGGACTACATGTCACTCTGTATGAGAGAGGTGGAAAACTCTCTGTAAAAGTAGTTGGGTGAGTGACAGGAGGAGAAAATACCTTGCAGGAAGGAGTATTCTACTACTCCTGGAGCCTGCCTGTCTGTCTTTTCCTAAGTTGAGGTTGGGGGAGGAGCTTTGATGGGAGAGTGTTGTCCTGTCACATGATTGGGGGTTTGTTCACCCATGGGCAAGGAAGATGTTGATAATACTTAGCTCTTAGAATAGCTTTCATCAATAAATTTCAAACCCTTTTAGAAAGGTCAGTATCAGCACGCCCATTTCACAGATATGGAAATTGAGGCAGAGGTGCAGCATACCTTGCTCAGGGTCAGCGAGCAGGCCAGTGGCAGAGCCAGGAACAGAACTAATCTCCTGAGTCCCTGTCCAGTGCTTTAGCCACTAGGCTGCTTTGCTTCCCATAAGAGTGAGGCCTCTCAAGCCTTCAGAATCTCTGTGTGTGAAATGATTTTTCTTCTGTAAAGTTGATAAATTCTGCTAGACTTCAGGGTTTAGGATATGATGTAAATGTGATATTAGTTTTTTTTATAAAAATCCGGGAGGGGAAGAATAGATTTTGAGGGATAGAAAGAGTCATCCTTTTTCCTACTAAGTTTTCTGCACTCAGACCCATGCCTCAGAGTTTGATTGTTCTGTAGATCTGTCAAAATCAGTTTGACTGGCCTCACAATCTAGATTTTTGCACTATGGGCCAGATTTTCGGAAGAGCTTGGCACATTCTGTGCCTATTGGCTGAGTTCTTGTGAGAATCTGGCCGTACATGTCACTATTGCAGATGCTGGCTAGCAAGCATTTCTAAAAATCTGACCCCGCATCTTTAGGCACCTAAATGGGGAGGTTGATTCTCAAGCAAGTTTATCTTCGGTTTTGGGTACTGAGCACTTGAAAGCGTGGCCTTCCATTTATATGCATGAGCCTTCAGAATCTCTCTGTATATATAATATACACCTTTGATTTGAAATTTAACTCAGCCTTTCAAAAACTCATTTTTCTGAAATGGAGCTCGGGTCACATAATAGGGTGACCAGATAGCAACTGCGAGAAAACAGGACAGCGAGTAAGGGGGTGGTAATAGGTGCCTATATAAGAAAAAGTCCCAAAAAATGGAACTGTCCCTTTAAAAACAGGACATCTGGTCACTCTACATAACGATGTCCTCTTTGAGCCATTGGTAAATACTCTATTCCTGTTGCTCAGTTTGTATTCAGCTATTACAGCTGCAATTCTTGAATTGTATGTCCTGTGCCCTTGGAAGCAACTGGCCTAATTTAAAGGAATTTTTAGGCTTCCTCAAATTTAGGCTAGGCAATATTGCTATGGTTGGGTGCAAGATTCCCATCACGGATTTAAGTTTGTTTCTGTACATTTTGCTAGTCTCTGTTTTTACTAACTACATGATGTTATAAGGCTTATTTGTCAATGATATAGCATATAAAGATCCTAAATGAATCTGGAAGTGAATAGGTTCTGGCTACATTCCTCAAGCTCCAGTGACCATAATGTAGAGTCTGGGTATATTGCATCATTAGTGGGTTACTGAAGCTGAGTGAGGCATGAACTAACATCTATGGAGATATGAGCCGGTTTGGATTTTTTGTATTATGATCTGTGCTTTTCAAACAAAGGCCTGCTTCATTCTAGAAATGTACTTAAATGTCTAATTTCCACCCAGTAGAAAGAAGAGATTAACTTCCCAGTTAATTGACAAAGCTCAGCTCGGGTCAGAAACTAATACATGGAGCCACCTGCTTTATAGTGTGTGGTTTTTCTTCCTTTCAAGATAACCAGAGCTCACTATTCTGGCTGTTAAATTCAGATGGCAATGTCTGTTATAGATATGCAGAGAAATAAGCAGACCTTGGCCCCAATTCCTGCAAGTTACAACATGCAGGCAGACCCCAGTACCCATGCACAGCTTCATTGTCTTCAGTGATTCATCTCTGAAAACTTACATTTCTTGCCTGGGTGACCAAGTGATTTCTGTCTGCTTGAACTCTCTGTGGCTTATGCATCATAATAAGTAAGGAATCAAATCCTGAAGACCAAAAACTGCCTTCATTTACAACTGTGCAGGCCAACTGTCTTCAAATCCGTGCAGTGGAGCTGCACAGATGTAATTGAGGGAAGGAATTGATCCTGTTTTTAAATACTGCAGCAGTATTGGTTCCACAGGGTTATCAGGAATAAGCAGTATTAATAATAATGCAGCAGAGTCCTGTGGCACCTTATAGACTAATAGACGTTTTGGAGCATGAGCTTTTGTGGGTGAATACCCACTTCGTCGGATGCCACTAGCAGAAACAACTCTGTAGATGAACAAAA
Organism: Gopherus flavomarginatus; assembly: GCF_025201925.1. Classification (NCBI taxonomy): domain Eukaryota; kingdom Metazoa; phylum Chordata; order Testudines; family Testudinidae; genus Gopherus; species Gopherus flavomarginatus. Next base: position 11,029,281 of record NC_066635.1, read on the forward strand.
AGGAGAGAGATCCATTATTGCAAAGCATATCAGAGTAAAATCATGCTTTAAACTAATCTGACTCAAGTTCACCCCATGTTACAAATGTAAGGTTTCAAACACATTTTTTTTAAAGCAAAAAATATGATTGAAGGCACTAAATTCTAACCTCTAATCAGAGGTGTTGAATGAAATGACTGATGTGCTCTCATAGGTGGTGGTTTCCTTGAACTATAGATTATTTTGTTTTTCCTTTTTTGTGGGGTAGTTTTTGTAATCTCTGCTGTACTCTTTGGTAATATGGTGGAAAGAAGCACTTCTCTGTGGCTGTCTTGCTCCTGTGGTCTGACCTATCCGGGGGGGTCAGGAGTCCATTTAAATAGATCTGGTTCTTTGTATGTCTGTGGTGTTGGGTCAATGCTGAGAGCCATGTGGACATAGGAATTATAAATGCATCAGCACTCAATCAGTGTACTCTTCCTCAATGTTGAGAATCCATCTCATCTTGCTGTTAATTGATCCAGAAATGTTGTTCTTCCCTACTTGAAAAAATGACACCTATAATAAAAAAATGTGGAATGAAATATATATTTATATATTAAAAATTAGGACTGTTGATTAATTGCAGTTAACTCACATAATTAACTCAAACTCAAAAGTCCACTCAGTCCTACTTCTTGTTCAGCCAATCACTAAGAGAAACAGGTTTGTTTACGTTTACGGGAGATAATTCTGCCCACTTCTTATTTACAATGTAACCTGAAAGTGAGAATAGACATTTGCATAGCACTTTGGTAGCTGGCATTGCAAGGTATTTATGTGCCAGGAATGCTAAACATTCATATGCCCCACCATTCCATAGCCCGTTTTCATGCTGATGACACTCATTTAAAAAAAAATTAAAACATCAATTAAATTTGTGACTGAACTCCTTAAGGGAGAATTGTATGTCTCCTGCTCTGTGTTTTACCTTCATTCTGCCATAAATTTCATGTTATAGCAGTCTCAGATGATGACCCAGCACATGTTTTAAGAACACTGTCACTGCAGATTGGACAAAACGCAAAGCAGGTACCAATGTGAGATTTCTAAAATGGCTACAGCACTCGACCCAAGATCTAAGAATCTGAAGTGCCTTCCAAAATCTGATCGGACCAGTGTGGAGCATGCTTTCAGACATCTTAAAAGAGCAGTGCTCCAATGCAGACACTACAGAATCAGAACCACCAAAAAAGAAAATCCACCTTCTGCTTGTGGCATCTGACTCTGATGATGAAAATAAACATGCCTTTGTCTGCACTGCTTTGGATCGTTATCAAGCAGAACCAGTCATCAGCATGGAAGTGTGTCTTCTGGAATGGTGGTTGAACCATGAAGGGACATGTAAATCTTGAGCGCATCTGGCACGTAAATAGCAATGCCAGCTACAACAATGGCATATGAATGCCTGTTCTCACTTTCAGGTGAGATTGTAAACAAGAAGCGGCCAGCATTGTTTACATTTGCAGGAGATAAACTTGTTTGTCTGAGCAATTGGCTGACCAAGAAGTAGGACTGAGTGGACTTGGTTTTATTTTTGGATGCTGTTGTTTTTTGTATGTAATTCTACATTTGTAAGTTCAGTTTTAATGATAAAGAGATTGCACTACAGTACTCATATTAAGTGGTCTGAAATACTTTTATTTTTACAGTGCAAATATAATAAAATTGTAAGTGAGTACTGTACACTTTTATATTTTGTGTTGTAATTGAAATCAATATATTTGAACTGTGGGAAACATCCAAAAATATTTGTATAAATAATATTCTGTTTAACCATGCAATTAATCACAATTAATTTGTTTAACTGTGTGATTAATCAAAATGAATTTAACTGCTTGACAGCCCTAATAAAAATATTTATTTAGGGCTGTTGGATGGCTTGCATTACATAATATTACAAGGAGATACAATTTGGAGTTTTATATTGCATTAATATCTACTGCTGGGGATGATAAAGATATGAGGTGGGTCCTTTTAATTACATGAAGATGCTGTTGCAGTTGGGTTATTTGTGAGAACCACAAATTGCACTGTCATAAAAGATGACATTCATCAAATTCCTTCTTGTACATATTCATATCTATTAAATACTTGTTAGGGCTATGGATTGTCTTGATGTCCCTAAACTGCAAGCTGTGCGGTATTCCCATCGCTGCTGGGAATGAGATTTGAATTATTCAAATCTAGGCCTACCACTACTTTTTTCTTTATTTACACTGAGTAGTTTTTGTTTTGTATATGCAATAAAGCAAGAATCTACCCTGACCTTGCAGGGCTTCAGAGCTACACAGAGATAAATGAAAGTGCATGTTGTTTGAGGCAGCTGGGGATTTATGGCATTGTAGGAGATGCTGGCTCCAATGTGGATTGTTGGCAACAATACAGATAATCACAGTGTGATAGCAACTGGGCTGCATTACTTCAAATGTGTTTAAATCTTATTTTCTAGCACTACAAAGTTATGTCTGTACAGGCTATCACAATTTTAAAAGGAATGGTGAGGGGAGGAGGAAATCCCAACATAGTACAGGTCTGTTGCATCTTACGAGCATTTAACATAGGCTATTTCAGCTTTATGCGGTCGGCAAAAACAAAACAAAAAAAAGAGAAACAATTTTAATACTGTACCTGTAGTGCGGGCGATTCCGCCTGCCATTACATTCAATGTAATTTTGACTATACGCGACTTTCGCTTTACGCGCTGACTGCAGAAAATAACCCCAGCATAAGATGTGACAGACCTGTACTCGGTTTCAAAAGGTTAAAAACATAAATCCAATTGAAAATAACCTGACCTCGTTTTCATGTAGGAAAGATAGGGACAAATTATTTATATGGTTGACACCTTGATTATCCAAAATCCCTCTCTCTGAAATAGGGTGATGCTACCCAACATGGGTTAGAAAAGCACCTTCCTACTGTCCACCAGTGGTTTGGGATTGGGAGACCCATTGCATGTAAGGGATTTTGCATACAAGGGGATTTTGTCAGTTAGCAAGTTGCTGTTATCTGAATTATCATTTTAGTGGTTTGTAGTAAATCTGTGTAGTGTCTCTTGTACAAGCAGCAGGGTCTTAGCTGCGTGGTACCTTCAGCTTTTGTTCCTGAATCTTTGAGTGTCGGGAGGATCTGCAAACATCATACGTGGATTATAAATGTTTAAACGTACACCTTAGCAAATCAGTCCTAATAGAAGTTAATTGAATAGTCCCTTCGTTTTCTAAAGATGAATCATCCAAACTTTTATAGCACACTCCCTTATCTAAAAGAGGTCAGATGTGTGCTATATGTATTATTGCTTTAGTAAAAGGATTGCCCTGTAGCTCAACTCTCAACCTGGAGAACCAGTAGACTGGTCCCTACCTCTTGATGTATTGGGTGGCTCTACCCAGAGTTGGAACTCCTGCCAGTATAGCTCACAAGGTCGCTGGAACGTACAACCTTCCCATTGCATCAAGATACAGTCTGCAGAGAGAGGACAAAAAATTATGCATATGTTGAAGAGCTTTATGGGACCTTAGTTTAAAAAGTAACAGGTTTATTTTTTAATTTGCAGGAGAGTAATTTAACACACTGTGAGACTCTCTAAAATTCTTCAAGTGATATCCTGTCTGGTTTTTAGAGATGTTACACCTTTGAGACAGAATAGAACAGTGCCAAAGTGAATCCATGGAGATAACAATAGGATGTCAAAATGAAATGATAGAAGGGCAGGGCAACTCTATGGAGATGACATGACAGCAGGAAAGTAACAAAAATTAAAATGTCAGTACAGATTTATCAAAGATTTTTCCAATGTCAACTAGCAGACATGTCGGTACAAGTGACTGGGTGATGTCAGGATGATGTCCGACCAATTAAAAGAGATGCTTTTACAATGGTGGTAGGAGAAGTAATCATGTCGGAAAAGATGATGTCCAAATGACACATTTTGCACATTTATATTTTACATTGATCATTGTTTCTGTCCAAACAATCAGAGTTGAGTGCAGAGAAAAGACCCGAAATCTAAGGATGTTCCAAATTGTGGCTGCTATCCACAGATCAGCCACAATGGGCCTAGGAATTACAGCATAGATCACTTTATATCAACATCCTGCAACATGAGACAATGTCGCTGGCCACTTTAAGAGGATTAAATTCACCTCTGTGGTCTTTTTATATGTGGATTGCTACAGTAATGTTGCTTATGTAGATTCAAATTAGTAAAAGGATGCCTATCCAAGGCTCTGGTCACTGTAACATCAGTAATAATGCAATGAATAAAATCCCAGCAGCATTACAGTAACCATTTCAACAGGAACTCAGCTAGTAGTGCTCATGGAGGTAGAACAGAAGTAGACAGCTGGAGAGGAAAACTCAATATTTTCCACCGCTGCCTCTAACTATAATGAATATGTATGTGAGCAGTAGGTTTGTGCTGAAATGATCAGCAGTAAAGTGGTTACCAGTGTAGACTTTTGGATGTCATTCGGTTGCAGGACAAACACTATAATAATGGGGGTGGAAGTAGGTCTTGCTTTTGAGAGAGAATTGTTTCAGAATATTCAGAGTCGTGAAGAGAACATTGCAGCCACTAGCATACTGAAAGTTTTCTTTGTAGAATTACGGGCTAGAACTGCAACGTTATTTAAATGAAGTCTTAGGTTCTGCAACACAATTCTTGGAAAGTGGCAGATTCTGTGACAAATGATGGAGTTGTAGAATAGATGGTGCCTTGATGCTTAGCGCATTCGCCTCTGGGATGAAACTTGCATTCTTCTGTGTACCATAGTTATGCAAATTAACTCTCCTTATGAGTAAACTTGTTGATGAGGTGCCCTTAGAGGATACCATATGCGCATCTCTTTTGATGCCGTCATCTAAGTCACACTACATCTGCCACTGCTTTAAAGGTATGATTGCCCTGTTATACATTTGCATCCGCTCTCACTCTGTCCTGTGTAACAAAATACAATATAAAGTATTCCAACCCAGTAATAAATCCCCTGTCTTTCCATACACAATCAGTGCCAGCTGTAGTTTAATTAAACTCAACAGTTCACAGGTGTTCATGGGAAAGACTAACACAACAGTGCTCTCCTTTTTAGGGCTCGTTAACGTTTATCAGAGCTCTTTAAATTTCCAACACCAACACTACCAAACTAAACTAGCTAAGAGACTTCTAAAAGGAGATAAATTCCGGCCAGAAACGACCTCACCGTTGGCACCAGCCACATCCCAGCTAAATTCAACAGCTTCTGTATGTTCATGCGTGGGTCTTTAAAGATCCACAGAAAACACTCTCCTTTCTTAAGAACTTTCAGGGCTTCTAACACAGAATCTTGCTCCTGTCTTCGTAGCTCATTAAACAGTTTTGTATCCCAGTGGGAGACCCACACTCAGTGCTTGAAAACAGTCTGGCAAAAGTTAGCAGATTGGACTATGCTGTTTTTAAAGGATCGAACTCCCACCCACAAAAAGGTGAAAGAAAAACCAAGATTTCCTCCAGAGTTCTCTGCTCATGTAAACCTTATAAAGACCTTGACTGCTCTAAGAACAATTTCTTTTGAATCCGTAATTGGTAAGAAGAGCCATATTGATTACCCTTGACTGATCTGATACAGAATAGGTAGAACCAGGGCACGTTTCTGCCTTGTTCCTAATTCCTACACAGCAGGACAGAGACATCTCTATGTATCTCTTGGCTACAACAAGTAGCTTGGGCCTGTAGATGGAGCAGTAGACTGGGAGTCAGGAGACCTAGGTTCTGTTCCAGCTTTGCCAGTAACCCGAGTCTTTTCACCTCTTTGTACATGTTTCCCCTCCCATCTGTTATCGGTCTTGGATATTTAAATAGAACCCCTGCAGAGCTTACAATCTCTCATTGTGCACGTGTACTGTGCCTAGCACAATGGGGACTTCTGATAACAGCTCCCTCTCTAGTGAGGTTAGCTCGCTCTCCGTGAACATTCAATCCTTGGTCTCCATTAAAGGCATGTCTACACGGTCCAGTAGTTGGGACTATGGGAGTGTGTGTGCTGATAACAGCCACTTTGACTACCCACCTTCTCTCCCCCCACTCCCCCCATCATGAGTCCTTAAACCCATCCAATATCCTGTTTTACCAGGTTTTTCTTCAATTTCTGTCTTAGTCTCCTGCTTTACTGGCAGATTCATCCATGCATGTGTTGGGCAGTAATTTGACCAGCCTTGCCCATCTTTGAAAACATTACTTGATTTCATAGCTCTTGGTGGGTTTATGTATTTTTCCTTTGCACATTTTCTTAAGTCCTTACTTAAGAAATGTGATAGTCTGTGATATGGTTCAGAAGGGAAGGGAGAAGAAGAGGTAATTTAATTACTGGGTTTTTTAAACAGAATCAACAGTGGAAGAATTATGTTTACATAAAAAAAACACTAGAATGGATCAGATGTAAGAAAATACACTAATAATCATAATCCCTAGTTCTTACATAGCACTTTTCATCAGTAGATATTAAAGTGCTTCACAAAGGAGGTTAGTATCATTATCCCCATTTTACAGATGGGGAAACTGAGGCATCTAGAGGTTAAAGCAAGTTCCTTGTGATCATTCAGCAGGCCCATGCAAGAGTTGGGAATACAAACTAGGTTTCCTAATTCCCAGTCCAGCTCTCTACTCATTAGGCCACACTACCTCCCCTAAACACTTTATGAAGACTGGGGGACCCCCAAATTCCTGCCAAAAGTTTAAAAGCACCAACTAACTCCTCCTCCCCAAACTTCTGTAATTCCCATTGGCTGAATACATTTTTTTTGTTTAGTTCTGTGTAAATCAAGTCAACTTAGTAAAACCAAAGCATAGTTTATAGCACCCTTCTAAATGTTTGTGTTGGACTGATTACATCTGTACAAGCCAGTGATTTATGGCTCAAGACAAAAGCAGCAGCATAACTTAACTTTTGGACGAGGTACAGTAACTGCTTATCACTCAGTCATTATTGATGTTAAATAACAAAAGATGTATTGAGCAGAGCAACTAGTTTAAAAAAAAAAAAAAAGCTTCCTTTGCCTCTTCATGTTTCCACTCAAATTATTAGATTAGAAAAATCCTTGATTTATTTTTTCTTTGAGTTAGTTACATACATTTAGTAAATAAATTTCTGGATTTATTTTTTGATTCCTGAAGTGGGGAACATCTTGGGGCTAGTATCTGAAAGTCTTCTCAGAGCAGTTGCAGAGTAAATTAAATTGTTTAGCATTACATTATTTGCTAACCATAAATACCAGTATAATGCCAAAAACCCATACCAGCCCTTGTGATACAAGCTGAATACCCTGTGTTTTATTGGTGGGGAAGGGTAAAGGTATGCTGACAGAGAGGGAAGGGGAAAAAAAACTTCTGATGCTACTTGCTTGTCAAGTAGACTTCTCTGGCAAGTGTTATAATCCCTATTGAAAATTTAAAACTAGACTGAAAACATCTTGGCACATGTACAGTAAAAAATCTGTATTAGAAAGGCACGATTAGATAATCTAGCTTGTATTTTCCATCTCTGATTTCTACAGTTGTGCATGTGTTCATTCAAAGCTATCTAATCAGATAGGATTGGAGAATTATTGTACATCTGTATTAGTCATCAGTTGACATGACAGATAGAGAAGAGAATAAAGTATCAGTAAAAATAGGGTGACAGAAAATGTACTAGAGGAAACTAGCAAGACCTATCTCTGAAGTTTTACATACTTCACAAAACAGAATGGCAGCTTAGCAGTTAAAGGAAAACTCATTTTGCACAAAGAATTAGGTGTTCACCAGAGCGTGACTGATGCATTTTTGTCCAGAGTGACACAGTTTCATAGATTTTTACAGACAGAAGGGACCATCTAGTCTGCTCACCTGCGTAACCCAGGCCAGAGAACATCACCCAGGAGTTTTTGTATTAAGGCTGTAGCTTCTGGGTGAGCTATACCTTTTTCTGCTAGATTAAATAGCAGGCTACCACTAGATATCTTTTCTTCATGTAGGTAATTACGTACTGTGATCAGGTCACCTACTCTTGGATATTTTGAAGAGACCTAACCTCCCAAGAAAAATATGGATTCTATATTGTGTCTAAAAACAAATGATTGTTCCAATGGAAGAATCATCTACCAGATAACTCAATGAGCACAACTCCCTTTTTGGAGACAGACAAATCTGAGGGAATTACATTCATCAGATTAAGCTAAATGTGTGCAGAACAAGCTGCCAAATAGCTGAGCTGTGCGCAGCCAAGATTTTTGAAAAAAATCAAAGATCCTCATAATTACAACACAGTTGAGAAGCTCAAATGCCCTAAAGGGAGCTTCAAACCACTATATAGACAAGACTGCTTTTTTCTTTTCTAAATGTGCTGCAGACTATTATTGTAACTTAAATTTATGCTTAATTATTTCCCCTTAAAAGAAAATGAAATGCATAAAAAAATGTGATTGATCCCAACTGCTGAACTCCTTATCTAAGAAGAGAAACCAGATGGTGAGGTGGGTCTTTACTCTCCAGTAATTTCAAGATCACCTTTTATTCCTAAGGAGTTAAAAAGCTCAGTGTTTAGGATCAAATCAGTTCTAGCATAAGATGAGGGGAAAACCTGAATACTTGAAAATGTAGTCTCTTAATTTTATTTCTTGTGAAACTGTGGCTTCCACCAAAGAGGTTACTTCTGGTTTCAAGGTAATAGTACACCATTCAATTCTAACTTGAGTGTTTTTCTCAGGGGACATGCACACTCATACTGAAGGTCAGATTATTTCTATTTAATCATGAAATAAATCTGAAAGCAAATATCGGCGGGGCTGCATGCATCACATATATAGCAATGCGCTGTCTATGTAAATAAAATGCTAACAGCTTTTATACATGTTTATGCACTTGTCAATATTTCAAAGGTGTGTGTTTTGGCATGAAAATCAAAATTTTTCAAAAGAGACTGGGGTTGGTATTTGTATTGTTGTAGTGCCTAGAAGCCCCAGTCATCCGTCAGGACCCCATTGCACCATGTACTGTGCAAATGTAACAGCGGCAGACCCTAGTCGTTGATGGGCGGGATCAAACCTGGGGTCTCTGGAGCTTAGTGCATGAGCCTCTATCGCATGAACTAAAAGCCTATTGGCTGTTAACTAAGGCTGTAGAGCAGACTCAATTTTTAAATCTTGCTCTCTAAGTGGTCTCGATGCCAGTAGATGGGACAGAACACCACACCCAGGAGGTGTGTGGGTTACACAAACACAGGAGAAAAACAGTCCCTGCCCCAAAGAGCTTACATTCCTTGGATATGGGGAAAGCAGTGGACATGATATACCTTGACTTTAGCAAAGCTTTTGTTATGGTCTCCCACAGTATTCTTGCCAGCAAGTTAAAAAAGTATGGATTGGAAGAAAGGACTATAAGGTGGATAGAAAGCTGGCTAGATTGTTGGGCTCAATGGGTAGTGATCAACGGCTCAATATCTAGTTGGCAGCCGGTATCAAGCGGAGTGCCCCAGGGGTCGGTTCTGGGGCTGGGTTTGTTCAACATCTTTATTAATGATCTGAACGATGGGATGGACTGCACCCCATCATTGGGCTAAAGAAATCTGCTGAAGTTCAATAAGGACAAGTACAGAGTCCTGCAATTAGGATGGAAGAATCCCATGTACCGCTACAGGCTGGGGACCGACTGGCTAAGCGACAGTTCTGCAGAAAAGGACCGGGGGATTACAGTGGATGAGAAGCTGGATATGAGTCAGCAGTGTGCCCTTGTCGCCAAGACGGCTAATGGCATATTGGGCTGCATTAGTAGGAGCATTGCTAGCAGATAGAAGTAAGTGATTATTCCCCTCTATTTGGCACTGGTGAGGCCACATCTGGAGTATTTGTGTCTAATTCCCCCCACTACAGAAAGGATGTGGACAGATTGGAGAGAGTCCAGTGGAGGGCAACGAAAATGATCAGGGGGCTGGAGCACATGACTTACGAGGAGTGGCTGAGGGAACTGGGTTTTAGTCTGCAGTGAGGGGGGATTTGATAGCAGCCTTCATCTACCTGAATAATGGGGGGTGGGGGGGTTTCCAAAGAGAATGGAGCTTGGCTGTTCTCAGTGGTGGCAGATGTCCAACCAAGGAGGAATGGTCTCAGGTTGTGGTGGGGGAGAGCTGGGTTGGATATCGGGAAAGATTATTTCAGAAGGAGGGTGGTGAAGCACTAGAATGGGTTACCAAGGGAGGTGGTGGAATCTCCATCCTTAGAGATTAAGCCCTGGCTTGGCAAAACCTTGGCTAGGATGATTTAGTTGGTGTTGGTCCTGCTTTGAGCAGGGGGTTGGACTAGATGACCTCCTGAGGTCTCTTTCAACTCTCATCTTCTAAGTTTCTGAGTATAAAATGAGATGAGATGGCTAGACAGACAAATGAGGGGAGTTCAAGGCAACACTGAGACCATATTGTTCAACATGATAGGCTGTGGATAATGACTAGGCTCCTGTTGTGCTGAGACCATTTATTTGGAGCTTGACAATTTTTGGGTACTCGGCTTAAAGCGTCTTGAAATTACCTAATTTTCAGAAAGTGCTGAGCACTCATCCTCTGAAAATCTGGTCCTTTAAAGGTGTTGCAAGTTGGACACCCAACCATGGAGGCACCCAAAACTACCAGACACTTTTGTAAATTGTAGCAGTTGATCAACTTCCAGGCAGACTGACTAATGAGAAGACTTATTAATGAAAGGCAGACATTGGGGTGTTCCCTCATTTTGCAAGCCACGGTTGGGGGCATTTTAATCTGCCTTTAATTTTGTCTCATGAATCTGAGCCCAGGTATAAGGAAGCCTGTTGCATGAGCCACTTATAACGAGAGAGGAACTGTACTGCGTGTGAAGATGGGCTTTCGTTAGGCTCATGTTGCCAGGGAAAATGGCTTCCTGAGTCTGTACATCTTAAGAATTGCTGACTTGTTTGGAGGTCTTGTCAGCTTGGCAGCTTGATTTGTGTTGTGACTAAGAGGAAAATAAGCAAAATGATGTGATGGGGGCGGAGGGAAGAAACTCTTCCTTTTCTTGACTGTACATGTGGGTGTATGTATACATGCAAATTAAGTGTCTTAAGATCCTCTGCCTTTGCTTGACAGGTTTTTGGTTTTTTTCATAAAAAAGGGCAATACATCTGCTTCGGTTTCTCTCACAAGCAGTTTTTTGTACGATGATAAAATCTGTGAGTGGCATGTCTTCGCCCACCATCTCCAAAACTCTTCTGTACAACTTTCTGCACCTTCCTTCGAAATAGATGAGAGCTCTCTTGTGGTTAGAGAATGAGACAAGGAATCAGAAAACCTGGTTTCTATTCCCAGCTCTGCCACAGACTGTGACACTTTAGGCTAATCTGATCTGGTTTCACTGTCTATAAGGGTCTGATCCAAAGCCCATTGGAGTCAGTGGGAATCTTTCTATTGAGCGTGATGGTCTTTGGATCAGAGGATAAAACTGTTATATAATAATAGCGATTATCTGACCCCCACCTGCAAGGATGATGTAATTAATTAATTATAAAACATGTAGAGAGAGTCAGATGGAAGCTTCTGTAGAAGTACAGTGTTAGCACTCAGGTACTAAGGTGAGGGTTTAGTATAACAACTAGGTAGATGCTGTCTGAAATCAGAAGCAAAATTTCAGGAACTAAAGATCCCAAAGCACTTCCTGCAGAAGCAAGGTTGTTTATTCCACCCTGCTAGTTTATATTGAATAAGAATGTTTCCACTTACAGGCCTCACCTGTTTGGGTGAATTGTTTAACAGTTACCCTGCTGCATCCCAGAAGCAGTTGCACTTCTGTGTTAAGTGAGCTATTTCTTTGGGGATCCTTCTGGATGAAAGGCACTAAACAAATGTAATTCCATTAAATAATAATCTGAAAGATATCTTCTAAATCCAGAGGAGCCTTGCTAGGTTTTCAAAGGTGCCACTGCATCTTTACCATGCCAGTGTCCTCATTACTCTGGATGAAAGAGAAAATAAGCCTGGTGGTAACGCTGCTTTACATCACCTGAAGGCTGTAGTTGCGGTGTTTTTGCAGCTTTTGTTGCCTTTGCTTTGTAGCTGCATAACGACATCCAGGTGATGCAGCGTTGTCATTTTAGTGGCTATGCTGTGGTGCAATATAACAAGGATATTTTCCTGGGGAAAAAAATATTTGGGAGGTGGGATAGGGGGAGAAATCCTTTTAATCTTAGGGAAAATATTCTCAAGCCCTTTCTGTAATGGTCTCCGCTACAGTAGAGCATTGTGCTACGGTTTAAAAAAAAACTGAGAATACTGCATTTTGAGGCTAAAACCACATCAAAGCAATCTCACCTAAATTTACTAACACAGTAACTAGGCCATTTTTGAAACATTCCTCGACAAAGAACAATGTGTGTTTAGTCCGGAGTTAATATGAGAAGGCAGTTCAGTCACGGTTTCCATTTATCCTGGGCACATTAATTACTGCTAGTGTTGCTGTGTACATGACCTACTGTACTGGATGACACACTGGGTAATGAACTTTGAGCTCTCGAAATCTGGATAAGGTGCAAATTTGGGAATGAGCTTGCTCAGTCTCCTCGTAAACACAGCTGAACTATCCCACAGAGCTACGGAGTAGACAGGCTCAATTCTGTGCCCTGTGGAGCGTCCGTTTGTTCAAAGAAAGCTAAATTATGGCTGGCCGCTGTGGAAGAACAAGGGCAAGGAAGGTGTGAAGATCTCCCTTCACCCTTGTGCACTGTCCAGAGGCAAGTCCACTTCAGCTGGAGTCCCTGAGCTCAGAGACTGCTCCCTACTCTTGTCTCCTGATGTGACCCTACACAGAGAGGGAGATGAGCAGCCCTGAGCCGCCTCTCAGCATAGTGGTGAAAGTGTTCTTTGGGGAAAGGTGGGGCTGAAGCCAACTTGATAACTACTATACAGAGAGGGACCTGGGGGATGTAGGGTGGAGGTTGGGGAGCTCAGCCATGCTGTGCTTAGTCTGGTTCGGTGTGTCCTGTCCTGGTTCCCCACTCTGGCCTGTTGGCTCTCAATGCTTGCAGAATGTGTAGGAGCTCACCATAGCCTCACGAGAGGTGTAGTCATGTGCAGGTGGGGCCCTCCTTTCACAGCACTATACCCTGCTCCCTGTCTGGCCCTGGTGCAACCAGATAGGGCATTTTGCCTGCAGAATTGGCAGGCAGAGATTCTGGGCAGGGTTGGGGCACTGAAATTCCCACTAGTCCAGCCACCCGCTGCCTAGGTTCAGAAGTAGCCAGTTGGTTGAATGGGTGGAGCAGTGGGTGAGTGCTCCCTGTGTGCCTTTTTGTTGTGGTAAGGAGGTTTCTCTCTCTCTCTCTCTCTCTCTGAGAGGCACAATGGTTCCTAGTATTCCTGTTGGAATGGGCTCACTCCATGCCACCACACAATGTGGGTTTATGGCTAAGAGCGTGGGTGCTATAAATCTAAACTGGCAGAGCTCATCATATGCCTGGCCATTGCAAATGTATGTTTTTGTCTGCCGGTGCGGGGATTGGGAGTCAGAGCACTTGGGTTCTATTGCAAGTTTTGCCACACATTAGCTTGCTTTGGGCAAGTTCCTTAGTTTCTGTGTGCCTCCATTTATCCATGCAATACTCGCCTACTTCATCGGGCCATTATCAGCATCTTAAATGTAAACATCAGCCAAGTATTTCACCAACTGTTTCAATCAGCCCCATAAATCAATATGCAAGGGAAAAAGCAACCCTAAAAGCACATGGGGTGGAGCACTTGTGTTTTGTCTAAAGTCCATATCTGACCAGGAGGCAGGAAAGAGGACGTTGGAACTGATCAGTTAATCAAAGCTACATTTCCATATTGCCCTCCATGCCAAGCCTCTCAAGGCACTTAACCAAATATTGGAAGTTGTACAACTCCAAACAACACTGGCATGTCAATCAAAGAAAATAAATCTCCTGCCTGGATTTGAAAACTGAAACCATAGAAGGCAAGTTAATGACACAGACACACCATGTTGGCAGGAGTGTTGGAGCACTGTTCTTCAGTGACATAGCTAAGACTTCCTCAAGTGCCTTAGATTTAAGGCATTGGGGTTTCCTTTTTTGCCAACATGCCTTCACATTGTCATAATATCCCAGGTGATGAGGATTTGGGTTTGCAGCAGAATGAGCCCACCCCTTCAGTTCTTTCTTGGGTTCTGGCTACTCTTATGTTTTAAAAAATAGGATTCTGCCTTGGGAGACGAGAACAGAGTTCTGTTCTCAGGGTTGTTATTAAGGTGCTGTATGCCTTACTCTCCCTGTCTATAAAGTAGGGGTAATAAGATTCACTTTCCTCTTGTAAAGCACTTTGACATTCTTGGATGCCAGGTGTTTATAAAAAGTTTTTGTGTATTTATAATACAGTAAAAATGAGTTTCTTGCCAGTTTCTTCCATTGAAACTTGCTGTGCCATTTCTTCCACCATGGTGCAAAGCAGTTGCATTTCATATTGCTGTTTTATAGGAAATGCTTGCATCGGCGCTGGCCCGAGTGGGCAGGAATGCCTTTTTTCTCCACTTGAGGTACATCTTCAGCAGGTTGTGTGTAGCTGAACATCAGGATTTCTGACTACTCATGAACTTAAAACAAAAAATATCTGATACCAAAAATGGATCAGAACGTTATTAGCACTCAAAATGTAAAATATAAAAAAGTTAAGGTTTTCCAGGGTTCTACCACCTGAATAAATGCCAGTAACAGCCCATTTTATTATCCTGAGGACAATGGGGAAGGGAAGTTTTGTGTGTGATAGTGAACAAGAACACCAAGGTGTGGGACTTCACATTTTGAAACACTGGTAGGTGCCCTATATGTAACCAATTGAGTATAGGAGTGTTGCTTCTTTTACTAAAAACATTTGCTACAGAAGTACTGTTTTAAACCTCTAGTGTAATAGTCTGAACCTCTTTAATGACACTGTCATAAATTGCAGCGTCCTAGGCTGAGGGTGAGTAATTCTATTGATTTTACAATAAGGTTTTTTTTGTTGTTGTTTTGTTTTAACTGTCAGTGACAGACAGTTGGCATGTGCTATATCAAGAATCAGCTGAAGCCAGCTGGAGAAGGGAGAATGTGGTGGGGTTGAAGGGAAGGCCAAGAAAATAGCGGCTGGTTGCTATTAGAGATGAGGCTGAGTCACTCAGCAATGAAAGGCATCAAATGATGACACACACTGGCATATTACAGCATACAGGGGGCCACCTATCTCCAGAGGTTAGCTGAGGCTGGCACGAAGATGGCAAAGCCCCATTTTTGCTTTCATGAAATGTCTCCTGCATCTAAATGACAAGACTCTCAACTACGCAAACAGCTGACGTAAGCTCCTACCTATGCTAAAGGCTGCTGTATGGAACAGGCAAGATCAGCGCCGAGGCATATGCCAACTGTATAAAAATGCAGATGGAAGGTGTGGGGGGGGGGAGCAGAGTCCGCCCACCTTTTGTAGGGAGGATCTTTCCCAGAATGAGGGTGAAAAATCAGCGTTTAAGATGCCAGATCCCTCTCCTGTGAATCCAAGCAGAAGTAAGGAAAGACTGGGGGTCAGATCTCCCGGAAGGGGGAGTCCACCCAGCTAACCTTTGGGGAACAGAAAGTGGTGTGTCCAAAGGGGTCTTACCAATCCAGAACACTCCATTGAAAGATGTTCCTGCTACACTTGTAAGAGAAGTTCAGGACTTGAATAGCTCAGACATAGGTCAGGGGTTTGTTACAGGAGTGGGGGGTGAGATTCTGTGGCCTGCATTGTGCAGGAGGTCAGACTAGAAGATCATAATGGTCCCTTCTGACCTTAAAGTCTGAGTCCTGCCCCTGTTGGAAACCCAACCCTCTGTCCATTCAGGAGTAAACCCCTGAACCTCTTGCATTCCCTTGATGACAATAGTTCTTGATTGGCAAATGCTACCACATCTTGCTCCCCAAAACACTTCCAGAATTAGTGTAGTCTGCCTCCCATGCCACCTGTTCTGCCGGGCCCCACAAGCAGAAATTTCTGTGAAAAAGGGGGAGACCCACTCTGAGATACACCAGGCTAACATGGGTTGCTGACAGTCCTGGGTAGAGCCTTATTTTAACACTGAATAATGTTGCAATGACAGGAGAGTTCCCAAGGGCTGCTTTGTTTGGGCAGCATCTTCTGCATATTTCTGGCCCCACAAAATTTGAGTTGAAGTCCTAGGCCACTGCGAGACTTGTGGTAATGCCAGGAAAGTGTCAGCAAGCCTCATTTCAGCATTTATATATGATGAGTGAACACTATCCCACTACTATTCCAATGAGGGGTTTTTTTGCCAAGAAAAATCAGTTGCAACTCTCTCTTCCTGGTGTAATGCTTCTCTAGCATTCTGAATTTTTATAGTGCTTTAACCCTTTTTGTGCCAGTGTGTGGAGAGGCTATCCCAAGTAGAACAAGGGGTAAAACAGCACTAGAGTAAACTGCATCTGTGTGTCCTGCCATTCTGTTTCAATCCCATCTTTGGTATCCTTTTTCATTGAGTCCATTGAGGCTTTTAATCATGATCTGAGGGTTCTATGGAGGGGGAAAAGTATTATTGGGAGCCAATTACCTTAGTATTTCTGTTTGTGGGGGAGCAGGATAAAAGGCCTTTACATGGTTTGTGACTTGACTCTCCTACCTTGGTGCTGAATCAACCCCACAGCAAGTCTACCAGAGAGAAGTGCTTTTAAAAAAGACAAAACAAAATCCCACTCCCCCTACAACTGGTAAAGCAGCTTTTACTTTGTTTTCTTAATAGAGCTCCAAAAATAGGAGATACTTGTGCTTTTTATTATCTGCCTCTCTGCTTTCATGAAGCTTATAGATGTGTGCTTTTAGCTTTGATGGTCGTTGGGAGAAGTTTGTAAGCAATGTTTAATTTTGCAAGTGATGTGTGAATTTTTCCCTCCTTCCCCCAAATGCGGGATGAACTGCATATTTATAAGAGTTCCCTGACCTCCTAACCGTAACTGCTGCTTTTCCCCCCTACTTTTTAGCTTTGCAAGAAAGCATTGCATTTTGCCATTCTGCAGATACAGGGCAGTTGTCTTGCTCTGGTCCTGATGAAAGATGTAGTGATTCCTGTTCCTCTCGATATCAACTTGAAAAGGATAATAGCTCATTTTATGTATCTGGTGGGTTATTTTTCTAAAGGGGGTAGAAAGGAAGCAAATTATTTTGTTTAGGAAAAATAACATGTTGTTAATGTAGTAGTCTAACCTTTATGTTAATTGCCTCAGTCTTGTAATGAAGCAATATAAAATTAGTCCTGGGAGTTTTCATTAATCAAATATAGGCGCTGACTATATAGTATTGAGATGCTGTGCTCTGTCTGAAAATCCTGCTCCACGTGCAGCTTTGACATTTGCTTATATTTGGAGTAGAAAGGAGCTATATTTTTTTTTATAGATCATTAAAATAATTAGTGCATTTGGTTCTTTTTTAATTTCTGTTCTTGAAAAATCCTTTTAATGAGGAAAGTGTGGGGGGGACATAGGTCAGAAAGTCAAAGAAATCAAAATTAAGATGGAAAAAACTGGTGGCTGGAGGCTTCCTTTGAACATAGACTTATGTATGTTAATGGAATCTGTGGGCAGAAACCCCTGTATAGCCAGCTTTTTGGTTAGTTTCAGAGCTTGTATTGGAAGCAAATCACTTCAAAGGAATTATGTTTGGGGTTTTTTTATGTACCATTGGCTTAATTTTCCAAGGGCTCTCCAAGGCTTCTTGTACATTTCCTCGAGACTTAAAGGTAACCTCAGTGTTTGTACCAGTCATGTATACGTGCAAGCTGCCACAGCTGTATTACTGGCTATTACAGCAAATATGTTTTATAAATCCATGTATGTGTCTAAACGGCAATAAAAGACTCACCGCAGCTGGCCCGGGTCAGCTGGCTCAGTTTGCGGGGCTAAAAATTGCAGTGTAGGCATACAGGCATGGCAGGAGCCCAGGCTCTGAAACGCTGGTGGTCAATAGGAATTGAGGTTACTCAGCACCTAGTAGGAAACACAATTGTAAGCATGTCCGAATCTAACATCTTGGCTCTAATGAATTAAGGATGGATCTGAGCCACAAAGTTAAGGACTAACTGGGTCCAGTTCTGAACTTGCCTGTGGGTTCATTGGGTTCCACCTCCATGTCAAAAGGTTTGTCATGCAGAGCAGGACTTTCTAACTCCTATGCTGATAACTTTTCTGCCTAAATAGAATCATCAGTGTTTTTCTTCTGTAAAAATGTCAATGAGTTTATATTTCAAGGTTTTTAAGGATCAGGGGGAGCATTGTGCAGTTGCTAGTGGATAGACATCCATGTCACAAAAACCACTTCCACGCTTTCCATGTCTGTTGTCTACTTTATTATTATTTATTAACTAATTAATCAAGTGGATTGCAGTCCCATTGTGCTTGACACTGTACATACGTATACACAAGATGATCCTTGCCCTGCAGAGTCTAAATAGCAATATTAATATACCCTCACCTGTTGAGATTATCCTTCTCAAGTTAGGGTTGGAGGCACAGTAGAGAAGCGCATGTGTTCTGCAGATGAAGGACTTCGGTGGTCGTAAGTATTGGGCACCGGACTGGGAGTTAGGAAACCTGGATTGCAATTGAACTGCTGCATGACTTGGGCAAGTCACTTCTCCCTCGCTCTGCCTCACTATGTGTAGAATAAGGATAATGATGGGCTTCTTAGTAAAATGCTTCGGAATATATGGATGAAAAGCAAACCCTTGAGAATTACAGCGGATTTTCATGTGAATGTTGCCATTCACAAGGTTTTAATTGGCTAGACATTCAGCTACATAGCCAGAAAGAGGAAGGTCTCAAATCCCCTCTCCCTTCCCCCTCCTATCTCTAGTTTTCCCAATGTCAGTGTTTTATTCTCTGAGGAACCACTGTGTTTCCCCTGCCTGTTTTTGAGTCTTCCCCTATCCCACCTCAATGTGGTCCCATCCCCAATAAATCCATCCCCCACTAATTCTGCTCTTTCCTCTTTTTGTCATAAATCCCCCAAATTTCATCTCTTTCCCCACGCCTTGCCTCAAAAAGAAATACAATAAAAAAAAAGTCCCAGAGAGAAGAAAAGAAGTCCCTCGCCATGTATCTGGGGCAATAGCTAGCTGGTCAGAGGTAGTGATCTTGAGCAGTGATAACACTCCTTGTTCTACAGCCCCATTGTCCACTGATCATGGGCATGTCTATGCTGTATTATAAACCCAAGTCTGTGGGACTTGGGCTTGTGGACTTGATGTTTTCAAGCCTGGGATTGAGCGTCCACACTGCATTGTAAACCTGGGCTTATGATTGCTGCACCTACGTCTCATAGCCGCTAACACGTCTATACTGCACCACACAAACCACCTGACTTGGGTCTGCCACTTGAGCTGCATCCACACTGCAAAATGACAGCACTCTGATTCAGTCTGCCTACTACAGAGCCTCTTGAATATATGTTGGGTGATTCTTTCCCCCCCCCCCACCTCCCCCAGAGTACAGTACTTGAGAGATGAATACAGGGGGAAAAACTCACCAGCAAATCCTGGGATCTGTGTGTTCATCTCCCACGTGCCATGCCTGAAAGCTTTTCTTTGTACTAGAGGGTGATTTACATAAGGAGCAGTCATCAGTGTTTGCCACTGATCATTCGTTATGTATATGCAAAATATGACTGATGAGGACTACGGGATTATATTTCTGTTAGATTATAATCTTTCTGATCCTCTGGCTAGTCAAGAGGTTTGGTGAGAGTTAGATCACTGCCAAATGAGTAGCTTTGCCTGGAATTTCTGAGATGGAATAACCTGTCTCTGGCTATCTGCTGATGCTGAAGTGGTTCTGTGGGGTTCAGCTGATGAATGGATTGTATAAAGGATTCTGGTTGGGCAAAGATTGCAGCAAGCTGTAATAACATGCAGTTAGTTGGGGTTGGTTTTAATTGATCAAATACTGCAACCGATTAAAATTAGGCAGTGTCCTTATGAAGAAGCTGGTTTCTGGGGGATGTGTGAGGGATTGCCTGAAGAAGCAGGGAAGCAAGGATGTTGGTCTGTGCGGTGGAAAACGTGGTCTGTGGCTTTGAGAACAGAGTTGAGAGTCAAGAGACCTGGATTCTAATCCCAGTCTCATGAATTATGAGATCCTAGAGTAACCCATGAAAAATAGAGATTTAATTTTCTGTAAGCTGGGAGGTTTTTATGCTTTGCCCATGTTTTGCAAAGTGTATTGACATCTACAGATGGAAAGCATGGTATTTGTATACATTCTAAGTATTGTTGATATTCATAGTAAACATACACTCAACACTACAATATTGTATAGAACATGCCTTATTCCCCTGCTATTTACCAGTCAAATTCTCATTTATACACAGCTCCAAGTACCATAATAATATCTAGGTTTTGACAGAATGATTGCAGTTTTTAATAGGTTTAATAAATATAAATGGATATAAACTATACAGTATCCATCTGTCTGACTCAGCTTGTTAAAACAGCGAGCTATTGTCTGCCAGTAATTGTATTCAAAACTGAACAGATAGAGGCTTGATTTTTTACTTTTTTTTCATACTGATTGGCTGAAAATTCCCATAAATCTCTTGCTCCTAATTTACTGCAAGGAATTGAATAATAATAATGTTCCCCTCCCCCTAAAAAAAAGGAAAGAATAACACCCAAGTAGTGGAGCATGCTGCTTAAAGTAATAAACATTTCCCTTGCTCATAAGCACCTGAGCCCATGACCTCCTGTGTTTACAAGATATTTATCGCCACTTGCACTTTCCACTACTTCAGAGTTATCACTTCAGTGCCTTGTAAAATTTGATTGCATTTAATAAATATATTCAGCATTTTTTTGCTGAGCTTGGTGGTGCCCTGGCCTCCCAATTTAGCACCTGTCTCTCAAACACCTTAGCAGCCTGCACGTTCTCGTACATACATGTATTATTGCTTATGGCGTATTGGAGGCAATTTTGGATGCATCTCAATTAGATCATTTATCTCTTCTCATTAAATAAGTACCTGTGGTCATAATACATATGTGGTTCTGAATACTGAATATTCCTGCAGTGCTTCTCCGACTTCTCCATGTTTGCTTTGCAAAACTGAGATTCTACTATGGATACCTCTCCTACTAACCTCTCGGCCTTGAACTGTAGAGATGAAGGATGGCCAGCTGATTAGCATCTTAGTCTGGGAGTTGGGACTCCTGGGTTCTGTCCCCAGCTTTGCCATAGTCTTTGTTTACCCTTGGGTAAACCTGTTTAATCTCTGTGCCTCAGTTTGCTGTCCCCATAATGGGGATAACATGGCCCTAGCTCACAGATGTGTTGTGAATATAAATACAATCAGGACCGGCGCCAGGGTTTCTCGCGCCCTAGGCGCACGGCCATTTCGCTGCCCCCCTGTGCTGATCCCGCGGCTCCGGTGGAGCTACCGCAGTCATTCCTGCGGAGGGTCCGTTGGTCCGTTGCTCCGGTACAGCTGCTGCAGGCATGCCTGCGGGAGGTCCACCGGAGCTGCGGGAGCAGCTGACTGTCCGCAGGCATGACTGTGGCAGCTCCACTGGAGCTGCGGACCAATGGATCCTCCACAGGCGTGCCTGCGGCAGGTCAACCGGAGCCGCCTACCGCTCCCCCGGCAAAATACCGCCCCCTAAATAATCCTGGCGCCCTAAGCGATTGCCTAGGCTGCCTAAATGGTAGCGCCGGTCCTGAATACAATCAAGGGTGTGAGGAACTTGGATATTGTGCTAATGGTGGCTATATAATTAGCAAAGCTACCTTCCCCTCATCAAGTAGAGTGCTTAGTTACAGGACATTGTTAAAATGGGCGTTGTCTTTACTGCAATGGAAATAGCTTCTTAAATTCTCCCCATTGTGTATCTGGGAATGTTTCCTTATTTAATAGCATTGAGCATCTCTCTGCTCCATAACATCTCTGGGATACTTCACATTTCCGTGCTGATTGCCAGTGGGTTTAGTCCCCTTACAAGACACTGTTACCAACACCTGAATCATGGTTGAATTTGTCCTAGAGAGGGACATGAAACAGCTGCAGGGAGGTTCTTGATACAGTTTTTTTTTTTTTAAAGTTTAATTGGTGGGGAAAACCCTCTGGACAGCCACATGTCAGGAACTGAGCTGCAGGAAGTGTTGCTCGCTTGAAGACTGACAGAACCACTTAAGGGTGCTCAGCATACTGATGAACTGCAGTTTACTGGCTAATGCATCTTTTTTAGATTCTGAAGAAATGGGAAGCTTTTGTGTAAAATCTCCTTAGGAGTTTGTTGCTGTCAAATGTATTTTAAAAAAATACTGGTAACTTTATAACAAGGTTTGAGTAAATGCAAAGGAGGATAGCAGTGTGTCTCCCCATAGCTTTTATTTACATGTTTATTTTGTAAATATCGGGCATGTAATAAAATTGCATCCTGCTCTTAATCAGCTGATTAATTATTCCTAACGCAAACAGCTGAATCCCTCTGAGCTGGAGACAAGCATGCTATGTTGTGTGTGTAATTTATTGGCTATCCAGCTTGGGATTGTTCAGCCAGTGGTGGATAATCAGAGAAGTCTCTCCATATTACAGGCATCTCTGGAGGGCTTGATTAAAATAGAGGCACAAGTCAGTCTGTGAGGGATATGTGATGTACATCCATCAGCAGAGTAACTTGACATGAAACTTATTTTACTCTACCGCAAGGTTAATTGCTGTTGTATTTTGTGGAATTTGAGTTCTGAAGTCAGGTAGTGTTTGTTGATGTAAGCAAATTATTGTACGGGGTAGCGTCAAGCATAACAACTAGTAGTGGTGGAGCAACGGTTCAGTGTATTCTGTGATTAGTGGTGGTTTTTCTAGGTTACAGATTAACCCTGAGAGCAATTGACATTTCTTTATGAAGCACTACTGTACTCTGAGGAGTGTTAACTTGCATTTCATGTGATGGTGCAATTGTACCTGCAGTAAGGACTTCATCTTTATTAGGCAACTCCTGAATTAAGTGGTCACTTGAGTTCTGTACCAACTGAACAGACATTTAATTGAAAACGATGCGATAACACTTTCAAAAGTGCTCATGTTGCATTTTCAAAAAGGATTTAGGCACTTAGACTCAAGTTCTATTGACTTTTCTTGACATTTATGCTCTTAAACGCCAGATTTACTTTTGAAAGACTTAGGCACTGTCAAATATTTTATCCCATGTTTGATACATGGCCAGTTTGTGCTGGCTGCTTGGGAAGTAGATTATATTTCTGTCACCTTAAAATTCCACCTGCCCTGCAGAAATTGTCATTTGATGACATTTACATTGTAGTGTAGACACCTGCTCTAGAAAAGAAGGGACTATATGAGCAGTGTCAGTTTAGACATATATGTCTAAGCCTGAGGTGTCCGATCCATTCAAAGGAGACAGCTGCATTCCATATATAATTATGGTCTGTGGGCTGGGAACTGAGAACTGCCTTGTCCCCTCAGTCCAGAACAGGTCTTCCCCTTAATCAGTGGGAGATTGCACAGAGATCAAAAAAAGTACATGGCCTTTATGTAATAACTGAAGTTTTTTTTTTTCCAGGACCGTATTATCCTGTTCAGTGAGAACATGGATCAATGACCTTTGGTTTTTCTTCCTTCTTCATCTTCCTTTTGCTGTTTTTTTTCCCTCACTTCTCTGTTCTTTGTGTATTGTGTGTGTTCTGTCTTTCCCTCTGCGTTGCTTTCCCTCTCTCAACTCCAAGGGCCCATTCCTTGAGTGTTTCGTTCCCAAGGCCTTTCCCATTCCATCTGCTAAAGTGGTCAATAATGGAGTAGTTTAACATTGATCTTGAAGTGGTGTCAGGCTTTAGTAGTGACACACCAAAGAGATTAATCTGAGAACAGGGCAACTTGCACGTCTGAGTCATTGTTTCTGGATGTCTGCAGACTCAGACATCCTGACATGGGTTTGCATTCCGTTTGTGTTCTTTCTTAAGCCAGGAAGATCAGAAACGTGGCCCTTAATAGCATAAGTTGTTTTAGAGTGTGTGTGTGTGTGTGTGTGTGTGTGTGTGTGTATTAAGGCTGAATTTAAAAAAGGGCTGGATTCTTTAATGCTGAATAACATTTACTTTGTGTACATTCATGTAAGGGCGGTCACAGAATGTGCTTTTTGCTAGTGGCTGATTACTGCAGAGGTCATGAAGCAGTTCTTAGTTCCTTTTACTGCAAAATTATCTGATGTGCATTAAATGCAGGACCATTTCCTCTGCATCATCAGTTACTGGCGACTTCCAGAGGCAGAAAGCTGGGTTTAATGATTCACTGATCTGAGGCAAATTGCACATTCTCCATTGAGCAGTTAAATTCTTCTTTCCATCCAGACTCCGATTTCTTCTACTGTTCGTCACTTTACTTAATGCACTACTAAAAGGTGCTCAGAGGTATAGGAACCTATAAAGAACAGAATAGATTCTGTTCAAGAACAGATTTAGATTCGGAAATTGTTATTGTGAATGTCGGTTAAGCAGCCCCATGCCCCGTGGAAACTGAATTGAGGATTATGAATCAAAAAAGAGTGAAGGAATGATTGAAGTCCAGTGGTGCACTGGGCTGGATACCTTGTTATAGGGCTTCATCGTCTGGTTTCTTGCACCCCAAACGAATGATGCATGAAGACCACTGATTGGACAATCTATAACGGACATAATGTTCACTTTAGAAAGAGCTGTTCAGTTTACTTTTGGTCAAAGAAAGGGCACAGCTGTTGAAGTTTATTTAAAGGAGTTTAAAATAAAAATAGTCCCATGTCAGAATGGAGCAGATGCTGGAGATGAGAGAACCTAGAGAGTGTGGAGGAGATTGCTTATACTAGACAAAACATGAAGTCAGTGAGTGTGTCTGTCCTTCTAGCTGAATGTGTAATTTTCAGCTTGGATAGATGTACGTCCGCCAGCTTTAATCAAGCTAGCGCGCTGAAAACCGAGGTGGAGCACAGTGGCATGGGCAGCAGGATGCGCTAGCTACCTTAGGCTCTCAGGCAGGATTGTGCTCCACTCCTGCTGCCACAGTTACGCTTCTACTTTTAGTGAGCTTGCTCAGTCAAAGCTAGCATACTTATGTCTACCTGAGCTGAAAATTACACCTCCAGCTCCAAGTGCAGACGTACCCACTAACACTTTGGCTGTCATGCTGTGGACTGTGCTGTTTAATTTTTCACTTGCACTGAATACTCCCGAGTGAACCATGCTCTTTTTTTAATACAAAGGTTTATTGAAGCAATTTAGCCAAACGGTGCATAGCAACCCTTCCTCAGCCCACACATCCAATCCATGCAGGAAAATGAAGGCATTGCTTCAGAGATCAATCCAGCCCCTCTTCCTGCAGCAGTAGACTGGAGCCTATTTAGAGTACAACCCTGACCTTACTTCTACAATAAACATTGATTTGAAAGAAAGGAAAAAATCCTGTTTACTTTTCCATTTGACAACCAACAAAAATAAACAGCTGTACTGTGAGTTCCTGAGAGGAGGATGCTCCTGCTGGGCTCAGAGAATGTGATTCATTTAACTTCCAGCTTAAATACTACTACTGCACATTTATTTACACACACACCCTTCCTTCTATTTTGTCCTTCTGTTTCCTAAAAGGGATTATTGGCCCTTAGGAGCATTAGAACTGGCAGTGCTAGAAAATTAAGTTGTCATTTTATCTGTAAACCTGCCACTTTGTCCATAGGCACAGGGCAAGCTCCCTGCCAGTGACTTCAACCTGTCTCCAAGGGTCTTCCTGCCCTCGGAATGAGAGGTAATTATCATTCCATGCCCATCTCTCCCCTTTCTCCTGAGCTGCCAATTATACAGCCTTGTGTCAGGTTAGCTCTGGGGGTATATATAGAGGGACCAAAATTAACCAAGACTGGACTTGGAAACACTGCAGGTGCTGACACTCAAAACTGCTGATGAAATGTACCAAGTGAGAAAGGACAAAACAACTTGGATACAATTAGAATCCTTCCCTCCTCATGCCATTAAGGGTATGTCTACACTACAGGATAATTTCGAATTAACTTAAACCGGTTTTATTAAACAGATATTATAAAGTCGATTGCACGCTTCCACACTAGGCACATTAATTCGGCGGTGTGCGTCCATGGTCCGAGGCTAGCATCGATTTCCGGAGCGTTGCACTGTGGGTAGCTATCATTATAACTATCTGGCCAATAACTTTGATTTGCGGCCACACTAACCCTAAATCGATGTTAATATCGATTTTAGTGTTACTCCTCTCGTTGGGGAGGAGTACAGAAATTGATTTTAAGAGCCCTTTAAATCGATTTAAAGCGCATTGTAGTGTGGACGGGTACAGCGTTAAATCGATTTAACGCTGTTAAAATTGGTTTAACAGCATAGTGTGGACCAGGCCTGAGATCTTCAGACAGAAACTTGAGCCTTTCTTGAGGTTTGAGGAAGTTGAGGGTATTTTTAAATTTTTTTTATTTCTGTGCCTCTGCACTTGAGATTTCTAGCTGGGAAACTGAAGTGTCAAAATCCCCTAAGGAACACCCCTTGCAGTACTTCTGGCACAGAGCAAACCTGGAGATAGCAGAAATCTCATGGGAGATTCTGTTCTCATAAGGCTTTCAGCCTAGATTTGTAGATTCTGAATTCACAGTGGCAGAAACTTGGTGCTCCCTGTTCCATTTTCCAGCACTGCTTATACAGTAGATAAATGCTCCATCTTTGCTGGGGAATAATAGCTTTTCACTTAAATGGGGCTTTACTTTGGAGGCTTTCAAAGTGCTTTAGAGACTGTTAAGCCTCTCAACCCACTTTAAAAATGAGGAAGCTGAGAGAGAGATCCCAGGTATGTGCAGATTTTTTTTAAAGTGCTTAAATGACTTAGGAGCACAAGTCCCATTGAGTTTTTTAAATGGGATTTGTGACCCGAAATGAGTTAGGTGGTTTTGAGACGTTCCGTCCTATGTTGTTTGAGCAGTTGGCCTGGACGAATAAATGGGCGCTGAGCCAGGAAGAGCTCAGTAGCCCTTGCGTCAAGTCTCTTGTTCTAACCCCTGAACTGCAGTGTTCTCTGGGTTTTGTTGGTTCTGTCTCTGCAGTGGCTGCAGACTCCCAGCAGAAAAATAAAACTGACTTAACATCATGGCCTCTCTGTTTACTAGTCAACTTCCATGCTAGCAACATAGACTGCATAGCTGCAGAGCTTCTAAGTAGTCAGCCCTTTTTTTATTGATCTGCTTATAATTCACCCCCATCAAGAGGGAGCAGTGAGCCACAGCCATATATTCTTCGAGTGCAGTACCTAGGGTGACCAGATAGCAAGTATGAAAAATCGGGACGGGGTGGGAGGTAATAGGAGCCTATATAAGAAAAAGCCCCCAAAATCGGGACTATCCCTATAAAATTGGGACTTCTGGTCACCCTAGCTGTCCCTATCTGTATTCCACACGTGACTATCCATATGCTCAGAGATTTGAAGGTCAGAAGGGGCCATCGTGATTATCTAGTCTGACCTCCTGCACATTGCAGGCCTCAGAACCTCACCCACTCCTGAAATAGACCCCTAACCTCTGGCTGAGTTAGTGAAGTCTTCACATCCTGGTTTTAAAGATTGAAGTTACAGAGAATTCACCATTTACACTAGTTTAAACCTGCAAGTGACCCATGCCCAATGCTGCAGAGGAAGGTGAAAAACCCCAGGGTCTCAGCCGGTCTGATCTGAGGTCCCTATCTGTATTCCATATGTGCATATGCTCAGTTGCTTCTCTTATGCTGTGCACTGAGGATATAAGAGATGGACTGGACCATTCCCTCTCCAGTTCCTTCTTACCATTATATGGCCTGAGTCAGAATCCTCTGTGTCCAAAGCTCTCTTTGCCTTATCTTCAAACCTGTAAATATCATTGTATGTAGGCTCATGTTCTTATGAGCCACAGCCATATTTTGCTTCCTGTATTATGAAGAAATGCCCTTTGAGCAGGGTTCTCAAACTGGGGGTCGGGACCCCTCAGGGGGTCACAAGGTTATTACATGGGGGGTCATGAACTGTCAACCTCAACCCCAAACCCTGCTTTGCCTCCAGCATTTATAATGGTCTTAAATATATAAAAGTGTTTTTAATTTATAAAGGGGGGTCGCACTCAGAGACTTGCCGTGTGAAAGGGGTCACTAGTAAAACAAAAAACAAAAAAAATAAAATTTGAGCCACTGCCTTTGAGAAGGTCTAATTGTACTGTCAATATGTTTCTTGTCCATACAGTGAAGAGAAAACATGCTCTTAATTCTGAGGCAACATCAAAGGAGCAGTCTTGTGTGTAATGCCTCTCCTCCAGTCTGTAGTCTATAAGTGTGAGATTCACTTTGTCATTATACAGTAAATCATCTGAGAGACACTCAGAAATAAACAGCTTACATTTTTTGAAGTGTCTAAATACCCTGCCCAGCACTTTTTTACCTGGAGGGGAGGGGGGAACGCTCAAACTAAAATGAATGGCTCCTTCCTAAGGCAGCATTCCCTGGGAGCTTTGCCTCAGCAGGGAATGCTGAACAGGAAACTGGGTTGGTTGGTTTTTTTGTTTTGCTCTCATTTAAAATCAAAGCATGCGTGGGGAGAGAGCGAGAGAGAGTAGTACAAAAGCTGATAAAGCTGTCAGTCTTCATCTACAGGAGAAGAGGCACAGGGCTGAGTTAATAGTGGTATTGCCAGTCAAGACGGAGGCGAGGTGGACCTGCGGTTGAGGCCCTGGATTGTGGCTAAGTAGAGCTGGGCTCTGAACAGGGAATGGAGTCTTCCAAGTTCTAGGCTAGTGCCCTAAGTTACTGAACCATTCTGCCTCTCATACTTTGTTGGTCTTGTCTGTTTAGTTTGTAAATGCTTTTCAAATTGGATGCAGCTTGCCACTTCCATCTTTCCCATTCATGCCTTCTTTCATCTGGCCCTACCCACGTGAATACATCTAATTTACCTAAATATTCTTTAGCATGCTCTCTCTCTATTTTGGCTTGCGTTCCTTACCCCCTTGTTAATATTAATTGTGCAGAGTATCTGGTCACCATTAACTTTTTTATTAGTGAAGACAAACAATATAGACATTAAACATCTCTGCCTTCTTGATGTCCATTACTAGCTCTCCTTCCCTGCTAAGTAGAGGGCCTACACTTTGCTTTGTCTTTTTTCTGGCTCTGAATATATTTAAATATATGTATATATTTATTGTGGTGGTTTTCACATTCCTTGCTAAGTATAACTCATTTTGTGTCCTATCCTTTCTGATTTTGTTCCTACATGCTTGTACTGGCCTTTGGTGCTTCTCCTTATTAATTTCTGATTCCACTTCTTATAGGGTTCCTTTTTGATTTTCAGCTTGTTGAAAAGCTCCTGTTGAAGCTATATTGGGCTCTTCCTATATTTCCTTTGAACTGGAATAGTTTGCAGTTTGTTTTTAATACTGTCTCCTTGAGAGTTGCCCAAACTCCTTTTATCCCTTAAATTTTCTTCCCCCGGGACCTTACCTACCAGTTCCGAGTGTGTTAAAGGCTGCTTTTTTGAAGTCCACTGTCCTTTATTCTGCAGCTCTCAGTCCTTCCTTTCCTTAGAATCATGAGATCATCATTTGACCCAAATTGCCTTCCGTTCTCAGATTAGCAATCATTTCCTCCCTCCTGGTCAGAATCAAGACTAAAATGGCTGTCCCCTTGGTTACTATCACTTTCTGAAATGAAGTTGTCCCCAATTCATTCCAAGAACTTAATGGACATTTTGTGATTTGCCACAGTGCACTCTTCGAATAGACGCTTGGGTAAAGTCCCCTCTTACTGCCAGGTCTTGTGTTTGGATACTTGTTGGTTCTAGAAATACCTACCTCCTCTACCTCCCCTTATTGATTTGGTGATATGTATAGCAGACCCTTACTATGATATCACTTCTCTTCTTTTCCGCCCCGCCCCATCTATATTTGGAAATTTTCAACTGCTGTGCCTCATTTCCTCCTGGACCTCGGAACAAGTGTATCTATTCTTGATGTATAATGCAACACCTCTTCCCTTTTTACCTTGCCTGTCCTTGCTGAACAAGCTGTGCCTCTCTGTAACAATATTCCAGCCCTTAGACTTATCGCACCAAGCCTCTAGTGTCACCAATTAGGCCATAAGTTAACTTATGTACTAATACTTCCAGTTTTTCCTTCTGCTTCCTCATACTCCTTGCATTTGTGTAAAGATGTCCAAGAAGTTCACTCATTTCTTCTATGATCCTATTGTAATTTTCCACGTCCCCTCTCCTCCATGCCAACATCTGTTAAGGTTGCCTACCTGTGGACTCCTGTCACCTGCCCTTTTGAACCTACTTTAAAGCCACCCTCACTAGGTTGGTGAGTTAGGGCATGAAGATGATCTTCCCCTTCTTGGTCAGGTGGATCCCATCTCTTCCCAGCAGATGTTCTTCCTGGAACAGCATCCCATGATTGAAGAAGCTGAAGCCCTCCCGTCAACACCATCTGCACAGTGCTGCATTAGACATCTCCAGGATGTGTCGGTCCCTGCCTGAGCCCTTATGCTCAATTGGGAGGATGGGCGAGAATGCAACCTGCACCCCTGACCTCTTCACCCTTGCTCCCAGAGCTCTGTTGTCACTGCTGATGTGCTCTGTGTCAGATTTGGCAGTATTCTTAGTGCCCATGGGTTATGATCAGAGGGACGGGAATGAGCCTCCGCATTTTATTTATGTCTCAGATGCAGGCTCCAGACAGGCAGCACAGCCCTCAGGCTATCAGCTTATTCCTCAGGGTCTTAAGCTATACCAAGGTAAGCACCTTTACAATGATATAACATAATTCACCTATGGGTCACCACACTGTTTATATATAGATAGATACAATATTATAAAAAACATCACACCCCTAACCGGCTTGGTTATTACAGTACAAAAACTGAGTGTTGACCCTTAAGTAGCAAAGAAAGGTGTATGCCAGGAACTAAGCACATTCAATTTCCATTATGCCCAGCAAGCGCCAATAGTAGCAATAATATCTAGCTCTTGTATAGCACTTTTCATCAGTAGATCTCGAAGTGCTCAAAGGTCAGTTGTTGCTCATGGTCTTTTATAATTGGAACCTTTAGTTTGCTTCATAATGGCCATCTCTTACGTCACACCATAGGGAAGTTAAAGGCACCACTTTTACATTGAAGCATGTGCTATCCAAATGACTCCTTGGAATAAAAGGGTTTTCAATACTTTTCTCCCCTGGCCGAGACCATTTATTAGCCCTGACTGTGTTTTATTATTGCGGAAAGAACGTGTGAATGGGAAAGATTGGAGTGGCAAGCTGCATCAAATCTGAACAGCTAAAGTGAAAGTCTCTGCTCTGCTAGCCAATTTAGGACTTTTCATGCTTTCTTTAGATCTTTTTAAACAGTGTTCCCTTTAGAGTAGTACAGGTGTTAGATTAACCATCATAGGACATTCTCCCAATTAGAGGTTATTGAGGGGAGGGTGGGGGAAGAACTCCAGTAAACCAATGTTTAAGTGTAGGGTATTTTACTTTGGACATTCAGGGTACAGCAGGAGGAAGTGCAATGGGGAAAGAGTCAGGCTGCTAAAAATGTCACTTTAATTGGACTGCCAGACACAAGGATTTTAACATTCCAGGGGGCTACACTTTGCTTATTGTGTGGTAAACCTCGCTTCATGTACATGTAATTTTTCTTTTCCAGAGCACACTAAAGAAGCATTGCTGAATCTGATTCCTGCACTGTCTGCACCCCCATGGGGCTGTTAGACATGCAAAGCTTAGTGAAAACACTTGAGCAGAGGCTCTTGAATGCAGAAAAGTGGTCTCAAGCAGTTTAACTGCTACATTATTGTGTGTGGCTTATTATGGCACACTCACCCCCAGCTGTATTTCTGCTGGTATGTCTCTTGACACTTCATGTATTTTGTTTTTATGTACATGTATAGTTTTAGAAAGCCCTCTGCAGTGCAAGGTGTTCTGAGATGGAAATTGGGACCTGAATAGGTTCCCACTGCTGCACCGTGGTGGCTGCCTGTGAGAGAAACTTTTTTCTTTTTAACTAGCTTTTTCTACAAAGTATTCAATGGCATCACATGGGGGTGGCATTCTCAACCATTGTCACCCCATGATACCATGTTACAAGACAGATGTTTTGCTATCCTCTCTCCCCATTGACTTCGGGAACCCCTCTCCCAAGTAGCCATAAAGAGATGGTAGTCATGAACCCCTGAAACCTACAGGTTTGTGATCTCCTTTTTTGGGACTAATTGGCTTATAAGATAAGTATGACTTTCAGCTAATGTCCTTCAGTCCTGCAGCATCTCTGTGGGTCATCCTAGGCATCCTTTGTGTAGATAGTGCTTGAATTGACTAGTAGCTTGAGGTATTAAAAAAAAATCTAAGGACATAATTCATTAATCATAGAATAGTTATGATGATGATTGATACATGGTATCTGACATTTGAAGGACACATTTCATCCCAGAATGACGTACAAAGACAGTACAGGTTGGGATTTTCAGAAGAGCCTTAGGGAAATGATCGCTTGGCCCCCGCTGGATTTCAGTGGTATTTGCCCTGTCTCCTTCCTTAGAAAATCTCAGCTACAGATGTGATTATCCAAATGTAGTACTGGTCATCAGAGAATCTGCCATGGAAATTAGTCTAGCCTAGGATGACCAGACAGTAAATGTGAAAAATCAGGATGGGGGTGGGGGGTAATAGGAGCCTATATAAGAAGACGACCCCAAAATCGGGACTGTCCCTATAAAATTGGGACATCTGGTCACCCTTCTCTAGCCAAACCAAGCAGGAACACGTTGGTAAGACCATGCTCGTGTATAACTGAATATGATTAAGACTAAGATTTTTGTCAAGGATATTTTTAGTAAAAGTCACAGACAGGTCACAGGCAATTCAGAAAAATTCATAGAAGCCATGACCTGTCCCTGGCTTGACTAAAAATATCTGACACAATGGGGATCTGCGGGTTTCCGCACACTATCTGCAGGGAGCAACTGCGCAGTGGTTATGAGCTCCGGGGGCCCACTCCACGGGTTGGGTGTCAGAGCTCCAGGGTCCCCTGCTGCCCATGACTCGGAGCTGTGGGAGTCCCCACCACTCCAGCAGCTGGGGGCGTTGGTGTACCCCTGCCACGTGCAGCTCTGGGGGTGCCCCCACTGTCCAGGACAGCCGGGAGCTGTGGGGGTGCCCACGGTGGCCAGGAGCAGTGGGGGCCTTCAGAGGTGGCAGGGGTACCCAGCTGCTCCTGACTGCCACAGGCTGAAATCATGGATTCCGTGACTTGTGTGACCTCTGCGACTATATCATAGCCTTAAATATGATTGTGTAAATGCATGCATGTTTGTATAGTACTGTGATGGCCAAGTTTGGTCTCAGGATATGAGACAATGTAGGTTAAGTAACACCTTCTGTTGGACCAAGTTCTGTTGGTGAAAGAGACAAAGGTTTTAAGCTGCACAGAGCTCAGGAGAACTCCACAGAGGGACCTGAAGAAGAGCTCTGTCTCATTTAAAAGCTTATTTATTTTACCAACAGAAGTTCGGCCAGTAAAATATATTACCTCACCCATCTTGTCTCTGCATGTTTTATGTGCAGTAACGTTGCTAACTTTATTTTATACTTTTATTTTAACTTTACATGCATCTGAGGAAGTGGGTATTCACTCACGAAAGCTCATGCTCCAAAACGTCTGTTAGTCTATAAGGTGCCACAGGATTCTTTGCTGCTTTTACAGATCCAGACTAACACGGCTACCCTCTGATACTTTATTTTATTAATGGGTTCAAATGATAAAATACAGACACATTTTTAATGAAAACTATTTAACTTCTAATGCAGGAAAATGAATGGTTCCCTGCATATTATATCAGTGGATTGAGAGACAACACTCATGACTATGTTCCCAGCTTATGACATAGATCCTGTGTGATCTTCAGCAAACCATTTCATCTCTTGCCTCAGTTAATCCATCTGTAAAATGGATGTAACTAGAACTCACAGGCTGTTGGGGTTTATTTAATTGAAAACAGCTATGAGAGAGACTGATAGAAGGATCTATATGGCAAAGTATGAGAGAGAGAGAGAGATTGCTTCTGCCATGTGGTGGAGGGAAGATGCTTTTTTAGTATTGCCTTACAACACTGCACAAATGTTTGGGTCAAGTAATGCAGAATATTATATCTGACTGAGAACCAAATTCAGATTGCTTAGGGTAAGTCTATACAGCAATTGAACACCCACTTCTGGCCTGGGTCAACTGTTTCAGGCTCGCGGGGCTAAAATTGCTGTGTAGATGTTCAGCTCTGGGATCCTCTTCCCCTCACAGGGTCCCAGAGCTTGGGCTCCAGCCTGAGCCTGAAAGTGTACACAGCAATTTTACAGCCCAAGCCCCATGAGCTTGAGTCAGCTGACTCCAGTGAGCCGCGGGTGTTTAATTGCTGTGTATACTTGCCCTTGGGATCACGTTTGGCTCTTATTCCCACTCTGTTGAACTCCCTCCCCCAAATTGTCTGTCTCTTATTGTGTCCTGTCTGACATGTAGGATTAATTGTCTCTGTCTACTGTGCTTAGTACAGTTCTAAGAGAAATAATAGGCCAAGAATCATTTTGCGCACACACAAATCTAGCAGTGTAATTCTTTCCTTTATCTGCTATTGTATTTATCTTCTACCTGTTTCTCACTAGATGCATTTTTGCGATCTTCCCTATTACTGCTTTAAAATATTTTTCATAGAAGAGGAGAGCAATCATATTTAATAATGCAATTACGATCAGGGGAGTATGTTTATTCTGTAAGATTTCAACTGCTGTAAGAACCCTAGGGCATTCTTGGAAATGAGATGCAAATCCTCCTCCTAAAGACACCAGAAACAAAATTGTTCTGAACAACTGAAGTGTCTAGCCTGTTATTGCCACCAGATGTTTTCAAGAGGTTAGATTCTAGAAGTCAAAGGACCCCTCCAACCTATGAATTATAACTTTGCTGTAACAAAGTGCTGAAGTAAGTGTGTGTGCGTGTGTGTAAAAAGGCAGAAAAATACTGCCGCAAACAAATTATCTGAGTCTGATTACTACAGCTGAAACTTGCACAGTAATAGTTGTAAGAAACAAAACCCATGTCTCATTTTTCTCCATAATCCAAAGGCGCTCGGTTTGGTGAAGACACATTTCAGTGTTGCTTTGTGACTAAATTAATTTCTAGAGTCTTAACTCATTTATTAACTTGGCTGAAGGGCCATGAAAAGTATTATTAATTGTATGACATTTTCTAAAGAGATTTCATTCATGTAGTAATAGCAGCAACAGGGCATGCACGCTGCTGTATCCTGAATAGAGGGATCTGTGTTGCTTAGCGTGTCCTGCATAACTCAGTGTGTACATTTTTACATACTTGTTGGTTATCAAGTAGCATTAACCCGAAGACTGGTTCTGAGTTGACACTAGCCTTAAATCTGTCTAAGGTTGCAAGAACCATGTCAGGAGCTAATGAGAACTAAAGCTGTCCAACATGTTAGCATGATCTAGAATTTCATAACTATGCTTTCTGGATTTCAAGTTCCATTGCAGATTTATAACTCAACCCAGGTTTGCAGAGAGACACATGAATTTAAGCCCAGTTTCGCGTGACCCCCAGGACAATATATCCTTTTGAATCAAACTGACAAGACGTTTTGGCTCTACGTATGTTAGAAGGTCACGGTTCAAAGCCATACGGTAGAAAGGAAGTAATGGGTCACTTAATATAGACCTTCACTGACAGAAACTACTGAGTAAATTAGAAGTGAATCCAAATGTTTGTTGAAGTTTAAAGAAATGTAGGTATCTTCCCTCCCTCCCCCTTATTTCACCTACTGTATATAACTAACAAATTGTTTGCCATTTAGGACTTCATGGTTATTGTATTGCTACTTAGAATTCCACAGCAACAGTGGACATAGAACTTGGATCCTTTACATTTGAGCTAAAGAACAATCTCCTTGTTGTTTGCATCATTGAGCCTATGACATGTAAATGGACTGTTTTGGTCTCAGCCATTGCAGGTCAGTGGCGATACATAGACTCTACCTCACTCATTTCAGTGCAATGTTTGTTCCTAACTGTTGCCATCTTCAAAGTAAGTTCTGAGGAACAAACCTATGGAACTATGCTTTCAACACCACTCAGTGTCGTGAAGGGCTGATGTCCTGCTGGCTCTGAAAGAGACATGAAGACTTAATGTCCTGCAGTTCTTTAACTGAAGTTAACAAGACACCTCCTGTTCACATCAGTGGGATCAGGATCAAGTCCACAGGCTATCCACAAAATGTAGATGGGCTGGCAACTCAAAGCCTACAACCAGGAGAGAGACTGCTGCTTAATGAAGGTGCAGTGCTTATCTGTAAGGTACTTTTTTGTTGGAGAACAAATAATGAGGACCTAGAGGCAAATGTGTTAAATGAGTGTGTGACTTTGAATTCAATGGCCTGATGACAGGGCCGGCTCCAGCTTTTTTGCCACCCCAAGTGGCGAAGGGGGAAGAAAAGAAAAACCTGACTGAGCTGCCACCAAAGTGCTGCAGAAGAGGAAGAGACAGAGTGAAGGAACCGCCACCGAAAATTAAAGTGGAGTGCTTGAGCTGCCACTGAAGACCCGGACGTGCCACCCCAATAATGGACCGAGTGCTGCCCCTTTCTGTTGGCCGCCCCAGGCACCTGCTTCTTTCGCTGGTGCCAGGAGCTAGCCCTGCCTGGTGTGTTGATGGGTGTATTAAATGAGAGGTGGACCTCAAAAGTTTTGGAATCTGGCTATTTTGGGGTAGACTGATAAGAACAGATTTCCTTGTGGTATTATGTCACTTAAGCTTTTAGGCTGAAGTTTTCAAACAGAGCCTAGGTGAATACAGGCACCATTTCCCTTGGACACTTCTGAAAACCCCAGTGGGAATCCTAACTGGAACTGTGAAATGCAGAGGTATGTGCTGGAACTATTAATCTGGTCTAGTTGGGCATTCTTAATGTGTCCATTATTGTGGTATCGGAGCACCTATAGTACACTTAGGTTAAGCCATGTGCATTTATTTGTGTTTAATTCAACATCTCCAAATGATACACACGTCTTCGCTTGGTATGAGTAGCTGGTGAAGATGTGAGATGGATCGTACTTTATTTAAGCCAACTTCCTGTCAGAAGCTATGCTTTGCTTGTTTGGTTCACCACATGGCTTTCATTAGTCAGGAAGGCGAGGAGAGGCTCTCATTCACTCCTGGCATTTTTGTTCACTTTAATTTGTTGTTTGGAGAAGGCAGCTTGCCATTGACTGCTCAGGCACAGATTTGTGTCAAAATCTGTCTCTTCATTCCTCTGGGGAGCTGGGATTTCAGCAAAGCAAGCACTTTACATTGTATAGACATGTGATTGCCTTGTCATCCACCTGGTGATCAGTAGGTGTTCAGCTTTACTTTCCTCTGCAACCCACTGTCTCCTTGGGTTACTGAGGTGTTAGCTACCAGCATAACAGGTAGATGAGAAATTGCACAGAAAGCCACCTATGATGCTCTGTCGCTCTAGTAACATGATCGCTCTGTGACATTTTTATGGAGTCAGTTGCTTTCTGGATTTTTCCACTAGAAGGAAATAGTCTAGACTGCTGAATTAAACGCGTTAGTGACCAAAAGGTAACATCATCTGGGGTGATGAAAGGCCCAACTGAGATTGGGGACCTATTGAATTAGGCCTGCTCTACACTACCACTTTAGGTCGAATTTAGCAGTGTTACTTCGATTTAACCCTGGACCCGTCCACACAACGAAGCCCTTTTTTCGACTTAAAGAGCTCTTTAAATCGATTTCTTTACTCCACCTCCGAGGGGATTAGTGCTGAAATCAGCCTTGCTAGGTCGAATTTGAGGTAGTACGGATGCAATTTGACGGTATTGGCCTCTGGGAGCTATCCCAGAGTCCTCCATTGTGACCGCTCCAGACAGCACTATCAACTCAGATGCACTGGCCAGGTAGACAGGACAAGGCCTGCGAACTTTTGAATTTCATTTCCTGTTTGGCCAGCGTGGCGAGCTGATCAGCACAGGTGACCATGCAGAGCTCATCAGCATGATGTGCACATTGCTGGGGCACATTGTCTCGCCCGTACTTTGTGAGACGTCTATGACCATGTCTGTGTCCTCATCACGTTTGTCACCGCACTGCCATCGCCTCCTCACCTGGTTTTGCACGAAACAATTGTCTGCCATTGCTCTGATGGAAGGAGAGGCGACTGATGACATGGCTTACAGGGAATTAAAATCAACAAAAGGGGTGACTTCGCATCAAGGAGAAACACAAACTGTCACATAGAATGGCCCCCTCAAGGATTGAACTCAAAACCCTGGGTTTAGCAGGCTGTTGATTTCACAAAACAAATAGTCAATTTCTTGTTTTGATCCATTCCATCTATCTATCTTTTACATCTAAAGCTGGCAGCAGATGGTGCAGTACAACTGCTAGCCGCCGTCATCTCCTGGGCGCTCGACAGAAGATGGGAATGACCTGGCTGAGTCACTCTTGTCTGCCCAGTCGCCTCCACCGACCTCACCGAGGTCAGCTGAAAGACCACCTAGGAATACAACGATGATGGCTACCAATCATAATGCCCTGTCTGCTGCCAAAAGGCAATGAGCTGCTGCTGTGTAGCAACGCAGTCCCACATCTGCAGCACCCAGGAGAAGTACGGTCATGGTGAGCTGAGCGGGTTCCATGTTTGCCGTGGTATGGCGTCTGCTCAGATAACCCAGGAAAAAAGGTGCAAAACGATTGTCTGCGGTTGCTTGGAGGGAGGGAGGGAGGGAGAGGGGGGCCTGATGACATGTACCCAGAACCACCTGCGGCACTGTTTGCCCCATCAGGCGTTGGAATCTCAACCCAGAATTCCGATGGGCAGCGGAGACTCTGGGAACTGTGGAATAGCTACTCACAGTGCAACACTCTG
The DNA here is from genome assembly GCF_025201925.1 of Gopherus flavomarginatus. Lineage (NCBI taxonomy): Eukaryota > Metazoa > Chordata > Testudines > Testudinidae > Gopherus > Gopherus flavomarginatus. Next base: position 11,068,298 of record NC_066635.1, read on the forward strand.
GAAGTTGACGCTAGCCACAGTACTGTGGACACAGTCCACCACTTAATGCACTTAGAGCATTTTGTGTGGGGACACACACAATCAACTGTATAAAAACGATTTCTAAAAAAACTACTTCTATAAGTTTAATCTAATTTCATAGTGTAGACATACCCTTAGACAATGTACAAACACATATAAAGAGACAGTCCCTGCCTTGAAGAGCTGACAGTCTTAATAGACTGTGTGTGGAACAGAAGCAGATAGGGGAAGTGGCTTGACTGCCCTTGCATAGAAGATGAATGACAGAGCCAGGAATTGAACCCTGGTCTCCTGAGTCCCAGTCCAGTGCCTAGTTGACTGGAGTATGCTGCCTTTCCACTGATGGTTTTCTGATTGCCAAAGTGAAATGATTTGTTTTACCTCAGTCCAGTTACCACCAGGCAGGTGTCCAGAAGCCACCATCTAAACCCAGACTAACTCACATGGTTATTGGCAGTTTTGCCGTTGAAAGGATTAGTGATTTATCTGCTTGCCCCTAGCGATCAAGGCTGAGAATCATTGACAAGATGTGTTGGGAAGAAACTGGCTCTGCCCACTCCCTGCCTGCGTGGTCCCTTTTGGGGCAGATCAATAGGGAATGAAATTGCTGAGGGGTGCTGCCAGTTTGGCCCATTACTACAGACCAATCCAGCTGATGCCACTGCAGTGTTTTTCCTTGGTAGAGTTTGTGTTTCTCAAGGTGAAGGAGGGATGGAAATGGCTTATAGATTTTTCTTTTCCTTTTCATGAAGCATTAAATTAATCATCTGCTTCTCTGGGGGGGGAAAAAACCCTCATCCAGTATTTTACTTTTTCATCCTCTGCCTGAATGGAGCTGGTGAGTTTACCGTATATAACTGTGCAGGGGACAGGCTGACTATACTCTTAGCAAGGCAAAGTCCCATTTGAAAAAACACCACCACTGACCAAATATAAGATACCTGGGTTTATGAACAGGTGTGGTAGCAAGAGCTGCTAGAGGGGTGAGTGCTCATGAAGAAGGGGGTTCAGGGGCTAAAGCATTGTCCTGGGACATAGGAGACTATTCCCTGCCCCATCACGGACTTCCTATGTGATGCTGGGCAAGTCATTTAGGCTGAGATTTTGAAAAATATTTAGGTATGGCTCCACTCAGCTTTGCAGTGCCTAAGTGACTTAGGAACCTAAGTGAGGAAAGTGTTGCAATGCTGAGTAGGGCAATCTAAATTACTTTTAAAAATCTGGGCCTTTCCATGCTTCAGTTTCCCGTCTGTAAAGATAAGATTCTCAGGAACTCCGATAATATGAAAATGTGGGGCTATGTCAGTATGGATAATGGAGAAAGAGCTGGATTTAGATAACAGAGCACTTAAAATAACCACAGATGTGATACTTAGAGGTGCTTGATAGTCTAAAACCCAGCTCTTGTGCCACTTATTCTAGTATATTCCTGTAGTATAGGTTAGATGTGACATAGCTATAGCTGTGTATGTAGGTACACAGAGATATAAACTGATTCCTTTTTTCCAGTGAAAAATCAACCCTAATGAATAAGGCCCACACATACCTATGCAGATTTCCCATTACACAAGCAGCTTATGGAGCAGAGAGGCTATTTAAGCATTTGCATGCACCACCCCATCCCCACTTTGATAGACTCAGACTATCAGGGTTGGAAGGGACCTCAGGAGGTCATGCACCACAGCACAGGGCTGTGCCTTGTGCATTTTTTTTTCCTTCCTAAAAACAGCACCTGAGTGTGGAGCTCATTGTAAATGCCTAGAAGACTGAAAAAGACAGAAGGTCAGACAATAGCCCCATGTGGTTACTGAAGCTAGAGGAAATTTTCCCCCTATAATGTGCTCAGACAGAGAGCTCACTTGCGCTTCATACCTGGAGCTCTGGCCTATTGTCGCTGAACAAGTTAACTAGGGGGAAAACAAAACAAACCCTAGTCTCTAATGACAAACCAATCACAAAAGGAACTGCACGCTTGGTTGGGATTAATTCAGATACTGATCCCCATCTTACTGAAACTATCCCAATCTACTGGGCTGGCAAAAATCAACCTGAAAATTTCATGAGAAACATGTCATCCTTGTGGCATTCCTGATGTTTTCCCCATTTTTATTACCCCCCAAAATGCCAATGTTACTTCTTTAGAGCATTCAGAAAACTACTGCTTCCAGTCTTGGGCCCCGGCCCTGCAAGTTACGCTGCAAGCTACTCCACATGCACAGCCTCAGTGGGACTTCAAAGGGATTCTGTATAGGCAAGAGGATCCACCAAGCAGAGCAGCTTTTGGGAACTTAGTCGTCAGTCTGAGGGGCTAAGGAACAATGCTGAAAAAAATATTGCAGCCTCCAGAACATACGGGATCTGGTTCTGACTCTGCGTGAAGGTTCAAGGGAGCATCCATAAGTAAATATTTTATCCTAAATGGATCCCCTAGCCAGAGAAGGGAATGATATTGGGGGGCGGGGCCGGTGAATAGGAAGCTCAAGGGCTGTAGGTGGGGTGCTTGGTCTTCTCTCCCTCCTCCTTCCCCCCGCCCGCCTAAATATATAGCACTGTCCAAAAGAAGTGTCTGGATTTCATTTATTCCTGGTTCTGGGCACTGGTCAAGCAAGAACAATTCTGAGTTAGAGCATCAAGGACAGATTCCGGGTAGACGTACTATAATCCCCATATCCTGGAAGTCTGAGAATTGTGAGCTGTTTTGAACAAGAATTACAAGCGTTAGTAGCTTGCTCTTGAGTAGAGAAAATATTTTTACAGAGCAAAGCTCAAGCAGATGTTTACAGGTCAACATTTTCAGCAAAACTGGGTCAGAAACAAAATTGAACATGTAAACATCCCCAGCCTACACAAAAACTCACGTCTCCATCCAGACTTTGTGGTTTGGGCATAACTTTGGCTACATATGCACAGCCCAAACTGCAGTGATCAAATTCCTAATGTCCTCCAGCACTTTCCCCAGCCAACGCATAATCAGCCTGTTCCCTTTCAACCACCACACAATTTACCCATCACTGCCTATAAAGTTTGTGAGAGCTAGAGCATAATCCTACGTGACAGAATTAAACTGCGCTTGCACCAGCTCTGTTCATCAGATTAAGGTGAGAAAATGTAATTGCCCTGCATAAGGAGTCACACAGCAACAGATCAATCCCATAAATTCCAGTCAACAATGGCCCCTCTTGTCCTTACAGTAACCCCAATAAGCACATTTTCAGAGGCAGGTCCTTCTTGCAGCGACTGCCTGTTTTTAAAACAAAAACCGAACAATAAATTCTGGGATTCCAAAAGCACATGGTACTGCACCTTCCTCTGGTACAGAAGCCAGGAGGCTACAATTCCAGCTTAGGATCTACCTGTGGAAGTCAATGGTGAAGAGTTACTTAAAAGTCAGCTGCCCAGCCTGCAGCTTTGCATGAACAGAAAAACTTACATTGTGCATGCAAATAGACGCACACACTATGGGGAGGGAAGAAGGCGTTAGACAACTTTAAATTCTTTTGTTCACCTAGCCCAAACTAAGCTCTGCATCTACCAACTGATTCTCTCTCTCTCTCTCACTTTCCTAATTCTCCAAAACTAATGAATTCAAAGTACCAGACTCTGCCAAAGCCAGACAGCCTCCTGTGGCTTATGAGAGTGCCTACACTGTAGTGGTAGCTCCATCCCCCTTGAAATGGGTGCCATTTGTTTTCCCCAGCATATGCAGAGTCATTGCTGTTTTCTCCCTTTTTGGCGGGAGCTGTGGGTCTACTCCCCAGCCACCTGGTAATTAGTCCACATACAGGAGAAGACTCCATTACCCTTGTCCACACACCTCTTTTCTTCACCAAAATCTGGCCCAGATTCTGCGTCCTAAGGGCTGCATTCTACTCTCTTTTCTAGCTGTGTAAATTGGGAGCAATTCCACTGATGACGAACCAGGGTAAATGAGTGGAGAATCCAGCCACACATAAGTGGAAGGCTTGTCCTACATGCTCCCAAACTCCTTTCTCAAAATCTGCAGAGACATTTGGGTAATATCACTTCCAATATTTAGCCTATTGACAGCTGCATAAAATACCCTGAAGGCAAACAGCACATCTATAAATTAAGCTGCTGAAGTGTTGGTCAGGTTACCCAGAGGTTTTTTGACAGTGAGATTATTGACTGTGTTTAAGTGAGAGTTCTGCTCTTGAAAAGCTCATTCTCCCAACACAAATCACAACGCTGCTAGGATTTATTGAACTGCCTGATGGAGAGGTACCGTACAAGCTACTATTAGTCCATTTCCTGAGCTTTACCATCAGGAGGCTTTACATAATTGTCTGTGGAAGAAATGTCAGAGTGCCAGGATCGGGTGCAAAAGACCACAGGTTTCCCCCTTCCCTTCCCTTCCTTTCATTCTTTTTCTGGACTTGATCATTTCAGAGAGATGGCTTCTGCAGCTGCATAATCAGCAGATGTAAAGGCACTGGGTCCTCTGTTCTCAGAAGATTCCTGTTTCAAACATACCAAATTCAGGCACTTCAGTGGATTTGTTCACACAGACAAGGACTGTACCGCCAGGCTCAGATTTGTCATGGGAATGCTCCTAGGATAGGAGGATACTGGGAGAGTACTGTTGCTCTGTAGAATGAAGGACTATGAAGGTTGTTCTCACAGTGAGCATAGGACTGCAACCCCCTGGAAGCAATGCAGGGTGTCTTGGGCAAGAAGCCTATTCACCTCGTTGTCAGGAATGCCCGAGTTCGAATTACCTCATTACCAAGTCTGTACTCTAGAGAAGGCATCTTGTGCTGAGTGGTGGTCAATGAAACCTAAGGCAGCCTGTTGTCCTGTCGAGCGTATCTTGCTTTTCGGTTGTGGCTGATGTCCAAGATGAATTCCCTCTGCTCTAAAATTAATGGGTGACCATGAATGCTTCCAACTGCCCCACTGCACAGGTACACCTTGCTAGAAATTGGCCTTCTGGCTGGTGACACTGGCAGTGTTCTCAACAGTGGTCAGTTGGTCAGTCCACTCTTTCATGTGCCCTAGAGGGTAGTGTTAATGGTGTCAGATAAACATACGGGATGAGACTGGTGTGACTGTGGGAACAGAAAGAGCTTTGCCCTGATGCTGTGCTTTGTCCGTCACAAACTTGGTGTCGTGTTGACCCATCTCTTTCACAGATACGGAGCAATGACTATGAAGGATCTTGAACCGACAAACCTGGTTTAGTTCCATTCCCCCCTCAGTTCTCAGCTGGGGTCTTTGCCTTTGCTTTCCAGCTTGTCAGCAATGGATCCCTGAGGTCTGAAATAGGACTTTGGAACTGAGTTGTAGTGTCTTGCTTGATAAGATATGCTCTGTGGCAGACTCAGACTCAAAGGATATGAGAGAGTAGTAGAAGGCAGGTATATCAGCCTCAGAATGAGCAGAGCCCTGTTCCCTGGGTAGCCAAACAAAGGCTACTCCAGACCACTCAAGACACCTGATGCCAATTAACCAGTTAAGGCTGTTAGGCTAATGGAGCCAGCTGGGCAGGGTCTCACTCATACTGCTTAAAACTCTCTCCTTTCCAGTTCCCTTGAGGGAGCCCTGTTGTATCCTGAGGTAAGGGGGAAGCTAGGAAAAGGGTACCATGGGGAAGTGGCCCAGGGAATCAAAGCAGCTTCAATGGTGAAGGGAAATCCACTCTCAGCTGTTACCATTAGGGTCCCTGGGCTGGAACCCAGAGTAGAAGGTGGGCCTGGGTTTCTTCCCTCTCCCCCACCATACTCCACAGAGATCCCCTTGAGAGGGGAAGCAGGCCTCGGTCCAGTCAGGAGGCCGACCTGAACGCTGTGGAGCAACAAAGAATGGGGGATATTTCCCCTTCCCATCTCCCATACTGTCCTGTGATGAAAGTGACTCAATAGACTGTAACTCTTGCTGCTGTAATGTGAAAGGAAGGTCACATTGGGCCTTAGTGAGTTTGAGGCCACTGAATCCACCTGGAAGCGCAGAAGCCGCCAGTACAGGCTTGGAACTTTGTCACAGCTGCTAACCTGGCACGCCCAGCAGTGTGCTTTCCTTCACTATTTCAAGGGAAATCTAGACATGAAAACTGAGGATTCTGGTCACTGCATGCAGTAGAATCCAAGTCTAGAGAAAGGAATTGTTGGTGCTAAAAGGTGTCACTTACCAAATAAACTGCACCTCTGACCCTTTCCAATCTCTCCTCCAAGTCTCGAGCTGCCACCTCTCTCTCGGGCTCGGTGAAATCACACCAGTGTCTTGCTCTCACACCAGGTACTGGGGTTGCAGCACCCTTTATATCAACTGCCATCACCTCAGCAGGTCTGACTTATGAACAGACCCTGCAGTTGTGTGTCCCTTGGGGCAAAGACCATGACAATCAGCAACCAATAAGCCTCCTTAAATCAAAATGTCATTTTTAGCACACATTTTTCTCTGAAATGCTTATCTTCACATTAGTGAAGCAAACTGAATCTACATCTAGTTCTTCCCAAAGCTTACCATTCCCTGGATCTGATAAGGCCCAACTCCTTCTGACTCCTCCACAGAGCCTGTCTGGGCCAGCCTAATTCCCCTACACAGCTGCTCCTGGGCGACCTTACCACCATTACCACTGCTATCTGTGTAGCCCTGTGATCTGTAACTCCAGCTCTTGCAAAATGAGGTTCGTATGTAGCTGGAGACGGAAGAGACAAGATCCCCAAACACTTCTACAAGGTTCAGTCCTAAAGGATGGTTCATGCTTTAGAGGATAGGTTTGAAATTCAAAGTGATCGGTACCAACTGGAGAAACGATCTCAAGTAAATAGGATGAAATTTAAATAAGGACAAATGCAAAGTACTCCACTTAGGAAGGAACAATCAGTTGCGCGCACGCACACACAAAATGGGAAATGCCTGCCTAGGACGGAGTCCTGTGGAAAGAGTCCAGAGAAGAGCAGCGGAAGTAATTGAAGGTCTGGAGGACATGACCTGTGATGGAAGATTGAAGGGACTGAGTTTGTTTAGTCTGGAAAAGAGGACTGAGGGGGAACATAACAGTTTTTAAGTGTGTAGGGGGTTGTTAAAAGGAGGAGGGAGAAAAATTGTTCTTAACTGCTGAGAATAGGGCCAGAAGCAATGGGCTTAAATTGCAGCAAGGGAGGTTTAGGTTGGACATTAGGTAAAACTTCCTGTCAGGCTGGCTAAACACTGGAATAAATTGCATAGGGAGGTTGTGGAATCTCCATCAGTGGAGATTTTTAAGAGCGGGTTAGACAAACACCTGTCAGGAATAGTCTAGTTAATACTTAGTCCAGCCATGAGTGCAGGGGACTGGAGTAGACCTCTCAAGGTCCTTTCCAGTTCTATAATTTTATGATAAACCCTTCAGAAAGGTTAGCATTCTCGAGGAAATTTTATGTGACTCTTTCATAAGGATGAATAGTATTACTTTTTAAATATCTCTAAAAATACAGTCCTGGATCCTTAAAATTCTACGTGTTCAGCAGAAGTGTTTTTTTTTTTTTTTTTTTTTTTTTTTTTTTTTACACAATCACTCAGTGTTACTCCAGTGCAGTCCTGCAAGGGACTACACTCCTCTGCAATGCAATATGGTCCTGGGACCAGTTAGTAAGAAGTGCTGAGATCTTATAGCTCCAGTAGAAATCAGTGGGATCTGCAGGTGCCCTAAAAACTAGCTCCTAAGGTAGTACCAGGGAACTTGGGCCCTCCTTTAAACTTACAAACCCGTCCCTAAATAAGGCTTTATGCCCAACAAGGCATTGTGTGGGTGATCTTCTATAACATTCTCACTTTGGATCTATGGTTTGCTTTCATCCCCAGGCTTCCAAGATAGAATTGAAAAGCAAACATCCCCATCCCCAATTCCTTTTGGGGAAGTTCACTTATGATTCAGATCTGGTGACTCTTATCCCCCCCCTTCCTTCCTTATGTTTCTGATCCATCTCTCATAAGCTTCCCAACCCCGGATTGCCAGCCTACTTTTTAATTCTTTTCTGTTCCAAGGAATACTTGGTAAGATTTCTATTCCATATTCTACTTCCCATGGTTTTCTTATTATCTCAGCGAGCACTGAACAATAATGAGGCAGTAAACACCCATTTTTATAAGCTTATTACAGGCTTCCCTGTCTATAACACGATTAGTCAGCACTGACTCATTTGTGTCATAAAGGCAAATTGGGCGGTGGGGGGGTGCGGAATCAGGGATTTGTTGTTTTGGATGTAGTAATTTGTTGCACATTCTCACTTATTTGTTACAGAAATCACAGTCACTGCTCATCAACCCAGCTTCCCTTTTGCTGGGAGGCTGCATGCTACATTAACAAAAACCCCACTTTTCACTGGTATTATCCAGCCTACTTTTGCGGAGGAAATAATGTTAAATGGAGCTTTTCGTTTAATGCAAACCTTTTTCTAGTTAACGCTGGAGATTTAAATGTGGCACAGAATGTAAACTCTGATCTACTCTCCATAGGATGTCCATGTAGTTTCCCTTTTCAGGTAGTTATACCAAAATGCAATGCCACTTCTCCCATGAAGTTGGAGAGTTAGTGAGACTGAGTTGGAATTGATGTTGGGAATGATTATTGCGTTCTTTGTAACAGAGAAAAAGACATGGATGGTTTCAGTAACTGTGATGGATTCCAGTGCTCTCAAAGCCATTCAAATCTAGGCCCAGTCTCTAGTGACCACAGGTAATTAGCATTTGACTGCTAGTCAGTGAATGTAAAATGAATTGGTCATCTCAATCTGTGTGGAGGTGGAGAGGTTGCCAAATGAGACAGCAGCAACACCACAGTTGGCACCAATTATACTAATTGGCTTTTAGTTACTGTGATGATGGGTACTATGGAAACCACTAAGGTAGATAAATACTTTTAGGTAATTGGCATCTTGCTGGTAGACTCAGCAGAAAGAGCATGGAGACTCTGCTGACCCTCTTGCCTTGAAAGTGGTTTCTCTAGGTGAAGGCTGAGACAAATGGTGGGGGAGCTTGAATGTTCCTCTTTGTTCTGTGTGCTTGACTCTCCACTGCCTTGTGAAGTCATTTACACTAGTGCAAAGAGGGTGTAGGGTAATATTATTCTGAAGTGGCCATGTGCTCCCTGTCTGCACACGTGTAAATGTCCACATGTGGTGCAAGGCAGTGGAGATGCAGGCACTGTTCCTTCTTTTTAGTAATTAAAATTAGCTTCTTACTCTCTCAAGCTGGTTTCATTCATTGGCCTGAAATTCTCTTCAAAAAGGTAAGTGAACAGGAAAAACAAAAGCAAACCTCCTTTAAGTATTCCATCATGGCATATAAAAAAATCAGACTGTTGCTCTAGTCGGGAGGGGGAGAGGCACAGTCACTCACTTGTAATAAAATTCACTCCATGTGTAGGGCCAGCCCAAGGGCTGAGTTTCATTTATATCCCCTTAAAGTCCTACTCATGTCCCCAAAGCAGGCTATTTTTGAGGCTATGCACATGACTTAAATGGGATGCAGGACTTGTGGTGGTCGTCTAATATGGCTCTTTGTTCCTCTGCAGCCCTACTTAAAGTTCAGTCGCTATTCTCTTGCGTTTGTTTATTTTCAGTCCAATATCTGAAGTAGAGCTGCTAATATTTTCCTTAGGCTCTGGGCTTATTAACGACAGTTGACTTTGTTCATTAACAGTTTTAAAGGTATAGAGTTCCTTGTTTAAAAGTAAATATATGCTGAACTACAGTATTTACAGTAATGGGTCCACAACTCCTTGGCTTGTAGTAGTAATGCAGTGTTTTGAGCTATTGCTATAAGAAAAGTATGTACAAAGATCTGCAGGTGGAACACTCCCGTCAATAGTGTGTTTGCGTGTTTTCTCTTTTCAAAAAGGACTGTGTTCCACAGGAAACAAAACTTCAGACGAATAACGTAGTGTGACTACATATAGAAGATGCTATTGCAAATCAGTGCCAATGTTCTGCTCCATTTAAAATTTCCAGTTGCACTAACGCTAATTAGTGATGCTAGTAATATTACTTAGGCTTAGAATTGCCACTTGTATTGGTATAAATTTCAGCGTTCATGTGATCATGCAGTAAAAGTCCAGCCATTAGCAGCGTATGAATCAACAAGTCTTTGCGGGAGGATGTGGAATTCAAGTACTTTGTTCCCTGGACACTGATCTCTGCTACTGAAATGGGATCTCAGTTCTTTGACCCTGAAAACAGTAGCAACAACAGGAGAAATAAATGCTGTAAGCAGCTCTGTAATGAAACCTCCAAGACAGCCTGCCTGTACATGCTGATCTTTTTACCTTCACTTGCTGCTGTGACAAATTGGGGTTGAACTGTCCTTGCTTGTGTTTTAAACAGATCTGTAAAACTGGAATTTTGGAAGAAGTCTGAGGGAGTTAGGCACTGAGTTTGATAAGCAAATTCAGTGGGAGCTGGGCAGTTCACTCCTGGCTGGGATTTTGAAATGCGTCCAAAATATATTGTATCCCACTTCAGAGTGTGTGAGAGGATCTGTGCTGATAGAATTGGGATATGATTAACCTGAATGATAGTGGCAATACGCTTGAAAGTCTGAACTAATACTTTTCCTGAGTGAAGGCAGAAAGGCACCAACATCAGAATGAAAAAGCAAAAGCTAGTAACTAAAGTTTGCGGTTTTACTAATTGCTATTTTATGGCCCACCCAAGAAGGCTTTCAGCACACAGCAGTTCCATCATGAGACATAGAATCATAGAAGGGACCTCAGGAGATCATCTAGTCCAACCTCCTGCTTGAAGCAGGACCAATCCCCAAATCCCTAAATGGCTCCCTCAAGGATTGAACTCACAACCCTGGGACATATTTCTCATCTGGCAGCTATAGATCCTCCCAATGTCTTAGTCCGTCCTGGTCTAGATTTCTCAGCTGTTGTGTACGTTTCCATAGTTTTAAACATTTAATTGAAAATTATTTCCTGCCCCACCCCTCAGATCTCTTTGCAGTGTAATCCACCACAGAACTGTAATAAAAGCTGGTGTAACTGAAAGAGAGGCTGATGTAGCAGGACTGTAATTTATGTACATAAAGCATTTACCCTACGTCTTGTGCAAGTGTTGGAGTTCATTCTAATGCTACCTCTAAAAGTGGATGTTGTCTTGTATCAGTGAAACATTTCTTTTGATGCAGAGGCAATTTAGTACAGTAGTACATACCTGGGACCCAGTTCTGCTCCCATTTAAAACAATGGCAGCAGAAAAAAACCCCCTTAAACAGAGGTGCATTTGTAGTACAGCACTGTGTGATATGTTTTGCTATTTTCAGCTTCTTTACCAACGTAAAAGAGGGAAACAAATAACGTGGGTGAGAGGGAGATCATTCAGCGGATTGAATAATGATGAAGGTAAAGATGGATAAACAGAGCAATTTGTGATTTTTATTGCCCCAGTCCACTTAATAACAACAGCCATTATTAAGAAATGGAGATCTCACTTAATCTTCATACTGTCTCTTTATTTAGGAGCAGAACTATTTCAATTGGAATTAGCCTTCCTTTAGCTCTTGCTGGGAAAGACACTTCTTTACCATCCTTGTTTACTTGGTTTTGAGCTAAGGAAATAGAATATATTTTTTCCCTTGAGATCTTAAAAGGAAAAAAGATCACTCTTCCACTTTCAACTACAATAGCCTGAAAAGGTAGGAACTGGGGAGAATCTATTGCAGATTGAAGAAATCCTCTTCAGAATGCTGATAGGGAACATGACAGTGTGTGAAAGCGACCTCTCCCTCAGAAGAAGAATATATATTTTATTCTCTTATTAATATTGCATTGGCAAGAAGGTCAAAATCTACATTTAAATGGAAATATTTAAAAAGCAGAAGCATAATATTTGACTATGTGAAGCCTTTATGGTTTGAGAAAACCAGGGGCTTGAATACATAGGTTCAAAATTTGCAGGCATGGGAGGGAATTCCATGTGAAGTCTATAAAGAAAATGGAATCTGCCATTTGCCTCCATCAGCACCTCTGATAAAGGGTTTATTCTTGATACAGAGCTCCCTTTTAATTTTAAAATCCTTCTAAGTACGTTGTCTCAGCCAGAAAAGAGTCTTTAGATGAGAGACTGTCATTGCTTAGAATATTATCTTGGTAGATAGTCAGCACAAGCCATGGAACACTATCTACATTATTTCTTCAAGGGATGGTCAAGCTTAGTTGTCAGTACATGTGGTGTAGGCAGAGATGATGTACTGACTAGCATTTCAAAGGAATTCTGCCTTCAAAGCACTAGTTACAGGGGAAGCCTGGATCTGTTGCAGCTGCGCTGCTTTCAGCAGGGATTGTGGTCTGATTGGAGCAGGAAGTAGAGTTCCTTTTAGGTGCAGGGCAGAATCTATGTGCTGTAGCAATTAAAGGGGAAAAGCGATGTAAACTGTGCTGGCCTTCCTTACAGGCATCAGTTTCATGCCTACTGTGCTGGCTTTTCACCTCAGGTGATGTGGGTACCCAGCAGTGGCTAAGGTCATAGCAGGCTGCCCAGTAAAGAGAACTATGTCTGAATGATGGGATGCCTAGTGACCCACAGGTACAATGGATATTTGGTTGTATGAGACAAAACTTACCTGCAGAGTAGTGATAAAGCACAGTTATTGGTGTTGCCACAATACTTGATCCAAGTACAACACCCTGGCGTGGAGCGTGGGTTTTCTAAGAATTGCATTGGCTAGCAGAGAGTTGATACTCACATGTGTAATTTGGGAATACTTGCTAGCAGCTCAGCTCTCTATTTCCAGCACATTACTGTCCTGTATGTAGTTGGTGGCAAATGAGACCGAAGACTGCCTAGGCTTGCAGTACAAAAGAGAAAATACTCTGCTACAGCTTGACAGGCTTGTAACTAGATTCCCGTTTCTACCACATTGCCCCTTCATGTAACCCTATTAAAGAGCTGTAAATAGTAATATAAATGATGTCACAGTCATTTGTTTTGATGTATCTGAGCCTTTAATAAATCAGCTGTGGCTTGGTTAATAGGAATATGAGTGTGTGGCATTTGTTGCCAGCAGCTGCTACTAAATTACAAAGCAGTCATCTGTTCTACAAGGGAATTAAATGTTTGTATGTGCTCTCACTTGCTCTCTTCCCCTCCCCTCCCCTCTCCCCGCCCCAGAACTGAAGCAGGACTAGTCCCTGTGCTTTGCATAGTGCCCTCTTTTATTCTCCAGACATAAGAATGGCTGACTGGGTCCAGGAAAATCTCCCATGGAATCCAAGTTATTAGAGTGCATCTATGCCATTGTCCATGATTGCTCTGTGTGCAATCTCCAAAGCAATTCTTATTACATTGCATTTACTTTTGTAATGGTCCCCCCTCCATGAGTTGTCAGCAGGCTTTGAACCTGGGATCAACTGAGTTAAAGGAGCAGCTTCGTTAACACATAGGCTGTTAACATTCATTGGACCAGCCCCTGGAAGAGGGGAATACAACACACATCTTGCCAGTCTGTTACACTTCCACTTCCTAGGTTTTTTCTGTGAGAGATGGTCCCATTTTAAGACTGCCTAGAAGCACAAGACAAATTGTGCATCCGACATTAGAGGTTTCGGTCAAATTGAGTTAGTCCGTTTCATTTTGCTTTATATATTATCATTGGAAATGAATATTTGTAGCTTTATCAGCTAAGGGGATAAGTGAGAAGGGACATAGGAGCAGGTGCTTCTTTACTAACCTGCTCCTCTGACTCAAAGGAATGACCTAGCCCCAAGAGAAGCCTTCTGCTCTCCCTCTGAGGCTGGTTATAATGGCATCTCCACCAAAAGGCTATTGTAAAGTGGCTGCTGGCTGTAACACCCCCTCACTTTCCTCCCCTTCCTCCTGAGGAAAGATTGATTATAAGGAGACCTCTGGGATTTCAGAGGTTTTTAAAACAGACTTGGTTTTAGGTTTGTTTGGGTCTTTTTGTAATGCTGTAACTACATGGGTGGGAATCTTAAAAGGGTCTGTGGTTTGGTAGTTTGTCTGAATTTATCCAGATACCTTTCAGCCTGGAGATCTCATTGCTGACTTATCTTTTTTGGGCCAGGTACTCTATATCACAAGGAGAGACTTTCTTACAGTTACGTGGGATTTGTTTCTGGCCCTTGCTAGAGTTGTGTTGTAACTCTTTTATAACCAACCCTGGAACTCGGCAAAACTTGATTGGTCTTGGGTTTATAATGAAACATGGGGGTTGGGTTTGCTGAGGTTCATGGCTTTTTAGTGGAAAACTCATTTGGTGGCTGCATGTGGTGTTGAGTAGCAGGGCTGGGTCCAGCAATTTTGCCGCCCCAAGCACGGCGGCACGCTGCGGAGGGCGCTCTGCTGCCCGCCACTCCCGCGGCTCTGGCAGACCTCCCGCAGGCTTCCCTGCGGGGGGTCCGGTGGTCCTGCGGCTCCGGTGGACCTCTCACAGGCGTGCCTGCGGGTGCTCCACCGGAGCCGTGGGACCAGCGGACCATCCGCAGGCACGCCTGCGGGAGGTCTGCCGGAGCTGCCTGCCACCCTTCCGGCAACCGGCAGAACGCCCCCTGCGGTGTGCCGCCCCAAGCACGCACTTGGCGTGCTGTGGCCTGGAGTCAGCCCTGTTGAGTAGGAAACAGGCATCTCTCTGTGTTGGTATTTTTATCACAGTCGTCATTGTCAAGGTATCTGGCAAACATGGCAGTCTTAACTGGATTTTGGTGTGGGCTTGGGGCTTAAGCAAAATTAATATTTGTATGTGTTCCCCCTGCATGTAAAAGTCTCATCTTAAATTCATATGCAGTTGAACAAAGTGAAAAGATTGATTATTCAGTGACTCCAGATTAAAGTGAATCAATTTCTTTTTTTCCATCTCAAAGCAAAGACTCTAAGGAAGTCTTCAGCGGACCAAATTCTGCAAATTAACATTAACCTGGCTCTAACAGTCCATCTGGTGACAGGTATATAGAATCTGAGATGAAAATCAGATCTCTGTTGGATTAATTAAAAAAAACTAGTAAGTGCAATGAGGTTAATATTGCCCTTTGGAAACTGATGTTAATACTTCTGTTTGTGCTTTATCATCTGTCTTATGGGACACTCTTCAGCTCCTAAAGGCTATTTCCATGCAAGGTTTGCATTTTCTAAACGTCTGTGATCTGAGTCACGTCTAATATAACTAATTTTCCCAATCTCTGAAGCATTTTTATGGAATGAAATATTGTCTGATGGGCAGTTCAGGACATTGGGGGACTAATCCAAAAGCTATTAAAGTGAATGGAGAGAAGGCCTTGGGAATCCAACTTCAGGTTCTGTTCCCAGCACTGAGAGGTACTTGTTTTTAAAAGTTTAATATTAATCAAAACCCAAGTTAGGCCCAAATTCAGTGACACACTTAAGCATGGGCATAAATCCTGTTGGAGACCATGGATTTTAAGTACAGGCTTGTGCTTTGCTGAATCAGGACCTTTAAAAAGCAAAACAAAAAGTCATCTTCACCAGGAAGGTTGCATTAAAAAATAATATAACTTGGCAGGGGAAGAGGAGGTAAGATTTAAAGTGAGAATCTCTCATCGATTTTGATCCTGTTCCCACTGGAAATGTCAAAACTCCCATTGACTTCACTGGTACAGGATCAGGCTGAATGAAGATTTGTTTTTTCTCTCTGAAGAACTAGACCCTGAGTCATTTAAATCCAAAATGCCTCCACTGAAGTCAAGCAGGAGACTCGCTACAATAATCAGGCTTGCAGTTAGCACACTGATGCCCTGAAACAACTTCAAGCTTTTGATCTAGCGTGCTATAAACAGAGCTTTAGCACATACCAGTCCAGTATTAGCAGGCTGCAATGTCCAAAGCCCAAAGAGACTTTATGAAAGGATAGTTAAATGCTCCTGATTAGCTTGAGTCATTCTTCATGTGCTTTGTATGTGGTTTGACTGGCTTGCTGATGGTATCCAGCCATCCTTTACAACCTCGGCTACCAATTTATACAAGCGGATTAAAATGACTGTTTCCTACTTTCACAGAGTGATTT
Organism: Gopherus flavomarginatus; assembly: GCF_025201925.1. Classification (NCBI taxonomy): domain Eukaryota; kingdom Metazoa; phylum Chordata; order Testudines; family Testudinidae; genus Gopherus; species Gopherus flavomarginatus. The sequence continues at coordinate 11,084,297 of NC_066635.1, forward strand.
CTACTTCAGCCAAAATATTGTGGGCTGTGGTTCCAGAGGAAAAAACCTCAATCTATGGTTTATAGATTAAAACAGTTCATTGGGGCAAGAATGCCGCAGGGGAAAGTTCACGGCACTTTCAGCTGTTCTTGGCTTGAGTGACAGGTCTCCAAGTGTCAGGTGTGCTTTTTGTGCCGCCTCTTCTCTTTGAAGAACAGGGCAATGAATCTATAGTGCAATAAAGACAGTGACCAAAATGAGACCAAAAAGATTTTTAATATTTTTTTTCATTTGGCTCCCTTAATAATACAAAGGGAGAAAGTGTCTGTTATGTACTTCATGCTACAGTGTGTGTCCACTTCAGCATTTCACAACCAGCTATTCATCTCCCTCTACAAAGGGCTGCTGCTGAGACTGCCTTGTGAGGCTCTCCTGAGTTGGTGTCAAGATGTAGGCAAGGAGCAAAGCTTCAGCATGCAGGCTTTATCTGCCTTTTCCTCTATTGTGGGTAGTAAAATGAGGACACAGTGTGTTCGTAAATGATTTTCTGTATTCCAGAGCAAAAATACACCACGGAAAAGGCTTCCTGAATGGAAGGAGAATGCAGTACCAGTCTGTGGCCGTCACAGAATATTGCTCCTTCCATCCATGAGCATGTGGTAAAGTTTTGTGGCTGAATAATCAAAGTTCCCATATAAAAGGGAACGGGGGCCCATGTCTGGTATCCAAGGAGAATTTGGAAGCTCTATAAATGAAAGCTTACTGCACTGTAAAGTCAGAGAGACCAAGAAGGAAGTGGTAGAGCTAAATGCTCTCTTCTGCTTCCCTCTGGGAGTGTGAGCAAATAGCAACACATGTTAGTCAGGGCCATAGAAGGAAGTAGAGCCAGCTACTTGGGCATGCCTTTTTATCCCAGTTCCAAGACTCTCTACAGGTACTTCCTCAGGACTGGATTCAGGGTTGTGAGGGAGGCAGAGCCAAGGGCTGCCAGTCTTTTTTTGCAGCAGCATTTTTTGCCTTGTCCTAACCCTGCTTAGATTTTGTGCTGATCCCTTTCCACTCAGTAAAATTCTTGAGAGCCTGTGAGGTCACTGATCCTGAAAAAGCCATAGTGCCATTGGAGGCCTAGGGAACTGGGGTAGAGATATACGGTCTTAATATAGATGTTTCTCTGGCCTGAGAATTTTGGATGATTCACTTCCCATTCCACAGTGGGCAAGGAGGAGTATATACCAGCACACAGATGCCAGCAGGGAATAGTTTAATCAGCCATATGTGTTAGAGCGTCTGTTAACTCAGTGTAAACCTCCTGTACCAGAACATGTATTCTGCCTCTATCAAGTATTCATTAGGAGAGATTATCTAAATTAACCACTTCATAGTGATAAATCTGTGGAATATCAGCCATTCTAGTTCAAAGAACATCCTAGAAACAGGAACATTATCTGGGAATGGTGCTATGTTTTCAGATAACTAGCTGGTAGTCAATCCTTTTATAGTTTTAGTAATTTCATGTAATGAGATTAGAATTAACTTCAAGTAGCTTCAGTTGTAGCTCTCTTTATTTACATGCACTTCAATTCAGGACATTTTTTTTCCTCTTCCCTATTCTACTCCAGTCAGCTGAAATACCTACTACTATATATCCTGAGTCTGACAGAAATCAGTAACAAGTGCTTTCTGCTTGATCCATATTGTTAATCAAAAAAACTTCTTGTATGAAGACTGAAGTATGTTTTCTAGGTAGTGATTTTTAGGTAACCAGAAATGTGTATTCTGAAAAACTTGTCATATGAAAGTCTTGTATCCATCTTTTTTAAAAATACAATATTTTGAATCTGATGAAAATCCTTCAACTTGTAAGAGCATCAGAATTCTCCAAGCCACAAGACTGCAGACAAATGTAAGGAAGATTGTGTTGTCTTTAAGCTCAAATGCTGCTATGCAATAAAATCATAACTGGCTGCATTTGACTGACTATACCATAACTTCTGTCAGCTGCTATAGACAACTATATTCTCTTCTGTAAGAATTTTTTTTCTGGGAACTCTGTTAAACTTGTCCCAACATGGAGATCTCTGGTATGGCCAGGGCCTACTGTTTGGATTTGAAAGTTGTTTTGGCTTATCTCCTGCATAAAAACTCAATGGAAGGCATATATTTGGCAATCTCAACTCAGTCTGGCTGTCATAATTGATTGCACTGTTTACTGTTCTTCAGATTTCGGTACAGTCAAACAATTTCATTAAAATAACTGACGTGAACTTTGGCCCTAAACTTGAGCTGAAACCAAAATTAACCATGCTTTCTGAGTTGGCAAAATGTTTGATTAAATATGCCAGGTTGTGTGTTAATTAATATAGTGTTAAAACAACGCCTCAAGGTTTGTATTTGTGATCTAGTGAAGATGAACTGTTGGCACCTACTGACATAGTTTCTGTGGAGTTCAGTGGGTATGTGTATACATTACCCACCTGTATTACAATGGCTGGATTGTGATGGGCTGGCTGAACAATTTAAATATAGTGCATCTGGCCTTCAGTCCTTTATAATACATACCCATGTTTTCTTTTAACCTGGTTATTGTTCAGTCCATTGTTACCAGCAATTAAGTGCTGGAATTAGAGGGCTGTCAGCTGCGTGATAAACTGGTCGCTTAATGTTAGGGACTGCATGCTCGCGAAAGAAGTAAACTCGATTTAGGAGTTGACTGCACTAGCAGTGGGGGGGAAATATAGTGCCAATCTATAAAAAGGGGAAATAGGAACAACCCAGAGAATTACAGACCAGTCAGCTTAACTTGAGTATCCAGAAGGATAATGGAGCAAATAATTAAGCAATCAGTTTACAAACAGCTAGAAGAAAATAAGGTGATAAGTAACAGTCAGCATGGATTTGTCAAGAATAAATCATGTCAAACCAACCTAATTGCTTTCTTTGACAGAGTAACAAATGTTGTGGCTAGGGGGGAAGCGGTACATGTGGTATATCTTGACTTTACTAAAGCTTTTGATATTGTCTCGCATGACCTTCTCATAAACAACGGAAATACAACCTAGATGGAGCTACTATAAGGTGGGTGCATAACTGGTTGGAAGATTTCTCCCACATATTAGTTATCAGTGGTTCACAGTCATGCTGGAAGAGGATGATGAGTGGGGTCCTGCAGGGATCAGTTCTGGGTCCGGTTTTGTTCATTATCATCATAGAGAGTACCCTTAAAAGTTTGTGGCTGATGCCAAACTGGAGAGGATTGCAAGTGCTTTGGAGGATAGGATTATAATTCAAAATGACCTGGACAAACTGGAGAACTGGTCTGAAGTAAATAGTATGAAATTCAATAAGGACAAATGCAAAGTACTCCACTAAGGAAGGAACAGTCACACACACTATGGGAAATGACTGCCTAGGAAGGAGTGCTGTGGCAAGGGAACTAGGGGTTATAGTGGAGTATGAGCTACATGAGAGTCAACAGTGTAATACACTGCAAAAAAAGCAAACAGCATTCTGGGATGTATTAGCAGGAGTGTTGTGAGCAAGACGTGAAGTATGCTCCACACTGGCCTCAACTGGAGTATTGTGTCTAGTGCTGGGTGCCACATTTCAGGGAAGATATGGACAAATTGGAGAAAGTTCAGAGAAGAGGAACAAAAACTATTAAAGATCTAGAAAACATGACCTACGAGGGAAAGCTGAAAAAACTGGTTTTGTTTAGTTTGGAGAAGAGAAGACTGAGAGGGGACATAACAGTTTTCAAGTACATAAAAGGTTGTTAGGAGGAGGAGGGAGAAGAGTTCTTCCCTCTAACCTCTGATGATAGAACAAGAAGCAATGGTCTTAAATTGCAGCAAGGGTGATTTAGGCTGGACATGAGGAAAAATCTTCCTGTCAAGGTGGTTAAGCACTGAAATAAATTGCTTAGGGGGGTTGTGGAATCTCCATCACTGGAATTTAAGACTAGGTTAGACAAACACCTATGAAACCCTGATATCAGCTGGGTCCTCTGGATGCTGCAGTAATACCAATAATTAACAAAAATAACAAACAAGCACAGTAGTAGAAGTGTTTGACCCTTCCCTTTCCATTGACCTGACTGTTCTCTCTCAAAGCCCAGCAGTGTTTTGAATCAGTGGGCCACAAATTGCCTCAGGTTGTCAACCTTTTATTTCTTCTAATTCCTTCTATCATTTAAATATCAACCATATGCTGTATTTTTGAAAGCTTTTATTAAAAAGAACATTTTACTTTTATGGTTCTCAAAGCCCAATAAATAATGTAGCCAAATAATAATTAATGATCTAAGTCTGGATTTTTTTGCATGCGTAGTTCAGTCTGAGCAAACTTTTATACTCTGGTTCTCAGTCTCCTACAACAGGGGTTATTATGCAAATACAGACAGCTCTTTTCATGACAACTGTGGGAATGGTGCTGTTTTTACTCAAGGAATTTTATTAGATTTCTTTTGAGCCCTAATTCAGCATTAACCTCACAGTAGCAAACAGGTACATAATGGGAGAATCTGTTCTTATTACAGAGAAGAATGCATTTCTTTATTTGACACTGGTGCATGGATTAGCACTATTCCAATCCCAGGACACTAGTGGATTTGTTTGTTTTTAAAATGATCATTGGATTTGAATTTTGGAAATAGAACGGCCTTGAAAAGATGCCATTTTGCATATCAGGGTGCTGCTTAGCTGACTGTTGGCTGTTGCATGTAACAAAAATGGACAACAAAAATGATTAGGGGGCTGGAGCACATGATTTATGAGGAGAGGCTGAGGAAACTGGGATTATTTAGTCTGCAGAAGAGAAGAATGAGAGGGGATTTGATAGCTGCTTTCAACTACCTGAAAGTGGGTTCCAAAGAGGATGGATCTAGACTGTTCTCAGTGGTACCAGATGACAGAACGGGAGGTAATGGTCTTGAGTTGCAGTGGGGAAGGTTTAGATTGGGTATTAGGAAAAACTTTTTCACTAGGAGGGTGGTGAAGCACTGGAATGGGTTACCTAGGGAGATGCTGAAATCTCCTTCCTTAGAGGTTTTTAAGGTCAGGCTTGACAAAGCCCTGTCTGGGATGATTTAGTTGAGGATTGGTCCTGCTTTGAGCAGGGGATTGGACTATATGACCTCCTGAGGTCCCTTCCAACCCTGATATTCTATGTATTTAGTCTGTGTGAGAGTGGTTACTTGATTTTTAAAAAGAAATTTCTTTTCCCAGTACCCAAGGGCGATAGAGGCAAATATACACCCATGATATTTTCCATTTACTATGCCAGATAGTAAACAAAAGTCCCAGGAGGATATAATACCTTTCAATAATACAAATACATAGAGGTTACGTAGAGCTTGTCATCTTTAAGGTGATATCCAACTTGATGGTGCCCATTGGGACACCCCGATATGGGGCATAAGCGCATCATATTTGGCTTCACAGATGCCCCATTACAGACATGATTCCTCCTGTTGTGCCAGACAGGGAGTAATTTGCAACATCTCATTGTGGAGTGCAGCAGACAGCTCCCCATGCACGCAACCAATGCTACTAATCAGCATGAGGCCAGTTCCACCTACCCTCTTCACCTCTTTCTGCCCACTTGCTCCTGGCATGAATGTGACAGGGTAGGGGAAGCGTGTTTGGTGGAGCTAAGAGATGTCTGATGATTTATATTTTTTTTTGGTAAGGTTGTTTTTTAGACTAAGCTATTTTGCTAGTGACGATGAGACGTTGATTTGTTTTTTACCTCGATGTAGTTTGTGGAGGTCAGCCATATACCCCTCCAACTAGCTACACCGAGATAAAAGCTACTTATACCTCTTCTCCACTAGGATTTTACATCAAGGTAGCCATCTTGAGATAAAGAAACACTTTGAAAAAAAAAAGTGAATCCATAGCCTCATTGAGAAAATCCTTGCCTTGCTCCTTCTTCACAGTGGCCATGGTAGAAGTAGCCCTAATCTAGCCCTAACATAGTTAACCTTCCCAACATCCCTGTGAAGTAACTAGGTATTCATTGTCCTCTTGTTTCAGATGCGTTAACTGGACCGTTTGTTACCAAAACCATGGAGACAACACTTCTGTTTAATTGTTTTTGTTGATATGCCCACTTGGCAGGATATCTGTATGCCTATTGAAAAAACATCATTTCCTTTGCACAGAAGCACTACTCTGGCTAAAATAGAATTCTGATCTTTAATTGAAGAAAATTGCTTTCAGATGATAGTTTAAGGAAAAACAAACCACATCCTAGTGCAGTACTGAAATTGAGAGGATTTGGGAAATATTTTACATAATGCAATGAATGTGAAAACAGGAGAGAGAGACTATTCACTATCTGGAATGATTTTACACTCAATTTGACTATGCTTCTGCACTTTTCTTCTATCACTCATCTGCTTATTGTCACTTTGAACGTAGAATTTGGAATGCACAGAGATCCCTGCATCCGGGTACATTGGTTTTGTGGATAGACTTTTTGTTCTGCGTTGGTACAGCAACAAGCACAGTGAGGTCTTGGTCCATGACTGGGGCTCTCAGGTACTTCTGAAACACCCATAATAAATAAGAGGTTGGTCCCTATGTGGTCCCAGGTGAAATGAGAGCGCCTTAAACTAAGGCACTGAAACCCCGTTGGGAAATATATAATGAAGCTCATGGTTCTTTTTTGAGCAGCATGCTGGCTGAATACCCAAAGTCAGCTTACCAGTGTGGTTGTGGAATGGAGTCTCTGCAAGCAGACTCTTCTTTGGTCGTTCCAAAGACCTAGACAGTTTGAGGGGATGTGCCTTTGTTTCTTCCATAAAATACACCTACAGGCATCTAGTATAGATCAGGCTGTTCTCATTTGGCACTTCTGGAACTTTTTCTCCAACTTTTTCACTGCATTATGTTATGTGGACCAAGAAGAACAGAGTTATCAATTTACAGCCGTGCTCTGCCTTTACCAGCAGTCAGTGTAACCCCTCTTCCTTTTTTCGAGGCAGACAGTCAGGGCCGGCTCCAGGCACCAGCATTCCAAGTTGGTGCTTGGGGTGGCAGTCCCTGTTTTTCTCCCCCCAAGCAGCACACAGAATTGCCGCTGCGGGCGGCAGAGGAAGTCTGTGTGCCCTTAGGGCGGCATGTGTGTTTCCACGGTGGCGGCAATTCGGCAGCAGCTTCTATGTTGAGCTGCCCACGGTGGCAATTCGGTGCGCTGCTTGGGGCGGCGAAAACTGTAGAGCTGGCCCTGCAGACACTGTAAGCAGTGCTATATGAGTATTCTCTGCCTCCCATTACAACTCCCCCCAGTGGTCCTGGAACTGCGGGTGCTGGCGGCGGTGCTGCTGCACCCCGACTTGAAGTAGTAGCAACAAACACCAAATACATGGTTTCCCTCATCAGCACCTGCACTACAACAATGGTTTCAGCACTCCTGTGTCTGTTGCCACTTACCAGAAGATGTTGCAGGTCACTCCTGAGGTATTTTGTAGTCTGGGAAGAGCGGCTGGCAGCTAGCCCCAATTGTGTAGAAGGTTTGTGAAGTGGACCAGTGGATGGACCCAGTGTGAGTTATACTTCTGTCCAAAGGTGAAATGCTACAGGAAGGCCCTACTGTTCCAATTAAACTCCTGCACAATGTTACTTAGCTTTGGGTGTTGGTTACATTTCCATGGCAACCATGGCTATGCTTTTAGTATAAGCCTTTTTTTGCTAACTTCCTATAAAGTAATTCTGAACTTCGATGTCTCCTTCACCTTTGATTTTGTTTCTCTTTTCCTTTTACCTTTCTTCTGTATATCTTTCTTTCGGTTTAAAATGTCTGGATATTTTTTTTCAGTAAATCTTCTTCCCACCCCTACATCCCCCTCAGCCCTGATTCTTTCTTTTTTTTTTTTTCCCATTTTTTTTTTTCCATTTGCATCTTAGGAATCTGCCTCTGTGGCTTCTTATTCTCCCCTGGGCCACTTCTGTTTCTGTGATTTCTCATTATGTTCTCACTCCCATCCCAAATTCAACACACACTCCATCCAAAACTCCTCAATCATCCCTACCATTCTCCTCACAGCTGAGCACTGAGGCCCATTACCCATAGGTATGTTCTTCTCCTTCTCATTCTGATGGCAATTCTTTTGTCTTCTCCTCTCTATTAGGTGAGTAAGAGGCACATCTTTGCCACTGTCAGAACTGAAGCGAAGATTCCAAAGACCACTCCATGTTCATGTTTTTCATTGTGAACACCAGACAGCTGTTCAGCTAATGCTGTGTTTTTTTAGGCACCACTTTCTGCCTGTAGCTTGTCTGTTCCATCTGAGGCCTGTTCAAATGAAATCAACAACAGAGGTTGTGACCTGTTATGGAACTTTATCGGCGTTCAGAGCCCAGATCCTTGCTTAATTCACTCCTGCTTCTGTATCCTGATAGTTCTTGCTAATTCACATAGTAAGGGCAAACATTTCAGAAGGTACTCCAAGGAAAGCTTGAGTAGTGTTAAGAAACAGTCATTTATCTGAATTAACATTCTGCTCTAGATGAGGTAATTAATTAGGCAAAAGAAAATAATCTTTAGTACTTTGCTCTGATAATTAACAACATTAAATCTGCCATTGGTAATTTACTACTGTACACTGGGAACAGAAAATTTCAATTGTTCAGCATCAACCTGCAAGCCTTTTATCTCCTTGCAAGCTTTTTTCAGTAATCCTTTATCAGCTTACATTAAGAGAAAACACGAGAGCAGGGAGGCCTTTCTTGAGATGCTTACTTAACCTTTAAAGAATTGCTGACATTTACAGTAGGTGCCTCTTTCAAATTGACAAACTGCTTTTACATTGTACTGCTGTGTATTGTGACAGGCAAAACTTATCGGAACAGAACCAGCACAGAGTTAAGTCTCCTAGCTACTGTAGTGGTTTAAAAAAAGTGGGTCAGCCAAACTCCATATTCCCCAAAAGAGAAGTGGGTTACTGCTCCTAATACAATGGTTCCCCAGCTTTTTCATTCTGCAGACCATTTCATAGGACTATACACATAATTTTTCTTATCTCCTTGACAATGCCTCATTACTTGGTTCTCGGAAAGCTTCATTGTACTGCTGTAAACCATACCATGCTGATACGGGTCTTTGCCCATCTGCAGTGGCTGATCCACCTAAGAGGATAAAAATCTGCCACAGCATATTTCATGCTTGTATAATGCCAACACCACTTGGTGGGTCATCCCTGCATCAAGGTTTGAACCTGGATCTCTGAATCTTAATGCACGAACCTCTCCTGCCTGTGCTAAAATGCTCAGCTCTCTTAGCCAAGCCTGTAGATGGCTTATCAAAGTCCAGTTGACCTACCCACCCTAAGAGGGGGACAGAGTGCCGTATTGAATAGGCATAGCTTACACTTGTAATGCTGAAGATACCCCATGTTCAAATCGAATAAACAGCCTAATGGGATGGTTTAAACTGTAGACTTCCACGATGGGCTCTACAGACCACTGGCTGTCCACAGACTACACTTTGAGCACCAGTTAATGATGGATTTAGTTGATATGAAACCCTGCTTCTGAATATCTCCGCTCTATAGTAGATTTCACTGTCCAACAGATATGTCATGGCTCTTATGTGCAATTGTGAATGCTTAACTGAAAGTGAAGAACAGGTGAAGGTAGGAAATGTTATGTCCTAAGCATATCCAGACTCCTGAATAGGACTTCGCAACAGACACTACCACAGCACAGGTATGATCATTCAAGTTTATAACTATATTCCTCACTATCAGGTCTCAGTCCTTTGATTTATAATAGGTTCTTAGTGTCCAGCAACACAGCCATCAAAGGTATTGGCTACATCCTGTATGAAGCTGGCGGCACTGATGTCAATAATGTATTTAGATACAATTCCATTAAAATGAATAGACGTTTCAGCAGCCACAGGATCTGTGGTGAACTAAGATGCGGTGATAAAACAAAAAGAAAAGATGGTTAATACTTTTCATAGTGTTCTGTTCAGTGATGTAGGAGCTTTATGGTGGGGTAGTGGTGTATAGACAGTATGTAGTAGTTTGACTCTCTGGTATCTTGAATATCCCATTGAGTGTACGAAAAGTTCATTTCACCTCCTCTCTCTATTTTTCATTCTTAAGGTTCATGAACATGAATGAACTGAAAGATTTATGACTGTTTGTTTTTTAAATTGCATATTTTGAATGTTGCCTTCTGCAAACCGCCCTTCTAGGGACGGTATATTCCTTGGCAGGGGGTTTATAAATGGAGACTTCTGGAGTTAGAACCTAGGTTTAAATGCTTGATGGTTGAGAATTTTTTTACCAGATGGTGCACAAAATGTAGGGCTTTGTCTCGAAGGGGTTTTTTAATGCTGCATTTTTACACATCTCCAGTTACCATGTTCGTAGTACTTTATAATCGCCATGGTATTATAAAGTGCTCTTCATTTCATGGAGTTAAATGGAGTGAGGAAGTGAAATGTAGTTCCTGTATAGGGTAGCTTTCAAGTTTCAGTATATTTTTCAGTACAGGCATATATAATGGTCTGTTGCGCTGCCATTTTTATACAGGATTTCTATGGGCTTTTTTGTGTGGCGCTCATCTCCTTAGAATCTGAGCACCTCATAAACGTTAATGGATTTAGCCTCATAACACCCTGGTGACCCAGGAACTACTGTTACCAGCATTTTAAAGAGTGACAAAGAGACAGTGCGTGGCTTGTCCAAGGTCACAGAGGAAATCTGTGGCAGAGCCTGGATCTCCTGAGTTGCATTCCACTGCATTTTCCTACATCTCGCCATCCAGCACTGGGGTCTCCTTTACTCTACAGCTCTAGGAGGAGGCAGGATCAGACAGTCAATCACAGGAAAGTTTTGTGTGGTTTTTTTTTTTTAGCTCCTCCTTTTTGGGGAAAATCCCCAGTTCCTTTTGCTTCCTCATATCTTCAGTATGCACTCTCCAGTCCTAATGCTGTCTTAAACTACACAGCACAGAGTAACCTTAAATTTTCATATTCAGCTTGTAATCCTTTTTTCTTTTCTTTTCTTTTTTTTTTGGCCCCCTTTTGAATCAATGGCCTGTTCTCTTGGGATATATCTACACTGTTTAAAAAAAAAAAAAAAAAAAAAAAAGTGCATGCAAGCCAGTCTCAGGTTTAGGCTCGCATGGTTCACAGAGTATGGGGCTAAAAAAAGCAGAGTAATTGTTCCCGCTGGATCCAATCTCATCACCAGGTTTCAGAGCCTGAGCTTCAGCCTGGGCAGGAATATCTACACTGCTGTTTATAGTCAAAAAGTGCAAGCCTCGCAAGTTGGGTTCTGTAGGTCCAAGCTCTGAGATGTGTTGCTATGGTTTTTTTTTTTTTTTTTTTGCAGTGTAGGCATAGCCTTTGTATTGAGGCCCTGGGGGAAAGAAGAAAAGCCTTTTACCTTTCCCCTGGGATGTAATGTGCCATGTGGTTTATAGCAGGGGAATAGAGGAGTCAGGATTTCAGATTTCTAGTCCTGGCTCTTGCCTCTTCCAGTTAGATATTCTGTGACCTCTGGCAAGAAGACACTTATCTCTGAATCTCAGTTTCCTCATTTGTCAAACTGAGGGAATAACTATCTAATAATGATGCTGAAGCTTTATTTTAAAAGTGCTTTTAAAGATCCTCCTAGCTTCAAAGTACTGCTGTTGTGCCATTTCTCTGAGACTCCAGATTACACTCTTCCTGTTGCATAGGTCATGTGCAGTTGGGCAAACAGCTAACTTTTTTTGAACCTTGGCGCCACGTGTGTGACAAGTTTAAAACCCTCCTTGAGGCTAGACATGATGGGATACAAGTACGGTGAAGAAACTTTGCCAAACCTGATATTGTGGTGAAATAAGAATTGAGAGTGGATGAGAGGAGTGTTCAAAATGACCATTTTGTTTCTGGATAAGATCAAAGAGCAGTGTAAGAGATCTAGGCCAAATATCTTCCCTTCAACTGGTCTGTTGTGTGACATAGTTGACGACAAGATCAAGTTTCACTCCTCCTAACAAAGGCGAATTATTTTCCTAGGGAATGACACATGAGCCACTAGAAAGGAAGAGCGTTAGTCATAGTACTTCCATGTCTGGTAAAATATAAAAGCAGGGAGTTCCAGTGAGCAAATACATGTGGATCCATTTTGTGTTTACAAGGAGCAAAACCTGCTTAATGATCCTCTGAGGGTTGGGGTGGGAGGGGGAGGGAGAAGAGACGGTGTTAATGTCAAATTCCATAGGTGGTTCATTCCCTTACATTTACCATAGGTAATAAGAGTATGTCCAGTAGCCCTTTGAGTCACCTAAGGTTAAGAGTATTTCATGAATATTGGTGTGAAGTGCTCAGCTGTATTTTTTTTTTTTTTTTTTTTATATTCCAGAGATGTATCTTAGTAATACTTCCCTTGACTTCTTGGCACTTTGTATACAAAGAGTGATTTGTGCCTTTACATGCAGTAGATTTAGAGGAAGCGTCATTAAACAGATCTTTCAGTTCCAATATTACATGAGTGAGGAAAACACACTGCTGGTGTGTAAATGAAACATGAGCCACTGATGGTAATTGGGCTGAAATTCAGGAGAGAGATGAAAACGCAGTGAGTCTGTACCTGCTGATTCTACAGAATGAAGTTCATGCCAAATGTTTCTTTATGCTTTTTTTGTATTAGTATCTAGAGCATCATATCCATGTGTGACCATGACATAGTGCATGTGATGTAGTAAGATGCCTGCCTTTTCTCCCTCACCCCTCTGGGATTATCTAGCACAGTTGCATTTAGTGGGATTTATATCTTCTTTGGAAGCATTTGGCATTTGGTCACTGTTGGAGACAGGATACCAGGCTAGATGGACCACGTGTCAGTCCCCCTGCAGAAATCCCTGTACTCAATCCTTTTTGTAGACACGAGGTTCTTTACTTCATGTCTTTCCTTTTCCTTTCCTTCTGTATGCAGTGTTAGCCACTCAGATGTTACTTGTCAGCTCCATTCAGCCCAGATGGACCTCCATTTCTGTTTTGGTTCTCATGAGTTGGTCAATCCTCTCTCTGTGTTAATGTATTCCTTCTCTCTTCTCCGCTCCCTATTCCTTCCCCTTGGCCTCCGCAGAGCCTCTTCTCCTCCCCACTCAGATACCTAGACCCTCTGCTGCCTCAAGGCTTCTTTAAGCCGATCTGTCTAAGGTGTTTTTAAGCTTCCCCTTAAGCTCCTCTATGGCAGCTCTGTCACTTAGGTCTTCCTAGTGCTTTCTAGTCCATCTCTCTCTGTCTCTCTCTCAGCTCCCCTGGATCCTCAGACTTTTTCAGCATCTGTAGCTGGGTGACACTTACTTTCCATTCAGCTATGGGTATGTCTACACTACCTGCCTGATTGGCGGGCAGCGATTGATCCAGCGGGGGTTGACTTATCGGGTCTAGTCTATTGAATTTAGAGTGGTAGGTCCGTGAAAATGTCATGCTTGTCCATCAAGATGTTTGTGCAGGTGCAAGTTGCTTATGGTTCCGTCAGTAGGACACGAGATTGTAATTATGTTCTATCAGGTTGTGTAGCTGCATTGTGAAGGGTCAAATATGAGACTTCATTAATTTTGCTGTAAGGACAGATCAGGGGAAGATATGCCTTGCTGACTCCAAGAGCTCAGATAAAGATATGATATGACTTATCTTGAATGTTCTGTTACCTTCCCATTCCTTCATCTCCTGTGATGGTGTGGGAGTGTTACCTGGTGGTGGTCTTCAAGGGTTTAGTGTCTTCTCTACCTTCTCTGCAGGCCAAGCCATCAACATCTCTACTCGGCATACCTCATTCTGCCTTTAACCTTGTCTACTCTTGGGAATAACCTAATTCAGGTTCTGATGACCTACCTTGACCCCGAAGATGAAAACAAGCTGGTGTTTGCTCCAACTGGGCTAATGAGGCTTTTACCCAAATTAAAAGTAATATTCAGTTGGAGCAAACCTCTGCATGCCCTTTTCTATTATTGGGAATCAGCTCTGGTTGCCAGTGGTTGAATTGGAGTTATTCCTAAGCATAAGCAAGGCTTCTGAGTCTAGGCATGTGCTAAAAACGAATTCTCCTTGTACTTCCCTTATAGAACTGACCTTCTGGGAGTAGTGAGTTCCTGTTTCTGTGCAGGGAACCAATTCTATCTGCCTCTACTATCATTGGACTTCCACACAGGGGTACTGTAATGGGAGAGGGCCAAGGGCTATTCCCTCACACTTCTTTCCATCCCTTCCCCTCCTGTTACTCCTTTTCCAGCCATAAGGATGAGTAAGCTGTGTGTGGGGCCTTGGAGGAAGGAGCGAGGACATGGCTTGGTGGCCTCCTCCCACACTTCAAGAGATCTTCCAGTTCTCCTGTCTCCACACTGAGCTTCTAGGGATCGAGGGTTTCTGGAGGTATGTCAGTACCATTTAAAGACAGAAAGACCAAGTGGGTGAGGTAATGTCTCTTTATGGACCAACTTCTGTTGGTGAGAGAGACAAGCTTTTGCACTCTCCTTCAGCTCTGTGTAAGCCTGAAAGCTTGTCTCTCTCACCACAGAAGTTGGTCCAATAAAATACATATTACCTCACTCACCTTCTCTCTCATAGCCTGGGACCAAAATGGCTAAAACATTCCACTGAAAATAGTCAGATACTTTACTTTACTTTAAAGGATTATTTTTTATAATGGTTGGAACCTTCACTTGCTGGAAAACAATGGACATGGGCGGTGCATCCAATAGGCAAAGGAAGGCTGTGCCTTCCCAAACAGCCCGGCATGACCCTGCTCACGCTCCTCTCAAAGCCCCCTCCTGCTTACCATTGGCCCTAGCCCAGGCAGGCTGCTCCTCTTCACTGCTGCTTGGCAGGAGGGCTGGAGACGCTGGGGGTGCCTGTCCTGTGCTTGGGGGGGAGAGAGGAGCTGGGGGCACTGGGGGTGGGAGGGCTGCACCCTGCACTCAGGGGCTGGGGTGGGGGGCAGGGCTGGCGGCCACAGGAGGGGAGAGACTCTGGCAGGGAAAGTGGGTGGGCCCGGAGTGGTGGTGGCCGGTGGTTCGCCTCCCCATGCCGGTGGTTCGCCTGCAACCCATGAGAATGACTGACTCTATTTTCTCACTAAAATCTGTTGGCTTAGTGTGGCAGTCAGTGTGCCCTTGATTTTTAAGGGGAAAAGGTTAAACAATATAGATCAGAGAAGGCACATCCCTCAGAGATTGGGAGCTTCCTTGAAAGTTCAGTATGTCAGAGCTGTGTGCGACTCTCCACACTCTAATCAACATCACTTCATGCAGTTTTCTGATTTCCCTTTTGTCTGCCACATGTGACGATATTCAGAGCCTAAGATGTAGTAAGTCATCTTTGAACCGAAATGTGGTACCAGCATCGGGAGAAGGGAGGAATATAGGGTAGACCAAGGGTAGGCAACCTTTCAGAAGTGATGTGCCGAGTCTTCATGTATTCACTCTAATTTAAGGTTTTACGTGCCAGTAATACATTTGAATGTTTTTAGATGGTCTCTTTCTATAATACATAACTAAACTATTGTTGTAGGTAAAGTAAATAATGTTTTTAAAATGTTTAAGAAGCTTCATTTAAAATTAAGTTAAAATGCAGAGCCCCTCAGACCAGGGGCCAGGACCTGGGCAGTGTGAGTGCCACTGAAAATCAGCTCTTGTGCTGCCTTTGACACACGTGCCATAGATTGCCTACCTCTTGGGTAAACCGTGTCTGTGCAGCTCAACCAAATGCTTTTACAGCAGAGTAGAAGATGCTTTAGAAACTCTCATTCAGGAAAATCTCTAAGGCTGATCAAATTTGCAGGCTTTTTCTTTAACGAGAGTTGAAGCTGAGACATGGGCACAAGTGTATTGATGCTGGGGAGACTGAACAAGGAGAAATTTATATAAAAACCTAATAATCCCTCACTAGAGAGAAATAAAGAGCTTCTTTGATTTGTTGTAGTGTGAAAAAGGACATCAGAAAAGAGACACTAGTCCAGAGACTTATTTTAAATCCAGCTTGAATCTTTTTAATCATTTAAAGAGCACATTAAGTGAGTCGCTATCAGTTGAAACCCAGGAGGAGCTGATATGTCTGAAAGGAAAATGTTGATGCCACAAAATATTATGGCACTATAGATTAGAGACAGGCAATTTATAACTTTACACGACAGTGGTGGAGAGCTTTTAAACTCTGACTTCATAAAGTATATTTCTGTTAGCTGAGAGCTTGATAAATTGGCCTGAAAAATATGTAGTTCCATATTTTCCTGTAAATGCAAACTTAAGCTGTGTCTTTACTTCTGCAGATACAAGTTATAGGCAAGTGCTTTGTTACATCTGATTAAGAATTACTTTCCCAAAGGTGGCAGGATAATTCTTGACTAATTGTTCCATTCACCTTTGTATAATAAATGATGTGGAAAATACAATTTGACCATCTGTTAGTTTCCATAAATGGTGAATTATCTCCTTTCTATTGCTTCTATTCTCTGTCTCTCACACTTATCAAATATCTGCAGTCAGAGGAAGGTAAATGTTGATATACATATAAGACAAGGGAAAAACATCTGCACATAAACCTTCATCCTCATTGTTGTCTTGTATTTTGTTGACACTTCTGATGTTTGGACTTATCAGCACCATAGAAACAGATTTGAAAGAGGAACACATGATCCTTTGAATCTGGGTATTATGTACTGGAACATGAATTCTTTCACTGCACAGGAGAAAAGGAGGCAACGTACTTTTGACAGGGGAAGGGAATTGAAATGGGGAAGTACATTTTTCCCCACCCGTCTCCCATCTTTCAGTGGTCTCTCCGCTCCACTCTATCCCTTTTCTATCCCTTGCTATGTGACATGTCTGTCAAATCTCAAATGCATGGAGTTTTATAAGCACTTAATTTTTTTTTTTTGCCTGACAGAGTGATCTTGCAACTGCCCTTTCAGTCTCTTGAGCAGTTGGTGTATTATATTTGAAACTGGCAATAAAGCCAGGAAGTAGTTTGTATTCACATTCAGTGGCAAAAACAACAGAAGTCCTACCATGATGGAATCCAGGCGTTGCAAGCTTTGTGGTGAAGCGATAAGCTTTTGGGTGTTTCAGGGCACAGGCTTCAAAATGCAGCTATTGTTGCAGAGTCCTGTGCTCAAAACTTGGCAGATTTCAGCTTTCGTGTTTAGAGCTCAGAATGGGTTGCAGCAGAAGGGAGACCATATGGAGCCACAAGATTCAGTTCTGTTCCACTTTGATTTCATCTGAGACACCTCTCCCGTCCCCCCGAACCCTTTTGGCTGCCGATTTTCCTTCAACAGTTCTAATCTGCCTTTATCTGACATTCTTATAGTGGAACAGGTAAAGTTGAGAATGAATATTTGATCCAGTTTCTGCAGTGCCTCTACTGTTTAGTTTTAAATTTTTGCTTTTAAATGTTAATCCAACATTTTTTTCCAAGATTATTGGATAGTTGTTGCCATTGTGATAAATTAGAGAGTATGACCCTCCTTTCACTGATGAGTATCAGTAAAGAGGGTTTGAAATGAATTCTTGCTCTCATTATTCATCAGAATAAATGGGAATGTGAGGTTCAAAGCCAATGAACAATGATTTAGATATTGATTTTTTTATCAAGGTTTTACCCTACTCACTTGAGTGGGTTGTAGCCTTCCTCGCCTTGGA
This sequence comes from Gopherus flavomarginatus, assembly GCF_025201925.1. NCBI lineage: Eukaryota > Metazoa > Chordata > Testudines > Testudinidae > Gopherus > Gopherus flavomarginatus. The sequence goes on from NC_066635.1 coordinate 11,101,924, forward strand.
AGCATTTTCACCATAGATCTTTCCAGGTGTTGAGAGACCCTTTCAGGAGGGTTGCCAGGCGTCTGGTTTTCGGTCGGAATGCCCAGTTGCAAAGGGACCCTGGCGGCTCTTGTTGGCACTGCAGACTTGGCGGTTAAAAGTCCAGTTGCCAGTGCAGCAGAGAGCTGGGGCTAAGGCAGGCTCCCTGCCTTCCCTAGCTCTGTGCAGCTCCTGGAAACAGCTGCCAGCTTCCTGAGGCCCCTAGGCACCTAAGTGGCCAGGGAGGCTCATGCGCTGCCCCCCACCCTGAGTGCTGACTAAGCAGCTCCCATTGGCCAGGAACCGCAACCTGGAGCTGTGAGGGCTGCGCACGGAGCTTCACTGGCTGTCCATGCATCCTGGGAGCCATGATAAGCACTGCCGGGACCCCACATCCCAACTTCCTTCCCCAGCCCAGAGTCCCCTCCCAGAGACGGTACCTCACACCCCCTAACCCCCTTCCTCAGCCCAGAGCCCTCTCCTGCACCCCAAACCATTTATCCCCAGCCTCACCCCAGAGCCTGTAGCTCCAGCTGGAGCCCTCACCCCGCTGCACCCCAGCCTGGACCCCTCTTCTGCACCCTGAACCCCTCATTTCTGGCTCCATCTGGAGCCCATACTCCCAGCCCAGACCATTCCCAAACCCCTCATTCCTGGCCTCAGCCCAGAGCCATCACCCCCTGGCCGTACCCCAACCCCCTGCTCCAGCCTGGTGGTGATGTGTGAGGGGGCGAGTGGGGGGCGGGGCCTCGGGGAAGTGGTAGGATAGGAGTGTTTAGTTTTGTGTGATCAGAAAGTTGGCAACTCTGCCTCCCAGAACTGGTGCAGGTGGAGCATGTACTACCTTCATCCCTTCACTTCCCCCAGCCCTGACTCTGTCCTTTTGCACAACTTTCAGAGGGACTTGTACTTATTCTCTCTGAGGCTCTCCATCTCTTCTAGCCTGCACTCCTTCCTTTGGGGAACATCAGAATGAGGGCTACACAATAAATATACTGGAGTTCCTATCTCCTAAACTCCTAAGGGTAACCGGTTTTAATCATGGCACTGTGGCAGGATGTATTATCCTTTAGGGACAGTCTGCACTTGCAACGAAGACCGCATGGTTGCAATCCGGGAGCGCCTTTACCTTGCAACTGTGCTATAGAAACTGGAAAAGAAAGCTGAGTAAGATATTGGATATTAGAAGCCAGACTTGCTTCAGGTTTGCAGGGCCAAGGTCACTGGCCTGAGCTGGACCTTTGAGACTGTTTGTTTGTTTTTCTGACTGTACACTTGGTGGCTTTGACTCAAGGCTCTGAGGCTTGGAAGGGTTAGAGTTTTTATCGGTAAATGTCTTTAAATGTTAATTTCACTGTATCCACACAAACTGATAAAATGTTTTCATTTATGATGATTGAAATTTATATAGGCAAAGTGAGAAAAATGCTGACTTTGTATAGTTTGACATGATGTTGATTTGTGTTTTTAATACAAATATAAAGGTTAAGTTTTTTGAATCTCAACATCTAGAATGAAATTGTCTGACCTCCCCTATTGTATGACATCTCCCCAGTAATTTCCCCCACTGTGAAAATTTAAATAGACAATTTTTTAAAAGAATTCTGCTCAGCCTACTTATGAAGTGGGTTAATCCCCTCCTCTCTTAACCTGGCACCTAAGGAAAAGGGAGAAAGTCTGCCTGCCTCCTGGGACAATAAGATAATTAAGAACTCTCCAGCAAGAGTGAGACATGGGCTCTTTGCTAGTGTGGTTTTAGTCTCCACCTTTTTGGATCCTTGACACAGATGCTGCAGAATTGGGTCAGGGTTATGGCTTAATATAGGAGTTTCCATCACATGGATGCTGCAGAGTCTAATGATATAGGAGACAAGTATTTCCCCTCTGGTAGCAGACATATTTCATTGCTTCTGCAGTTGAGACCATCTTCCTGGGGATGGAGGGGAGGGTTAGAAGAAAAACAGAGTGACTCTAACCATAGTGCCTCAGAGAACACAATGCTTGGTGGAACCTCAGAGATCCCAAACCAGGGAGGAGAAAGGACTTCCTGATACTTTGACAAAGTCAGCTGACAGCTAGAAAAGACCAATATCCTATGAAGTGCACATACCTAAAAACTGAACAAATGTCATAGCAGGTATGTTATGTTTCTTCCCCTAGGGAAGATCATTAAAAGCTGGAAACTAAGATTTCTAAACTCTGGGTACTCTTCTCTCTAAGAACAGTTCGTGGCCCAGCTGAGCAAGACAGGGCAGGCTCAGAGGTAGTTCAGAAACTTGCCACTACCTCTCTAACCTTGAGAGGGGTCTGTGGAATGACACGTTGGCAACCAGACAAAACACCACCTCTGTGGCCCCTATCGAGTTCTTCCTTGAGTATCTTGGATAGATTTAGAAACTTTGTGCATCTCCAAATTTTGTCTGTTTGCATTATGTCCTTTAATGGTCACAGTTTGGGATGCTGGTGGGTGGGTCTCCTGTTAATGAAATAATGGGAACCGTGAAGCCTTTTTAAAAGGAGAGATTTATTATGCCAATGTGTTTGTTCCATTTCTGTAGACAGCTCTTCTAATGATAAAGGCGCACATATCTCAGTGTGATGTAAACAACTTGATGGATGGCCTGCAGTTTATGTGGAGAAAATATTGGAAGCTTTTTATTTATTTGTAAAGCTTCCTAGGAGGCTGAGAACAGGTGGCCTGGTACAGTCACATAGATATATCATCATTCCAGCCAGTCAGGCTGTTTGCAGGATACAGACTCAAGCCAACATTTCTATTCTGAAAGCAATCAGCTGGCAAAGGAGTGAGAAATGACTCTCAAAGCTGGCAAGCCATTTTGCTCTCGATTACAATTTAAAAACCAAATTAGGAAAGATGGATAATATGTAATAGTGGTAAATTTATACAGTAAATTTCTTTAAACTTTAAGGAAAAAAGGAGTGATTTACTAGTGCTGACTTACACAGGTGTGTGTTCTAATTGTAATGCTACTTTGTATGGTAGAAGGACAAGGTTAGGAGTTAACTGTTTATTTTAGTGGCGGAGAATAGATTATGGTAGAAATTCTCAAAAGGGCAATGTCCTTCTTGCCAAGAGGCAAACTGCAGTCATAAACTTTTGTCCACATTTTTGGACCTGCATTGATTTAGAGGCACAAATGCTTATTTATTTTGCAGGGGAAGATTTTGCAGCTGCAGAAATTGCACTTAAAAGGCTATGAAGCTGTGCTTTTATCTATCATGAAAGTTTCAACCAGAGCAGTAGAGTTTGCACTGAAGAAATGAAATAATGAAAGCCTTCATAATTCTAATATTGTAAAATGGGTTTAAAATAGCTCCAAAATTTTTTTTATAAAATGTTGCCCAAAGTAATGTTCCTTTCCGAATCCCCTAGCACACAGGATCACTAGTATCAAATATGGACTGGTTGGTAGATTTTATACACCTGTAAATCAGTGGGAGACTTTCCATTGAGTTCACTGAATTTTGGAACAGGCCTTTTAAGGTAGCTCAAGGAAGCTGACAAGCCTTTTATGTGCTTTCCAGCATTCAGCTCCCTTCATGCCATGCTAACTTCTGGTTGTTTCTTGGCTTTGAGTTGGATGGCACTATCCTGGGTTGTGTGTGCATGTTGTTGCTTAATTTCTTACTATTTAAAACAGGTACTTGTTCATGTGAAGGCTGTTTCAATGGCTGTTCAAGCCAATGGACATGTTAATGTTGAATCTGCCATGGAAATGGGCATTGGATCAGGCCAGCATTGGTAGCAACTCTGAAGGTTGGGATGCAAGCGTGGAAGATAATTATGCAGGTCACCTTGAAAATGGTTACATGGGTCCAGCCTTTTGCAGGGAGCTGAGAAGATAGCTCCTTGGGGATATTTGCTCTGGAAGCTTAGTGTTGTTAAAGCAGCAAGTATTGATGGCTAACTCATCTTATGCAGAAGGATTAAGGCTTTGAAAAATGGATTTTTTGTGTGTGTGTAAAGTCCGGATAGACAGGACTGTCTGCAACATGATAGCAAATGATCTGACCTGATAAACAGAGCATAAAAATGAAGTGAGAGAGTGAACACCGTACCATAGGGAACAACAGAAGTGGAAAAGGGTGATCTTGCATTAAGGCACAGGAATGTGAACCAATAGGTCGGGGTGTGCCACTCACTTCCTGTGTGACATGGGAAAGTCTTTTAACCCCTCTGTACCTTATTTACTTCTATCCATAAAAATGGGGGAAATGATGCTTACCAACTCCATGAGGTTTGAGAGAATTAATTAGTTTGTACAGCAGTTTGAGATCCTCAGACAGAGGATGCTGTAACAATGCAAAGGGGTATAAGGGTGGCAGTGTTCCCTAATGGATAGAGTGCTAAGATGGGATTCAGGAGAGCTCTATTTCCAGCTCTCTCATGGTCCTACCTGGTGACCTTGGGCAAGTCACTTCAGCACTCTACCTCAGTTTACCCATCTGTAGCATTTGTACAGTGCTTTGATATCTGTTGATGAAAAGCACTTGTATATAGTGCTAGGCATTACTATGATTATTTGAAAGCCTCCACGATCTTTGGTTTGCTCCCTCTTTTCGGTGTCCTTAACACAGTACAAAAAGCAATCAGCTGACATAGTTATGAGTGACCTTGCTGGCTCCTGAACACGGTCCATGGTATAACAAAGCATGTTAAAAGACCTGAGATACCACCTAGAGATGGTGGAGAACTCCAGTGTTTGCTTTCTGTAGGGTTTGTCCTGCAAATAGTCCATGAACCTGTAGCATTTTACCCGTTTATGCTTTACACAAAACTGCATTTTTTTAATGTGAAAATCGCCAACTTCCTATCTAATGTAATCTAATCAGGGTATTTCGATCAGTCTTATCACCGGGGTATCGGAATGCCTAACTTTTCAATCCAACACTGTTTTGAAATCTTCCTGGGACTTAGTTTGGATCAAAGTAAAGAAAAGAAAAAATGCTGCTGACACAGGGTGGCTGCTCTTCAAGGGAAACTGGTCCCAGCTTCATTGATGGCTTTGTCCTAGTTGAGTGATCAGTAAGGGACCAGGTGATTATAAAAGCCAGGAAGTGGCTCAGCTGGAGTAGAGAACAGCCAGGGAGACTCTGGCAGGAAGCCCATGGGGGAGAGCTACAGGACCAGACTGGCTCCTCTGGGAGGTCCTGGAGGAGGATATGGCTCTTGGACATGTGGTCAGTAGAATGAAAATCTCTAAGAAATAGATTGGCCGAAGATTCTAGCATAGAGGAAAGGAGCAACTGATGTAGAATCTGTCAGACAAATTCTGTATGTGGAAGAAATAAAGCTGAAGGCCTATGAAAAAAGGATCGATTCTGACTGGGTATGGTGTCAGCCTTTCCTCAACTGGGAAGAAAGGCCAGCTGCTTTCAGCTCCTGAATGGCATTGTGTTTTTAGATGTACATAACGAAATGAGAGAGAGCACAATTGTCTTGCCCATTTGCACTTCATTACCCAGGTTTAGCACATCTCAGTTACGATTATTGTTCACTGTTGTTATGGATGGCTCAGAGAAAAGAGTTGACCATGTAGTTAAAGACCATATCATAATGTGCACACCGGGGGCTAGGTTGCATAGGCAACCTTCAGCCTGGGATTTCCTCACTTCTGAGTGCTTGACTTTGTAACCTTAACTTTCTTTTAACATACTTTTTGGCAGGGGATGTAACTAGTGTTACGGTAGTGCTCAGAGGCGCTAGTCAGAATTTGGGCCCGCACGGTGGCAGCTGCTTTAGAAACATATGATGGTGTTGTCCCCAGCATGGGGAGCTCCCAGTCTAAGAAAAGAATTGATAGTCTCTAGTAAAGCTACAAAATTGTACTGGGTTGAAAACAAGTAACAAAACAGCTTAAAAAAAGCAAATAAGCAGTGATCTGTTACAAACTAGTTCAAACTCATTCAGTGCATACAGCCTGGAATCACAAGTCCAGTTTTCTGTTTTCTTTCTTGGACAGGTTTGAGGTAGTTTTTTTGTTTTTGTTTTAAGCCTCTAAGCAGTTACGCAGATCTCATTCGCATTGCTGCATCATATTAGACACTCATTTGAAATCCAGCATATTCTTAATACAAAAAGCCACAACGCTCTCACTAAGAGGACACCAAGATGTTCCTTCAGACAAGATGGAGCTTTTAATTGAATCCAAATCACATCACTCATGCTGTGATCTCTGCAAAGTGGTACATTTTTAACTAGAAAAAGCATTACTTATTTATTAGCTATGATACTAATTTATCCTGAATGAGTTTTTTAGTACTCCATGATGTACGTACTGTGTGGTATGGTGAGGTGATGTAATGGCACTGTGTTCCTACACTGAAATGATAGCTTTTAGGGCTGATGTACTTGGGGATCTGATTCCTCTGTCTAATTTTAATATGTATTCAAATATTTAGGCCTACCTGCTGTATCAGGTTGTTTGTGAGAGAGCCAGAAAGAGATGTTGGGTTTTTTCTTGTTACTAGACTCTTTGCCTTTTAGCTGGGAAACTTACAATTCAGGAAGGCTGTTGACCGCTGATCTTTAAACCTAATCCGTTAATATTTAACTGCACTAGAGCTAAAAGCAGTGTAACCGTAATAGTACTTTGCATTTATATAGCACATTTCCCCAGGGGATCTGAAAGCACTTTCCAAACGTTTAATTAAGCCTCATGTAATTCCTGTGAAATAGGCACATATTAGTCCCATTTTACAGATTGTTAAGCAGAGGCATAAAGAAGTTAAGTAATTTGCCCAAGCGAGTTGGTGGCAAAAGCAAGAATAGAACTCTGGAGTCCTGACTATAAGTCCCAAGCATCTTCTTGCTAGCAGAGAAGATATCAAGAGACCACAAGGTATCTTGCCACAGCTCACTAGCACCACTCAGAACATAGCAGCTGAAAAGTTATAGAAGTGAAGGGTTTGGTTTGAGTCAATCCTAGGTGAATGTTCACTGATGATGCTGTGTGTTCAGATAACTTCTGCATTGAGTCCAAGACAGACTTTGAAGCTGTGTTTGTTACAGGCTTTGCAGCTCTATGCCAGCTAAGAGCTACTCCCACTAGTAAAGAAGAAAATTCTTGTTGCTGTATGTGAAATTAGTTGTATAATTTAGCAGCTGTTTCCCCTTAGATGCCCAACATGAAAGGTTGCTGTGTCAAGATGCAAAGCAGGCACACACAGGCAGCGGGACTTGTGCCCGCTGTTCATCTGAGAGCCACTTAGAACGGTGTTCGTGTATAAATGCATTAGATTATGGCTAAGCAGCTTATGGACATAAAAACACATTAGAACTTTACAGCACACTATAAATTACAGTTTTTGCAGCATTCACAGCCACAATGCTAGGTAATTACACTCATTAATCTACTACTAAGAGCATATAAAGTTGCCTCCCAAATGGTACTGTATGTGCTTGTGCTCAGCTGGGAGTATAGGGAGAGACAATCTCTCCCCCCAGCTCCTCTTCCCTTTCAATTATGCCTTGTTCGGAAGCTTTTTAATTTTATGATGTTATTCAGCAGTCCAGATTTTTAAACATATTGTTCTAAACATTTAGGATCCACAGTGGAAATATGTACCGATAATCTTGTCTCAGACAGTTCATTTTCTAATACCCTGTAGTTGTATACAGACTTACTACAGTAATTTGATGAGGAGTGGAGTTAGTTCTTGTCACCCCATAGCTAATGTGTATATATACACTGAAGCCTAATCTGTTAGCCTAGGCAGTTTTTCAACACAATATGTAATTAGTTACTAACCTCCAGTGTCGACCAGCAGAGAACCACAGTTTATTTTACTTTGCATACAGAAGTAATTCCTTTATTAGGTCTGATCCTCAGCTGGCATGAATTGGAGTAACTTCACTTTCCTCACTGGAGCTATGTCGATTTATGCAGGCTGAGCCTCTCTCCCACTGATTCTAAATTTCCGTTCGTGTCTGATTCATTATCTTTGTGGGCTTGATCCTAGACCATTGCGGACACTGGGAGCAGGACTGAACCATGTATACCATTTGTTGTGTTATGTACTTCTCTCCTGTTTCTTCTTACTCTTCTTCTTTTTCCTCAACTGACCAGTTCTAGTTTTTTATACCTCTTCCTGTATGATAGCCTCATGCCTGCCATCCGTTAAGCTGCATTTTCTCTGGACCTGTCCATCTCCCCACAGTCCTTTGATACCAGTGGCCCCAAAATGAATGTATTGTTAGTTGTGAGGCTGACATACCAGAGACTTATGCACTACCCCTGTTGTTTTCTGTCCCTTTACTTAAAATAGCCTAATATATTTACCTGTTCCCCACTACCAACCATTGAGCACCCACTGTGGTAGAGTTGCTCCTCGTTCCCTACGGCCCGATCCATAGGCCATGAATGTGGGTTGGGTAGAAATCATTTCGCTGACTTAATATACTCATAGGACTGAAAGGGACCCTGAGAAGACATCTAGTCCAGTCCCCTGCACTCATGGCAGGAGAAAGTATTATCTACACCATCCCTGACAGGTGTTTGTCTAACCTGCTCTTAAATGTCCAATGATGGAGATTCCACAACCTCCCTAGGCAATTTGTTAACTACTGTGCTTAACTACTGTGACAGGAAGCTTTTTCTAATGTCCAGCATATAAATCAGCTTTGCTGCAATTTAAACCCTTTGCTTTTTGTCCTATCCTCAGAGGTTAAACATTTTTTTCTCCCTCCTCCTTGTAATTACCCTTTTCTGTATTGAAGATGCTTGTTATGTCCCCCATCCACCCGCAGGCTTCTCATCTCCAGATTGAAAAAATTGGGTTTGTTTAATCTTCCCTCATAGGTCATGTTTTCTAGATATTTAATCATTTTTGTTGGACTTCTTCTCTGGACTTTCTCCAGTTTGTCCCTATCTTCCCTGAAATGTGGCACCCAGAACTGGATACAATACTCCAGTGGAGGCCTAATCGGCCAGAGTAGAGCAGAACGTTACTTCTCATGTCTCACTTACAACACTTCTGCTGAAACATTGCTTGTGATGCACTGTGACCCCCAGATCCCTTTCCACAGTACTCCTTCCTCCGCACAGTCATTACCCATTTTGTATGTGTGCAACTGATTGTTCTTTCCTAAGTGGAGTACTTTGCATTTGTCCGTATTGAATTTCATCTTATTTACTGCAGACCATTTCTCCAGTTTGTCCAGATCATTTTGAATTATAATCCTATCCTCCAAAGCACTTGCAACCCCTTCCAGTTTGGTATCATCCACAAACTTTAAGTGTACTCTCTATGCCATTATCTAATCATTGATAAAGATATTGAACAGAACTGGACCCAGAACTGATCACCGCAGCACCTTACTTGATGCACCCTTCCAGCTTCATGTGCACACTGCTGTTCTTTAGCTTAGAAGGATGAAAAGCAGCTCAAGATGACTGAAGCAGAGAACTCTTGATTAGCTCATTCTTTTGCATTTTGAAAACATCAAACCACTATTTTCAACTTCTGCAATCATTTTAAAAACTTAAATTGAAAAACTAAACAATAAAGCTTGTCAAGAAGGGTGCACGTAGGACTGCTGATGGATTCTGTAGAAGAGGCTTTTATCTGTCTGAAAACCAAATCTGCCCCATGTTTTGTTTGCCAGACTAATAATCAAACTCACTTACAACTTAAACCCACAAAAACTGAAATGAATATTGCATGGAGGAAATTACCTACTGTTTTACTTGTCAGTCTAGAACACTGGTTTTTCAATGTCCGGTTTCCTCTTATGTCTACATGTGTTTTTAAAGAAGGAAAAAAGCATGAACGTTACCTGTGTCAATAGAGTACTAGGAGCCAACTGCTGGCCATAATATATTGCATAAGACACAGTGACAAATGCTTAATCATACTGTAGTCTTCAGTTAAGGCATCCATCTATTTGCTAAATAGATGTGGTTTCAATGACACTTGAGCACTGCTCTTTCCAGGGAATATCTTCGCTATTACTGACAAATCTATTATCTTGACCATTAAATTAATATAACACAGAGCCCGCGGCAACACCTTCTGACAGAGGTGAGATCATGATGCCACCTTCCCTCCCACAATCAATGTGGTTCAGTGTGGAGCCTGTACTTGGCTGTTAAAGATATTTTCAATTATTCCATATTGTTCTGAACATATTCCATCAGTCAGGGTGGGCATTTTTACTGCTTTGCTGGGTACTGTATGTAAATATGTAAACTGAGTGTGTTGGGTACACGTTTGTCAGTAGCTACAGGAATTACATTCCAGTGTCTGTGCCTTTTTCATGAAGTTAGCATGGTGATGGATGCTGTAGAAGAGCCTGAATAGAAAATGTTCTATTTAAAAAAAACAAGAACAAAAAACCCTTTGAGGTAGATTCTGGGCTACGCTGTGGCTAATTGGTGCTTCACAAAGCAGCCCTAAACCTGGCAAACCTAACCATACAAGAACCATCTCAGTGTATGGGGCACTGCCTGACCCCAATCCCGGCTGAGTGGCAGCCTGGATCCTGCTGTGCTGGGTTGGTCAGCAGCCCCAATCCTGACCTTGGACTCTGTTGTGTGGACTGAGAACCACTGGTATGGGGAATCCTCTGGCATCACACAATCAGAGAGGCAGGCTCCCACAGCACCTCCACTACTCTGTGGTTGGCCTTAGAATTGTGGTCAGGGCATTGGGAGGCATCACTATGACATTGTTGGTTCCTGTTGATCCTCAGCTATCCGTGTAAGTTATGCCATATGGTCTGACATCATTTATGCCAGGAAAGCTGCCAGGCACATAGCAGGGTCAAGACTGAGAGAAGATAAGTGGTTTGAAGCCACCTTTGCCCCCACTTCTCATTTCTTCAGTATTGCCCTTTGCATTGCGTGGCCATACGCAAGGGCCTGAGAGGAAGGATGGCCTTGTGGTTAAGGCAGTGGACTGGGTGAGAGATCTGGGGTCACTTCCTGTCTCTGAGACAGGTTCCTTGTGTGACTAAGGGCACCTCTTTAATTTTGCTGTATCTTGGCTCTTCATCTATTAAAAACGTTAGCTTCCTTTCTTGCACATTTTGTCCATTTAGATGGTAAACTTTTCAAGGCAGGGATGATCTTACTGTACATATGTACAGTGGCTAGCGCAAGTGGGACCTTGGTCTTGGTTGGGGGCCTCTAGGTGCTACTAGAATTTTTTTTAAACCATTAGTAATTGGGACCATGTGCTTTAGCTGTATACCCTTAAGAGTATCTCTTCAGTCTAGAGGAACCAGGTCTCCTGTGCAGCCCACATTGTAAAGATGGAGAGTTGCCCCTTGGCTAATGGCTTGGGATTTCATGGCTATTGGTCAGAGAGAGACCTAGATAAAAATGTGTTTAACGTCTCTTAAATGTGGACAAGTAATTAAGCACAGGAGCAAATTTCATGGCATTGGTCTACTACTCAGAATGACTCTCCTCCAGTTCCTGTAAGCTATACTCTTATGGTTCAACACCAGGACAATTGTTAACGGTCTGCTCCAGGTTGGGCTCTGTATGTAACAGAAATGTGGACTGATTAACTTTAAGCCACATTGTCTGCTCAGCATTTAAATTTCCTGTGCTCCTGCTTTCTTACAAGCTAGACTACCTTTTGTGGTACAGCAGCATGGGACACGGGAACCAGCCATCAAGCAGTGATGGCTGGGTCACACCTGTGGTTAAAGCTCAGGACTCAGGCTTCTGAAATGAAGCTTAGAGCCCGCACTTACGAGCCCACAACCATGTTTCAGCAGTTCATTTTCTGTGCCACAACCGGTCCTGTCATGGGAGTTGTCTCATTGACTTCAATGGAGATGCCTCATGAATAACTGCTCCAGGAATGGGCCCTAGGTTTCTGAGCTCATTGTGAGATGGAAGTGCTGAAGGAACTACCAACTTGTTAACTGACCTGTCTAATGATTAATCTGTGACTTCCAAAGACCTCTGAGACTTCAGCCCTGGCGGCTGGGAGCTCCGAGCGCCATGGCAGCAGGGGTACTCTGCACGTGGGGTGGAGTGGGGGGACCCTGGCACTGGAGCTCTGAGCCACTGCACAGCTGCTCAGCCCCTTCCCATTTTATCGTGGATATTTTTAATACGTCAGGGACAGGTTATGGGCTTCTGTGAATTTTTATTTATTGCCTGTGACCTTGCTGTGATTTTTATTTTAAAAATGACCATGACCAAATTTTAGCCTTAATGATGAGCAACGTCATTTTTTGTCTTGGCATTATGGTTGCTGGTTGTCATGTGAACTCAAGCCTGTTTTTAGATAGGAGATGGGTTCCATCCTTCCCTTCCATGGTCTTGGTTCTCTGTTGGAAGATAAGAAGATATAACATCTCACATCATATGCAGTTTGCGCTTCCTCTTCTATGTTGACATCAACAGATCAGAAAACGTAAAGGCAAATCCCTCCCCCTGTGGCCTAGGTGGACTGAATCAAGGCTCATTCTTAACCGATGGCACAGATGGAGTCTGGGTGAGTGACAAGCAAGCTAGGATGGCAGTGTGCTGAAACAGAGATAAATTGGGGTCCCGTTGAAGATAGTCAGGACAGCAGGGAGTTGCCAGACTTCGACATTTTGGTCAGCTTTCACATACAGCTCCTAACCTGAGCCTTGCCCTCCTGACACAACAGCTGCCATTTTGGATTAGTCAGAGTCAGTGGAGCAGTGAGATTGCCAATGCCATCTGTGTGATGTAGATACAGTGTGAATGTTCTCTAAAACAGAAAGACAAAATAATAAAAACAGGCTCTGTCATAATGCTGCAGGATCCTGTAGGGACGACTTCTGCCCTTTCTCTCTCTCACTGTCTTGGAGCTCATGTAACAAAGTGCTTTACTACCATGTTCAGGCATTCAGCAAGTGATTTCATTGTATGGTGGTACTGATATGAAATTTAACAGCCCTGGTGTTTGATTATGGTTTCTATGACAGTAGAAGCCACGTTCTTCATTTAGCTCTTTCGGTCCATTTATTAGATATTATGAAGATTTTCCTTTTCCCAATAGGACTGGTAGTAATCTCTGCAGTGGAAACCTATCAGGAAGCAGTTGAATCTAGTTTGCAATGATTTGTTTATTTGGGGAAGCATTTGTTGGGAAAATTTCAGGGCACCTGTTCCTTGATATCCACAAGTTAAAGGATAATGAGGGTATGGTAGTGCTGAAGCAGCAGTTTTTTCAAAAGCAATGAAAGCAACATTGGCCTAGTCAGTACTTATTGGTAAATTAGGGTTTCCAAATACTTCCTTTTGCTTTCTTTTGCAGGGCATGAAGAAATAATATTTTACCTAAAGTACCTGGGATTGGATTAAACAGGCTCAACTACTTCGCAAAATGCAATCTGGTAGAGACCAGCTAAGCCCCTCTAAATCAGTAAAATTGCAATCCAGGGCAACCAGTGCTTTTGTTTGTTTGTGGATTGTTTTGTAAAGTTTACTACTTATTGGGTTATGATGTTTTTCTTTGCATGTTGAGTATTTTCTGGGGTTTATTGAGCTTTGCTGGTAGTGGAGAATCTGAGCTGCTGCCCATCAAAAACGTGAAGATAAAAACGGAGCAAACCAAATCTTCCTTTATCTCATATTCCCCTGCTGTTTACATTTTTCAGATGAACAGAGCGGTCCTTCTGAGTGAAGGATTCATGCTAGAGAACAGCTGTACACAGATTAACATTCTAGGGACTCGAGTGCAGCGAGTCCTCAGTGAACTTTGTAAGGTCTTTGGGCAGGTATTGTCTGTCACAAATAGGTCCTTAAAGCACCCAGCACAGTAGAGCTTCAGTGTGGCTGAAGCCTTTAAATGACAACTGTAACACAGATAATGTTAACGGGAACAGCCTTGCCACTGCAACAGAGGACTGAGGGGACACAGAGCACCAAGTAGTATTTTGTCTGGAGTGGGGCTATCTATGCTTGCTGTAATTCCAGGTGTCTCTTTAGTCACATCTTTTTCTGAGGCACCGAGAGCATGAGATTTGGTGCTTTAAAAATGTAACATTACGATTCATAACACTCCTCACGCAAAATGAAGCATTACATCCAATTATCAGTTGCCAGAGACTTATTTTTGTTTTGATTGGTTTTGTGACAAGCAATGTCTATTGTTGTCTCAAGCTTGGACTTTGGGGATATCCATCTGAGGAGCTAAAGCCTCTGGGCTGGCTTCCTTGCTGCTTGAACTTGACTAGTGATTCCTGTTGTAGGAGATCTTCAGCTGAACTGAAATGGGGTGGTGCTTTAGGATAGCAGAAATCTGAGAAGCTGTCAATTTACCAGGGCTAAAATTTGAACTGCTGATTTTTTTGTCATTTTTTCTGCTGATGATGATCAACAGTTTCTGGTCCTCAAAACAAAATTGACAATGTCATAGTGCAAATGGCAATTACTCCTCTGTGTGACTGTCTGTGACCACAAGCCCAGGATGCAGTTAGGTTTTAGAAATTCAAGGTTTCCTGTTCTGCCTCTTTGCTCTATTCTTGTAAACAACCCTGGGGTTGAACTATAGAATCCTCCTAGGAGAGCAGATCAGCATCCTTTTTTGCATTTCACAAGAGCAGAGCAAACAGATGGATCAGAGGGACTGTGTACTGAAGCCACAGAAGGCAGTTTTTCATTTCAGGTTTTTCACAGGATTTTTTTTATAGCCAAAGGCAAGCTTGGATGATTGTACTGCAAATGATAACTAGATGAACCTTCAGAAATTCTGAAACAAAGGTCTGAGCTAATCTACCAGCTTCGAAGTTTAAATCATAGGTTCTAAACTCAAGACGCCAGTGCCATCCGTCCTTCATTGTAAAGGTGGCTACAAGCAACAACAACAAAAATTAGGCTCTGAATTCAGATTTGGAATTCTCCTCTAAAGTTTGCGGAGTTTCTTGTTTCAAACCCACTTTAAGTTCTTAGACCAGGAGCACCATGAGACATTTATGTTTTAGGCCCTGGGAGTGGATTTTGAGTGGAGAGAGAAGTTAGTTTGCTTCTGTTACTACCTAATTAAGGAGTGGCCTAAATGGGTGCTTAAATTCAGTCGTTTTTTATTTTGATAGGAGGACAGTCGTTGGGATTGAGGGTATTCAGGATGTGCGTGACACTAAGCATGAGTTGTGTTGCATTGAGGATGTACATTGGCGAAACCGGACGGTCTCTGTGCAAAAGAATAAATGTTCAGAAATCAGACGTCAAGAATTATAACATTCAGAAAACAATCAGAGCACATGTCAACCTCCCTGGACACTCAATAACAGTGGCAATTCTTCAACAAACAAAAAACCTTCAAAAACAGACTCCAACAAAAAACTGCAGAACTGGAATTAATTTGCAAACTGGACACCATCAAATTAGGCCTGAATAAAGACTGGGAGTGGATGGGTCATTACAAGAAGTAAAAACTAATTTCCCCATGCTAATTTTCCCATACTGTAGCTCACACCTTCTTGTCAACTGTTTGAAATGGGCCACCCTGATTACCACTACAAAAGTGTTCTTTTCCTGTTGATAATAGCCCACTTTAATTGAATTGTGTTGTTAGAATTGGTAAGGCAACCCCCATCTCTGTGTGTGTGTGTATTTTCCACTCCATGCATCTGATGAAGTAGGTTCTAGCCCACGAAAGCTTATGCCCAAATAAATTTTAGTCTCTAAGGTGCCACAAGGACTCCTCGGTTTTTTTTAAAGAAAAAGATTCAGAATAAGCTTTCCTGTCTCTACACTAAAGGTTTCAATGGGACAAACAAAATAAATGTAGAGATTTATTTGGCTTTGTTTTATTGAGCTTGATACTTAGTCTGTGTGGAACTTTAAAAGTGTATGTCCTATATTCTATAAGAGTTATAAAACCCTAAAAATGGGTCTGTAGTCCTATTGTACAGAAGTAAGCTACATCCACTTTGCCCCTTCAGGTGCTACTGACAAGGACGCTAAATGCTTTTTCACCTCTTAATGGAGGAAGAAATAATGGTTTTGGAAGCAATGTTTAATGCTTTCAGCAAATCTTTGCAGCTTATGTTTTTACATTAGTCATTTTCTCAAGTCAGACATCCCTGCTGCCTGTTAAGTAAACACAGAAAGCATAGATTATGAGTTAAGAGTATCGACAGCATTTCAAGTGCTATCAGAGAACATTTAATTCAGTTTAATTTTGTGATAAATCTCATGTTTAGTCCTCTGGTTGCTTCATAGTCATGTCTGTATTGATCTTTTCTGAATGACTGCGTGCAATTTAATAAACTTTGCCATTAAGCCAGGGTTTCTAAAGGGAGAGATTGATCCTAGTATCAAGTCTGATAGAACCAATAAGTACCTGAGCATCATATAAAAACCATTTGCCTGAATATAAAGGCAAGAGTGCAGTGAACATGCTGCTTATTAGGGAGGGAGTTTGGAATCAGGAAGCCCAGACATGTCAAAGTCTCCTCAAAATTGGCAACAGATCTTGGCTTGTTTGAGTCGCACTGACACCTTCTTTCATGTCTCATTTCTTATGTCAGTCTTTTAACCCATGAAGGAAGGTCCTTCCTTTCCCTTTTTCCAACCATAATTACAGGATCTAATTTATTCCGTCTCATCAGCTCCTGGCATTTGTTTTGTCCAGGTTTCTGAGGTGGGTTTGACTTACAGTAGTACCACGAGCATTGAGTAGATTTCAAATGTGCAGGTTTGGATTTGTGTTCAAACCTACACTCAAATTATACATTGAACATGGGGAATTGAAGGGAAGACTGGATTCAGAGGTTAAAAAGTAATTTGCTACCTACGTGGTACATTTTTTTCAAATGCCACAACCCTACCTCCAGAAAGAAATCTCATTGACTTTTCATGCAAATAGAGGCTGCAGGGTAATGCATTTAGGCCTCCGCCTTGCAAACATCTATGCACCTACTTAACTTGATGTACGTTAGTAGGTCCTCTGAAGTCAATGGGATTACTTCACTATGGTCTAATTTTAGGGAGGGATTGGTGGGATAATTCCCCCTCCCACCCAACTTTCAGCCAGAAGGAGCAACACTAGTGCTCTCCAAAGCCTCAGTTTTAAGACTGGCGTGGAGGGGTTGGGAGAGGCGTGAGGATGGTTGAGTTCCCAGAACCACAAACGCTGCTCTATGCAATCCCTCATCCCCCTGCTGAGAGCCGCCTGACCTCGGGAAAGAGCTCTACTCAGCCAGCTGCCTGCCCAAAGACTGAGCCGTGTTGTGGAGTGGGATAAGAGGCCCTTATATGAGGGAGGAGAAACCCACCAGGTGAGTCGAGGGAGGTATGCACAGCCACTGGTGAGGGAAGGAGATGATGGGTGGGGGAGCCCATAACTTGGTGGCGGGGAGAGGCATGGAGAGACACTGCCTGTCATGGGAGACACAAGGAGCCCCTTCTGGCATGGAAGGGGATAGAGACCAGTGGAGGGCAGATGGAGGGAGCCCCCTTCCCCCTAGCATGAAGAGGAGGGGAGACTCAGGTAGCTCCCTGACATGAAGGAGGGAGTGGAGAGGCAGGGATGAGGAATAGTGATGGAAGAAAGGAGAAGCTGGGAGCCTCTGTTGCGTTTGGTGGGGTGATAGGAAGGATATGGAGCCTGTGGCTGTTAGGTTCCCCTGCGGGACAGATGGGGTGAAGGAGCGAGGTGACCTTGGGGAAGGACATTGAAAGGTGTAGGGGTGTGTGTGTGTGAGAGAGAGAGAGAGAGAGAAGGAAAAAAACAAAGGAGCCTCTGTAAGGATTTAGTTTATTTTAAAACATTCTGATAAAATACACAAATTTTTGGTCAAGCCTTTCTGTTTAACATATACAGCTCAATACATGCCCTTCTCCTCAGCGTTCAGTAGTGTCCATTTGTGGCACAAATCTACATTGTGAGGCAGCTGGTAGGTAAACTGTTCTGTTGCTGGGGGTCAAGTTCCTTTTTATGGGACTCTTTCACCCATAACGTTTGGGTCAGAATTACTCCCTTGCTACTCTGAGGGTGGGTGGGTGGGTGGTTGGTTGGTTTGTTTAATAAACCCAGCTAGAGTTGGAAGAAGTTTGTTGATTATTGGTAACTGCAGAGCATCCCTAGCCCTAGAACTGAAAGGAATGGTTTAGCACAGGACTACGGTGCATTAGCTGAGATTGGAAGGGAGGGAGGAGAAGATTCTTATGCCCACATCTTATGTCCAAAATGCGCAAATGTGTCTACACAGCGGACGAGGCAGTGATGAAACAGGCACACTATATCAAGTGCTAATCAGTGTTGTCGGGTCTTATCCTTTTTAGATGACGATTGCAAACCATGGTATTTGCCAGTGTTCAGCCCTATACAGCAGTAGCTCTCAACCTTTCCAGACTACTGTCCCCTTTCAGGAATCTGATTTTGTCTTGTGTACTCCCAAGTTTCACCGCATTTAAAAACTACCAAATCAGACAAAAAGCACAGCACGCTATTACTGACAAATGGTTTACTTTCTCATTCTACCATGTAACTGTCAAATAAATCAATTGGAATATCAATATTGTACTTGCATTTCAGTGTATAGTATGTAGAGCAGTGTAAACAAATCCTTGTATGAAATTTTAGTTTGTACTGACTTTGCTAGTGCTTTGTATGTAGCCTGTTGTAAAACTAGCCAGTAGCTAGATGAATTGATGTACCCCCTGGAAGACCTCGGTGTATGTACTCCATGCAGGACCACTGTCATACAGGATCCACCTCTTAATCCCTTCATTTTATGAGCACCAAAATGCCCTTTTCCCTGGAAGAGAACTATAATAATTAATTAAAATACCTAGATCTTTCATCAGTAGATCTCAAAGACTTAACAAGGGAGGTTTGTATCATTATACTCGTTTTACAGACTAGAAAATGCTGAGTTCCAGTTAACTCTGTTTTTGGTGGTTCCCGAAATAAATATTTCCATCCTTTTGCAAGTATACAGCATAAGTCCCATTCCAAATGAGATCTATTATTTATAATAATAAATAGTAATAATAATATAGAGGTCCCAATTCTGTTTTCAGTGAAGCATATTAGAATGCTTACAATAACTTCATTGACCAAGGATCAAGTCCACACTTCCTGAGTCTGGTTATGTTTGTACACACACTGTCTTATCTTCTAAGCACTGTGCTTTCGTTTAAAAATATATATATTTTTCATAATTCTTGCTTGCATGTGTGCAGTAGAGTTAAGTTGGTCCAAAAGGGAAAAAAAAATTGAAGAGGAATATGAGATGACAGGGACTTAAAAGGGGGAGAGGCCAAAATGGAGTGTGTTAACGTTACATCAGCTTCAGATTTTTGACCTGAAGGGAGCTTTGAAAATAATTAAGGTGTCTTTTATTTACATATGTTTAAAATCTTGATTACTGTTCAGCATTATCTGGGCACTTCTGGTTCTGGTGTGAATTCTAACAGCTTGGAGAACTTAATGTAAGGCTTGATCCACGAGCAGCTATTCCAGATGTGTGCAAGTGTCCTTGTCTATCCTGTATACAAGCCTCATTTATGAGTCTGTCCGGGGAACTATATAATTCCATACTGGATGAAATGTCCTCACTGACTCATACAACTCCCTCCTCCCCCCAGCCACCGTACATCATTGCAGGTTTTATTTTCTGTGATACATTAAGTAGATTGTACAGCATTTCTATTTCACTCTTTTTCATATTTATAAATTAATTAGTCCTGGTTAATATGTTGGTAACCTTCTAGTGTTAGGTTGAACCTCTGTTTTTTAAGGGGTGTCACAGGGTAGCTGGTCTCTGTGGATAGACAGAGCCCAGTTCCCCTGGACTGGAGCCTAAGCCAACTAATTAAAGAAGGCTGGGCTATACCTGGGCCTATAAAGAGCTGCTAGTAGGTAGCTGGGATCAAAGGACTGAGGCAGGCTGAGCCCTGGGCACAAAGGCCATGCTGGAAGGGAATGAACTCCTGTGGTGTGTCCCTGGAGTGAGGATGGCCTCGGGCTCAGGGGAACAGCCCTGCAGCTGCTGCTCCAAGCGGAATGCAGAGCTGGCTGAGGCTAGGAACCTGCCAGCAGCTGGAGTACCGGGCCCTGAAGCCTGGCAGCCTGGTATTGACTTAAAACTATATTCTGTTGGTTTATTTAACCGTTGTTAAAAAGAATAAACCACCTTGACTGGGACTGGGCATGGCAGTGGATGTTTGGAGATCAGGTACAGCTGTGCCCCCCAATGACCAGGGAAAAGTCTGGCTTTCTGAACATCTTTTCCTAGATGGTTGTGTGAAGCTTGAGAGTATAAAACAGGATGATACTGCAGAGAAGGGGCAGCAGAAGTTGGCAATCTTATCTTTGCTCTAATAAATGCAGCAACCAGGCTCACACTGTGGATTCCTTTCTGATGAGGGAAAAGGCTCAAATTCATGTCCCTTCTGTTCCAAATCTGTTTCATAGTTAATTTTCCCTATTCAAGTTCACTCCATGGGGCTCCTTGATCCTTCAATTATGTTGCACTCTTGGAGGGTACTGTGGCAGTCAGGGATGGCTCCAGGCACCAGCTCTCCAAGCATGTGCCTGGGGGGGGGGGAAGCCACGGTGGGGGGGCGCTCTGCCAGTCGCCGCTAGGGCGGCAGGCAGGGTGCCTTCGGCGGCTTGCCTGTAGAGGATCCGCTGGTCCCGCGGCTTCAGCGGACCCTCCATGCTTGGAGTGGCAAAATGTCTGGAGCCGCCCCTGGTGGCAGTAAACTTAACTTATAAGATTTCCTGACATAGTCCCTTTTTTGTGGGTGTGATATTCCAAGTTTCACATCTAAAATGTTGAAATGGAAAATGTAGACATTTCAACAATTGGGCATGTTGAAACAATTTTTTTGTTTCAAATCCACATTTGTTTAATTTCAAAATGTTGATTTAAAATTATTTTTTTAATGTAGGTTCTCCCTGTAGGAAAACACATTTTCCAATGGGAAGTGTTTTTTCTCTTGAAGCTCTAATTAGAACCTAGACTCATTTATTTGAGGAAGATTTCAGAGGTCTATGTAAGTCAGCACGCTTCTTACTTCTGCTCAGTAGTGGATGGTTTTCAGTGATAAGTCATGTCATCCTGTGCATGGCCTACACGTAAATTCAGATTTATAAATTATTATGAGATCCTATTGGGATGAAAGAAGAGATGTATGAATGAGAGAATTACTGTA
Organism: Gopherus flavomarginatus; assembly: GCF_025201925.1. NCBI lineage: Eukaryota > Metazoa > Chordata > Testudines > Testudinidae > Gopherus > Gopherus flavomarginatus. The sequence goes on from NC_066635.1 coordinate 11,123,067, forward strand.
ACTATGCAACTGATGTGTGGTGGTACAGGGGACTAATTCACTTTTTTCTAGGAGCCAGCTAAGTGTTCCCTTCTCTTTCTGCCTCATCTGTAATGATAACTGAGCAGCAAGAAAGAGTAGTGAGAGCAGTGAAAGCCTATCTATTGATATGAATACTTAAAGCAGGCATCTCTAGGGACTCTTTTCTCCCCACGCCCTTTTTCTCTTTCATTCTTCAAACAAAGAAAATAAACACTTGGTGAGAATGTGTCTGCGCTGCTCACATAGCGTATCAAGCACATTTATTTAAGACCTAGCACTGTGAAATAAAGATGCTGCCATTGGGAATAAATTTCTTTGCTCCAAGAGCTACAGACTTTGTCAGCAGACTTGGAGGTGCAGATTCTGTAAGATGTGATTCAGGTTCAGTGTTGTTTTACTGAAGACACCCCTGTCACACATGAGCTGTTCAAAATCATCATCCAAATTCTGCCTTGACTTACATCTGTATAGTTACAATGGGCCAGATCTACAGCAGTTGTAAATACGCCCAGTGTTATAATAAACATGTCATTTTTATAGGGTCTTCCATAAAATAGTTTTGTCCCCAAATGCTTTACAAGGCTAAATAATGCATTTGCAGTGTCAAGGGAGAGAAATGGCATAAAGAAATAAAAAGAGGAGTTATCAAAGGAGATCTGGAAAGAGTAGAATTCACAAGATGCAGAGAGAGAGTGTCTTCCAGACAGCGGAGAAGGCATACTTGGGAGAGGTGGTGAGGCCAGTTCCAGGTGTTCGTGTTGGTGATTGAGTTTGAAATGGTTTAAACTAGTGAAAAGGTGGGGAGTGACAGGTTTAGGTGGGATAAGTCTACTCCACCTTTTGGGTCTGCAATAAAGGGGCAGTTGCAACAGTATCACAAACATCTCTAAGGATGTTGGCGTGAGCTCACTCTCCCCTTGCTCCCAACATACAGGCAGGTTGAGGCACCACGTTTGTCTTTTACTTCCACAGGCAATCTGGCCTATGCACCTTTTGTCTCCACAGAACTGAGTGGTTCCAAATAAACACCCTCTTGGCTGTGTGGTTGGAGTTGGGGCCAAGGGAGAGAGGACGGAAGAGACTGAGAACAGCATCAGGCTGAGAATGTTTGTAAAAGGATTTAAGGAGTGAGCCGAGATGAAGTGCTTTAATATCCATCCTTCTTTCCTTCAAATAAAACATCAGTGACATGCTAGCTTGTCAGCCTTGATTTCACCAAGTACCTCTGACATGACGTCTTGCATCACCTCTTCAGATTTCAGATGTAGGTTTATATGGCATAGAGCTTGCAGACCGAAGTGAATGCTGCAAAAAATTATACATGAATATCCATATGGTTTTTAAAACTAAGCTGCTTCAGCTGTCTCGGTACCCATTTTGCATTTGCTTTCTGCAAAAGGTGGTGTGATTAAATTCTGCTGTCAAAGTTTGTGTAAAAGTGAATCTTAATCTATTGTACTTGGATACATGCAGAAACTGCGTTCTAAATATACTTTTCTATGAAGTTACACCAGATACCTGATTATAGCCCTGGTTCAGCAAAGCACTTAAAAAGCATTGTATTAAGTCCCCTTGACATTAGCACGTTTAGCTTAATTGGGTCATAAACGTGAGATTCTTGTCCAGACAAGGAACAGAAACAATATCAGGTGGCCTATGTAACTAATCACGAATAAGCAACCCCGATGTGATTTTTGAAAAGCAAGCCATAACGTAAATGAAGGTTGTTGAAACATGTCTCAGATAAATTCAAACAGAGTGCATTTGAGAGTCACGATCCAGTTTCATGGATGTTGGACAGTGGAAAGAGGTGAAGTGTGTTGAAATAAATGTTACACATTATATGTTTAGATCTAGTGCCCTAATAAACACCTTGTAAACATCATTAGCACACCACGAAATGTGTAGTTTATGCAAGGAGTCTCGGAGGCAGGGACTGGTTAGGTAAGAAGATTAGGACTCGGATAAAGAGCTGGGAGTGAGATTCCCAGCATTCTCAGCTTCAACTGAAGTGAATGTGAGCAGTGTTTGAACATATAAAGAGCTGTGTAATGCGAAGTAATCTTTGAAAACTAAAAATCAGGCATCTCAAATAGGGCACCCAAAATTAGTGGTTACGTTTGACCTTAATGTCTTAGTGCCACAGTTCTTCATCTGTAGTTTTGGGAAGAATATTCCCACATCTCACAAGTGTGTTGTGTAAATAAATTTAATATTTGTGAAGCACTCGTATACTATTGTGAAAAATGCTATGGACGAGCCCATGAGGTAACTAGTAATTCTGTCTTTAAAGCTGTTTTCGAATAGTGTGCAAATTAAGGCATGAGGCCACACACTGAACAGTGAGAAGAAATCAAAATATTGAATTGCTGCTCCTTAACTGAACACCATCCTTTCTGTGCACTGTGTGTGAGGGCGAGGGGAGGGGATAGTATGTGATCATGTAATTAAAGACTCATAATGCATACACACAACGGGCTGAATTAATGTTGCACAAGGAACCTTAATTCTGGCATCTCCTGATTCTTAAATGTTTGACTTTGAGACCTTAATGTTCTTCTACTATAGTTTTTTTTGTGTGTAATTTATATCAGCGGCACCCAAAAAGGAACTACTTGTATATCAATGATATTGTTAACTACTGATTTTTGTATTAAAAATCAAAGCAATCTCATTGCTGCAGACTCTTTTTATGAACCATATCTCAAACCGACAGCGAAGTGCTCTTTCTGTTGTTTCTGCCTTTATTTGTAATCATCACAGGTCCTGCACACTGGTACAGCTTTTCATCTGCAGTTTGCTGCACAACCTCATTTGCACAGCACTGAACTACTTTGTTGTGAGATTCAAGGGAGATGCAGGAGAGATTGGATGATGATTTTACAAAACACAAAGCAAACAAAGAAGACCAAGATCAAACCTTTCTGCAGAGAGATCTAGTAAATTGAGGAAATTGCTCGGGTTAGTGGATATGTTAGCCAATTTGTGTGGTTGACCTCATAGCGCTCTCCTCCAATCCTCAGTGTCCTAAAAATCATGTAATTTCCAAAGTTTGAGAGATCCTTTCTTTTTTGTAGTACACTTCTTATTTACCTCATAGACTCATAGGTCAAAAGGGACCAATATGATCATCTAGTCTGACCTCCTGCACAAGGCAGGCCACAGAACCCTACCCATCCACTTTTATAACAACCCCTAACCCAGGACTGAGTTATTGAAATCCTCAAAATTGGTTTGAAGACCTCAAGCTGCAGAGAAACCACCAGCAAGCGACCCATGCCCCACGCTGCAGGGGAAGGCGAAAAACCTCCAGGGCCCCTGCCAATCCGCCCCAGGAGGAAAATTCCTTCCCGACCCCAAATATGGCGATCAGCTAAACCCTGAGCATGTGGGCAAGACTCACCAGCCAGCACCTAAGAAGGAATTCTCTGCAGTAACTCAGTTCCCATCCCATCCAACATCTCCCCGCAGACCATTGAGCAGACTTATCTGGTGATAAACCAAGATCAATTGCCCAAATTAAACTATCCTATCATAACATCCCCTCCATATACTTATCAAGCTTAGTCTTAAAGCCAGATAAGTCTTTTGCCCCCACTACTTCCCTCGGAAGGCTGTTCCAGAACTTCACTCCCCTAATGGTTAGAAACCTTCGTCTAATTTCAAGTCTAAACTTCCTAATATCCAGTTTGTACCCATTCGTCCTCGTGCCTACATTAGTACTAAACTTAAATAATTCCTCTCCCTCCCTAACGTTAACTCCCCTGATATATTTATATAGAGCAAGCATATCCCCCCGCAGCCTTCTTTTGGCCAGGCTAAACAAGCCAAGCTCTTTGAGTCTCCTTTCATAAGGCAGGTTTTCCATTCCTCGGATCATCCTAGTAGCCTGTCTCTGGACCTGTTCCAGTTTCAATTCATCCTTCTTGAACATGGGACACCAGAACTGCACACAATATTCCAGATGAGGTCTCACCAGCGCCTTATATAACGGTACTAACACCTCCTTATCCTTGCTGGAAATACCTCGCCTGATGCATCCTAAAATCGCATTTGCTTTTTTTACAGCCGTATCACATTGGCGGCTCATAGTCATCCTGCTATCAACCAATACCCCAAGGTCCTTCTCCTCCTCTGTCGCTTCCAACTGATGCGTCCCCAACGTATATCTAAAATTCTTATTATTAATCCCTAAGTGCATGACCTTGCACTTTTCACTATTGTATTTCATCCTATTACTATTACTCCAGTTTACAAGGTGGTCCAGATCTTCCTGAATAGTATCCCTGTCCTTCTCCGTGTTAGCAATACCCCCCAGCTTTGTGTCATCCGCAAACTTTATTAGCACATTCCCGCTCTTTGTGCCAAGGTCAGTAATAAAAAGGTTAAATAAGATCGGTCCCAAAACCGACCCTTGAGGGACTCCACTAGTGAGCTCCTTCCAGCCTGACAGTTGACCCTTCAATACGACCCGCTGGAGTCTCCCCTTTAACCAGTTCCTTATCCACCTTACAACTTTCATATTCATCCCCATCTTTTCCAATTTAACTAACAGTTCCCCATGTGGAACTGTGTCAAACGCCTTACTGAAATCGAGGTAAATTAGATCTACCGCATTTCCTTTATCTAAGTAATCCGTCACCTTCTCAAAGAAGGAGATCAGATTGGTTTGGCACGATCTGCCTTTAGTAAATCCATGTTGCAATTCGTCCCAATTACCATTGACCTCTATGTCCTTAACTACTTTCTCCCTTAAAATTTTTTCCAAGACCTTACATACTACAGACGTCAAGCTAACAGGCCTATAATTACCCGGATCACTTTTGTTCCCTTTCTTAAAGAAAGGAACTACGTTTAGCAATTCTCCAGTCGTACGGCACAACCCCTGAGTTTATCGATTGCTTAAAAATTCTCGCTAACGGGCTCGCAATTTCACGCCCCAGTTCCTTTAATATCCTCGGATGGAGATTGTCCGGGCCCTCCGATTTTGTCCCATTAAGCTGTTCAAGTTTGGCCTCTACCTCAGTTGCAGTAATATCCACCTCCATATCCACATTCCCGTTTATCATCCCTCCATCAACGCTAAACTCCTCACTAGTCTTATTAAAAACTGAGGCAAAGTACTTATTTAGATATTGGGCCATGCCTAGGTTATCCTTAACCTCCATTCCATCCTCAGTGTATAGCGGCCCCACTTTTTCTTTCTTTGTTTTCTTCTTGTTTATGTGACTGTAGAACCTTTTACTATTGGTTTTGATTCCCTTTGCAAGGTCCAGTTCAATGTGGCTTTTAGCCTTCCTCACTTTATCCCTACATATTCTGACCTCACCAAGGTAGCTTCCCTTGCTAATCCCGCCTTTCTTCCATTCCCTGTAAGCTTTCTGCTTTTTCCTAATCCTCGCTCTGAGTTGCTTGCTCATCCAGCTTGGCCTACAACTCCTGCCCATGGTTTTTTTTCCCCTTTCTTGGGATGCAGGCTTCCGACAATTTCCGCAGCTGCGACTTAAAGTAATTCCAGGCCTCCTCCGCATTTAAATCCACAAGTTCCTCCGTCCAATCCACTTCCCTAACTAATTTCCTTAACTCTTTAAAATTAGCCCTCGAGAAGTCGAAAACCCTAATCCTAGATCTAGATTTGCTTATCCTTCCATCTAGTTTGAACTGAATCAGCTCATGATCACTCGAACCAAGGTTGTCCCCAACCACCATTTCTTCTACGAGGTCCTCACTGCTCACCAAAACCAAATCTAAGATGGCGTCCCCTCTCATAGGTATGTCAACTACTTGATGAAGAAATCCATCCGCTATCACATCCAGAAAAATCTGACCCTTATTATTCTTGCAAGCACTCGTCCTCCAGTCTATATGCGGGAAGTTGAAGTCTCCCATAATCACACATTTCCCCTTTGTGTTTACTTCATTAAAGACATTAAAGAGGTCTCTATCCATATCCAAATCAGATCCTGGTCTATAGCACACCCCAAGCACTATCTCAGGGGAAGCTCTAGTTGCTTTTTTACCCAGTGTGATTTTTGCCCAGACAGACTCTGTCTTATCCATTCCATCGCTTCTTATTTCCTTACAGTTAATCTCATCATTGATGTACAAGGCTACTCCACCACCTTTGCCTTTCTTCCTGTCTTTTCTAAACAGCACATAGCCTTCAATACCTGTACTCCAGTCATGACTACTATTCCACCAGGTTTCTGTTATCCCTATAATATCCGGTTTCACTTCCTGCACCAGTAGCTCCAGTTCCTCCATCTTGTTACCAAGGCTACTCGCATTAGTGTACAGACATTTTAATTTTTGGTGTTTGGCGTCAGTGACATTCTTTGCCCCGTCGTGCACAGACCTTCTACTACCAGCATCACCCGTTGATCTGGTTTCTACTCCACTATTCCTCCTTGGATCAATTCGTTGGTCCGCAAGGGTATCCCCTCACACATTGTTTACTTCTCTCTCCAGGTTATATTCCGGCGTGGAGATCTCCTGAACATCTCCCAGCCATGCTGTGTTGCTTCTTTAAATGTTTCCAAAAGCTTGGTTTCAGCATAATCCAGCTATAGCTACCTTTAGCTGTTCTATCCAAAGGAAAAATGAATGACTATTAAAAACATCTTATGCAACTTTCAAATTTTGAAAGATTTCAGGGAGCAGTGAGTGCATCATTTTCAGGCTTCCCAATCTTGCTGATGTTGCCAAAATTATAGTGGTAAATTAGTAAGTGCTAAGAGTGTCACTGAAGGCCTAGGACATTGACCATCAATCAAGTCAGAGAACTCTTCCAAAACTCGACGGTGTGAGTTGATCAAGACTGCCAAAGTACGATAGGAACTTTGGTAGTCATCCGACTCGAATTATTTCTTGTAATGCAGTTTGCTAGTGTGTCAGTTGTTTGGCTAACTTACTAGATAGAGAGATTCTGTGCATGCTACTAACTAAACTTCAGGATTTCCATCTCTTAGCTGTGTAGTCTAGACATCTTAATTTCTTGTAAAAAGCCACTACACCCTTCTGACGAAGTGGGTGTTCACCCACGAAAGCTTATGCTCCGATACATCTGTTAGTCTATAAGGTGCCACAGAACACTGTCGCTTTTTACAGATCCAGACTAACACGGCTAGCCCTGTGATACTTAATTTCTTGGTAACTAAACTCTGAATATCCAGTTTGCTGTGTTTTGAAACAAACACATCCCTCCCGAAAAACAGATACTTCCCCTTCCCCCTCCTCCTCACACTTATTTCAGTCCTGCACACTCCTCCCTTTGCAACTCCCATTGGCCTCAATGAAAATAGAGGGTGCTTAGCATCTCCAAAGACAAGGTCCATAAAGCATAGACAAAGCTGACAGCTGCTTCCAGCTTTGTATTTTGTAACACATAAAACCAGATTTTGTAAATGGCATAAAAAGAACGCCTCCCTCTTTCTTCACTGGGGTCCATGACAGACACCGAACTCGGTCTTCTCAAGGCCTATTTATAAGACTCTTTTAGATGCTGTTTCCTTTGAAATCCAAGCATTCCTTTTGCGATTGATATTCTGAATAGTATGCACAACTTTTTTTTGACTCTGAGAAGTCTTGGTATAATTGTTGCTCTGGGATGCTGGCATGTGGGCTGTGGGTACTTTTAAGGGAGAGGTACTACCTGCACTCCACTGCTGTCTGGTGCTCAGATATTGGAGGGTATTTTGAGTGAAGCAAAATTTTCACAATGGATGTGTTGGGTTATCTTAATTTCTGGACATTCTCTGATTGGCAGTAAAATGAGGTTACAGAGCTCAGGTCGCTTTGTAACAGGTGGTTTTTACATTTTTGGGTGTGGTTTTTTTTTTTAAATGGAACATTTAATTTGAAGTTGCATGGCTTTGTAACACTTGTGGTTTCTTTATTTTAACAAAACTACACTCTTCTCTTCAGGGTTTTATGGCAAGTATGGTGTGTATAGTTTCAAACTTAACTCCAGTTTAACTGTATTCCAAACTGTAAAAGTTTGGATGTGCTAGCTCTGAAATATTTTTTTCCAAAAAATTTCCATTGTCTAGGGCATATTCAAAGCAGATTCAGAAACAAAGCCCCTTTCTGGTTCAGAATGAAACTTGAACAAAAAGTAACCCATAAAAACGTTTCATGGAGACAGAGGTTTGAACCTGTTTGTAATCTGAACACCTGGAGTTTCAGCCAAGAAACTCGGTCTTGTTCTCTGCTGCATTAGGGCTTCCTTCTGTGGCTTTGGCTTTACCGGGGAAAGAATCCCTCAGCATAAGGTGACAGAGCTCCTATACCAGTTCCTGTATCACACATCCCCTCTTGGTCACTGGCACAGATGGCTCTGGGATAAAGGTTTGGGAGGAAGTAACTAGGGATCCCCTACACCCAGCTGTTTTTTGGCTGCTGGAATAGAAGCTCATGGCTGTGGGCATCAGATACAAACTAGCTTGCTAGGGACCAGGTACCTAGGATTTGTGAGTGCGTTCACCCAACAAAGCTGTGAGAGTGACTGCTAAGCTGCCAGTGAGGCTCTGGTCCATTATGTCTAAGCTTGCACTTAGATACTACAGTGATCAATTCCTTTGAAATAAACGGGGCAAGTTTCACTCAACCCTCGTACTTTGAGAGCTCTGTCCTTCAAAGCTCCTACTGTGTAAAACAGTCTCTGTGCGTCCATGCTTTTCCTCTGCTCCTTCCTAAACACATAATTTGGTTTGAAATCATGTTAATTGGAGTAAGATGATGGCACTGCCACCTGGCAGACATCAGCAGGCTTCCTGCTTGCTAGAGTCACGGCAGGAGACCATTCAGCATATGCAGCTATTTCGTGTTAAGGCACAGGCAAAGGGATTAGTTTGATTAATGTGCCTGATAGAAATAAAACAAATGGATTTTTTTTAGATTATATAGTAGGCTCATAAACAGTAATACGCATTTGTATTGAATTGCATGTAATTATGTATTTATGCATTTAAGGCACCTTATTGATGAAAGATGCCTCTGAATGATATGACATACCGGTAGTTGGTTTTAAAATAAGGCTTATATGTTTGTATTCTTTAATACTATAGATGTTTTTGTGTAGGAGGGAGAGGAGTGAGAAACACCAAGATAAGAATGTGTAGTTCATAGGATCAGCTATCCATTTTGAATCAGCTTTTGTGTGTAGCTGTTGAAAACTGCCTGACACAAACTACCAAGTCTCCTTATCTACGTAGGTATGTGTATGGCCCCCATCACCTTAATGACACTTATTATTTGTATTATGACAGTGCCTAGTGGCTATGAGTGAGATTGGGCCATCATTGTGCTTGGCACTGTACGTACATATAGGAAGAGATGGTCCCTGCTCTGAAAGGCTGTCCGTCTAAATATAAAAGACAAGCAAAGGGTGGGAAGGGAAACTGAGCCACAGAGAGGAGAAGTTTGACTTGCCCAAGGTCATGCAGCAGGATAGTGGCAAAGCTGGGAATGGAACTTAAGTCTCCTGGCTCCCTGTCCAGTGCCCTATTCAGTGGACCATGCTACTGCTCATCCTTGTGAATTTAATATGGAATCTTTTTCCTTCTCTGGGCTTAGCTGTGCCTGCTCCAGCTCCCTCCTTTCCTGAAGTGAATCAAACTCTGCTTGCTGCAGTGATGACCCTAGCTCCTCGCCTCCACTCATAGACTCTGTTACCTGCTTCCAGTTTCAGGCCAGGACAGTGGTCAGCCAGAATGCTTTCTTCTTCTTTTGCTGCTCCAGAAGGAGCCAAGCAGTGGTAAACATAAATGGACAGTGGATGTTTTGACGGAACTCCTCTTGCTGGCTATGCAGTGTGTGTGTGTGTGTGTGTGTCTGTCTCTCTCTCTGTCTCTCTCTCTCTCTCTCTCTCATATCCCCTCATCCGTGACTTTGTCTTTTTATCTGCCTGTCTTTGAAAAGGGACTAGAACGTAGTAAGCAAAGGGGAGCTGCGCCATTCTAGGCTGTCTGCTGATGGTTGAGTCTGGAGGGAGCTGGAAAGCCTGTTGTTCAAATGTTGAAGCCCACTGAGGGGCTGCTCTTTCCATTGAGTGCCAAGCCTATTGTACCTCCCTGCTAAATCAGCCCTCTGCCATCTATTTCCTTTCTCCCCAGCAGCTTTAAAGAGAGGAACAAAGGAATTACCATAGCAGAACACATCCAGTGATGTACGTAATCCGTTATTCTGTCAGACAGTGGCCTATTTCAGAGGCTTCCAAGACGGAAGGAAAAAAAAATACGTCAAATATGGCCTTTTCTGGAGTACTGTACCATACAGGGTGGGCATATGGGCACACAGCAGTTTGTCCTGAAGTCTTCCTCGGCGGTGCTGGTGTGGGGGATGAGGCAGGGGGTCTGCTGGGTCTCCCCCAGAGGCGCTGCTGGGGGGAATGGGCTGATGGGACTCCACCTGTTCCACAGGTGGCTTACCTGAAGCAAAGAGCACCCACTGGTGGTCAGGGTGCCGGTGCTGCTCCTGCCCAGTCTGAGCTGGAACCCCCACACTCCTTGGCCTCCACATTCAAATAATGGTGGAGCCGGGGGGAGCTGTGTGCGCACATGGCAACCAGAAACCCCTAACCTGGGTCTGCTGAGCCCCCCCCACAGCTATGCTGCCTCCTGCCTGCTGTCCTCTCTCACACACCTCTGACACGGGATTATGGACCCCTTCCCAGGTGTGGGCCTGGTGCCATGGAGCCAGTGGCGTCATTGTAAACCCAGTACTCCCCTTGCTATGCCACTTCCTTCACCTGCTGGTCAGTTCTGCAGACAAAAAATTGGACTCATGTCTTAGTTTTCTAGGGGCTAAATCCTGGTCAAATTGAAGGCAGTGGGAAGTTTCGCCTTTGACTTCAAAGGTATAAGATTTTGGCCTCAGCACTCTGTTATGAATCCTACCGTGATATAAGGCTGGTGCCTGTTCTGAAGTAACTTGGTTCTGATTTCTTTGTACTGAGCTATCTAAAGTTAATGCAAAGGAAACCCAGCAAACTGGAGGCGAGACCTGCGTCATGACTTGTAACTGCGAGCTGCATGCATGCATTGCTCTTGTCTCTTTTCTAGCAGTGAGCAGAGCTTATCACATCTTTTGGGGAATGCAGCAATTATTGCCTGTCTGAGAATTAGGTCATGACCTTGCCCCAAAAACTTAAGGTCTCATGTGTTCACTTGCCTTGGGTGTACACTGAGAGATGCCCTTACAGGTGTATTCCACTCCAAACAATAAACTAACTAAACTCTGCATAGTGATGGCTCTAAACTCAACAGAATTGTTGGCACACTTAGCTCAGATATGGGGGGTTTGGTTTAAAAGATTTAACCCAGCTGTATCTGGGCTACCCTTCAGAGCAGCTGGGAATTATGGCCCATCCAGCAGCTCTCATTAATGTAATGGGAGTTAGTCACTTCTTGATGGAAGTATTAGACCCTTGAGACATTTTGTAAATTTGGAATTCTGCCACTGTTGCATTTAGATTCTTAGCCACAGAAACATTCCTGCAGAAGCTTTCTCGCTGTTAGGGGAATATTTTTCCCACAAAAGTCTCTCCTCTCTCTCTCTTCCCCTCCCCTTTGGAATTTACTGTGGGTCCCGATAGTGGTTTTAAGGCACAAACACTAAATCCAGTAGCCTAACGAAGTCCCTGAGTACAAGTACAACCTGGTTTGTGTAAGTGCTCCTCATAAACCAGTAGATTTTATGCTGACTTCACAGAATAAAGTGTGATTGTGAGCTCAGATATAGCATAACTTCCTTCATAATGAAGCACCTTTTTGTTTCAGTGCATTACAGCATGTGAATTGTAATTCTGGCATGTCCACTTATTGTGAAGGGGGTCTGTGGCAAGTCTGGCTTTACTAAAAGAGTTTGTCAGTGTATTTCAGTACAGTTCAACCACAAATTACTGAGCTCAGTGCTGGAAATACTAGGTGAGATTCTTTACTCTGAGTAATGCAGGTCAGACCAGATGGTGAATAGATTTTAAACTCAAAAGGTACCACTACCATCAGCTTGGTATAGTACTCCTGAAGTCAATCTTCAGTGAAGTCAGTGGAATTATGCCGAGGATCTGACCTTAACAATCGGTGAAAAATATCTGCCAAAATATGACATCTTAGGCAAGAGGATGTTGTTTTAGTGGGACTGGGGAGACAAGGTAATACTTCTTCCATATTAATAATAATTACCTAACTGCCATATAACTAGGCTTGGAAGAATTAGATTTTTAGTGGCAGATGTCAATTTCAACGTACACACACCAACTGATGATAAATCCATCAATGATTGATGGAAATTTACAGATGAGCAAGCAGCATTTTTCTTACTTTGCCTGCAAACTTGTTAGTGTTTGATTTAAAGGTATTGACTTTGTATGTTTTGAAGTACGATGTTGACAATTTGTTTTGTAATGGTTATAACGCTTTAGCTTTCTGAATTTCAACATCTAGTCATTAAATCGTAATTCTGACCCCTCCTTCATTCTCCACCTGTGAACATTTAAACAAATTATTTTGAAGCTTTTAAAAATTTTTAAAGGTTCATATTATTCATCAAAATTATTTCAAAGAAATAAAAATTGAATTCTGCTAAGTCTCTCTCTAATGCTTTTCTTCAGTGGTTCTCAAAGCTCTGTACACAGAGGAGGGATGGGGAGATGAAAGCACAGAGAGGTGAAGTGCCTTGATCGTAAAGCCTTTTTGCAAACATGGTTTAAGGCTGTTAACTCTCCTCTGAAATGAGTAATAACAAATTGATACAACTGAGGCACAGAGAAGCTAAGGAACTTTGTCAAAGGTGCCTTAAGTGGATGGCAGACCTGGGAATAGAACCTGCGTCCTTGCTCTCAGTCCTCTCTAATGACTGTAAAATGTTCCTTGTTCTTTTCAATATCAAAGCTGAATAGTGATCGCCTCCACTTTAACTAACACTGTTCATGAGTCTAGGTATAGATCCTGTGAAGTCTGCATTTAGAGGGAGTTTTCTAACAAAAGCCAAGCGGATGGTGAGATGTATTCTGTTCACTAATCCAGGTCAGGAAAATTTGTCTGGCTTCTTCTGTAATAATTTTGGCAGAGTCTGTGGTATTTTCTTCTTGTTCCAAACCTGCATGTGCTAAGAGGACCGGGGTACCGGAGAGCTTTCTCGTGCTCTACCTTTCATTCCCAGCTTGTTCCATCAGCATTTGTAATGTTGAAGTTACAATGAACTGAGGTCTGAAGGCTCCAGGACCAGAGCACATGGAACCTTGAGCTAGGAAAGCCGGTAGCTTTTCCTCTGGGTGCTCAAGATGCACTCAGCCTGACGTGTTAGCAGAGTATGTTCAGTGCTATGTTGTCTAAATAGACTTGGCAGAATTCAATTTTTATTTTTTTATTTTGACAAATATCTGTTTTTAAGCGTTTATTTTTATCTATTTACATTTTCAAAGCTGTGGATAATTATATCGGATTGCGAGAATGAGAAGAGTCAGACAATAATTATTTAATCACTAGGCATTGAGAGATAAAAAGCTAAAGCTTTAGCAATAAAACACAAATTGTCAACGTCACATGTCAAAACATACAAAATCCTAAAATTACTGTAAGTTCTCAAACATAATTTTTCTTTCTTTCCCTGTCTCTAAATTTAAATTTAGATCATTGTTGGTTTGTGTATGTTGGGTGAATTCAACATTTACTGATAAAAACTAATCCTTCCAAACGTATTTAAAAATGATAGGCGCTTATGTTCTAAATGTTCATAGGCAAACAAATAGTGGTGGGTTTGAGCCACAACATTTGCATCCAAATTTGATTTATTACCAAGCGTTTGTAAGGGTGTCTTCAGCCGAGAGTTGATCATAAGAGCGGCCATACTGGGTCAGATGAAAGGTCCATCAAGCCCAGTATCTTGTCCTCTGACAGTGACCAATGGCAGGTGCCCCAGAGGGAATGAACAGAGATTATCAAGTGATCCATGTCCTGTCACCCAATACCAGCTTCTGGCAGACGGAAGCTAGGGACACCATTCCTGCAAATGGCAGAGGTCGGGGTCAGTCACAAAGTTTGGACCTAGATGTAAACCTCCCCGAACACTTGTGTGATTGGGTGGGTGGTTCAGGTGGGCCTTACTCAAAGCCCACTGAAGTAATTACAAAGACCTCCGTTAACGCCAATGGACTTCGGATCAGGACTCTGTTTTGCTTTGGGCCCAAATATAAGTGTGCTGAAAGAAATTTGAAAGTCTAGAGACTGCTTTAAAAAAACACGGTGTTTGTTTGTTTAAGCATTATAAGCCCATGTTGACTTAATAAATGTGCAAGCAGTTGATAAATGGGTTGTGTTTGCAAATATTGGTGCTGATGAACTCAAGCCACGAGGCAGGGCTGGATGCGGGTATATATATGTGTGATGAGTGAGTCATGTAACATTTTAATGAGTAATGACACTTAATGTTTCTGACCCCTCAATTCCAGCAGCCTTACAATTGTATTCTACACTTAGAGTTCTTTGGTTGAGAGAGAACCCATTAGGTCCCACTTAAAGCTGCTTTGCATTTCTGTGGAGATTGAAAGCAGCCTTGCCAAAGTCAATTCAATCAGCCAGCTGGAGATTCACAAAGTATAAAAACTTTCTTGGCAGCACAGAGTCGGTGCAGTTCCTCCTGTGCTGGGCCCCATGCAGCCCCTGATGCATCTAGGGCTGGGGGATTTAGCTGATGCACTTGGTCATTCCTGCCTGGCAGAACCCTTTAGGGCAGGCCATTGTAGCTGGTATCATTTAGAGCAACCCAGAGGCTTCCCTGAGTTGTTCCTGGTCCAGTGCTTGGTGGCTTGAGGATCATGAACCCACAAAGTTGGTTTACTGCTTCCTTCTTGGTGCCTTCTCTGAACTGTGCTGGATACAGAAAGAACCTGTGGATCTGTCCCAGTCTATTTCAGTGATGCAGAGCTGCACAAATGCAATGGGCTTGTTTTTTAACATGAAAATAAGTCATTACCCAGCCTGTACCACAACCAATAATTTTGTATTTTCTCTCCTCTTTCCCCTCCCCTCCCCCTGCCCCACCTTCACCCTCTTGTGCAGAAGGACGTAGCACTGAAGCCTCAGGAACGTGTGGAAAAGCATCAGACTCCTCTGGCCAAGAAGAAACGGGAAGCACTTACCAATGGGTTGTCATACCATCCAAAAAAGCACAGACTTAACCATCACCAGTACAGCTCAGACCGGGAAAATGACCGCAATCTTTGCCAACACCTTGGGAAAAGGAAGAAATTACTGAAGGGGCTCAGACAGGTGGGAGACAAGTTATTTGTTGGGGGGAAAGGGTTGGATATCTTCTTTTCATATATAGTACTTGGAATCTGCTTACTAGATCCCGGCGGTTCTTATGCTGCTTTTAAGCACTTTCCGGTTGTCTTATTGTTGGGCCACCTGGTGCTTTTCTTTTTCATTTACAGCTAGCTTCTCTGGTAGGAGGAGAGCTACGCTGAGTGGGACTGTTAGATGGAATGTGAGGAAGGGAGACCTGTGTAATGACTCCAGGTGGTACGTGATTAGCAAGAATGCAGGAAACTGCAAGTTTTTCTCTTAAGCTGCAGAGCCTCACTTGGGCAGGCTGTGAGACTGGCAAGGCAGGGGAGTGCAGTGTGTCAGGGTTCTAAAGGCAGGAGAGAAGTCAGAGTAATCAGGATGAATCTGTGGTATGAATATGCTTCTGTTGACTTGAGATTTTGTACACAGAAGCATGAGGCTCCCTCTGAATAACAAGGGCAAGGTGAGGTAATTGTGAGAAGAGGAGCTGCTAATCAAGATAAATGGAACTGAAGACTGATTACTGTACAAGGAGCTCATTTGTAGAGTGTCTGTGGTACTAGTGTGTACTCTTTTGGGTTGCTAATCACCATTCCCCTGAGCAAGAACTTCACACCTATCTTACATTGCTATTCTTATGGCAGTCACTGTGGCTCACAGGTGAGGAAATGAATGAGTGCATGGCATCCAGGATTACAGCACTGGAGCCTGGCAACTTGGGCTCATAATTCAACAATCTGTAGACAGGTCTGTTCCTCACGTAAAAAAAAAAAAAAAAATCTTAGTGGCAGGTGTGATATTTCCCAGGAGGGTGTAAAAAAAAAATAGCTTTGCTTCCAAAGCTTTCTTTGATTGAGGGGAAAAATATATATATATATTCGTCTCCTTGTGTATTTATATCAGTTATGTTTGGAAGACAAATCCTTTGGAGATTTTCGTATATTGTGTATAAAAATATCATACGTGCTAATTTGGCTGTCAAGCTGGAGAATAGCAGAGTTAAGAGACTCTACAAGTTCAAATTTGTCCGAAACTTACATGTGATTAAAAACAAGCTTTTACCTAAGATTAGTACAGTTCTTTCCATGTCTGTTTTTAATTCCAGTGAAAACAGTGAATGACTAAGCCCTTCTCTGCAGTGTTTGCAACCTAAATGTTGTAGAACTGAGAACCTGAAAGTGGAAATGACTATAGGCAAAGGTGATTTTCATTGTCTGAGCTGTGGGAAGCTCAAAGAGTAAATAACGTGCCAGTTATAAGTAAATTGACTATTTATTCATTTTTAGTAATCAAAGTTGTAACTATAGATGGAAAAAAAGATTTACAGTATTTTGAAACTTACAATGTTTAGAACTAAAGTAGTTGGAGATTGGAGTGGTTCAGCATGGAGGACAAATTAAAAAAAAAAAAGAGGTAACAAAATAGTATGCATGCAGAATAGGCATTTTAAGTTAGTGAATTGTCATCTTTAATAAAGCTGATGCAGTAATTGTGTTGTTTGGAGTAGGTATTGCAAAATTTGAGTAGGCAGTTGCCATTACAGAGCTGTTCAAGGAAAAGTTGAAAACACAGTTGGGGATTAAAATTGTGTATTTGATGGACTGAAGAGGAAGAGAGACATTTTCTGTATTCTGACACTAATTTCTGATTCTGTTCCTTTTTAAGAGCATCTAATTATTTTAAGTGTCTACTGTGTGCATCATCTTCAAAAAATTTGACTTGTTACACCATTTGATTCCCATAGCATCATTGCATATTATCAGATGCAAACCTTCTACTTGGCTCTTAAGCAATGAAAGAGTCAGCCTATGCGCTGATGGAGTTTATTTGTGAGGTTGTAGGAGTGGGATTTTTTGTGTTTTTGTGTTTTTTTTAAGAATGAATATGTACTGACTCAGAAGCCATTGAGCTGACAGATGTCATGGACAATGTTTTCACTTTCAGCTGGTAAATCTGAGCTTAATTCCAGAGGGATAAGACTGACAGAAAAGACTGAGAGAGAATAGAAGTATCCTACCCAATATCAATTAATGCTTATGATCGAGGTACATCTCTTTAGATAAGAACACACACTCATCAGCAGTTTAGGGGCTAACAAATCCAGGTGATTTTAGCGCTTAAACACACACACAGAGAGAGAGAGAGAGAGAGAGAGAGAGAGAGGTCATTGAAAAGATGGCAAAGCTTATTTAAGAAGACATACCCAGAGGCATTCAATCCAGCATCTCTCTCCTTCTCTTTTTGTGTTTGAATGCAAGTAGTAAACAACCTGCAGAAACTAGGCAAAGGAAAGGTTCCAAATGTGGTTCTGTTTTCTGTATTAATGAAGCATCCTCTCTCCCTGCACCTCTTCACAATTGTACACCCTTATTCTTATTTTCCCCAGCCAGTACTCTTTCCCAGCAGTCAGTTGGTCTCCTGGGGTTTTTGGATGAGACTGATTCACACCACTGAAGTCGATAGTATTACAGTCAAATGAGAGGAACATAGAGCCCATTGATTTTAACATTGGCAGAGAAGCAAGGATATGGAGATACTAGAGAGAACATAGTATAAGGTCTGTGGGGGATCTGCTTTGTTAGGGCTATTTGCAGGGGGGGCTTGCATTAATAAAACATATTTATCTTGCATTTCAACAAGAAATGTTGAATTGTCCCAGGTGCATGTTACACGGGTGCAAAATGATACAATCTTGATGCCGTCACTTGCACTCCCACGTTGGAGTGAAATTCTGGCTACAGTACAGCCTCATTGGGAAGTGTTGTGTACCTTGAGATTGTTCATTGTTTCAGTGGTGGTTAACAGTCCTGGCTGACATGCCTCTGTGAAATCTGTTATCAGCTGAATGCAACTCTCACATGCAGGATTTACAAGATGAATCGCTCTCATCACAGTTTTCATTCAAGTCAGTTGTCATAAGGGCTGCTAATTAGTTTTTGGAAAAAATCCTTGCAGTATTCATGCAGGTATTTATCCAGCTAGGCTGTAGTGACTACAGGTTCATTAAAATCCAGAAAATGTGAAAAAAATTTACAGCAGAAAAGACTTTTGCACTCTGCTTTTTGTAAATACACATATTAAATCCCTGAAGGAGACTTGGCAATATGCAAATGTAAGACTCCTCTGAATATATTTTCCAACCTTTTATGTTTTATTTCCTTAAAATTTATTGTTGGATTGTGTGGGTTTTATTTTTATTATTTTAGCTTTGCAAATCATTTTAAATGCAAACACTTTGAAGAAAGAAAATGGATAAAAAACATTTATCATAACTTTTCAAAAATGACTGGGTTTTTAACTAGTAGCATTTTTCGAGCTTAGTATAATAAGTGGAAGGGAGAGTGTGAGCAAAGAATTGCACCTGTGAAAAGTAGTTGTGTGGGTCAGCTTGTCATTTGTCTTTACACAGTGGGAGTCTGCAATTAAAGATAATATATAAGCCATTAATTTTTTTTTTTAGTTTCCCGACCATAATTTCCCTACCAATTACTTTATCCATCATCCCTAGTAGGAGGTTCTGTAGCCGTCTTTCCCGTAATGGAGAACTGATAGCGTGTGCTCCTGAGAGAGAGCATGCAATACAAAATATGCTGAGTATAGTGGCTGCTCCCCATAAAATACAAGAGTCTAACACTACTGCTACTCTAGCGGTGTTATGCTTTCTGCTCAAGTGGTAGAGCCCTGTGTATTAGAACGGAAGGTCCTAGCTTCTATTTATGAGGGTGACCTGTAGCAGGAGGCTGTTACGCTTACCAGTTCCTCTGGTATATCCTCTGGCGTGAAGTTCTGTTTCAAATGCTTATGGGCAGTTAAGAATAGGCAGCCTGAAAAAGAAGTGAAAGGCGCAGAAGATGAGTAAAAGGAGTAATGGAGAGACAGATGAGCAGAGCAGCTTTAATGGGGATGGGACCATCAACTGAAAGAGAAGGAAGAGGGACAAAGTCCACTGAAGTAGGCACCTAAAAACAATAAATATATCATTGGTTGGGGCTCGTGCTTCAGAAACTCCATTCTATGAAGCCATTAAATGTTGCCACAATATGTGAATCATTTAAGGAGAAGGGGGGCTGTGACGCATTGCATCACAGAAACCCGATGTGTCAAGATTACTTCTGCTCCTACTTTCCTACTAGAGTGACCAGATAGCAAGAGTGAAATATCAGGACATGTTGGGCGAGTGGGGGAGGGGACAGAAAGACACAGATGCACAGCCCCGGCTGGAGCCAGATGCAGACTGATCCGCCTGGCCCTATGCTACTAGCGTGCCCCTTCTGGTTGATGGTGGGCCCCTCCTGTGCCACACAGCTCCCCTGCCCAGCCCCCCTGGATCCACTATGCCCAGAGCCCCCCTACTACTCTTCCACCACAAATGAACAGTGCTGTGCGCACACACCCTGCCCAGCGCCCCCTGCCCACAGCCCCACCACAGCTGCCCAGCACCCTCCACAGAACCCCCTACTCGCTAGTTTCCCAATACAGATTTCCCCTCCCTCCCAGTGCCCTTCCCTACAGCCCCACCACCACAACTACACAATGCCCCACAGAGACCCACGCTGCCCTGACACACACAGATCTCCCCCACTGCCCAGCAGCCCCCAACAGGCTTCCACTGTCTAGCACCGTAAAACACACAAACCTCCCCCACAGCCCAGCGTCCTCGACACCCTCACAGCCCAGCACCCCACAGACACCTCCCAGACACTCACTCCATCACATCTTGCCCCCTTCTCTGGCCACACTCACCAGCCCTGCTGGGAGGTCTCCTAGGCTGGGAAAAGCGCCAGTGGGAGCTGCCGGAGCCGCAGAGCGGGGCTTGCTGGTGCCAGCAGCACGCAGAGCCCCTGCACCCTAAGAACCAGAGGGACCTGCGAGGGGGCGAGGTGGGGAGTCCCAGTGGTGCTCACTGGGGCAGCTGCTATCCTGGGAAGCGTCCGGCAGGCTGATCCCTCTGGCTTCTAGGGTCGCAGGTTGGGGGGGCGGGGGCTCTCTGCCTGCTCTGGGCACCTGCAAGCCTCACCCCTGCAGCATGTGGCGCTCCTGCTACCGGGCAGGTGCTGGGAGCTGCCCCAGGAAGCGGTGAGCGGCGGTGCTGTGGTACCGCGACTGCGGTCTGGACGGTCCCCGATATTAGGACAAAGGGCGT
Organism: Gopherus flavomarginatus; assembly: GCF_025201925.1. Taxonomy (NCBI): domain Eukaryota; kingdom Metazoa; phylum Chordata; order Testudines; family Testudinidae; genus Gopherus; species Gopherus flavomarginatus. The sequence continues at coordinate 11,143,518 of NC_066635.1, forward strand.
CTGGACCAATGTTAGGTTGGGGCGAGGGATAAGTCCCCTAAAATCGGGACTGTCCTGATAATATCACGGTGTCTGGTCACCCTATTTCCTGCCCTGGCAGCTTAGGACTTCAGTGCCTTGCCTGGTTTGAGCCAGGCCTGCTAGCCTGCTGCAGACCCAGACTGAGGATCTGAACCAAGTCCCCTAACAGCTGTAGGCTTAACTGAAAGCAACTTAGAGAAGTGTTCCTGTCTTTAACACTCAGATGTCCAAATCCCAAAGGGGTCCAAACCCCAAATAAATCTGTTTTACCCTGTATAAAGGTTATACAGGGTAAACTCATAAATTGTTTGCCCTCTATAACATGGATAGAGAGAGATGTACAGCTGCTTGTCTCCCCCCCCCCCCCAGGTATTAATAATACTCTGAGTTAATTAATGTCAAAATTGATTTTATTAAATACAGAAAGTAGGATTTAAGTGGTTCCAAGTAGTGACAGACAGAACAAAGTGAATTACCAAGTAAAATAAAATTGAACACACAAGTCTAAGAAACTGAATACAAATAAAACCTCACCGGTTCCAGTAAGCTTCCTTTTACAGACTAGTCTCCTGCTAGTCTGGGTCCAGCAATCACTCACACCCCCTGTAGTTACTGTCCTTCGTTCCGTCCTTGGGGGTAGAAATGTGCTCTCTTTAGCCAGCTGAAGACAAAATGGAGGGGTCTCCCAGGGGTTTAAATAGACTTTCTCTTGTGAGTGGAGACCCCCTCCTCTTTGCTATGCAAAGTCCAGCTCCAAGATGGAGGTTTGGAGTCACATGGGCAAGCCACATGTCCATGCATGACTCAGTTTTTATCAGCCAAGCCACAGTCCTGGGAAGGCTCAGATGTGGATTGGCATCTTCAAGTTTATTCTTGGTTTAAGTGATTTTTGACTGGGCACTTAATTGGCACTTTTCTCAAGAAGCTGACCAAATGCTCTACTAGGCTAGTTAAAATCAAGCCAGTACACAGCCAATAGTCATAACTTCGAATACAAAAATGATACGTTCATGCAAATAGGATGAATACATTCAGTAGATCATAACCTTTACATAGATATGTTACATGGCATATGTAGCCTAAAACAGATTAGTTATGTCACATATACAGCCATAAGCATATTCCATAAAGCCTTATGGGGGGCACCATCACAGGGACTATCTGTTGGACATTACCAAGTCTCTATCTTTTCAGGAATTATGTACATTACCCCCTTGACTGGTGCCCTCATTGTCCAGGGAACCTGAAGTCAAAAAGCAAGTGATTTTGGTGGTTGATCTTTATGGCCACTCTCCCTCAACTTCATCTTTACTATAGAACATGCTGCTATTAATTGTTCGGCTGATTTAATCATAGATTGTTTTTCCGCTGATGTAAAGGTGCTAGCGCGCTCTAGTAATTCAACAGATCTTTGCTGCAGAAGATGAAATAACCATTGCATGCTCTGCATTCTAATCTGTGCTTGGAGTTATTAGTGCTCTTTGCACGCCCTAATACAAGCCTATACTCGACGGATAATAGAGAACGGCTAGGTTGGTGGTAGCTGTACAGTTTGTCATGGCGTTGGTCTGGGAGCTAAGCAGATGGGTTTGATTGTCACTTGCTGTGTGATTCCAGTGAGAGTTGACAGTGATGACAAGCGATTTACAATGTGCTATTTACAGTTTGGGTTTGCAGTCTTTCAATGACATCTGAGTGCTCTTTGCAAATGCTTTTATTGCTGCCTTTCCAAGAGCTGCTAATTGAAAATGAAATTGTGGGTGGGCTTTGAGAGACAAGCAACCGTATGTATTGTATGTAACCCTCTACAGTGGTTTAATTTTTTGACTGAAAACTGTGACTTCGTGTCAGGAAGGGGGGGAAAGACCCATGCATTTGTATAGCTTATGGGCATGTCAGTAAATGGTGTGCACACATCTATCATACATTTAACAGTGAAGTCCTGATTCTCTTTCCACTTAACTGGTGTAATTCCACTGAAATCAGTAAGCTTACACCGCTGTAAAATAGCAGCAGGTCAGAGGAAAAGCACCTTGGAGTATACTGTGCGTGAGGAAATAAACATTTGTGCAATACAACATGTACACATAAGGCCAAATTCTGCCCTAGTGGGGGTCTAATTCTGCACTAGTGAAATGAATGGAAGTTTTGCCTTTGACTTCAGTGGCAAAACAGTCAGGCCAGGCCCGAGTGCTTTGAAAGTAGTACTGCTTGTGACCTGGGCTTGACTGAATTCAATTTTTTTAATAATTTCAACATATAATAACAATGTTTATTTTAAAGCATTTTTCCATTTTTATTGATTTTAAATTTTCACAGTTGAAGGAAATTGTGGGTGGCTGAGACTGAAGGGAGTCAGACAATAATTACTTAATGACGGGAGATGCTGAAATTCAAAAATTGAAGCTATATAACCTTAAAACACAAGTTGTCAACATCCTGTCAGAATTCACAAAGTAAATATCCTTAAATCAAACTCTGAATAAGTTTTCATGTAGCATTTTTGCTGCTTTGCCTATCTGTAAATTTCTGTTACCACTGGAAATACTTTTTCATTGGTTTGTGTGTATACAGTGAAATTGATGTTTACCAACATTTACTCATAAAATTCTTCCAAGCCAACTTGTAACTATAGGCAGAGTTTGGCCCATAGGAAATATATTATGATTCACTAATACTTTAATCTTCTAGTACAAGTTGTCATGTTTTACTTTTCCCCCAGTTCTCTTTAGAAGAACAGGGTATCTTTATTTAATCAATCTGTGCACAGCTGGTTTTATGATGTTAAAAAGAAGGTTCACTATATGATGTTGCAACCTACAAGGCATATATTCTGTGTTGTGATCACAAGTTAAAATAAAAGGAGCAAGTCACATGCAACAAGGTTATAAAGGGAACGCTATTATAATGAAGCTGCATACAGTACCTGTTGGCTTTGTATTTCACGACAGAACACTGTTTACTTGGTTTTGTTTCTTGGTTCACCTTATTAACACCATCTGTAAAACATTTCATTGCATGCTTTTTTGAAATATGCTTCAACTCTTGTGAGGCTGGAGGCTTCATTCGCATGTAGTTTTTTCTTAACTCAGCCATTTGGAAAATCAACTTTTTCATGGCTTTCATTGTGGAAAATTTAGATTACAGCACTTCACCGAGTAAGGAGAAGACAACATACAGGTAACAGTGAGCAGTGCGCACACATCAATTGGATGTAATACCATAATGGGAGAGAGAGATAATAGAAGAATAAATCTATTTTAAGACTTAAGGTGTCCTTTGAAGATGGTCAGGATTAAGGAGGAAGAATTTCTGAAGGGGAGGAGGACTGGGCAGTAGGTGAAGGATGCAGTTGTGGGGTATGGATGTAGAAAAATGTATATCGGGGCAGATACTGAAAAGAATGGCCCATTTGTCAGGATAAGTTGTGCAGTAGCATGGGTGTGGAAGGTATCTTAGAAAGAGAGCCTCTTTGTATGAGATGCCTTATTTGAGCGGGCTGGAAACCTTGCTGTATTCAGCATTATCCTGTTCCTCCTCATTGTGTCATTGCAATGTTGTTAAGTGGTTGGTTTTGGCTTTTATTGCTCCGCTGATAACTATTTCTTTGATTGGGATCGTCTTTTATTATATACACACACACACGTTCTGTGTGTGTGTGTGTGTGTGTAAACTCTACTATCATTCCATCTCCATTCTAACTTCCCTCTTGGAAATTACCATTTGTGACCCACTGTGCTGAAGTACAAGCAATTTTTGTGATTGTGAATGGTTTGCTTCTGAGCAGAGGTCACAGAAATCTCAGCTGCACTTAACCCACACTCCCCATTTCCAGCATGTCATGAAGGCACCCAGTTGCTGAAAAGCATCCAAACAACCGCTGGGGCCTAATAACATATAACTGAGCTCATTGGGCATAAAGGGGATTTTGGTATTCTGTGAAAAGCACAGAAGAATTATGTATTGCTGCATTCACCTATTGTTCTGCACTGCACATCCACACAGATTTAATAAAGTTCCTGGAAAGGCCCTTTGGCTTCCTTTTTAAAAACACACGCACATCAGCACAATGGGAAATCCAGAACCATTCACTAAGCCAAGCAAGACGCGACAGGATGCAGCTAACCTTTTCCGAGCAACGTGATGAGCTGTGCTTTGTGGTGTGCTGGAGCAAACACCTGCATTCATTGATCAACTGTTCATAGAAGCTGCCACTTTATTGAAGATTTGCCTGCAGTGACGTGTTGCAGGCTTTTCCTCCTTTATAATCACCAGTTTCACCTGCAATTTTTCAATGAGTAATTGAATTATACCTCTCTAAATGATACACTGCAAATCTGGCAGGTCCTAATTGCTAATGATGGTTCTGAGAGACTTTCATTTGACTGTAATTAGGTTTGCAAGCAATCAGCTGCCCTTATCAGAATTGAAAACACATGTAATGTAAAATATGGCCTAGTGGGAATGTAGCATTTTCTTAGTTTAAAAGGAGGAGGGGAAAGGGAGATATTTTATTAGCAGAAGCTATGACATGTTCTAACACCTTGAAAACATCATGTGTGAAATTAATTCTGTTCAGCATTATGCCATCTGGCAATGTTATTGTGTGTGTGTATATATATATGTATGTATATATATATATGTATGTATATATATATATGTATGTATATATATAATATAAAATATCTATGTAAAGTGCTTTTGTTATATATACATATAGCTATGTAAAGTGCTCCCTCCCCTTTACTTGCATAGGAGGCTTCTTTTGAAATGGTAATTATGAGCCAAATTGATTATTAATTCTATTGCTGCTAAATAGGTTAAAACAAATACTGTGAAGTGCCATAGACTCAAAATGGCTGCTCTGTGATAAACCTTTCCGTCAGCACTAATGAAACTGGGAAGAAATGGACACATTCCCCTCTACCCACACACACTGCCTTTACCTGTCAATGAGCATACATGTGTTTAAAAGACGGATAATATTACACACAGGCCCTGATTCATGAAAGTAATTTTCCACATGTAGTTCTGCTAACTACGGCCACAATTGAGGAAAGGATCCCAATTCCGGAAAGCACTTACACTTGAAATTAAGAATGTGTTTATGCTCCTGTGCTTTCCGGAATAGGGATCCTTTCCTCAATTGTGGCCATAGTCAGTAGAAGTACATGTGGAGAATTACTCGCTTGCTTAAGTCCTTGAAGGATTGGGACCTTCGTTAATTTCTCCTGTTCTCTGTGTGGGTCTTTCCCACATCAGGAGAAGAGAATAAAAAAGGTAAATAGAAAAATGCAATTTTTAAAGTAAAAAAAATAACCTAGGTCGCCAGTAGTTTTAGCAGTTTTATATAAAGAGACTAGATTTCAAGTGGACAGTACCCATTTAAGTAAATAAAATTTCCAGTAAAGCAAGTGAATTTAATAACAAACGGACGGCCATACCAGGTCAGACCAATGGTCCATCTAGCCCAGTATCCTGTCTTCCAATAGTGGCAAGTGTCAGATACCTCGGAGAGAATAAACAGAGTAGGGCAATTATCCAGTGATCCATCCCTTGTTGTCCAGTCGCAGCTTCTGGCAGTCAGTGGCTTAAGGACACCCAGGGCATGGGAGGTGGTCCTGGACCCGCAGAGCTAATAGCCATTGATGGACCTATCTTCCAGGAACTTGTCTTATTTTTTGCACTTAGTTATACTTTTGGCCTTCCACAGCCTTGGCAGTGAGTTCCACAGATTGATGGTGCATTGTGTGAAGAAGTACTTCCTTTTTGTTTGAAAACTTTTGCCTATTAATTTCATGTTGACCCCAGTTCTTGTGTTATTTATCCCTTCACATGACACTTCCTTATTCACATTCTTCATGCGATTCATGATGATATAGATTTCTATCATATTCCCCGCTTAGTCATCTCTCTTCTAAGATGAACAGTCCCAGTCTTTTTCATCTGGCATATGGTTCCATACCGCTCATCTTGTGTTGCCCTCTCTGTACTTTTTCCAATTCTGATATTTTTTTTGATATAGGACAACCATAATTGCAAGCAGTATTCATGGTGTGGGCATACCATGAATTTATGTAGTGTCATGATATTTTGTTTTATTTATCCCTTTCCTAATGGTTCCTAACTTTTTTTTTATTGCTGCTGCACGTTCAGAGGATGTTTTCAGAGAACTATTGAATCCAAGATCTCTGAATCCAATATCTTTCTTGAGTGGTGGTAACTAATTTAGACTCCCATCGTTTTGTATGGGTAGTTGGGATTATGTTTTCCAGAATGCATTATTTTGCATTTATCAACACTGAATTTCATGTGTCATTTGCTTGCCCAGTCACCAAATTTTGTGATATCCGTTTGCAACTCTTCACAGCCAGCTTTGGACTTAACTATCTTGAGTAATTTTGTATTGTCCGAGAACTTTGCCACCTCATTGTTTACCTCCCCCGCTTTTCCAGGTCATTTATGAATATGTTGAACAGCATTGGTCCCACTGCAGATCCTGGCGGACCTCACTGTTTACTTCTCTCCACTCTCAAAACTGATTATTTATTCCTGTCCTTGTTTCTTATCTTTTAACCAGTTATTGATCCATGAGAACACCTTCCTTCTTATCCATAACTGCTGACTTTGCTTAAGAGCCTTTGGTGAGGTCCTTGTCAAAGGCTTTCTGAAAGTCCAAGTGCACTGTATCCACCAGATCACCCTTGTCCACATGTTGGTTGAGTTCCTCAAAGAACTCTTGTAGATTGGTGAAGCGTGATTGCCCTTTACAGCTGTCTTGACTCTTCTCCAATGTATTGTGTTCATCTATGTGTCTGATAATTTTGTTCTTTACTATATTTTCAACCAGTTTTGCCTAGTACTGAAGTTAGGCTTACCAGCCTTTAATTGCCAAGATGGTCTCAGAAGCCTTTTAAAAAAAAAATCACATTCGATACCACAGTTAGTAGCTTTGCAATTTCATATTTGAGTTCCTTTAGAACTCTTGGATAAATACCATTTTGACACCTCAATCTGGGACAGCTCCTCAGATTTGTCATCTAAAAGGAATGGCTCAGGTGTGGGAATTTCCCTCATTCTCTGCAGTGAAGACCAATACAAAGAATGAATTTAGCTTCTCTTCAGTGGCCTTGCCTTTCTTGACAGTAATTTGCCAATAATGTTCTGAAAATGCAAACATTTGAGTGAAAGAAGAAAAATCCAGGATATATTTTTAATCTTGCCAAAAAGCATCCCTTTAGTTCGGGGAAGGTTTTGAAAAATAAGAAGCTACATCAGAATAAACCAATTTGAATTTGATCTTACAGAACAAATGAGTCTCATATCTCAAATTTTAAAAATGAAGTGACTACAGTACACCGTTCCAATAAAAATGGGAATGCTATTATAATTACCAATCAATCTGTTTTAATGTTTTATAGTTCTCCCCCTTCCCCCAATACATGTTCTACTCTTGTAAATCACCTTATTGCTTCCTGCTTGTTTACAGGCTTTTAACAAGTCAAGCAGCTTTCAGATTGCTTTGATGTTAATTATAGAACATGTTCAATAGGGTTTGGTAGATGAAGGAAAATAGCTCCTATGTTTAAGAAAATAAATAATAAAAGAGCAAGTGCTCTGTGCTTTGTTTTTGAAGGAGACCATGACAGGATTCTTTTTATACTTTAGGTTTCATGGTGGAATATTTTCTCATTGGGAAATTTTTTTAATTTGTATAATACTTTATTTTTTTGCATCCATTTGTTTGTTTTCTGTTTTTTTTGTTTTGAAATCCCATGTTAATTGTGTCAGCTCCCATTGATACTGAACAGAAGCTATATGCCTCTATCAAAAAAAGAATGATCCTTGTAATTATGAATGGGCTAGTGCCTCAACATTCAGGATTGCAAACTTGACATAGGTAGAAGGTATTAAGAACCAAGGCTTTGTTTCATCCCACAAACCCCTGCCCCTGCATCAGTTTTCAACTATCTCTGATATCAGGTGTGTTCAGGTCTGGGATTTTAGTCTGGGCTGATGTCTGCTCATAGGGCCAAATTATTTTCTGGTATAATTCTGATTATTTAGTGAAGTTAAAATTTACTACAGGGTGTTACACAAAATGTTCCTGGAGGTAGCTTATAAACTGAAGAACCTTTGTCATCTAAGAATTTCCCTGCAATGTACCTAGGACCACGTAAGACAGAAAGTTGAAAGACAGGTTCAAGACATGCCTCCCCCAAGGGTGACCGCATAGTGTAGTGGCAGTAGCATGGGAACTGGAAGTTAAGACATCCACGGTCTATTTTGGCTCTGCCACATACTACTGTGTGAAAGATATTTAGCCCCTCTGCACCTCAACTTTTAAATTGGGGTTAATAATAAAGCACTCATCTGCCAATCAAGTGCAGAGAGGCTTAGTAAATTTAATTTGTAAAGTGTTTGGAACCTCAGATGGAAGGTTCTATTGGGGGGGGAGGTATATTAATAGAAATATTGTACAAGACATAGCAGCTTAGCCATTGGGACTGACTGTATAATACCTGTGAAATATAAATGCTATTGTGGCATGAGATTAATTGGGAAGCTGATGTAAGACACAGGCATAATGTACCTTATTTGTAAATATGGTATACTTCTAAATTAACATATATGGATGAAAGGTGCAATCTAATTATAAAATGCTATTGTTGGTAGATCTGCAGTAAAATTTAGTCCAGTATTTCCCTATAATAATCACAATGATGAAAAGATATTTTCTATATTGAGACTTGTGCTTGTAATGTTTTAAATGAACCTGTACTGTACTGCATAATAAATATTGAAAATGACCCCCTCAAACTTTCTACTTTATAATAACAATACACTTTGGTATAATTATTACTGTGTGGTATTATTGGCCTGCAATGGGTACCAGTGAATGTGTCATTTTCAAAAGCGATAAATGGAATTGCATCTTGCATGCTGTTTTAGAGCACTCATAAAGCATTTCTTGGAGACTAAAACAATGAGATTTCAAGACCTCATTGGGAGAAAGAGGCAATACCTTTCCATAGCAATTTGAGGTGTACAATTTTAAATCTTTTGAATTTAAATCATGACAATCTGTTTCACATGAATAATTCAGAAAGACCTGGTGTAATGGAATTATTTTTGACCTGTGTATATTAAACAGCCAACTTGCATTTCCAGTTCTGTTTTAAGACACTATTGCTGGGAATTTTCTCATTGCAAGGAAATAATCATTTTTGTCTGCTTTAGAAAATAATTGTGCTGCAATGTTTGTTGTGCCTTTGAATGCATGAGGTTTTTTAAAATCTTTTATGTTTAAAATTCTGGCTAGAGAAAAATAAACCCCTCTGTGCAGTAGCTCCTAAAATTGAATTTGGAAAGAGTACATCTTGTACTATATCCATTAGGAAAATGGCAGTATTCTGCCATTTCCTGATGTTATTCAATTACTTATTCTGCCCTTGCTTTTAGTGTAAATTGTATATTTTAGCTCATGACCTTTGACAGCAAGTTGAATTACAAGTGAAGGTTCAATGAATTTTTCTTAAAAGCATTCAAATGTAGGAAAGTTTCTGGTTTCCTGTGGTCTTTATAGTACAGTACACGTTACTTGGAAAAACCTTATTACATTTATATTTGGAAACCAATCTTTACTCCTTTTCTTTGGTCAACAGAACCTTTTAGGATGGCTGCTCTTGTTGATACATGTGTTAAAATTAACAATTCATCTTTTTATTTTATATCAATAAGTGCAGTGTTTGTTTAATTTATCAGTAACTCTTGTTTTGGATTGGATTGGCACTTGAAGAAAAAATATTTGACTTGTAACATGATTCTCTTGATATTAACTGCTTAGAAGGGATTTTATTAGAAGACCTCCTCAGGTTTGTTTAACGGTTCTACCTCCATCTACACCCCTCCATACACTACCAATTTTTATACTTCTAAAAATTCTTCAATGTGTCTAAGTCTCGGACGGAGAGTAAAAGTGGTGTTGTTTTTTGTCAAGCACCCACATGGGAAATTACTAACCATAATCTTGCTGAAAAGAGGGATGGCTCTTTCTATAAAAACATGACACACAATGCTCCTGGATGGCTGTGCCCAGCTGGTTGCAGCTTTTGTGTTTTTGGTTAAACATTTAGTTACATTCCTGATGATTACTTTTCCACAGATGAATATGAATCCAGAGAACTCTCTAAGAAATGCCTGTTTATAAAAATGGTGTCTGTGTGTGTGTCTATATATATATATATATATATATATATATATATATATATATATATATATATATATATATATATATATATATATATATATATATATATATATATATATATATATAAAAAAATTTAGTTAGTTAGTTACATGTATGAAACCTATAGAAATACATAATCTATAATCCAGTTAAAATACATAATGTGAAGAGTATACCTAGGTACATCAAACACTGCAGATAAAAGGGACCTGGCTTTCATTTCATACCAATGTTTACTCCAGTGAAAAGACAGTACTAGGGGTGCAATTTTCAAAAGCCCCTAAGCCCAATAGGCACCTAAGTCCCATTTTGATAACTGACTTGGGTACTTAAGTTTCATTTCAGATTGATGGGATTGAGGTTCTTAAGAGTCCCAAGTCACTTCTGGAATTTTACCCTGATCTGATTTTCTTACTCTAGTGTAAATCAGGAGTAATTGGTGTAAGTGACAGGAATATCAGGTCCATTGACTGAAATAGAATTACTTCTGATTTACAGTGGTATAAGAGTAGCAAAATCAAGCCTCATAAACTTGCCAAACTGTATAGTGTAGTTTTAATATCTGCAAGTGACTTGATTTAAGCATCCCTTTATTCTACCCCCACTCCCCAATGCATGCTACCCCCGAGAAAGGTGGCAGATGGAAATGGATAAATAAACACGATATTTGAACAAATATGGATATAGGCACTTTGTCCAAGTTTATAGATTAACCATGCTGCAAATGTGATTTCTGTCAGAAAACAGTGTATCATCTCTTATAGTCTGATTAGACCCGCCTTGGGCAAATTATAGTGCATGCATTCACAAGCCGTAAATCACATTATATCCATTAAGACCCAAGCAGCATGGATACAAAAAGAAATCATGAACAATTGGTGTCCTTGAATGAAGCCTAAAACTTATTTAAAGCTCTGTGAAACTGGAGAAAACATTAGAAGAGCATCAAGACAGACACCAGACACGTTATTAACACACATGCTAAAGCCAGCAGAGCCATACCCAATTACATAAACATGCTGAAGCAGCTTCCATGATCTACGAGATATGGGATTTCATGTTAAAAAGCTCCTCAATCTGCAATACATTTAGAACATGCCCTATTCAGTTTCCATATTCAACTGTCCGAGACCATGAAGTTCTCAGTTTTATGAAATAGGAATCTGTGTGTTGCTCACAAATGTACCAGCTGCAGTAAGCCTGGAATTTTCTGAATACGGATATTTTAAGTCAGGTAACAGCCTGTCTGAGTTCGGAACTCATGCCTAAATTCTGGAAGAAAAAGATGATGATCCTAAAAGTCGCATTCCTTAATAAGCAAACAAAATAGCAGTACCCTTCCTTTCTCTTATAATTAGGATTGGTAGCAGGCCACTTCCATAATTTCTGTATCATTTACATACCCTGGAAATCTAGTCCAGTGTCCATCTTTATATCCAGCTGCAAAATCTTCAGCCATTTGCCCAAATGCCCAGTTGCTTGGTGGCCTAATTCAGGCCTGTTTGCCCCAGTGCAATATGAGGCAGGCTTGATACAAGCCCCCACCTGACTGACTATGGACACATTTATGTATGCTGGCGGAGCATACACTGGTAGAAGAGCATCGTTTCTTTAAGTTGTACTATTCAGCAAGTTATTGCAAGATGGCATTTTCTCCTGCTTGTCCAGGCCTGATTGCAGCAACATCAGACAGTTGTGTGAGGGAGGACCCTTTTTTTAATATATAAAGGTTATTAACCTTTGCTATGACTTATTTCTATATTTAGACCCAGACTGAGACCCTTACTAACATTGAACAGTTACTGCGGGGAGGGTAGCCCCATTGAATTCAGAGTGAGAAAGGGATTTACAACCTGACCTGCACAGTGCAAAGCACTGATTAATTTCACTTTCAGAAAAGTTGATGGAGTTTCCATGTTTGAGTGTCCAAAGGGCTGTATGCCTCTTCAGTCCTGGTACTGTAAAACCTTATCCCAGGCTGCCTAAAGCGCTGTTCAGCCAGCTTTGATGCATACTGTAAAATGCCTGTGTGAATACAGTGGGAAACTTAACGTACTTGAACTGGTTTTGTTTTAGCCTTCAAAGCCGGACTCTCATTTCCATGCATTCAGATTAGAGAGGCAGTGTTGTGATGTTGTGGTTCAACATGGCAGTGATTTTTGTTACGATGCTTTATTGGATGCAAGCATAATTGCATTGTGAAAGGCAGCGTGGTCTAGTGGGTGTTGACTGGGAACTTGGGAGACCTGGGTTCCGTTCCCAGCTCTGCCACTTAACTGCTGAGCGTGACCTTGAGCAAGTCACTTTACACATCTGTGCCTCTCTTCCCACTATTTGACTGTTGAAGCTCTTCAGGAAAGGAACTGTTCAGTTGTGGTGTATTTGGCTAGTGCCTAGCACATGGAGACCTCAAAATAATACAAATAAATAATTGTGAACCCAGCCTAAAAGAACCCTGCAATCTGGGATCCTTTCCTTGTGGAAAAACAGGAGTTGGGTTTTAAAGTAGGGTTAGCTGTGCTTTATGCTTGATCATCAGTGGGGGTGCTAAATCAGAGCTCTTAAGAATTAAAGCCTCTGCCTCTTAAGCTAAATGACCCATCCTCTAGCTGGCATCTGTAACAATCGTGCGTCCTCTGTGGATCACACATCATGGACTGGAGCGTGAATTGCTCCTGGGTCATACATCCCTTATCCAGATAATATTAATATCTATTAAACAATCTTGAAATTAGATTTTCATAATGAAACCTCAAACCAAAAGCTGCGGCCAAACTGGCTGATGTTCATGAACTCTTGCAAAGCTGGGCTGAGCATAAAGTGCCTGAACTGCTTTCGGTTTTGGGTTTGAGAAGCTAAAAAAAAGTTTTACATTCTTGTAAGTTTTGACAGAAAACCTGTCAGGTTTGGCTGGGTTTCACTATATGTGAAAAGCAGGATAAAACTGAGGTGGGGGGTCAAAGCCCTGGGCAATTGAACTGAAGTGATGTTTCTCATGAAGTCATTCCCATGGACTTTCTCACTGCTCTCACCCAGTTTAATGGTGTGGATGGGTAAAGCGTCCCAAATGTGGAGCTTGAGAACAATCTGTCATAATAGGAAGGTGCAAGCCCTACCTCCTGAACAGACTCTGGGCTAGATGCTCAGTTGGAGTAAATTGGTGAACCTCCATTGCCTTCAGCGGAGCGACACCGATTGACACTGGCTGAAGATGTAGCCCACTGTGTTCCTCCTCTCCTGTCGCTCAAGTACTGAAAGAGGATGGAGTCCTGAATGGTGCCACTTTTCAGCACGGTGGTGACTGCTGTCAGGTTGAAATGCGAACCATAATTAAGTCAATTTCAAACATATCTTTAACAGCTTGTGCCTGGGGGAAGAAGCAGTTTTCCTGTTGTCCTGCCCTTTGCCCCTGTACTGTGAACATCTCAGAATGTGGTCTTACAAAATTAACACAGTTTGATTTTAGCATTCTGGAAAACCTTTTGAGCAGGTTTTAGGGTATGCAAGAAGCTTACACTGATGATGGGCATGTGTGGGCATGGGGAGGCAGGGCTGGGCAATAAGGTTTCCAAAGCCCACTGATATCACTGGAAGAGAGAATTTAGGGGGCAGCACAGTGAAGACCTTTTCAGTTTTTCTTATCTCTATCTCTGTCACTCAGAGCTCTGAGACTGACTGGGATGTGTCACCTGTACAGCACTTACCAGTGGACATCACTGACCTGACAGGACCTCCTCTAGGGGGTCAAGTTTCCATGGCTCATTCAATCCTTGGTGACACTGCTGATATTATCAGGTGTCAATTAGCACTATTTCTTATGGGTTGACTGATGGGGACACCTGTCCACTAGTAATCTGGATTGAGACAATCAGCTTGTTTCCCATTAGGCCAGTGAACAGCTATCATCTGACAATGAATTTCAGGCTCTATTCACTACTAGCTAGAGGTGAAAGGCTTTTTATCTAGTTATAAATCCCACACTGAGCCATCTGGTTCCCCTGAGGTGTCTGGTCATTTTGAATGTACTATAAATGGGAAGTTGCTACTCCTTCATTAAGCTCTGTGCAACAGCAAATAATATTCAGAACCAAGGAGTCGGAAGAAAGATCACCTGAAACTTTTTAATGGTTTAAATTGTGGTCAACACTGAACTTAGTGGCTGGATTATTCTTGCAACTATATTTTGAAATGTGAGAAACTATACAATTTCCAGGAAAACTTCTTAGCTTTTATTTATAATTCTAATTGGTTAAAGCAAATGGTATTAGATTAGCTATTTTACAGTGTTTGTTGTATATTGGGATATTGAGTATTGTGGGGGGGGTTTGTGTGTAACCCCCACCCCACACACGGCGCACCTTCTGTTCCTTTATAGCAAAAGTGTGCCAATATTAGAGTCCTGTTTCCTTGTTTGGATAGCACAGATGAACTTGATTCAGCCAAATAGCCACTCCAAACTGTCATCAATATAGTTTTTAGGCCAGTGGGAACTCAGCACCTTTCTTGCACAGCTTCTGAAAGCAAACATTGATGCTATTAGCAGTCAGGAAAACCAATAAATGCTTTCCCCAGCACTCCTGAAATAGCAGAGTCAGGTTAAACAAGTATCTTTGAATAGGGCACCATGCTTCAGAGTCAGCAAATGTAGCTTCTGTCCAGCATTCTCTGGTCTTGTCTTTGGATGGCACCTTCACGTTCATGGGTCTCAGTTTCCTAACCCTGTAAAACAGGGAGGGTATTCACTTCATAAAGTGACTCAAGATCTATCAGTAAAAAGTGAATTGGTTTTGGGGTCTTTCTGCTGAGCCTCTTTCAGTTAGAGCGGAGGTGGTGACTATACTGCACTGGGCGTTAGAAGACTTGGGTTCTGTGCCCCACTCTTCCATGGAGCTCCAATGTGATCTTGGACAAAATCACTTCACCTGTCTACCCTCTGACCCTTGGTTTGTCTTGTCTGGTTAGGTTGTCAGCTCTGCAGGGTGGGGATTTTTCATACTGTGCCTAAAACAATGTGACTCTGATCTTGACTGGAGTCTGTCAGTACTACTGCAATACAAATAAGTATCTTTATCTTATTAGGATTGTTTTCTTTTTAACGTTTCCCTTCCCAGCTGCTGCACCCCTATTATTAATATATCAAGAGGGTTTTCTGTTTCTGTGAATGGAGGCAGTGTAAACACATTTTAGGGTTTTTTGAAGATTTATTCACTTTTATCCATCCAGCAATTGAAGGAAATCCTTATACAACTCCTCCATGGAAAGGTTTTAGCTCCCTCTGCAGTCCAGAACCAAACAATGCTGGTCTTTTATTTTCACTAAGGCATTCTACATATTCCTGCAGAGCCATCCCAGTGGAAAGCCTGCATCCTTTTTTCTGTTAAGGATTGACTTGAGCGTCACCCTGAGCAAAGCACGCTCCCTGGGAGGATTCTTTGAAACAGCATTTCAGGAACATGCAGAGCAACAGATCCCAATTGGGGTGGCGAGGGGACAAGCAAATAAAAAAAATGATTTCAAATCTGGCAAAGAGACAGAGGTACTCAGTGCTGGACACCTCCTTCACGTTACCTCTTTGTTCTCTAGAAGCTAAGCTTTCAGTTCAAAAAAAATCCAAAAACTGTCTAGCTGTTATGGTTGCTGAAAGACACTCTGTTCATGTTTTTGAGGCTGATTGATGTAGTAACTGTGACAGAATATACCCCAGTATTCAGACCCTACACACTAGTATGCCTTGCAAGGTATCATTTGAAAACTCACTATTTGCTGATCAGTATCTTCCTGAAAAAATGATTGGCAAAACTGCATGTGAAGTTATAAAATTCCACTTTATGGGGTTAACACGTGTTCCAAACTGAGATTGGCAAACAAGTCTGTCCTAAACAAAGGAATGTGTGCTCTGCTTAATGTAGATTTAAGCACTAAACAGTCATCAAAGCAGGAGGGAAACTAAGGAAGCTTAGATGAGTGAGGAAAAAGCAGCAGGGAACATCCTTCCATATAGACTTTTTGTCTCCTGGTACCCATCTGGAAATATTTTTCAAGAGGCAGATTGAAAGTATAAAAAGGAGGGACAAACATACCAAGGAACTCCCTCCTTCCCTCTCTGCCCATCGATTGACTATGGCTGAAGGGATAAAGGAAGCAACCATTGGAGTGGGGGAGGAGTCCTGACATAAGTAGTTTGGTCAGTAAGACTGTTAAAAGCATGTGGTGAGAGAACTTTGCTTTGAATTTAACATAGTTTATTAAATTAGAACACTACTGGTGCCTATCTTTATTTTTTCTTGTGACTATTTCTGACTTTTATGCCTCGTTACTTGTATTCACTTCAAATCTTAAGTTAATAAATTTGTTTTGTTTTATCTAATCCAGTGTGTTTACATTGTACAGGACATACATTTCTGGGGCGAAATCTAAGATGGGCTGTGTAGTGGGATCACCCTGCAGTATAACCAAAGCTGGTGTGAGCTGGAGTGCAACCCAAATGTGGCTGGCAGGCTAGAGTTACGCACAAACACTCAGGGTGCAGCTTGCATGCTGGACGGCTGTTTGGGAGAGGCCCAGATGGAAACCACTTCAGCAGGGTAGTGTAAGGCACCCAGGAGGTTACAGGGCAGGGGTGACACAGCTGCTCTAGTCAGGAATGTAATGTGGTATGTCACAGTAATGTCTGCCTGTCTTTGTAGAGCTTTAAGCCATATCTCTCATGGGCAACAAGTGCTACCTCCCTCCCCTCCACCTCCCCAGGAAAATGGTGGACTCCACCACCACCAAGTGAACTGCCCCATTCATCTCACTGAGTGCTAATTTAGATGCCCAGTGACAATACTCTTAAGTGCCGTCATTGTAGTGCTCCTGCAAGCACGGAAGAAAGGAGAGGCAGGGTCTGTGGCAGCTTATTTTGGCACTCTGAGCAGGCTTGGGTGAGTACAATGGCCACTCCCATGCAAATCAAGGAGCCAAGCCCTAGTGGCTTAGTAGAGGCATCTGAACTCCCACTTCTTGAGTTTGTCTTCCCCATCAAAAGAAGTCCAATGGGACATATTAATCCCACCTGGGGAAGCCAAACTCGTGGAGCCCCACTGAGAGAGAGAGAGCGAGCCCAGAGGGTATGTGTAATCAATCGTCCTTTGAACATCTGCATAAGCTACTGAGAGTTGCATCTTGTGAGCAATGCTTGGAAAAGTACCACTAGTTTCTCCATCCTACCCACCACAACCATCTTGACAACAGCCTACAATGAGTAGACAAAATGTCAGGAAACATGCTTTTTAAGATCAAAAATGGCAGCTGCAATAGCTTTTGCTTTCTTCTCATAACAGCAGCAAAAGGAGAGCAAAGAAGAGAACTAATAAACTATATTTTACCCTGTAGTGAACATTACGGATATATAAATCTGATATTTTTTAAAGGTTTTAGAAGCATAAACATTTTGAAGATTGGTTGTGAGAAAGATTCTGATAATTTTTATAAGAGTGGGGGAGGGATGGAAAATGTTAGATTCACTTTAATGTTGTATTTTGCCTGTTGAAACATTGTAAAACACACTTAGAATAAACACACAAACCATGGGTGCGTGTGTGTCTATCAGTTTCCAGTGCAATGAAGCAATTACCTTGAAATAACAAAAATCGTGACTTAAAAGTAAATCAAAAGTTAGTTATTGTGTTCATAGTAAATATAAAGATGAGGGTTTTTATTTTAAACTGATTATTTCCTGTTCAGTTAACCTTTGGAGTAGCAGCGCCACACAGATGATGCGTGTGGTGCACATTTCTATGTAAAACTAGGTTTAATAATCCTGGCAAATAAAATAATCTGTTGTGCATCATTTTTGATTAAAAAATTCCAGGCCCGTGCACAAAAGAAATGTATATTTTTCCTGAAGAACTGAGCCCTGCATATTTATTCCTTTATTAATAATTTGATATGCCAGGAGCCAGAATCAGTATATGGATTTTGTAACACAAAATAAACATTACTTATATTAAGTTTGATAGAGATGCTGATCTGAAAACCTGGGGATTTCTATTTAATTTCTTCAGCTGAACTTTTGACCTCAGTCTTTCAGAGAGTATGAGAGAGAGAGAGAACTTGTTACACCTAAGAATGAAAATCTGAAGAAGCAGAAAACACATCTTCAGGATTTTACGTTTAACAGAGAGGTAGGAAGTCATTTGGAATCTTTAGAGGAATCTTCTCATGCAGTGAAAAGTGCTTCCATTAGATGTGTGAATCGTTGGAAAATGCCAGCAAATGAGCAGCTAATTAACAATGAGCGCATACCTATTGCTTTTGCTGTTAGATGTCATAAACAAAATGGGGTCAGGCTTGATTTGTGCTGGGATGGGAGACCTTAAGGAATGGAGAGGAGACAACCCAGTTGTCTTGTTGCTAAAAGTAGTGGTTGTGTTTTCTTGGATTGGTATGCTCCCCTTTTCCCCTTTCTCTGAGTCTAAGGCTTGGTCTACACTGGTGAGGGTTGAGCTAAGTCAGTTTAAGTTATACAACTTCAGCTATGAAAATAGAGTAGCTAAAGTCAGTGTACTTAGAGCTACTTATTGCAGTGTCTTCACTGTGGTAGGCCGACTGCTGATGCTCCCCCGTTGACTCCACCTGCGCCTCTCGCTCCAGTGGAGTACTGGAGTCAACAGGAGAGCGCTTAGCGGTCGATTTGTCACGTCTTCACTAGACGCGATAAATCAACCCACACTGGATCGATCACTCTGGAGGTAAGTGTAGGCATGCCCATAGGTGTAGGGGGCATTCTGTGGCTGAAAGCACTATATTTGGATTTCAATACAAGACTGAATGTCTGAGCACTTCTATCAGGAAATAGCCAATGACACTTTTTACAAGAAGGTAGGTTTTAGACCCAATGTCCGAAGTAAATTAATTATAAATAATTGCATTCTACCCACCTTAAATTCTCTTAGTACTATCCATTTCTTACATTGGTCCCAATTGTCCGTTACTCCATTTTTACATTTGGGGCAGGAACACAGGGAGGGGAAGAACAGTGACTGCTTTTAGTTACCTGTGTACTCAAAATAGTCAGGGTCCTGCCCAGCCCTAGTTCAAGTGAAAGTTGCATAAAGGCCATTCTACTTTATGCTGTGCTTAGTATGGCTCCTCTGGTGAGAATAGTTCTGATGGAGTGCACCACATAGAAGCAGAGCTGGTGTAGATCCTTTATGCCGGATGAGTAGGCCTCCTTGGCAGAGGGTAGTCTCTTCTACCCACTTCAAGGGTGTTAGAGTGGTGTAAAGTGGCCTTTGTGTCACTGAAAATTGTGATGTAGTGTGTAGGAGTCCACACTTGACTGATGAATTAAAGTGTGATCAGTGATTTGCTGTCCTCCTTGATACAAGGCAATGTAACGAGGAGTTGTGTTATGCTTTCATGCTGCTTTGAAATGTATGATGAATGCAAGCAAAGACCTTTTAAAAACAAATGACTCAAAGGAAACTGAAACAACAGTAATATATATTAAAAGATAATTTGAAATAAAGGTTTTTAACCTTTTAAAGGGTTGTAGTGTTCTTCTACCTTGAGATGCTAATGCTGAAACTTGAAACATGGCTGAACAATATAATTAGCAATTAAACATCTCTGTTCTCCTCTTGCATCTCGTAAGTCTTTTGCAAATCAAAAATGAGATGTACTCAAATCTAATCAAGTAATTATTTAGAAAGCAGAGCTTCAAAGCACTATTTTCAATTCAGAGGCAGCATCTTCATGCCTGGCATATATTTTGTAAAGTTCTAGAATAAAATAATGGCCTTCGGGCTTTGGATTTTTGAAGATGGAATTCTGCTCTTTACCTATGCATTGTTGGTATTACACCTCTGTCTTTTGCCACTCCTGGTCTTCTCTTTTCTCTTCCTGCAATGTGATAAGGTTTGTTTTAGGGCTGTGAATTAATCCATTAACTTGTGATGAACTCAAATTGTGATTTTTAAAAAATTAATTGCAGTTAATCCCACTTATCACAATAGAATACCAATTGAAATTTATTAAATATTTTTGGATGTTTTTCTACATTTTCAATATTGATTTCAGTTACAATAGAGAATGCAAAGTGCACAGTGCTCATTTTATTTTTATTACAAATATATGCACTGTAAAAGTGATAAACAAAAGAGTATTTTTTTCAGTTCATCTCCTGCAAGTACTGAAATGCAATCTCTTTATCATAAAAGTGTAACTTACAAATGCAGGTGGTTGTTTTTTGGTTACACAACTACACTCAAAAACAAAACAGTGTAAAACTTTAGAGCCTGCAAGTCCACTCAGTCCTATTCCTTATTCTGCCAATTACTAAGACAAACAAGTTTTGTTTATGAATACAGTACTCCTATGAGGTGAATTGAAAAATACATTTTTTCAGTGCAAATATTTAAATAAATATAAAGTGAGCACTGTACACTTTGTATTCTGTTGTAATTGAAATTAATATATTTGAAAATGTAGTAAACATTCAAAAATATTTAAAATAAATGGTATTCTATTGTTTAACAGCACGTTTAATCACGATTAATTTTTCTAAATGCTTGACAGCCCTGGTTTATTTTCAATTCTTTTATTAGTTCTCCTTGAATTTTCTTCCACCTGCTTTTGGTGGCAATGGTTCTGCATTTTTTCCCATAGCTGGGAGTGCATATGAACACTGAACTTCTTACGTTATATATAGATGCATATGAAGAGAAAATGTTAGCAATAAGCTCTAAAAGTGACTTGAGTACTACGTTGTAAACTGATGATTGTAGATGGGAGCAAAATACATTCTTGGCGAGTGTTTTAATATACTGTATTCCGTTTGTTGATTGTATTCACACAATTCCATTTTAACAGAATTTACTTATAACAATATAGAATGAAACGTGAAAACTCACATCATATATTCAAATAACGAACTTAACTCTGAACTACAAAACACATTTGCAAGCTCTTTAAGCATAAGTAACATATATATGTCATTAATTCTGTATATTACATAGCAGACAATACCCACATATTAGTTATATTTATGTTGAAGGAGTTTGTCTTGTGGGTCGGTATAAAGTTTGGAATATATAATGTGCATTTTCACATATCAGTATTGTAAAGTGATCGTGTGACACAGGCAATAAAATGTTAATCTAACTCAGCGTGAACAAGTTCACCATATTTTTTAATAAGGAATTGTTTACTTACAGACTTAACAGTAAGTTAATGAAGTTTTTTGAATGGGAAATACTGTTTGTGTGTCTGTATTTTAAAAATAGAGAGTATATGTGTGTACTGTTCTAGGAGACATATGCAAGAAGAGTTTTTTTTATGTAAATATAGTTTGCTGTGGATACAGTGTGAACTAAAATTTGGATTTCTCTGACTAGTTTAAATTGGATGCATGTGGAAAACATAAGAGTTTACAGTAGAGTTTTCAGGAATATAACTTTTTTGTATGGGTCAGGAAACACCCATCCAACTCCTTTCTCCCTGCCTTTAGGTTTGCCAACTTCCTAATCACACACAAGCGAATATCCCTCTCCAGCCCCTTCTCTGGAGCCATGCCCAGGCTTGCTCCATTTCCCCCACCCTCCCTCACTTTCACCAGGCTGGGGGATGGGTTTGGGGTGCAGGAAGGGGCTCCAGCTGCGGCTGAGGGGTTGGGGGTGTGGTCTCTGGGCTGGGGCAGGGGATTGGAGTTCAGGAAGGTGAGAGCTCAAGCTGGGGGTGTGGGCCCTGGGGTGGGGCCAGGGATGAGGGGTTTTGGATGCAGGAGGGGGCTCAAAACTGGAGCAGAGTGTTGGGGGAGATGCGGGCTTTGGTAGGAGTTTGGGTGCATGAGGAGATTCTGGGCGGGGGAGGGGGTTGGGGTGTGGGAAGGGTTGAGGGGTGCTGTGTCTCAGCGGTGCTTACCGCAGCTTCCAGGGAACTGCCGCCAGGTCCCTGCAGCCCCTAGGTGCATGGATGGCCAGAGAGGCTCGCACGCCACAGCAGTTAGGGTTAGAAACTTTGTTTTTAAAAGAGAGCTCAGATTTGGCTTGCGTGCTTTGTTTGTTAATATAGACATGTATGTGTGTGTTTCTTATTGACCATGAAGAAAAACATCCACATTGAGCGTAAGAAGTCACATTCAGCTGTGGTAAGTTGGCCTAGCTTCATTGAAGTCATGGAGTAATGCCAGCTTACATCAGCTGAGGATCTGGCCCAATATTCTGACTATCCAAACATCCAGGAACACTTCCTGTGTTCTGATGCTGAGTCATGGTTTTGTGTTCTGGCAGAGCCGTACTTAATCAGGAATCAACACCTGCTGTAATGCATCTATATTGAAGAAGGGCCCCTTCCTAGGGGACAGTGCATTGGAGCAATTGCTGGAGATTTGAATGTTTTCTTCAGGTGGCTGATGGAATATAGGCACTAGATGATCACTGGACCCGTAAACACCCTGTATTCACACCCTACACACGTTGTAATAAGCTTGGTACAAAATTGGGAAAATTGAGAACTGGGAGCATGTTGGGGACAGCCTGCAAGCAGTAACCAAAGCTGGTAGAGACCAGGGAGCGTGACTGCTATGTTCCTGGCAGGCTACTGGGGTCAGAGTTGCTGGATCCAGGTTGCTGTTGTACACGCACTCCGGGTGTGTTGTGCATGCTTGTTGCTGACTGTCAACGTGTCAGGCAGGGAGTTAAAGCAGCAGGGTTATAGGGTAGGTGGTAATGCAACCCCTCACTGGTCTGGATTGCACCCTAAATGCTGTAAGAGGGGAATAATGTGAAGAATTTCCACATGTTCTGACCTGGTACCTTTTTTTTTAATTTACTTGGTACTGTTCATTCCAACTTTTTTTTTGTGGTAAGATATAAGGTCTAGGACCTTGGAGAAACACGCAGAGCAATTTTACTGACTAACCTTGGTGTCAGATCAAGTTGGTTTTACTTATTCTAGACCAAATGATGATACAATATTTGTATCTGTCACATTGATGGAAAAGAAATGGGATCAGAGGCAGAGGGTTGTCTGCAATGGAAACCCCTAAAACCAACTAAGTTGTGGAGAAACCTTAGTGTGAAGTTTTTGTTATTACTCTAACAGTAAAGGCAGTCCCCCAAGTAGGGAATAGGTTTGGACCAGATCTATATTTTGGGTGTACGATTTGGGAAAATAAACTTGCCTGCACCTGACTTTATTTTATGAGCAGAAATCAAAATATTAAATTTTATTTCAGGGCACATTTCAGCAGTCTCAAATGGATGCATCCTCTTAGCTTTCCAGGCCTTTTCATGGTTTGAGGCTAAAAATTATGCAGACTGTCCATACACTTCAAAAACAGACAGACAAGCAGTGGCCAGCATGAAATTTCTGTTTTTGTGGGGTTTTTTTGTTTTTTAACAATGGAAAATCTTTTTTTCCCTCTTCTCACCACTCTCTTCCTACAGGTGTCACTGTAAGGCAGCACTGTTGAAAATTAACATAGGGAGAAAATGGTAGGAAACTTGGTCGTATATCCCAACTGTTTGCAGTGTACTTCACTGACAGAGCTCATGCAAATCAAGGGCAATTGCTCAAAGTGTGTTCGAGTATTTTATTTACATAGGCAAGTGTGTGCAATTTGACTATACCTTTTCTAACCCTTCAGACCATTCTCTGAAATCCATTACTGAAGTTCAAATGGATACTCGTGCAGCAGTTGAGCAATAATACAGAAGTATTGAAATTAGTTTACTTCAGATGTTCAGTGTTTTGGGGCAGTTGATTTAGATGTAGAAATTGTGCTGTAGGAGCAGAGAAGGGTAAAAGCAAATTCCTCCCATCTAGATCCTCGGACTTGCAAACAATTATAAACGTTAAAAATAGACAACAATGTTCCTTTCACTGTGTGGCTCTGTCTGAGAGGATGAAAGCCTGCCTTGTTTGTGTGCCAGCCAGATGCTGGTGTGTCACATTACATCTCCGCACAGATCATAGCCCCTCCGGCCACGTGAGTACTAACAGATGATTTTTTCGGGTGAGCCTCAGCAGCTTAGAGCAGCAGTGATAGGTTGCCTGCCAGCGCCCCAATAGTGGTGTGCTGATAATAAAAGCTGGGATTTTTAGTTATGCAGACTAAAAATGAAGTAGACATGCCACCCTCATGATCCCTTATTGTACACCCCTTTGTGTCTAATATCTGCTTACTGGCCACTTCTACAGTGGTTCATCTCTAAGAGCACAGGATGCAGTTACTCTGGGTTGGTATGTTCTTTGAAAATTTCTGATCTAGTGTAGAGTTTCTGTAATAGTTTTGTCTGGCTAATCAGGACACATACAACCTCCCCCTGTCTCTGTGGGGGAGTATACATGGGCCTCATTGCCCTCCTTTCCGGACAGAAAAATCCACAGAAAGGGGCCTTTGAAATGAGATAAAACTGTTTTTCTCTCCATGGAATGAAGAAGTTTCTGCCCTAGCCCCCTCTGCTTCTCTGAAAACCCACAGACCAGGGCTGTCTTTGGGGGAGATGGGTCCCCACATTAGCACTAGGGGCTCTTCTCTCTGGCTCTCGGACAACATCTCGATGTATGCCTCTTTTAGTTGTCTTTTACAGCTCCAGTTACCTAACTTGTCAGAGGATGCTGAGATGATGCTCCTTGGATAGTTGCCAGTTCTCCTTCCTCCCCTTGCCCACCCCCCAGGCCCCATTCATCTCATTAAAGGAGAGAACCTCCTATGTAGGTCTTACAGGACATGATCTGGCTCTTTGACAATAGAAATTAAAAAATCTAGTTGTAACCCCTCTGCTGTGTTGCTTGCTGTCTGAGATTGTAAACTGCACAGAGCTGGGACCATGTCTTTGTTTGTGTTTGCACAGTACTTAATGTGACGGGGACCCAATCCCAAATGTAATAAGAGTGCTATTTCAATAGAAACAAAACATGATTTGTGTCAGACTCTGTGGGTGAAATCATGGGCCCATTGATATCAATGGAGTTTTGCCACTGACTTCATAGTGTCTAGGGTCTTCACCTTCTGACAGGAGATTCTGAGACAGTGTTCCCTTGGCATAGCCTGGTAAGGAGGTGTCTGGAATGTAACCGAGCCAGTGACAGACTCTCCATACCGTTATGGCTGTCTGGATAAAGTAGTAGAGAGAATACATGAGGTTTTTGTGTACCTAGAAAGTCTGTGTTACTGATGGGAGAACCCAGAGTGCAGAATGTAGACATGGAATAAATTCTTTTTGACTATGAACTCATAACCCCTTCCCTTCTCTGTCGCCTTAACTACAGTTGGGTAGTTCACATAATTTTTTGTTTGGCAGGCACCATCTACAACACATGTCCATAGGACGATGCTAGTAACATTTGGCTGGATGCGTGTTGCTTTCTCCCCACGGACCAAAGAGATCCGTTTACATGCTGTATGCTGTGGAACATATGGAGAACCCTAAAGTCCTGATTTATTGCTGAGCTTATATATAAAGGAATCTATGAAGTTGCCAAAGTAAGCAAAATGCAACCAACTCTTTCCAGCTACAAGATTAAAAGTGGGGAAGGGACAGGAAGGTTTATTTTGTGTATTGGCTTAACAACACTCCCTTTGCAAATTAAATCACTAACACATTTCTACTTACAAACTCTTAAACTGTGTTTTTAATTAGGCTAATTATACTTGATCAGGCAGGTCTACCTTTGTAGTACCTTCTATGCCAAGCTTTTCTTCTGTGATTTCACTTTGTCGGGGCTGGTTAGGATGCAGTGGAAAGAGCAGAAAAGGTGAGTGGGAAGGAGATTGAGGAGGGAAGGGATTGGAGGCAGGAGGAAAGAGATAATTTGATAGGTGAGGTGGAAAACATAGATGGTAGTCTCAGCCTGCTCAGAACTTCCACATCATCTGTGTCCCATCATTTGGGTGGGGAGGGGGGTGAATGTATGTTTTTCCTCAGGCTATGAGCAACTGGAGATTTTGTGTGCCCAGGTGGAGGCACCTTGAAAAAGCCTCATTCATCCTCTGCCTTCTCTCCACCCACACCTCCTCATACAATTGTGTGTTCAGTTGGTCTGAATTTGAGCTACCTAAAACTTAAGGCATTCGAAATCACTAGCCACCTTTGGAAATCTTGATCTGGTGACTTTGTGCCGCATGACTGTTTCATTGATTTTTTTTTCTGATTTTTTTTTTCCGTTTTGTTTGTTCTTATGTAAACAGGGTCTGAATGCTTCCCTGACAGCTTCCTGGGAGGGGGAATGACTTGGGTGTGTTGATGTAAATATAGTTTGCTCCTGCTCTGCTTACATATTCAGCAGATGCAGCGGTGTCAAAGTGATAAACTTTGGCTGGTGTTGGGTACAAATCACTTTAGTACTGAATGCAGGAGTAGTGAAATATGGTTACCGATGTTGTAATTATTGTTGAAATACAAGAAAGCAGGACACTGCTTTACCTGTCCCAAAGGGGGGCAACCCTCAGTTGAAAGAACCTCGTTAAGCCAGGGGCTCGAATGTCAGAGCCCTGTAAAAGTCAAAGGGGTGGGAACAGGTATCCCCATTCAAGCAGCTGCACACCCTCATCAAGGGTCTTCTCTAGACTGGTTTAACCTGTTCCTCCCCACTGTTCAAAGAATAGAGTTAAATAGGCTCAGTAGGAGCCTCTTTGTTATGTTAAATGCTCAATCAGAGCTGAAATCAGTTGTGGTAGGACTGTGTTTCTGTCCTGCCTGCTAAGAGCTTAAAATCACTGGGAGCTGAAATCATTTGAGATGGGGCAGTGTTTCTGCCTAGCCTGCAAAGAGCTGAAAATTACTACGAAGAGACTGATGTGCAGAGGTCACAGCAGAAGGCGACTTACAGTCAGCTGGTGAATGAGTGGCTGGTGTAGCAGAGAGGCGCGATGAACGACCATCAGGGCGGCTATTGGAGAGCCGTGACAAGAGCGGTGAACAGACGGCCAGCAGGAGAGGAGCAGTGAGCAAGCGGCTGGCAGAGGGGAGTGGCAAGCGAGTGCACGAGCCGCAGAGCAAGTAAGGTACCTCTTTACCTCAGCCAGGGGGAGGTGAACTCTGCAGATGCACCTCTGAACTCTGGGTCTGCACCGACCAAGGACAGCGACTGTGAATGGAATGCAGAGAAGAGTTGGGCGTGCAAAAGGGATTTTTGGGTTGCTGAACTTAATACTCTGAGGGGAAAAGGACACTGGCCAAATTACTTGGGGGTGGGACTTTTACTCATGGTTTATGTTTATGAACTCTGTGGTGTTTTCCCAAATTAACACCGAGTTACTTCCCTCCTTTTATTAAGTTTCTTTTCTACACTCTGTGCTTGCGAGAAGGGAAGTATTGCCTCTGAGGCGCCCAAGGATGGCGTATTCATTTCCCAGGTTACTGGGTATGTGCTCAAGCTGGTTCTATGTTGTATCAATGGAAAGGAACCCCTAGATATTGAACCCGGCCCTGGTTGCTGCTGGCTCTGCCTGGCAGAAGGGTTATGCTTAGAAAGGGCCAGTCTTATAGAATTGTTGAAATAAGAGATGGAAAATACCTATTCTGTCTTCCAGTCTATTTCCACTCCTATCTTCTCTCTATCCAGGATTGTTTCCTGTCAGATATTTTCTGCCATCTTAGTCTCAGGTGATCTGGGCTACTTCTTTGCCCAACTAATCTGTAGCCTAGTAGATTTCTTATTAAAAGATTGTTTAGCTCACACACGTACTGAAAAAGAATTGCATTTAGA
The DNA here is from genome assembly GCF_025201925.1 of Gopherus flavomarginatus. Taxonomy (NCBI): domain Eukaryota; kingdom Metazoa; phylum Chordata; order Testudines; family Testudinidae; genus Gopherus; species Gopherus flavomarginatus. The sequence continues at coordinate 11,171,485 of NC_066635.1, forward strand.
CTGTAAGCTCTTTGGGGCAGCCATCTTTTGTGTGTTGTGTTTGTACAACACCTGGCACAATGAGATTCTAGTCTGATTGGGGCTCTTAGACACTACTGCAGTACAGATAATTCATCATCATCCTTTGACATTTGTGATAACAATATTGATGTGAACAAGACACTTGGATTCACTGTGCTGTGTGTGACCAAAGCAAACGCTAAAGATATGGTGTGAGCTATTTGGAACACAGGTTTTCCTTTTACTGTGGTTTTGGTGGAGCACCCAGCACATTTGAGCCCTGATCCTTTGATGTCTGACTAACTTTACAAGTCACTTTAACCTCCCTGTACCTCTTTCCACATCTGTGATATATGAATGATTCTCAATTCCTTTGTCAAGTGTTTTGAGATCTACTGATGCAAAGAGCTATATAAGAGCAAGTACTATAAATATTGTAGCACGCTAGAGTCAACTGATTACATAAACAATTTAATATTATAGATAATGCTCTATTTAATCCTACTGTTTAGGGGATTTGTTTTTCCCAAGAACAAGTACTACTAGTGAATACACCAAAATCACTGGTGAAAGACTTAAATCCAGTAAAGAGATTTCAGCAAAACAAATCCTTTAAGATTTTAAAATTATGTATCACCTGCCTATGAAAAAGTAATCTCTTCTTGGATAGCATGTGGTCACAGCTGAAGCGTGTCTAACAACATACCTTGACTGTTCAGGACAGGAAGTAACAAAGAACACTAAATCCAATTGAAACTGCAGAGGGATATTGAGAGTGGTAGAACAGATTTCTACAGACCCCAGTTTAATATTTTCCCTTCTTTTCTAATCCACCTTAAAACCATACCAGCTCTCCTCCTGGAGAGAAGCTTTGAAAGATCTGTTTGATTACTTCAAGTTGCAAGGAAGGTCTTACAGTACTGGAGTATGGTGAGAAATTTTGAGCAGATGGAAATTTTTTCACATACTGTAAGCTTTGCTGTAACTGTGTGTAATCTACACAATAGACATAAAATAAATTTTGTTGCTGCATTGCAGTTTTTATTCTTTCAGGAGGTTTTTCCAAAAATGTATACAAGAGACATTTTTAATCTATAGGTTTGAGTGCATATGGTGCAGAGCTTTTATTAAGAAATTGTTGATGGTCAGTTTGCAAGCTTTTTGAGGATTCACTCACAGGTTTAAAAAAATTTGCCTTGAAATTTCGAGTTCAGAGACTGTAAATCTGTTGTTCTGCATTGTTACTAGAATTGGCTAAATGGAAAGGTTGGCTTAAGTGAGTAAACTCTGGTTCTCGAAATCCTTCATTCTTCTTGAAGAGCTATTTGTATGAACACGGAGGGGGGTGGAGGAGAAAGAGACCGTTTCTTTTCTTATGTACTAGTTCCTAAATGGACCTTATTATATTTAGGGGAAACATCTTATTGTGACCTGACATCATGCCACATAATACAATGTGATGGAGTAGAATCATGCTGGTCTGGTAGTGAAAACATAGTAATGAGTAGATAGCTCCACCACAAACTTGCTATGTGACCTGAAGCAAGTTACTTCACTTCCATTTACCTAAGTTTCCCTGTCACCCTTTCACACACAGCTGTTGTGAAATATAATTTAATGATGTTTGCAAACTGTTAAAGTGCAAAATATAATAATTATTTCCTAGAGTTTTGAGGTCCATTTTAAAATGACTTCCTTTCCCCCCTCTTTTGCTGTGGGTTTAATATTTGTTTCTACGCTTATCTGTTGTCAGTCATTTTCATTGGCTAGCATTATGACTATGGTTGTTGCAAGATGCTAAGGAGAATGTCACATTCCATGAGTGACATCACTCTTCTTTAAACAGCTAATAGAGGCAAGGAAAGTATGATGCTTTCAAGTGTAACCAATGATGCCCGAGATCATTAACAAAGCTATTTATAACTGTAAAAACTAGGTTTTGGGGGAAGCATCGAGGCTTAGCATTAGTAATTATACAGCTGTTAACTAATCTAATAGTGATCCTATTTCCCCCAAACCTTAGCACTGACATTTTGTGAAGCCAGATAATGCAGCAGAGAGACTAGCAAGAGGAGACAGGCTTGGCCTCTTGTCGTGTGCCAGCTGACACTGTCGTTCTGCAGTTAATGCAAGGTGACTGGCACGGGACAGTTAACACCTCATATTATGGATGGAATGTTCATATTGTATATGGCCCACTTCTCCATTCTCCCCTCCCCCTCCCAAAAAAAAAAAAAAAAACGTAGGGACACTGGTGATCTTTTACCAGGGATGCTGGAAAAGTTTATAGTGGAGGTGCTGAGAGCCGTTGAATCAAACTGTAAACGCTACATATAATAAAAACCACTTCAAGCCAGGGGGTGCAGTAGCACCCCTGGTTCCAGCTCATAGATCTCAAAGTACTTGTCTCTTTAGGTGAAAGATGCCAAAATACCTTTTTCTCTCTCCTTTATATCTTCCCAAAGTTCATTGACTGTGCTTCAAGAGGCAGGATGACATCTTAGAGCTGCTGTCTCCATCTTACATCAAGATTAAGTAGTCATCTTTCTCCACTTGCCCTCCTGGTGGCTTTGTTCATCTTGCATGTAAATACACTTTTCTCTCTTTGGTCGCACCTTGCTTAATTTACATTGGAGACAGGTAGATAGCTGCCTTCCCTCCTATGTAGGTGAAAACCTTTTCTTCCTTTTGGTCAGACTTTAAAGCATATCAATGAGTATCCATAATTCCTCATATAGTATTAATATATACATTTCACAAGGACATTAATCACCAAGTATGTCATTAGCTTTCAAATGATAAAGTAAATGATACATTTTAGATATCAATTGTGACAACGTGTTAGGTGTAGTGCGTGTGTCAGGCATGATAAGAGTTGCTTGACACAGAATAGTGAACCACCAGTGGGTCTCCGTGTCTCCGAGACATAAGCAAACACTTAAAGTTAAGCCTGTGCTTCATTGCTATCCTGAATATGAGGCCTTACCTCAGACCCAGCATCAGTAGATTCAGACAAGATCAACACTTCTGTTGACAATGAATAAACAGTGAGATGTATATGGGAAGTTTTCAGTTGCATATGGCATTTGAGTCTGCTCACATTTGCACCTATATTGCTGAACAGTTATTTCTCTTGTATATTCTATGTGTGGGAGTTTCCCAATAACTGGAAAAAAACTCTCATTTCTTCCTTCTTCTAATGATGAAAACAGTAGTAAGAACATAGACTGGACAAATTCAGTGTTAAAAAGACCTATTTAAACAATGCCCATGCCTTTCTGATTGTGAAACCAGGATTATAACAGTATTGTAGTTAGTCTCAGATGTTTTCCACGAGGTTTTCCACGCTGAGATCATGATTTCTCTTTTTAGGAAGATGGGCGCCTCTGGCAAAAGGTTCAGTTTAACTGGAATTTAAAATGTTGCTGTCAAATGCATTTTACAAGTGCCTTTTTTTATCTTAATGAGAAGTGTTCATCTTACCTTTATTTTTAATATATGTTTTTCAGGACACTGAGGTGAATGAAATAACTTTTCTCTTACGAAATAAATCCAGTGTCTGCTACCAGACAATATGAGACTGACAGCTTGGCAGGAGCATTGCACATTTCATATATTAGAAATATCTCCAAGCTGTTCAATTTTGCATAGCCCTTAAATCTTCCCTCTTCTTTTCCCCCACCCCCATTCCAAAACCTAATCCTATGCACCAATGAATGGGCGCTACACCAGACCTCTGCAGTGAGAGAGAGTTGGGTGGGTAGGTGCTTTTTAGTGTATATTGGTCTGCATCAAGGCCCACTGATTAGTAATGAGAATCTTCAGAGACAGAGAGGTTGGTCTCTGCCAGTGAGGCCCACAATTAGAAAAACGGCCTGGAGGGCTTGCAGCACCTTGAGCCATATGCTGCTCCAACAAATGCTGCTGTTGTCTGCCAATGTATTGAATTCTCTTGAAGGATTAGTTCTATACATATTGATCTTATTAAAACTTTGGTGACATTCCACCTCTGGGAATGATTTGCAGCTTCAAGCTAAACACTAAACAGCAAAGCCTCCAGTGGACACATGCTGGCCTGGTTTTGCGTTCAAGGTGTGGGGGAATGCTAGCTTTCTGCACTTCCTGTTGCCTACCCTCATGTGGTAGCGATTTACCTCAAGTTTATCTTTCTCCGGTATTATTTGATCCATTTTACGCTGAAGACTAGAACAGCTGGCTCAAAGGTGAGGGAAGCTTTGTGTAGGGGACATGGCATGTATGTGAAAGGCTTTCATGTTGCTTGTTTGAGTGGTCAGATCTGGAGCTTTTAATGTTGGCAAACAGCCTTGCTTGACAGTCTACTGAAAATGTCTTTTATTTCTATTTTTTGATGTGCAGACTTTCTGGACTTTATTTTTAACAAGGAAAATGATTTCCATACAGCGCCTGTCATCTCCCTATTTTTGACAGTGTTACTGTTCTGTTATAGAACTCCCTTGGCCCTTCTGATTTTCCCACTCGTTCTGCAGGGATTCATTGCCTTCAGTCCATCTGCCAACTCTTCTGCAATCAACATCCAATAAAAGTGCTTACTCCTTTCTCTCCCCCACCCCCCAGCAGTCCCCAGAGCCTTCCACAAATCAAAGAAAATCTGTGGTTTATTTTTAAATACAACACTTGTTAAGTAAAAGAGATAGTATAATTTCATTATGATGACATCGTTTAATACCAAGCAGCAGCAGCTGTTGTTAACCTTCTTTGTTCATCTATCCCCCAGTTGCTTGCAGGCTGTGCTAGATTATTCACTAGGAAGTAGAATAGCTGTTAGTGTGAGCTTGACTTCTTCACCTGAGGAAAGACAAAGCCAAACAGAAGGAGCACAAAAGATGTGAGTGCCACCGAGTACCTGTCAATATTTAGGTAGTTGCTAGAGTTAGGGGCCCAATCCTGTTTGGCACGTTCATCTTCTGTTGACTGCTCTGGAAGTTGAGTTAGGACGGCTTTGCAGATTGTGCGTTCATGCTGCATTTCTAATATACAATATAACTGTGACACTAAGAACAATCCCACATCAAAGCAGTGGATGCTGCTATTCATCTCAATATATTTCTTTGGCCTTTGGTGGTGCACAGTTAGCAGGGTTAAGTTTGGGGAAGTTTTGAGGGGAGTAATGAGTGGGACAAGAAGAACGCGTTTCCTTCACACAGATGCACGCTGTAAAACGATGCAGGGAGAGTTCTTTTTTCTGTCATGGTCTTGATAGAATATAAATAGCTCAAGTATAAAGCTAATGCACAATACAGTAAAGGACAGTTTCTGGAGAAGGAAACTGTTTTACAACAAGCAGTTGTGGGGTTACGTTCAAAGACACGTCAAGCATACTCCTCCACTGTATATGCCCACAAGTGTGCTCGGGAGACATGAGTGACTCTCTGTAAACACTTGAAAAATACAAGTATGGTGGATCAGACACACTATTAAAAATAGACGACATATAAGGAACCTTCTCTACCACTTGTTCCTTTTGAACAGTGTCCCCCTTCATTTCCTGTCCTACGGTACTAATCTCTCAGGATTTTGAGTCATATGTGCAATAGCCTGTGATTTGTGCAGCTTTTTGTAAACCATTGAGACAGAACTGGCATTTTTTTGCACTGTCATGGACAACCCTTACTGAATTAGGTTTAAGTATTTTAGGAGTTCATTGTATTAAAAATGAAAATGTTTTTATGTATTGTGACGTATGTAGTATCTCAGGGGGTGGGGAAGACATGACTAATGTAAATGTAGGAAAGTATTATGAGCTTCCTAGGACTATTTGAAAAAATATACCAAACAAAAATTAACTTCAAAAGATAAGTAGGTTTCCCAGGAAATCTCTGGGGGATGTGTATGCAAATATGCCACCTCCTAGTTTTGAAGCTTTAGTGTGAGGAGAGGTGGTTTTGTCTTCTGATCTTGTCCTCATGAAGCAGACGATCAGAGGCCCGAAACGTATAACATAGTGCCTCACAGTTTCATGTGTGCTTGTTCTGAGCCAAGGTGGCTATGAACTGGTAACCACAAAGGTTTGAGGGACTGACTCCTACCACAGTGCTTGTTGGAGCTGGGGGGGATCTCTGGTAAGCTTCAATATGCATGTAGGTTCTTTTCCTGTTTTAATGTTTTCTCTAATGCTTTTACCTTCAGAATAAGTGTGCTTGCTTAGGAAGACCTATGTGGTAACCTGTACATTGGTCATAGCTCTTGGAGAGAGCCAAGCACAGGTGCTGGCCTTTTTAGATGGTCTGGCTTGCTTTGATATCAGTGCAAGATAGGCAGCTGTGTAGACTTAAAATCCCTGGTCAGGAGGAAGTGAGACATGGGTCTCTGCCCAAGGAGGATGACAACTGGAAATCTTTAAGTGGGTGCCATGGAGGGGGGACACAGATGCAGTTACACTGAAACTGTGACAAATACAACTACTAAAAATTAGGCTTACCTTGCAGCACTGCTCATGGCAAGATTTGGTGCTAAAAGGTGTTCATTCCTATAGCCGCCTTTTTAATACTGAGAGAGAAGTCATAGTTCACTCAATATTGGTAGAATTAATTTTAAAGTGGTCTCAGGACTCGTGTTAGGTGAATCTCCAAAAGTTTGCAGACTGAATTTGGTTGAAGATCCAGTCATTTTAATGCTTATTCAGACTATCTGGACTCTTGATTCTGCAGCATTGGCCTGGATATCTTGTAAAAAGAGACTCTTTGGAAAGTTAACAATACTTCCTGCTGCTGGTGAGGCCAGAAGTGATACTTTTCCCTTTTATAGAGTTTCCATCTGAGTTTATTGGTGTTTTAGAAGTGTTTTGAGATCCTAAGATGCACAAGACCCCTAGAAACTTGCAGGGGTACCTAAAGAGATAAACACATGAAGAAACTGAGGCAAGACAATGGCAGAGCTAGGAATAGAAACAAGATCTCTGACCCCCACAGTGCTCTGTGTTTAAGAACAAGATAATCTTTGCTCTGCTGTTCGCAGCCTCTATTATAGTCAATATAAAAAAGAAAAAAGCTAAGTACAATGAAACATAATAGCAAACTAACTAATTTGGAAACTATTAAAATCCCAAAGGGTAGGGTTCATTTCATTTCAAGTTTTGGGTGCCAAAGTTTGGGATGGTTCTTACTTTCTACGATTATGGTTGTATTGCCCTATTCGTATTAAAGGTAAAAGAACAAGAGAGCCTCTGTCCACCCCCAAAAAAGTCATCAGATCTCTTTTGAATATCTTCCTTGCTACTCAGTAAAGATTCATATCATACTTCATATGAAATGCATTTCCCGATTAATTTAAAATCATGCTTGCTGTGGTACAGGTTTATAGACATGCTGATAGAATCATACTCTGTGTCGCCTGATTATTACTGAATGTAGATTTTATGTTATGCATTTGGATCATGCAATCCAAGCTCCATACATACACAGCAGTTTATCTTGCTGAGAATTAAAAGGGCCAGCTTTCCCTTCATCTCTTCTCTAAAAAATGTGTCTAGAGATTGGCAATACTTCTGAATGCCTCATTTATTAGCACAGGCACAACAACAGGGGATGTTACTTGCGTTACTTTGGGTCATCCCTCCCATGTGCTTTGCAAGAATTTAGAAACCAGTGAATTACAACATTCAGGACGAAACGAGTAATTTGCAAGGAGCTATTCCCAAGCCTCTGTATTTCAAGGCTGAGTGAGTAAAGAAGACTGCCGTGTCACCAGCGATACTGAAACACATTAGTCCTGATGCTTAGTTGCATTTTGCTGTGTCTAAATTTGCTGTCATGAAAAACAGAACAGAGCCTGACATTAGATTAACACAACTCTAGACAGAGAACAACTCAGGTTTTTGTAAAGCCCATTGGGTGTAGGGGGAAAGGAGGTGCAGAAATGAAACATGCAGCTGAAATTTTAACATTCATTGTGTTGTAATAACAATAATGCACTCTGACTTTTCTCTGTGTTGAGTTGGTGTCGCATGCAGAAATGGATAGCTCTAAGGACTGAAGCCTTCTAACTTTACAGTGCAGGAAGCCTCGGTGCAAGTTTCCTAGCCCCATATTGCTTCAACTGTAATCATGTTATGGGAGGCGGCGTGATCCAGTGGAGAGAACTCAGGAGACACAGGTTCTATTCCCAGCTTTGCTACTGACCTTCCTGGGATAAGTCACTTTACTTCTCCTTACCTCAGTTTTCCCTCTATAAAATGCAAATAGCTCAAGACGTTATGTACCTTGCTATGCGATTGGGGCAAGGCGGCTAGAAACTGCACTGTGGGGCAGACACCTCGTGCCCATAGGTCATTGAGCCAGCGTGGGATGGTAACAGCTTTTGCTCACAGCTGACTTTAAGTGTGTTTGACCCAATCATTCCCCCCTGAACCAGCCAGTCACTCACCGTGGACATAAGCATGGAAAACTGGTATGACTTGATCAGCTGGAATTACTTGATGGAAGCAGCCTTTGTTCTCCGTACATGAAAAGAACACAATAATACTGAAGGTGAATAGATCATACATTGTAAATTGATGGAGTAGTGAAACACAACTTATACGGGAAAATGTTACCACCTGTTGTCCGGCAGGTGTGAATTGGGATGTTGGGATCAGTAAAATATCCTCTGGACCTGCCAACAATCCATTGTCCTTATTGTTTTAATTTCTAATACAGATTTCAATTTCATTGAGACAGCTAGCGAGGAGAAAACAGTGATAACCCTTACCTCAGAGTCATTGGCTTCCTCTGGCGATGCCTCTGTGTGCAGTACCCTTTCGCAGTGCATCATACCTTCTCAACATTTGTTATGTGACGTGGTGGATCTGAGTGTCTGGATTCTGTATATATCCAGTTAACCACATGTCATTTGATGACATCTGCAAAGAACCCCTGGAGTGAAATGTAACGTTCTGAATTGCAGTCCTGAGCCAAAATGGCATTTCATAGTGGTGAGAGGGTGACAGGCGTGTTGTTTAACTTGCCTGTTGTCTGCATAATGACACACATACCTTAAGGAATGTCTGACTTTGAGGTCTCCTGTTCAGAGTTGAGTTTTATTATATCTCTACTCTCCCTCATGTGTCGACCACTAAACCAGCAAGCTCCCCTTTTGATCAGTGTAGACTATGCTGCTGTATTTGTGTGCTCCTTTTGTTTTAAAAGTCTGTTGGTGTGTTTTAAAATTCTAAAAGTCACTATCTGGCTAAATTTGTCATGTTGTTTGTTTTAATTCTGCAGCAGGAACCTACTAATCATTTCAGTATCTGGTGTGCTCTTTACAGGATGAGAATGTTTGACATTTGTATGTAAACTGGCTCTGATTTAAGAGGTGATTCGTAAGTTAATCCTCTGATTTAACAGGTGACCATGGTGTGCAAAAAGAGTGTTTCTTTTACATATCCGCTTTCCTGCATGTTACCCTTTTGGTGCTCTGGAAAGATGTTCTCTGATCAGGTGTTTATTTTAGAGGGCTCTACTGTATTTTGTGTGGTTACTTAGTGATGCTATTTTTTTAAGTGCTCTGATCACAACCAATGTTCAAGATCACCGGATTCTTGTTAGCTTTTCCCAGGTAAGAATAGAGTGAAATCATCAGCTGCAGAGGCATTGGGATTACCTAAAGACTCAGGAAGTTAGTACTGCATTGGTTCATATTTGGACAGCTATCTGAGTCTAGTAAACACCATAATAGAGACATGTGAAATAATTTTAACAGATATTTCCTACTTGGTGGAACAAGCCCAAAATTGTAACTGGGATTATATGGCTGCTATGGGACCTGTGTCTAAAAGTGTGCTTTTAGCATATGTTTTCCTGTAACAGGAATCCCTTAAAGTAGCTCCATTATTTTATGAACAAAGGGAATAATACAATTGAGTCTGTATGTAGAGAAAATGCATTCCTTTAGTAGATCATCTGACTTGTGATTTTTGTCTTTGGATCAAGCTAGAAATTTTTTCTTTTCTCTTCTGAAATAAATTTGAAAGGGATTCGTTGCTTATAAGTATTTATTGAATTTGGTGCACAGCAAATGTACCCTTTTATGAGGGATTCTTTTAGTGAGTGTTAACTAATTCTTTTACACTGTGGGTATCTAAGGAGGATGCATTGTTCTTAAGATTTTATGCAAATACAGTAGTTATGAACTGACTGGTCAACCATACACATCATTTGGAACCAGAAATATACAATCAGGCAGTAGCAGAGACACCAAAAAAGGCAGATACGGTACAGTACAGGGTTTAAACATAAACTCGATTTTTTTAAACTAAAAAACTAAAAAAAAAAAAAAAAAAAAAAGACAAAGGGGGAGGGATAGCTCAGTGGTTTGAGCATTGGCCTGCTAAACCCAGGGTTGTGAGTTCAACCCTTAAGGGGGCCATTTAGTGAACTGGGGTAAAAATTTGTCTGGGGATTGGTGGTCCTGCTTTGAGCAGGGGGTTGGACTAGATGACCTCCTGAGGTCCCTTCCAACCTTGCTAAAAAAAAAAAAAAAAAAACTGTGTCTGTGTGTGTTTTATTTAAATTAAGATGATTAAAAGCGGCATTTTTCTTCTACATAGTAAAGTTTCAAATCTGTATTAAGTCAATGTTCATTTGTAAACTTTTGAAATAACAATCATAATATTTTGTTCAGAGTTATGAACAACCTCCATTCCCGAGGTGTTTGTAACTCTGAGGTTCTATTGTATCAGTAAACTTAAGGGCCAGATAGGCATAAATGGGAGGGAATGCAAGTAACACTACCCACAGGAAACTCTGGGAGCCATTGGAGCCGTGGATTTTGCCAGTCCTTGGGAGGCCAAATTCCCTTCTGTGGCCAGTGCAGCTCCTCCTCTCCAGCCCCTTCTTGGGGTTGCTTTTGTGCAACTGTAATAGCTTGCATTTTATATAATATTCCAGTATTGCCAACATTCAAGACATGTGAATCAGGCCAAAAAAATTGGTGTAAAAATCATGAATTTTAGGTTTTTATTTGCCTTCTGCTTTTCAGACCTTTAGGATGCACTTGGGTTACCTATTCATGCTTTTCTCTGCAACAGTTCTTTTTAGAAAGTTGAGATTCATAGTCAATCAGTGAACTCCAGGTGTTGCGGCTTCAAGAAAAACAGCAAACAGAGAGAGTTGCAATACATTTGGAAGAGGTGGCACTCTTTGTCTATATAATACATTTATGCCCACGCTACCCATCATATTGCATATGCATATGCTATATAGTTATGCCATCTCAGATATTTTATATATATAAAAATCTGAGCTATGACTAGACTATTGATATTGAAATAAGATGGTATATCTGTACAGTAGATAGTATGCTTAAATCTACAGTTGCATAGAAATATGCCATATTTATCATCTAAAATATGTGCACATGCTGTAATGACAAGGAGGATAGAAACACCAAATCAGGAAATGCATTATATTTCCCCCCTCCCTCAGTGCCCTCAAGTTGTATAATACTTTTGATGTCAGCTGCTGGATTAGACCCAGGAGCTTAAAAGATTAAAGAAACCACTGAAAGCAGCTAGGAGGAAGTGAAGGGTCCGTTTGTCTGAATGTTTGTGTTTTCATACTGGCGGTTGAGTAGAAAATTGCAAACAGGCTCTGCCCTGCAGTGGAGGACTCTCAAACATCAGGGCGTTGCAAAGGCACAGCCTTCTATTCCAACCACACACTCGGAGGGCAGCTGACCTGCAGCGTAGTCCATGGGCAAAGCAATGAAAGCTCAGTGCATGCATTAGTAATCAGAATTTCGTGTCTGGGATGCTGCATGTTAAGTGTCTTTTCTGTACTTGTTCCCTCCCACCCTCACTTTTCTAACACACATAACTCAATTATTTCATGCCCTACAGTGTGCCATATTTTCTTAATGAGCAAGATTTAAACTTCGAAATTGAAAAACACACACAAAATGGCAGGATGGGGTAAGCAACAATTCTCTATTTGATCATGGTAACTGCTTCCACTTATACTGTCTGTTAAATTGCAGCGAAGTTTTATTTAGAATCCGTTTGCTTTTTCTCCACATGGTTCCAGTCAGTCAGTTAGAGACCAGCAGCACATACTACCTTAAAAGTGGAAGAGTTCTGTGGCTCCTTATAGACAGACAAGCATATTGGAGCATGAGCTTTCGTGAGTGACTACCAACTTCGTCGGATGCATGCATGTCATACATCCGATGAAGTGGGTATTCACTCACGAAAGCTCATGCTCCAATACATCTGTTAGTCTATAAGGTGCCACAGGACTCTTCCGCTTTTACAGATCCAGACTAACACAGCTACCCCTCTGATACATCCTACCTTAAGTGAAAGATGTTCTGATTCTTTACCACCATTTCCCCTTCTCTCCCCACACCCATGGCCTGGTACCTGTTTCAAGGAGTGACTGTGTTTTTATGTGGCACTTTGGCTCTTTGAAACATATGCTGCTTTCGAGTTGTTCCCTAAACATTGTATAATCAAACCAAGGCTCAGGAGAGAGGTAAGCCAGCCTCCTGTGTGTCGCTCTGAATAAGCCATCCCATGGCACAAGATGGACCTGGTGGATGTAGAAAAAGACCCTGGTGCCCTTTACTCTGCTAGGGCAAAAAGAATTGTCACCAAGCACATTAGGATTATTAACATTAATCTAATCTTTTCATTTGTTGAACAGATTTTTTTCAGTACATGGAGACAGCTTACTCTGTTCTTAAGACAGTGCTCCCAGATCAGCTTGTAGTTTGTTCTGTAATACCGTGTGGATTTGCCTGGATTTTGAAGTAAATACATTATGTGTATGGCTTACAGATTGCTTAGGCAGTCTGCATCAATAATTAAAATGTGTGGGTGGCCACTCTGTGTGTCCCTCTAGAGTGTCTCCCCTCTTTCTTCTGTGCTTTCTCCTCTTGGTTTTTTTTTCCTTCTTCCCCTAAGGTAGGAAAATAAACCTGTAGCAGGGAGTCTGTCAAAGCCACACAGCTGAACCAACCTTCATTTTTTCACTAAGCAGAGGGCTTCCATTCCTGTTGCAGCTCATCACAGCTCACAAAACAAGTCTGGCCTTTGCTGTTCTCTGTACAGACACTTGGATTTGGCATTGTCAAGAACTGCCAGCCTGGTCCCTTAACTGTTAAAACAGTCAAACCGTTTCTATAGAGACAGGACAATGAAAACCAAAATCAATCTTTTAAGTCTTTCACAAAAGAGGTTCCCCAGTTTTATACTACATTGTTTGGTTGCTATATTGTCCAAATCAAGGGCAAAAATGGTAGATTTGCTCAAATACTGTGAGATGTAATGTAAGAACTTGATTACAACAGTCCAGAATACTAATAATGCCACTTCTGTTGCATCTTGTCATCTTTGCTTGTCATGATTTAGATCTGTAGCATGCCATGAGAATAACCAACCACTCCCCCATCCATGTACCTCTCCCTTGCCTACCATGGAAAAGTGCGCATAATTTTTTAGAAATTATATTTAAAAATACACAGATATGAGCCTGGTGCATATGTACACTTCAGACTTGGTTTTCAGAGGTGGCTTTTCCAGCTTCCAGGATAAACTGAGTTAAACTGAGAAATTATACCAAGTTATTTAAAGGAGGTTCTCTTCTCTTTCCCCTTCCCTGATCCTAATCCTTTTGAAACCTCTTGACACATCCAGTAACTGGCTTCTCTACTCAAAGTTCCATGTGACAGCCAGGTTTTAGTAAATGAACCTATTTGGGAACCCAGTGCAAATTATCATCATCACAATTGCTAGCCGATATGCTAGAGCCAGTCTGTCTGCCGCTGGATGGACTATGGCAGGGGTTCCCAAACAGTGGTAGGCGTACCCCGACATCTCTTGAGGGTGTGCAGGAGAAATTATGTAATGGTGGACTTTATTTATTGCATTGATAATGGGCTAATCAGATGACACTTTAAAACTCCGTAGGAAGTTTGGTTATATAAAATACAGCAGTTAATTTACTTCAGAATGTACCAATGAGAACACAGACGTGGGTAGTGTTAATAAGAACATACAAAGTGTCTGTGATGAGAAGAATGAGGGGTAGGCAGAGGCAGCTGGTAGATCTGGAAGGGGAACACAAGAAGAAAAGTTTTGGAACCTCTGAACTACAGGGATTTTCGTGAGCCTACCACTCTCACTGTTTTTAAAAGTACAGTTCTTCCCGCTTAAGCCTGGAGACTGAGATTCTCTCTCTTTCTCTCTCTCTCTCTCTCTCTCCCCACATTAGAATTACAGCATGGGCAGCAGCAAATATAGCTTTCACACGCTGACCCACTAATATGCTTCAGACCTGACTATCTCCGATGTTATGTACAGGAAGCAATTAAACTGTTATAGAGGAACACTGATGGCATGGTCTGTCCTTGCATTAGCATAGTATACAGGATACATATATCCACACTGTTTTGGGCAGTACTAATTTGGCACAATCACATGTGTATTATGATATACAGTGGTGGTTGTAGCATTCTGGGACTGCTGAAACACTGCACACTATGTAGTACTGTAACTAGGAGAGTGAGCATTTGGGTAACTTCCAAATATAAACACTGCGTGCCGAGATGGAATGAGGAGGATGAGGTGTGTAGGTGTTGCAAGCTAAAGATGTTCCAATCGTTTGCCCCAGCTCGTAACCCCCACACACACTCTGAATCCCTCATCCCTGGCCCCACCCAGATCCTGCACCCCCAACCGGAGCCCTCACTCCCTCCTACACCTCAACCCCTTGTCCCAGCCTGGAGCCCCCACCTGTGCTCTAGCCAGAGCCCTCACCCCCTCCCACACACTGAACCCCTCGTCCGCACCCCAAACCCTTTATCCTCAGCCCTGTGAAAATGAGTGAGGGTGGGGGAGAGTGAGTGACAGAGGGATGGAATGAGCGGGGGTGGAGCCTTGGCGTAAGGGTGGAGCATCAGGGAAGGGGAGGGGCAAAGGGTATTCAATTCTCTGAAATTAGAAAGTTGGCCACCCTAGCCCTGAGTAGAGTTGAAACTCATCATATTCATAGAATATCAGGGTTGGAAGGGACCTCAGGAGGTATCTAGTCCAACCCCCTGCTCAAAGCTGGACCGATCCCCAACTAAATCATCCCAGCCAAGGCTTTGTCAAGCCTGAACCTTAAAAACCTCTAAGGAAGGAGATTCCACCACCTCGCCAGGTAACCCAGTCTAGTGCTTCACCACTCTCCTAGTGAAAAGGTTTTTCCTAATAGCCAACCTAAACCTTCTCCACTGCAACTTGAGACCATTACTCCTTGTTCTGTCATCTGGTACCACTGAGAACAGTCTAGATCCATCCTCTTTGGAAACCACTTTCAGGTAGTTGAAAGCAGCTATCAAATCCCCTCTCATTCTTCTCTTCTGCAGACTAAATAATCCCAGTTCCCTCAGCCTCTCCTCATAAGTCATGTGCTCCAGCCCCCTAATCATTTTTGTTGCCCTCCGCTGGACTCTTCAATTTTTCCACATCCTCCTTGTAGTGTGGGGCCCAAAACTGGACACAGTACTCCAGATGAGGCCTCACCAATGCTGAATAGAGGGGAATGATCCTGTCCCTCGACCTGTTGGCAATGCTCCTGCTTATACAGCCCAAAATGCTGTTAGCCTTCTTGGCAACAAGGGCACACTGTTGACTCATATCCAGCTTCTCATCCACTGTAACCTCTAGTCCTTCTCTGCAGAACTGCTCCCTAGCCACTTGGTCCCTAGTCTGTAGCAGTGCATGGGATTCTTCCATCTGAGTGCAGGACTCTGCACTTGTCTTTGTTGAACCTCATCAGATTTCTTTTGGCCCAGTCCTCTAATTTGTCTAGGTCCCTCTGTGTTCTATCCCTACCCTTCAGTGTATCTACCACTCCTCCCAGTTCAGTGTCATCTGCAAACTTGCTGAGGGTTCTAACCACGCCATCCTCCAGATCATTAATGAAGATATTAAACAAAACCAGGACCGACCCTTGGGGCACTCCACTTGATACCGGTTGCCAACAAGACATGGAGCCATTGATCACTACCTGCTGAGCCTCATGATCTAGCCAGCTTTCTATCCACCTTGTAGTCCATTCATCCGGCCCATACTTCTTTAACTTGCTGGCAAGAATACTGTGGGAGACCATATCAAAAGCTTTGCTAAAGTCAAGGAATAACACATCCACTGTTTTCCCCTCATCCACAGAGCCAGTTATCTCATCATAGAAGGCAGTTAGGTTAGTCAGGCATAACTTGCCCTTGGTGAATCCATGCTGATTGTTCCTAATCACTTTTCCTCCTTGCATTACTAGTTCAAGTTAAATATGGTCCACAGAGCAGAATCCTGCAGGTACCCATTTGGATCGACAAAACACAGTGTGTATTAAACTGTCTACACTGGTCTGCCATCAAATTCCATTTCATTTTCAAAGGCTTAGACCACCACCAGTCTTAATACTATGTCTGACATGAATGTAACACTATATATCCTGGACCATCCACTGAGGTCAGACATGACAGGCAGTTGTCCAAGTTGCACCTTAAACTTAGGGATGAGGAGCCTTTGTTCACATTGCTCTACAACTGTGGAGTTCTGTTTCTGTACTGTGCATTTCTTCTCTCCTGGTCAGACTGGAAGTTGGGTGGATGTGAAAGGAGATGACTGTATGAATCGTGTGGAATCTCAAAGGGACTAAGAGAGGTTTTTGGATTGATCAATTCCCAGTTAAAAAAAAAAAAGAACCTACTGTGGAAACTTAACAAAGAACCTGCCATTTACCAATGTTACCATTTAGACTTTAGTTGCACAATACCCCATTTTGAGTATCAGGAATGCTGCAAATAGAGCAAAGAGGGATGCCTACTGAATATTGTCTGAAGTAGAAGGCAGTTATTGCATCCTTTTTCATAAGACCTGCAACTTTAAATGCTGCTTAGTTCATTGCTAAAACAATTAAATTTCTTACATTGCTAAACAGATGTTTATAACCACAAATACGAGAGACCGCATGCTTGATTCTATTCTGTTGCACCAGCGTAGGCAATTTTGCTTGTAATCCAGCACATTTTGGACTACATGTTCCACCAGAAACAGTAGGGCCTATCACTTAGTTCTATCAGAGTTCAGCTCTCAGGAATCTCCGCTTTCCATCCACCATTGCACGCTGCTCAATGTTCTCTAATAGTGTGTCAATCAGATTCTTAAATGGTGTGGTCAAGTTATATATCTCCATATCATGGATCCCGTTCCTATCTGGAACTTGAATATAGTGCTGGCAAGGTTGATGAATCCACCCTTGAACTGATGGCTACCTGCTCCTTACTGCACCTGTCTATGAAAGTAGTATTTTGGGGAGCTATTACATCCATGATGAGTGGTGTTAGCTGGCCATCCTCACACAATGTTTTTGTAAGGATAAGGAATACTTTATTTGCATCTGAAATGTTGTCTACAGTAGTTTTGGGCTGCCACCTCATTAAGTCATCTATTTAATGATATTCTTTCCTAAGCCCCCTTCTCTAAAGATTTAGACCTTGGCTCTGTAAAGGGCTTTGGCCTTTTATTTGGACAGAGTAGGGCTTTTACATCCTCATCTGAACTCTTCATTTCAGTTGCTGACAGGATGAAAGGCCTTCCAGTCTCAACTCAAAATTTCATCTTGAATTTCATTCTGCATACATCTGTGCTACAACATTGCCCCTCTGCTACTCCACAAGATACCAGGTCTCTGACCCATTCTAACTTTAAAAATTTGAATAAATGTATAAAGAAAATGAAGTTTTCATGGCCACTCTAATCTCCATCGTCTCCTAGATGGAGTCCAGTGACTGGTATGCTGCCCTGTACTTGAAGCATGTATATTTCTGTGTGGCTATCCAACAAAGACATAGGGAGTCCCTGAGATTTCTGGTCAACGCCACTCATCAGTTTACAGTCTGCTTTTTGGCCTATCTGCAGCCCCGGCAGTGTTTACAAAATACTTGGTAGTGATGGCTGCGTTCTTAAGGAAAGCAAATGTGTATCTATTTCATTACCTAGATAACTGGCTAGTACATCATCCCAGCTGTTCATTTCAAATCCCAACAGGATGAAAACCCCTTCTAATCATGACGCAGAAGTTTTCATTCGGTATTTCATCCTGCATATGTCTGTGTCACGACATTGCCAAGGTACCCCCGCTGAGCAGGTGATAGCATGCTCTACAGGATCTCAAGCACTTCTGTAGCATTTCTGGCCAAAGTGCCTGTAGCAAATATGGATACATTTACAACTCATTATGTTATGACTCAGCATTCTGAGAACCTGTTGTTCTACAGCTGTTCAGATAGACTCCGAAACCCATCTCTGGTTGAGCTGCCTCTGCGTTATCAGAAGCAGAATGGACATCTGCAAACACTGAAAGAAAAACCTGTTACTAGCCTGGTTTGTCACTATTATTCTTTGAGATGGTGTTCTTCACTCTGAAGTTGCACGTCCACTTCCTGACCCACTGTCCTTCCCCTCTGTTGGAGTCTGTCTGATAAGAAGGAACTAAGAGGGATCTGTGACAGCTCTGCCCTTTTACTATCGTTTGGTGGTGTGACACTGTTGAAGGCAGACCCACCGTCCTTAGGAAAAAATCTCTGACTCGCGCACACGAACCTGGTGAAGTGGACATGTGCAACACATCCTGAAGAACAACAGTTACCAAAAAGATTAGTAACTTTTTTACAGCAGTATAACAGACAGGAATTTGGCTTAAGGAGCTGAACGGAAACATTAATCAAGAGTCATTGCTGCTTAGCTATCCTGGCTGTATTAGAATATGCTAATATAATAGATATATTGCCCCTTGATCTAAAAAATATTAACTCAGCTTTGTGAAACTAGTTGTGTTCATTGGCCTTTTCCTGTGACCACATAAGCAAAGGGAAAAGACTACAAACTAGTCTGTTCTCAGAAAGACGAGTTTTTAAAAAAACAAAAACAAAAACAAAGCTGAATCTTTTTAATAAACTGATATAATTGCTGGTCTGTGTAAGTGGAGACATATGATACGTACGTTTGTGACAGTATTTTCCAGAGGAATGGTTCGACGTGCTAAGTAACCAGGCTCATTTTGCGCGAATGCAAATATTATTCACCAAGTATTACCATAATTGATGCACCAAGCCACTGTAGAGTAAATAATGTGTTGTGTGTGGGAAGCAAGCTAGAAGTCAATGAATATTAAAGAACATAACCTCATTTTTAAAGGGGAACTTCACACTCATTATGGTCACTCTGAAGTTAAATGGCAACATAAGTTAAAATTGGCAGGTTGCTTTGTGGTTTTATATTCTATATAGTATGTCTTCTTGCATGGTACTATATGTATGTTGCGTGTGTGTACACATACAGGGCTGCATTCTCTATGCACGTTCAGCCAATTTTTGCTGCTGTGTGCTTTTGTACATGATGGGCTTTGTGCATGATGCATACGTGCTTGTGTACATACAAAGCTAGAGTCTTCACTCTCTTCAGCTGATTCTTGCTGCTCTCTATGTGCAAAATAGCCTTCAGTCGGGATTCAAATGACATTTGAGCGTTCTGCCACTTTGTGGAAATCCCTGAGTGGTGTAGATCCAGTGTAGTGGCTTCAGTGTCATGCTTCATCCCAGCCCCTGCTGTATGTGGAGTGACTGGAGCCGGGATCACAAGTCCTGTATCACTGCTATCCTTGGCTGCTGTAACATCCCTTGAAACCATGGGCAGCCAAGTAATGTTAATTGGCTTTCAGGCTGCTCTCTGTCACGTCAGGGGGAGGTGGAGCATGGCAACCTCATGATCCAGGGAATACAAATCACTTTTGCATCCCCCCCCCTCCTGAACTGCACCAGATGCACAAAGTCTGAAACCAAGAATCTGGCCCACACTGGTTTTTTTAATGTATATCTTTATAGGATCAGTAACTTAGATTGAGTGAGCTTCATAAGGGTCAATGTAGACAGGCTCTGTTGTCAATCCCTCTTATCCAGGGGTTCTCAAACTGGGGGTCGGGACTCCTCAGAGTTGTGAGGTTATTACACAGGGGTTTGCGAGCTATCAGCCTCCACCCCAAACCCCGCTTTGCCTCCAGCATTTATAATGGTGTTAAATATATATGAAAGTGTTTTTAATTTTTAAGGGGGGGTCGCACTCAGAGACTTGCTGTGTGAAAGGGGTCACTGGTAAAAAAAAAAAAAAGTTTGAGAAACACTTCACTACATCTAACACATTACTGTCATATTCACCTACCAAGAATGAGGTATAGGATATCAAATGAAAGCTGGTGACACACTGATCGATAATACCATTGTGAAATGTATGTATTAATACCATATAAGGAATTATGGATACTTGCTGATATTTATGCTTTAAATCTGTAACTAAACAGGATTTCTTCCAGACCAGAGGGAGGATACTTATCTCCCTGATTCTCTAATTGACCGTGGTGATGCCAGAGATGAAGGGCAGTTCATTTGTATCAAAGGTAAACTGAAGGCACAAATAACACAAGGATGTGCAGTAGGCATCGGAAGACCCTGGAGTCTGAACTGCAGGTATTAATTCTGGCTGAGGATAAAAACAATAAACTTTTGTGAGTATAAGGAGAAGCAAAAAGACGTGTTGGTTGTCCTTCATTGATGGAACAAACAGGTCATCGCTCTTTGCATCTATGAATGATGGATCCCCAACCAAGTGGGCTGGTGACACTGAGACGTGGCTATAGGTGAGAACTGGTTTAGACAAAGCTTGGTGCCTGCTAGCTTATATGTAGATTGTTAGAAGCATGTTATACTTTTGTTTTATTTGTAACTATTTTTTGTTTTCTGCTTGGAATCATTTTAATCTTTGTTCTTTTTAAATACTTACTCTTGTCTTACTATAATGTCATGTTAGTGCTGTTATAGTAAAGTGAGGTGTGCATCCTCAGTTGAGCCAACAGGCTGGTGTGTGTTTTGTCTCTTTGGAAAAAGCTGAATTGGTATGTCTGGGGGCATCTAGTGACAGGGCTGGATTCTGCAAGGAGAAGCTTCTGGAGAGTTGGGGAACTGAAATTTGCCTGAAAGGCAAAGTGGGACTGGTATAGTGCTAAGGAGTGCGGGGGGGAGGTTTTTTGAGGGGGGCAGGGGAAGCTGGCTAACAGACAAGGGTGGCAGGGAGCTGTTACACAACATTGCACCAACAAATTCCTCTTTTGCTAAAGCAGAAGGGTGACAGGGTGAGTTATAGTTCTGGATGCAGAGTGACAGAAGAAATTTTGTCTAGCATGAAGGCTCAAATCCCACGGGGTATGGAAACACACCACTGCACATCTCATAATGTATTAAGCATGCAGTAGTGCATATTTGATTTAATTTTTCTTTAACATTTTTAAATAGCTGTACATTCAAAAAAACAAACAACAACAATGTAAGATCAGACAGAAAGATGCAGTGTTACCGAACATACAAACTAGAGTACAGGAAGTGATCCCTATTCAGCAGAACACTTAAGCATGTTTTTAAGTCTCATTGGTCAGATCTCAAATGCTGTAAATGGTCGTCACTCCATACAAGTCAGTGGAGCAATCACAATTTACACCACCTGAGGATCTATTGTGCTGTCTTTAAAGGGATGTGTTTAGAGTTAAGCATGTTCTTAAGTGTTCTGTTGAATAGAGGTAGACTTAAACACTTGCTTAAGTACCTTGCTGAATTGAGGCCTGAGTCCTCTGAACCTTGATGTCTCCTCATTTCCAGAACTAAATGCTTTCTTAGGATTTTGTCAGATGTGGTGTGTGTGTGTGTATATAATATCCCATATCCTTTACACCTATACCCTTTGTGTTCCTTTCCTTGAAGCACATCCTCCTCCCTCCCCCCCTTCTTGCTGTGCAATTCCTGTTCCATATGTAAGTGAGAGAGATACAGGGATGCTTGAATGTTGTACTATAAGGTGTTACTCAGCAAGGCAAGATGATGGAGCATCCCAGGAATTAATCTGGTCTGCATATGTGAAGCTGAGACCTGTGTAGGTCAGATCACTTGTGTATTCTTAACATGCAAGTTTTTCTCTTGATAAGGTAGACCTGCTTTGAAAGTTGACACTCAAATAACCAAGCACTAATATAAGAACTAGGTATGAGTTATTTAAATTGTTAAAACAGTGTTCAGGATTGTACAAGCAGAGTTTAACCTTTCAATCGCATTAATCAGTTTTTTTGTTTGGGGGCCTCTTTTAAAAGTTACAGATAAAAATGCTGCAGTTTATATCTGAGAGATGAAAAATGCCTATTTTAAGCAACCTTCTGAGTATCCTAACACATGGAATTGTGGCACAATTACTTATGTCATGTAATATCAGTGGCTTTCCTTAATGTAACTTGATATAATTCAATATGTCAGAAATAACATATTGTGAGCAATCAGGAGGCTGGCTTTGATTAACCATACTGGGTATAGATGTGGCCAGTCTGTCTCTTGAATCTGAATATGTAAACTTAGTGATGGTATAGAACTTGTCATCTATAAACTTTGTTTCCCACTCTTTGAACCTTTTAAGAGGTGGTGTTATTCCTTAGCCTTAATTTCAGCCTGAAGAGTGAGCTCACTTGTGAATTTAATGTGCCCCACCGCTGCACTCTGCATTAGTATTCACAAGAAAAGATGGCTCTTCAAGCTATCCTTTTTTTCTTCTTAACCTGAACTGTGTCCTAGGTTCCCTTTGAGTCAGGAAGCGACGCTCTAGGAAAGAGGAGCTCTTCTGATCTGGTATATCCTGAGATATGCAGGGTTGTTCTGGGCTGCGGCCATTTCCCACACTGGACAATTACTGTCATGAGGAAGAACACACAAATTCAGGAATGAAGGAAATTACCGATTTTTTTGGAATTGGTTTGCCAGTGTCTTTAAGAAAGACGGTTTGAAAAACTCCTGTGAGGGAACACTCATTATGTTGCTTTGCTATTGGAAACCTAACATTGACTCTACATTGGTGTGGCTGCAGTAAATTATACCAAGGAGTGAGTGTCTGTTTAATCCCATCCCTACCCAAATATAAAAGTGATGAATTGACACAGTTGGGGATGAAAGCCCTCCTTCCATAAAACACACACACACACACACACACACACACACACACACACACACACACACACACACACACACACACACACACACACACACACACACACACACACACACACACACACACAGGTGTGATGGGAGTGTCTGCTTCCCCACCTCACACTAGTTATATGGCATGGAACCACCCTGAATGATCCATCTCTGGGGGTTTAGAGATCCATTTGGTCTCCAAGCCCATTTAATCCTTGATCTCTCTGCTGAGTTTGACAACCACAGTGCTGGTTACAATTACTGTGGACACTAACTAATTTGCCTCTACACTAGGGTTGCCAACTGTCTAATCACGCAAACCCAAACACCCTTGCCCTGCCCCTGCCCTTGCCCCCACTCACTCCATCCCTCCCCCACCCCACACACTCTCACTCACTTTCACCAGGCTGGGGCAGGGGGTGCGGTTGCAGGGTCTGGGAAGGAGTTTGGGTGTGGGCTCTGGGCTGGGGCCAGGGAGTTGAGGTGTGGGAGGAGGTGCATGGTGTGGGCTTCGAGAGGGAGTTTGGGTGCAGGACGGGGTGCAGGTTGTGGGCTCTGGGCAGGGGTTACTGTGCAGGCTCCAGCTGGTCGGCGCTTACGTTGGGCAGCTCCTGAAAGCGACCAGCACATCCCTCTGGCAGCAGCTGATAGGTGGGGGGCCCAGGGGGCCTCCACGTGCTGCCCCTTCTGCAGGCACCACCTCTGCAGCTCCCATTGGCTGTAGTTCCCAGCCAATGGCCGCTGCATAGTTGGTGCTTGAGGCGAGGGTAGCGCGCGGAGTCTCCCTCACTCCCCCAGGGGCCGCAAGGATGTGCTGACCGCTTCCAGGAGTGGCATGGAGCTAGAGTAGGCAGGGAGCTTGCCTTAGCCCCGCTGTACTGCCAGACTTTTAGTGCCTAAAATCTCCAGGTTTGGCTTCAGTAGCCTCTGGGAGACTCCCGGTGAAACCAGGAGGATTGGCAACCCTACTCTACATGGCTATCAAATCATAATAGCTCTCAAATACTTCCAACCTGAGTTGGATTTAAACCAGAGTTTCCTTTTTAAAATATGGGCCTCAGTATGGTTTGACAGCAGCATGTTTATGAAGAGATTTTCAGACAACTCTCAAGATGAAGGAGCAGATGGTGTTGATGGAAGAGCATGTTGTAAGAAACTAGAAAGGATTATTATCCTATTTATGACAGACAGCAAGATGCCACATTGTTGTCCATGAGCCAGAACAGTGAGGATTCTCCTTAGGCTTTCATGTGAATCAAATGCACCCTGTAATCTGGGTCCCCTGAGGACATTGGAATCCTGGTTTGTTTAGCACATTTAGAGACAAATCTTTTTTTGTTTTTAAATTCCCACTCATTTTGGCACCACTCCCCGGCAACCCCTGCACTAAGGCTCACTGCCTTTTTGGTATGTAAAGGAGTTTGGGTAAAGACTGAGCTGGCAGAATTTTGGAATTGTTCTGGAACAGAAATCCTGCTATGTGGCTGTCGTGAAATGAATCTGAAATTGTTGGCACATTCTAAATCTTGGGGAACTGGCCACCTCCTCTAGGAGATGAAAAGGGACACACAATAAAAGCTTAATAGTTTTGGATTATTTTAAATTAAATTTAGTCTCCCTTGTTGAGATATTCTGATCTTTGGAAATGTTTGCACCTTTACAGAACTCGTATACCTTTGCCCTGTGATCCTAATAGTTTTCCAATGGTCACTGGTTTTGGTGATGCTTTAGAATCCGTGTATGAATTCTGAAATATTCTTCCCTTTCCTAGCCTCCTAACAAGAATTCTTCTAACGCTTTGGTGGAGATGGCAGTATATTTATCTCGTTTATGCCCCACATTTGTAACAATCTCATGCTTAATTTTCTTGTCTGGAAGGTGTAAATGCAACTTCAGTAAAATAAGCATAGAATCTTTCCTGTTCTGGTGGTGGCAAGCAGCCAGATGAAGGCAGCTGAGAATTTTTCCAGAGTGGATGTGATGAGAGCTGTTCAGAGCTGACATGCCTTCCTCCACCCAATCCCAGTGTACCTTTTGTAGAGGGCAGTGCCCTTTGAACCTTTAGGCTGCTTTAACCTATTTTGGGGCTAGCACAGATCATCCAAGAGAATCAGGGAGCCTTAGGTGGTGGATCCATTGCTTCATCTGGCTTCTTGGAGTCTCTACTGGTCTTCCCAATTAACTGATACTTGTGCATTTATACCACACCATGTATGAGGTAAAATAAGGGTCAGATGGCTAGCTTCGTAAATCCCATCAACTCTCCTACCACAGTAGCTACAGAAGAGATGTTTAGCGGGGCATGTTTTTCCAATCATTGTCTTTTTCCTTTGTCCCCCAGGGCAGGAGCAGACCCCAAATGCTGGCATGGCTAAACAGCATAGAAAAACATACAGGGTGTCGGGGCAGAAGTCATGTACTGTTTTGAAGCATCTTCAGAGTCAAATCTAAGATGCCTCTGTTTTGTTTGCCCTGTGTTGGTATGTGAATGGCTTGGTAATGGGGACAGTGAAAGCATCATAAATCATATGTTGTGCTATAAAGAATTAGGAGGGTGTATTAACAAGCTTGTACCAGTCATCTACTGAAAAGCAATCTAGTAAGCAATCTTCATTCCTTTTTTACCCTACCTCACATTGTAAACTATATTGGATTATGGCAAAATCAACTTAATAAATCCAAAGGAAGCCCTTTAATTCAAGACAATTGCAGATGTTCTGCTGAAGGACAGCTACCTGTAGAAAAGGCCCCATATTGGTTCTCGTTGCATACAGGTAGGATCTACACAGTAAATGACTTCATCTTGTTGATGGATGTATGAAAGAGAGGTACAGATTAGCATAATTTTGGACATGGATGTTTTCATGTATTAGGGATGAATTCATAACAAATGTTTTGTTTGTGCAGTGACCATTCCCTTAACAAGTGAAGATGAATTGCCTAACTGAAGCTACGCTATTGTATGATGAACTGTTTAGACAATAGCTGTATTAAATATGAGACACAAATACATTGCAGACAAAATGCTGACATAGAGAGCGTCAAAATAAATGATGGTACTGTTCTCAAGTCATGAAGATAAATGCTATGCTTAAAATTAAATGGTTGTGTTCTCCTTGTGTATACGCACATATGTGCTTGTGTAGCTGTCTGTGCACGTAAGCTACAGTCAGACGGGGTTGCTAATAACTGGTATCTTTGGTATTCTCAGCAGCGGTGTGAAAGATTAAGTGAACATGGAGAGCAGCTCCACCTGGGTCACTGTTGAGCTGGAGAAGTTTGCACTGCTGCTGCCTATTCTGTGATTGTCCTGTGGTTATAAAAGGTCTCTAGAGACGTCAGCCCAGGCCACTCGTGTGCATTAGATTCACTTTTTAAAACAAACAAACAAAAAGTATAATAATAAAACCATAAGAGAGTTCCTGAGCCATGGAACACAAGCTGACACAAGATACTGTTAAGCCACTGTCTGGTTGTCTCCAGAGCCCTGAATCCAGGGCTCAGTTGTTTTCAGCCACACCCATGTGCCGTGGACAATGTGGGGCCACGCTAACACACTAGAACCCACCAAGAGATACTGTGCCTCAGGTACAGTCCTTCCCAGAGCTCCTCGATCAGCACAAGTCCAGCTGCTGCTACTCCCCATAATGGGATGTGGCACAATGTGCTGTTCTTTGTGGACACCGGCATTGGGAGGGTGTGGATATGTCTTCGGTCCATCTCCTCCCTGCCCCCGGTGGGGTGGATAATAGCCTAGATGGTGCTAGCAGGGAGCATGTTCCTGGGCAGAGATTTAAATTATGGCAGTTCCCTATGCAGAGGTATAGGGTGGGGTTGGATGGCTCCTTGTACCATCTCCCTCCCTGGGACACCTCTGTATGGCCTAGACACAGTCTGGTCCATTTATTTATTTGCCACTTCTACTATGTGAAGAAATCAGAAGCTGACACATTTTAAACTGCTCTGGTTTTCACTTTCACTTGCAGTTTGAACATTTCCTTTCCCTCATTGTAGTTAGTATGTGACATCTGTATGTTTTCTGAAATTTCCCATTGTCATTGTGGTTCACAACTGAGCATACCATATTCAGGACAAACTGCTGAGAAATAGGGTAGACACACCCCAAAGCTTGTGGTTATTCTCCCATAAAATATACCAATCCAGCAACAAAAGTAGACATCTGTCTCATCACACTGGCTAACAAGTCAGAAATGCAGCCTCCTTGGGTATTCCAGTTCTTGTACCACCACCAAAAACACTAAACTTAATGATGAGTGGTTATTTAAAACCAATTTAATCAACCAAAGGGTTCTTCTGATCCCAAAGGACCAGCCACATACTCAGGCGAATATGCAACTCTGATCTTACCCAATAATCATGCTGTTGCCAATCCTTGAGTATCTAAAATCTAAAGGTTTGTTTATAAAAATAAAGAGAGAAAAAAGTGAGTTAAAATTAGTTAAAGGAATCAAATACACAACAATTGCCAAGTTCTTGGATCAGGCTTGTAGCAGTGAAGAAATAAATTGCTGGCTTAAGTCAAGACTCTGTTTGCTGCCAAATCATTGGAAGGTTCTCGCTCTGTCCCATGGTTAGAATGCTCCCATTAGTATAAGTTCAGAGGCTTGAGCAGGAGAGAGGCAAAACGGAGATGTTTGCTGGGCTTTTTATAGCTTCTGCCAAGTGAAGGGGAAACCTATTGTGCTAGTTTGTAGAAAATTACAGGTAACAAGATGGTGTTTGGAGTCACATGGGCAAGTCATATGTCCATGCATGCTTTAGCCGAGGCCATTACCCATACTCAGAATTTTCACATGAAAGTCCATCAGGTGTGGATGGGCAACTTCCATGGTCCATTGTGAGTTAAGTGTACCCTGATGGGCCATTCAGCTTGAATCATCCCTTTATGATGCACGACTAAATACTTGTGGGTGCTACCACATGAGCTAACACATTTGAAATACAGGTACATAGTCAATATTCATAACTTCAGATACCAAAACAATACATGCATACAAATAAGAAAATCATATTAAACAAATTATAACTTTTCCATTGACACCTTACTTGATAGACTGTGTACAAGATCTGTTGCCATTATAGAACAGTGGTAGCAACAATGATCTAAATGGTCATATTTTAATCTGATAACATCACACCCATAAACCAACAGAGGCTGAAATTTTCAAAGCCGTTTAAGGTTTTTAGTCACAACTTTCATTAAATTCAGTAGAGGTTGTGCATCTACATCCCTTATGCAGCTGTGGAAACTGCCGTTGGCAGGTACTTTAGTGGCCTCAGTCATGCAGTCATCACAGCATGTATTTCATGCACCGTCCAGAGCTTTCTGCATTAAGATCACCTTTTTTTGGCAGGGAATGTTTAGGGTCTATTTTTCATCTTGCAATGAATTTTTAGGCACAAACAATAATAATTCTAAGACTAATAGCCCCATTTAGATTTGATACAATTGCAGGAACAAAGCATTTTATTTTGAATCAATCTGCCTAATTTGCACTAGAATATTTAACATGCTAATCTTTGAGCCCACAATTGATGGCCAGCACAAAATTACACCCCCAAAACCAGAAGCTGTATTTAAAAATGACCCCCAAATTTAGTGTTTTGAAGAAATAAATAGTTGTTTAACAAAGAAGAATCATAGAACTGAAAGGGACCTTGAGAGGTCATCTAGTCCAGTCCTCTGTACTCAAAGCAGAACGAAGTATTAGCAGGACTAAGAAAGATGGTCTCATAGCTTAGACACTAGACTGGGACTTAAATATGGGTTCACTTCCCAGCCTTGCCACAGACTTGCTATGTGATTGTGGGCAAGTCACCTCTCCCCCTTTGAGTCAGGGAGAGATTTCTACTTCCCTATTTCATATGGTCATTGGGTATATAAATGAATATTTGTTGGGCACTAACATGGCCCATATGCTCATTGTATAGAAGTACCTACATAAATGTAAGAAAGTCATTTCCTTTGAGGTTTTGTGCTCAAGTTGAGATGCTGAGGTCATAAAGAGTACATCAGGATACATGTCTACTTAGTTTTTACTCTTAGTATACAACAAATAAAATGGAAATAAAGTAGTCTGTTTTTTCTATCCTGCCTTCGAAACCTGATATGCACCAGGTTCCAATATGGAATTGGAAGGGAGGAGCTGCTGATGAGGTGCAACTAAGACAGGAAATTGAGAACTAATCTTGCATTGGCCAGGAAGAAATGGACTGTCTAATAGATCTTTTCCAACTGCAATTTCTACGTTTCTGTGAACGTTAGTCTCATGTTACCAGCTGGTAAAAGTGTTCACACATGGTATTGCAAAATGTGTTCACACATGGTATTGCAAAATATTAATCTGTTGGTATCAAAGATTAGTCTGCCCCTCTGTCCAGGAGGGGAGAGACTTACGGTGAGAGGAAGAGTCTGGCTTTTGATTGTGTGCTCTGGTTACATGGCTGTGTTACTAACGCTGGGGAACTGTAAAGGAGATATTTGCTTTATGCTTAAGAGGCTTTATTGTTTCTAAACTATATTTAGTTCTATAATCTTTCTTTGGGGTGGGCGGAGGACTTTCAGGGGGACACTCTAAGAATGCTGCTATCCTGATTAGTAGGGGAGGAAGGGGTTAAAGCCACGTGGTGGACTCTCCGAATGGGCAAGCGCTGTTGTCAGAATAATGTTTAGCCAGGTGTTAATCTGTGCCTGGAGGGAAGTTCTGGAATTCATTATTCATCCCACTGAGGGAGGTCCTGGTGCTGGGAGGCTGCCAAGTCTGAAGCCAGCCTCCTGGCTTTACTGACATGTGCCATTTGTGATGAATGCAGCTGAAGTCCATTTGAGGAATTCTCTTGTCAGACAGCCAAGCTGACAGAGAAACTCAGAGCAAGGCATTCAGAGAGCACTGTTTCAGAAGGCAAGATCGCACTCAGCATTAGAAGGGCATAGAGGGACAAAATTGGAGCCACAAAGGGAGAGCATCTTTTTTGTTTGTTCTTTCCCACCCCACGCTCACACGCACACAATACTGTGCCATCCTTGGGAAAACGTTGACTCTGGAGGAACCTTGCTGGCACACTGCTATTCCTCAGCAGACTAGTCCCCCCACCCCCACTCTGAAGGGCAGGAGGTGAGACAATGATCAAGTCAAGTTGGTTCTATGTCAAATTCAAGTATGCGGAGAAGGTAAGTCAATATGTTTTCTCTTCCAGCCTTTCCCAAGGGAGATACGCGTATGTATCCCTCCAGACCCCTTCTCTTGACAGGCAGTTCTGGCCACCAGCAGAGCTAATACTGCCTAGAAGTTTCACTGGTGCATGCATTTTCCCATGGCTTAATAATTTTCTGATGAAATCCAGCACAGTGCAGAATGTTCACTTGAAATCTGACAGGTAGCAGGCAGCTGGAGCTGTAGCATGGTACAAGGTGGAAGGAGAAGAAAATCTTGCATCTAGTTCCTAAGGCAGTCGCTTTTAAAACAGCAGCTGTAAAGATGTGCTTCTTTCCTTGTGTGTGGGGATCTGAAGACAGAAAGATATCTTGTTCCGTGGAGCTGGTTTTGAGATGTGACCTGCTTCTGTGCTGAAATTGGTGCTTTCATTTCTTGAATGGTGAAGCAAATGTTTAATTGTCCTTAAATCTTCATGAGAAAAGAAGCCTTTATTGATCAAACAGGAGGAAAATGTATTTCAAGACAGTTTAACTACAGTATTTTGAGACTTTGCAATCAAATTGAATTGCTGATAATTATTACTGACGTGTTCCCCCTTGGCTCTCATCAATCTCTCTCTCAGCCTTGTCTGTGTCTGGTCTCCTTTAGCACCTTGTTGCTGGGAGTGGGGGACAGATGACAGAGGTTTACATTGAAAGATAATTGCACTGAGTATCTCCCTTGTGGGGTTTTCCTACCCCAGGTTAAAAAAATGATCTAATTGCTGGTAGCCCTGAGACCCATTCAGACACAACCTTCTTATAATTTTCATCCCAGCAAAATGGTGAAGAGTCAAAAACAACTTCTTGAGAACCACAAACAACAATCACCATCTCCCATCCCTGGCCCTGATCATCCCTCACCAATTTTCAAATCTGTCTCTTAAAACAAGACACAAAGATTCGTATGTTTAATGTGCATTTTCTATTCTTGACAGGAGTCCCATGTTGATTTTTTTGTGTGTGTGCCTCAGGTTGTGCCACACACAGTGAAAGTGTGTGTTTCATTTAACAAGACAGTCTTATCATTATTGCTGGCTGCAAATAGCATGTTTAATTAAGTCACAGATTTAGCTGTCCGGTTTTCTTTTTTTTTGGTTTTGCACAGTATTACAAAGAAAACTTGAGTACAAAACCCACCTTATAAAATACCCATATATGACCTCACCTGTGCCTTCCCCGCCAACCACTCTAGGCCATCAGAAGAAACATCATAAGCTAAAACAGAAATTTATCTTAAAACTGAAAACACCAGAGAACTCTGCATATTTAGTATATGAAAATCCTCCTGGAATTAAAAATCTAATTTACAGTATCTAAAAATCCAGCCATCCAGTTTTGAGTGACAATGCATCTCAGGTTCTTTTCACCTGGAAATTTGGGGATTTAGTTAGCTTTGTTTTTTTTTAAAAACACTCCTTGTAATTCAGGTAGAGTTTTAAAAAAAACAACAAACTTTCAGTGACTGAACCAGGCAGATAATATTGCTGCTCTTCCATCAGTTGGAGACAAGCTTGCATTTTGTTTTGGTTTTTTTAGTTACATAACCTGTCATACCAGTTCTGTCAGACAGATTCTCTGAAAGCGATAACTTGGGAATTTTGAGCGTGGATGAAAACCAGGAAATCCATCC
Organism: Gopherus flavomarginatus; assembly: GCF_025201925.1. Classification (NCBI taxonomy): domain Eukaryota; kingdom Metazoa; phylum Chordata; order Testudines; family Testudinidae; genus Gopherus; species Gopherus flavomarginatus. Next base: position 11,203,395 of record NC_066635.1, read on the forward strand.
CTTTTTTATTAAAAACAAAACGAACTTCCTTCCCCCTCCTGCCTCCCAAAAAAACCCTTTAGTTGTACCACTATGTATTCTGCAAGCTGCCCTTGCATTTTATTTCATAGTGTAACAACACTCGTCTTTTACACTTACCATAATGCCTTTCAAAGCACTTGGAGAAATTAAGGGCTTGTCTACACGAGAGAGTAGGATTGCCAACTCTGAGTGAAGTTATTCTGGGAGATTCCTCTCCTGCTCCCAGCATGATGTAGTGTCATTTTCTTAAAATATCCTATTAAAATATCCTGGATTGCTTTCAATAGTCACCAGGAGATTGATGCCGCTTTCAGGAGACTCTAGGCCAATTCTGCAGGGTTGGCAACCCTGTGAGACAGGTATACCAGTACTAACTTGTGATTTAAGACTGATTTAATTAAACAGATACACTTCACTGTGTAGACATCTTTATTTAAGCGACTCCTAAACCAAAATAACTGTCTGTGAACCAGTTTAATTATACGGGTTTGACACCTGGGTTAAGTTTAACTGTTGCAACTTTCTCATGTAGACAAGGCCTCAGGAGGTGATTTAATCTAAACAGAAATAAACCACTCTTAAATCAAAATGAGTGTCCGCACAGACTTTTCACTTAGCAAGTGTTAAATCACGCCTCTAGTTAAACTGCTGCATGCCTAAGGTTAATTGAGCTTTGCTCTGTTTGTGTCAGTTCAATACGTTTATTATCCCTATTTGAAAGATGAATAAATTAGGGTAGAAAGAAGTTGTGACCTTATTCTGATTCACCGCAATATCCTGATAAAATTCCATTCCTCAGCTGGACTTAATAGATTGCGTTTCTCTCTCTGTATAAAAAAGTTCCTCTGACTTTTTATTGCCCAATTTGTGTAGCTGAAGTTGACACCCTTTGCTCTGGCCAGATCAAGTAGCTTTGCAGCCTGTCTATTCCTTGTAGAATACTGCACATCCTAGTGTACGTCTTCACTACCCGCCGTATCGGCGGGTAGCAATCAATTGCTCGGGGGTCGATATATTGTGTCTCATCTAGACACGATATATCAATCCCCGAACGCGCTTATATCGATTCGGTAACTCCACCAACCCAAACATAGTTGCTGAATCGACAGGGGGAGCCTTGGACATCGATCCCGCGCTGTGAGGATGGTGAGTTATTTGATCTTAGATACTTCGACTTCAGCTACGTTATTCACGTAGCTGAAGTTGCGTATCTAAGCTCGATTTTCCCCCGTAGTGTAGACCAGCCCTCAGTGGCTGAGGTCCTCTTTGTTTGCATACAGTGTTATAAATGTGATATTTCCGGTAGCATATGCAGTTATAACATGTCCCACCTGTACAGTCTGTGTCCCTGTTTTACCATCCTGGAGTATCTGTGTTTTACTGCTGCTAAGCATTGTATTAATGAGGAACATCAGCCATCGAACCCCAGATCTTCAATCTCTGTGGCTGCTCCTCCTCCTTAATTGTATTGTCTGTAGCTTCATTTACTAGAGAAGGGCCTGACTCAAAACTCTGGGTTCCCTTGAATTGTGAGGAAGTTCAGATCTGGGTCAGCGCCTTGCTTCTCTCTACTCATTTCCTTTCATACGGTACGTTGATATCAGTAAGCCCCAATACTCCACATGCATTGTTCCTCTTCCTTCATACTGGCTGGCCCACCCAGTTTCATATCAGCAGCAAGTTCCATTGCCTTGCTGCACATGGATTGCTCCCCGCTCCTCCGCTGTTGGTAGATTGAGTGAATGAAGCAGGTCCCTTTGCCACAGGCTGGGGTTGTGCCTTCCCAGGGTTCTGCTCTTCCCACTTAAAGGAGTTCAGGGGCTACTCCACCCTAGGGGTACACAGTGTCCCAAAGAGATGAGAACATGGGGGCTTGGCTGCACCCTTCCCCTTTCTCCCCCCGCCCCACCCAATAAGCCTGCTGGGAGAATATGCTGTATCCAAGAGAGAGGTGCTCCAGCAGGGAGCTCAAAGAGGTCTGAAACCTCTTCTTGGGCTGTGTCTAAATGGTGACATTGAATCCTGAATGCTGAGCTCTCTTGCAGTATGTCTACATGGCACCACATTGCAGACTAAGTGTGGCGGTGGGGAAGGTTAACTGCAGGCTTCACAAAGCCCTGGCTGGGATGATTTAGTTGGGGATTGGTCCTGCTTTGAGCAGGGGGTTGGACTAGATACCTCCTGAGGTCCCTTCCAACCCTGATATTCTATGAACTGCAATAGAGCACAGCAAAATGTTGCTCTCTAACTGCCCCATGTGAACACTGTTCATGGCAATTGAAAGGTATCTAGTTGGCATTAACATAGTCCTATTTGAAAGAGGACTATGTTAAAGCAAACTAGGTATCTTTTTAATTTGCACCAGCATCGTCCACACAGGGCAGCAAAAGTACAATGGTTTGCTGCTCTGTGCAATTCACGCACACCCCAGAGTTTGCAGTGCAGTGTAGGTATATCCTTAAAATAAGAGAGCACTTAATATTGGATTTAAAAAAAAAATGTAGTTTGGCCTATTCAAGTTTTCCAAACATTTGTTCCACATTGTTGGACAAATAATATTAAACCACTTCACAGTTGTATGTTTATTTATTTTATTTTAGCGAAACAAAAAATAATTTGTCCAATTTCCTCTCCAGATTGTTGCGGATCAGCTATAATGTCCTACAACAGAATTCTGTTGGAACAGGAACAAAGTTTGTTTCACCTTACAAAGGTTTAACGTAAGGTCATTTGAACATCAGGCTTTTTTATACTATATGCATGTTCAATCTGAGTGCATTTACAATGAGTTACAATTCTGTGGTAGAATATTGATGATGATACTAAGAAATCATTTTCACTTGGAAAAAACAGGGAGATTCTGGGAAGGTAATGTCATGCTGGAAGATTTGGAAGGTATGTAATTAGGCATCAGGCATAGGCACTCTGACCTAATTTGTTACTGGCTGTGTCGTGAAGGAGCTTGTGAATGATGATGGGGAAATTGAAGGGGTTTTGCTTCATTCTTGAAAATCCCTATCCCCTTTATTAGGCTTATTGATCTCACTGATCCTAGTCTCCAACTGAGGCAAACTTCTCTGTTTCCAGGAGGGCTACAGGAAGAAAGTGACATTCTTAGCTGTAACATAAGATTAGAACACCCAGTCCCTGGATACAATGTGCATTCATCTCCTATCCTAAAGTAAGACTCCTACTCATGTGAAAGGCAGCTTACAATTTTGACAGCTTAAAATAAAAAGCCTTAAGGGCAGGCAACCACTTGAATGTTCCAAGGGCTTCATTTCCAACAGAGATTTCAATTACAGTCATTTTCCTTGACTAAGTACAAAGAGGTAAATGGAACCCCTGTTTCAAATATTAAATTCGCAGACTATATTATTACCGGTTGTACTTTGAAAGTAAAGGATGCAGCCAATCTAAATCAAAGCCCTGATTCCAAATTACTTTTTAAGAGTATGCTGAGGTCTGCACCTGGTAATTCAGCCACTTGGTATTGAAGAGTACATAGTACATCAAACGTGACTTTCATTAGACTGTGTTGCTCTTCTGGTGATCTGGATGCAGTTGGCATCCTTCTTGACAAGCAAGAAGAATTGTATCTTGAAAAGCTGCAGCGCAGCTGTAGCAGAGTAAGAAAGATAGCTGTAGATTAATGTCTTGGTGGTGTATTCAGAGATTTCTCTGCTCCATACGTTTGCTCTGTTATTTGTCTCACCTTTCATAACAATGGTTTGAAAGAGATCGGCTTATTTATGCACAGCATGACACAACCTCTCTTGCCCATCACACTTTTGATCTCATTGTTGTCTTTCTCCTGGCAGTGCAGAAGCCAGGTTTTCAAGAACTCAGCCACCACATTTGGGACTAGATTTTCAAAAGTGCTCAGCATTATGACACTTATGACCAGATGTTCAAAAGAGTTAGACACTCAATGTGCTGAGCTCATTTGAAAATCTGGCCACTTACTTTGCTATCTCAGTGGGACCTGAGCTCACTTGAGCATCTAATCCCAAATGGTGCTGAGTTGTTTTGAAAATGTAGCCCATAGGACCTGATCGAAAGCCCCCTGAAGTTAGTAGAAGCCTTTCTACTAACCTCTTTGGGATCAGGCTCCTTTACGGTTGTAGGAGGGTGGGAGGGAGGACAGGGAATTAGTTGGCCTGGCTGCTTGTCCTTGAATGACTGATTTTTCCTTGGAAGCTGAGCGTGTTTACTGCTTCATCATCCTCTCTAGGAAATGTTGCCTCTGGAAATTAGGAATTTGCATTCAAAGATAAGTCTCTTGTGTTTGAACGATGCTTAGCAAGGCTGGTTACATGTGGCCACATTTTCTGTTGATTTCCTGTCATTACTTTAGACATAGGTGTTCTGCACAACCAGATGCTGCTTACTTAAATTTTCCTATTAGATGAACAGATAATTTCTTGGGACAGATCTTACTCCCACTGAATATTGATCAGGCACATAGGATTTAAACTAGTGCATTATACTATGAAGGTGTCTATTTTGATGCCTGTTTGATTTAGTGCTGAAAATGCTGGCTGGGTATTCACATCAAGTTATTTTCACATTCCCGGATTCTTTTGGGGGCAGAATGCTGCTTGCTGGAAACAGTCACTGTTTGTTTCCACTACTGATCTTTTTCAAATTGGCAAATATAACAAAAAATTATTTCCAGACTGAAATATTTATAGTTCTGCATCAAATACAGCTAGAACCTGGATTATGTATTCATATTATTAATATGACACTCTGTGGCTGGACGGAAATGATACAATAGAGAGCTCTCTTTTTCTCACTTAGGTTGTAAATAAATATATTTGAGGCCTATTGTATGTTTTAGTTGTAGGATATTTTCCCTTGCCTGAACAGCAATACGTAGTGTGTGCGCTTTATTTTTCAAAGGCATAACTTTCTCAGTGTGCAACTGCAGCTACCAGTACTTCAGAGGAAGGATGACTATCTCTTTCCCTGCTGCTTGTGTGCAAACTCTGGGCCAGAGCCTCAGCTGGTGTAAATTGGTATAGCGTCCCTGAAATCCAATAGAGCTACACTGATTTACACCACCTGCAAACATATCCACCTGCATCAGGCATGGGAGTAAACATTGTGCCTTGAATTTCATGTGGTTTGTTTAATGGCTCTGCGACTAGGCATACAGCGTCATCGCAAAGACTAGGCTTTGCTTCATTCTAGCATTGGGTTATGAGGTTATTGGGTATTTCACTGAATGCAAAGCTTCTTAAAGGACTGTACATGTTTGGTGACACTAGGGTCAGCCTGTGCTGTTGCTGTGATTTTCTCAAGGTTGGCAAGTGGAGGTGTTAATGCTTTCCTTTAAACTATTGTTGTTGTTCCCTTTTTCAGAAATTCTGGGCTGAAAGGTTGGCATGTTAACTGCAGAGAGAGGGCCAGATTGTGTCTTTGTGGTCTTGTGTGCACAACCAAAGCTAGACGGTACTGAAACGCTCATGAAGAAATATTATTCCTAGGAAATAGCCAATCCATTCAAAATTCTAGGTCAAACATTTAGCAGTGGAACTCTCTCTTCTTAGCTTCACACATGCTCACTTCTGAAATTGTCCCTCATCTTTCTGCTGTGGCTACTGGGCAGTTCAGTGAAGTGTAGGCAGAAGTCCCACCCCTCCCATGAAGTAACCTATGGTAATGTGTGCGGTGTACAGTTTGCAGTCTAGTGCATCAAACTGCCCCATTCACAACCTTCACTGGAATATGGAAGCAGAACTCTTACATTTAAAATGGAATGGCACAGAGAATGGGAATGAAGATGTATTGGGTGAGTCAGTTTATTTCTATGTGCTTCATCTTCTCCATTTGTAGATTAGTTAGTAATGCTCACTCACCTTTGTAACTATTGGGAGATCTATTGATGATAAATACTAGAGTGCTCAGTATTGTGATTTGTTTATCTATTTACTTCAATTTAATTTTCTCATTTCCCCGTGACGGAACCGCCATGGTATTTAGACCATTTTTAGCCAAACCTGTTTTGGATAAAATCTGTTTAAGTACCAAATAGATCCTGTGAAACCTTGAGGGTTGCCTATTGGCTATAACAGGTTATCCCTAATTCATAAGGAGGTTTTCAAATAAAGATCCAGATCTTCAGATGTCCAAGGGATCTGCAGGCTCTGCTGGAGGAGCTAAGGGGAGTTTTAAGGCACCTGTGTTCTCCTTTGAGTCTGGGGGCACTAACTCCCTAGTACAAGTTAAAATAGCTCAGGGGCTGCATTAACTTGTGTTGAATGCCAGCAGTCCCAAGGGGCTATTACAGTAATCTGGCATCATCGAGGCACAAGAAGTTGAAGTCCCACAAATTGTTCCCCTTTATGTTGCTCTCATAGAGGATTGGTAGAATAGAAGCTGGTAGGTCTGTGTGCCACCCCAGGATCCCCCATCTGGTATATTTGTGTGAGGGAGTGGGGTGGGGCGGGGCAGAGAATCTTCCTGCAACTTAAGGACAAAACTGCCCTGAAACAGACTTACTAACAGTCCAGGATCTGCCTACATGCGCATGTGTGTTTGTGAACAAAAGGAGAATAGTGTGCTACTGGGGATAACCACTCAGAGGTGAAATGGCAAGAAAAAAATCATCTTACATTTTTCCGATGTAAATTTTTAATTGAATATATTTGCTTCTGTCAAGCAACTTTTACAGTCCAATGCACAAAACATACAACGCAAGACAAAGAAACTTTGCACAATGAATTGAATGTAATAAGCTAGTTATGCATCCAATTCTATGTGAGGATTTTTTATATTTTTGAAGTATGTGCAACAAAGATGAATTTAAATGTGTATCCGGAGCATTGTATCCTTTGTGAGGTAGTTAGCATTTGTACAGTACTGCTTTCATAGTTACTTAGGCTTCCTCCAGATTGGAAAGCTCTGGAGAGCTTCATTAGAAGACATTGCCTCTTATAGACAAGACAGAGCAGAGAGGAATTTTTAAACATATTGGTAGTCTCAAAGTTCTGTATCTGTAATACTAGCAATATTGCATCAGTGCCTTGTAGCAATGGACTTGCTACACACCTGTGGTGACAAACTAGTAAGGGATAGACTGAGGCTACGTCCAGACTACCCGCCGTATCGGCGGGTTAAAATCGATTGCTCGGGGATCGTTATATCGCATCTCATCTAGATGCGATATATCGATCCCCGAGCACGCTTATATCGATTCCGGAACTCCATCAACCCCAACAGAGTTGCGGAATTGACAAGGAGAGCCGCGAACATCAATCCCGCGAAGTGAGGATGGGTGAGTAATCCGATCTTAGATATTCGACTTCAGCTACGTTATTCACGTAGCTGAAGTTGCGTATCTAAGATCGATTTCCCCCCGTAGTGTGGACCAGCCCTGAGTTGTTGTTTGCTGTTTAAATAGCACTCTCTTTAATCCAACAGAGGGAATGTTTACCCACATTGTAAACTTCAAAGCAGCCATGTGGTGTGGAAGATAATTAATACCTATTTTACAAATGGCTGCATTAGAGTAATATAGAGGCCTAGGTCACACGGTAAGTCAGTGGCAGAGCTGAAGTGCTCTGACTCAGTGCTCTCATCGAACTACTAAGTAATACTCCTTTTTCTGCCTCGCATCTTTCTGCAATGAAATTGTTATCAATTTAAGTGGCAGCCCAAATATTAGTTCAGTTAAAGGCATTTGTGAACTGAAGCTCCTAACAGTCATTTCTGGATATTGGCCAAAGGCAGGATATTTTTAAAGAAGGGACGGAGTTAACAGTTGTGTGTTCTTTTAAACAAGAGTGGCGTATGTCTTCTCTGTGTGTCTCTCCAGTGTACCATGCCCTACAAAGACTAAGCCAAAGTGAATTTATGCAACAGCACCCAAGAGAAGTATGTACCAGTTACTTTCCCTTGGGCACTGAACTCATGTAAGACCACCTGCTGTCTGGAAGGAATTGTTATGTGGGAGATAGAGAAGAAACAAACTCTTAAGCGTAGCTACACACATTCAAAAGAATTCCTGTATGCATGAGTCTGCTAGGGACAGAGCTTTTGACTTGTAACCCTGTGGTATATTTAGAGTGTAACCAGTAACATGTACTAGATGGATTAATATTCAGGACACAGTAGATGTCAAAGCTGGGCTGGGGAGATGTCACACTCAATCTGTTGACACAGAATGATTTGCTGTTCTGAAGCTAGACTCCCTGGTTCTGTAGACAATTAAATAAAAAAAAAAAGCAGCTGGGGGCTTACTCTGATTTCTCCCCCCTCCCCCAGACTTCATCTGCCTCAGGGCTTGTTCTGCCCTTTAATTATTTAAGAACTGGGTTTTGTTTACAGTTTGTAATAAAACTGATAAAAGATTAACGAGGACCTGGTGTCTCGTTCTTCAGCAAATTAAAGCTTTGGAACACTTACAAAATGCAGATATTTGAAAACTGCAAAATAGAAGGGGGAAAAGTAGAGCAGAATAGACAGTCAAGCTATTGGATTTATTAAAAAAAACAAAAACCTTTCTGCTGGAGCACAAAAAGGACCTACTCTATCAAACATTTATAAATGCTTTTATTGTGGGGCCTTTTGTATGAAACATAGGGTTGAGTATGTTAAAATTAACGTGTCCTTGCTAAATGGAGGCAACCATATTAGGGATATGTGGGAGGGTGTTGCGAACTGATAGTGAACCTGTATGTGTCTAGGAGTGTGCTGTGGGGATGGTTACCAAATGGAGGAAGTACATGTTATCCTTATTTCACCACCACCACCCCAGCAGCTGTGCCTCTGCCAAAGCCAACGGTTTTGTATACCTAGATATTTTAAAGAAATAACTGATCAGTATCCCTGTACAAGAGCTTGCATTATTTTTTTGTTAATTCAAATCTCTAAAATAGAGCGCCATTCAAACCAGTGAGGCTGCTTTGCGGACCTGGCCGATGGTATTAAGGCCAAGTTTGAAACTCGTCCCTCTGAACAACTAGCTCTTACCCAGTACCATAAAGCTGTGTTTGAGATGTGTCTGGTGCTGGAGCCTGCTCAGTAAAAGATAGAGGGCCTGCTGGCAGTGCATTCTCGGGATTTTCTTCAGCTTTGGAATTTACTCTTGTCCCAGATGTGCCAGATTCTCCAAAGCCCATGTTCATGTGCAGAATAACACCTGTAAGGGGGTTAAAGATCCACAAACAGAGGAGAACAAGATTGTATGATGACTTAAGTGACACTGTTTAGAACATTTTTTAATTTTGGGGGGGGGGGGGGAGGGGCTTTCATAAGTTGCAGAAAAAATCGCCAAGCTCAAATATTATAATACAATTTTTAGATGTTTAATTGTTTTTTGTGTGTGTTGCTTTTTGAGAGATTCTAGACATCCGGGTAGGTAGTAAAGAAATGAAATTAATAAATAGTACAATAATCAGCTGTGCTACTCATCTTTTCTAGCAGACAGGCCATGTTTTCTGTTTGTGTTTTTTTTCCTCCAGTGCATCTATTGCAATGCACATCCTTTCATCAGAAATAGGGTGAAATCCTGACCTACAGTTTGAGCAGTGCCAAAGGATGCGATAGAGTCCTGTGCGAGCTGTAGGGCAGGATATCTCCATAGTGTTCCAGGGAGCTGCAAACTCCTTTTCCTGTGCCCGGGCACCAGCTTTTCAAGGGTTATATCTGCAGAGAAAGGTGCAAGTCCTGCCCCGATCTGGGTAGACTGTAACAATGGCCAGCAGTATTTGGAGTAGGCTGTGTGTGCTTGTTTTCAAAGGAGCCATATGCTGCATTTATTTTTCCCTTTTCATTTTTCCTTTCAAAGGCAGCGCTATCCAGTTTTGTGGCAGGCCATCCTCAGTTCCGCCATAGATGAGAGCTGCTGTGGCTGACTGGCCTTTAGAAACAAGGAGGAGTCTGGTGTCACATTGAAGACTAACAGATTTATTTGGGCATAAGCTTTCGTGGATAAAAACTCCACTTCTTCAGATGCATGGAGTGAAAATTACAGATTTAGGCATAAATATATATTGGCACATGAAGAGAAGGGAGTTATCTTACAAGTGGAGCTTCAGTGTTGAAGGCCAATTCAGTCGGAGTGGATGTGGTCCACTCTCAATAACTGAGGAGGAGGTGTCAATACCAAAAGAGGGAAAATTGCTTTTGTAGTGAGCCAGTCGCTCCCAGTCCCTATTTTAGCCCAAATTGATGGTGTTAAGTTTGCAAATGAATTGTAGCTCGGTAATTTCTGTTTGTAGTCTGTTTTTGAAGTTTTTTAGCTGAAGGATGGCTACTTTTAAATCTGTTGTTGAATGTCCAGGGAGATTGAAGTGTTCTCCTACTGACTTTTGTATGTTACCATTCCTGATGTCTGATTTGTGTCCATTATCCTTTTACATAGACACTGTGCTGTTTGGCCGATGTACGTGGTAGAGAAGCATTGCTGGCACATGATGGTAAATATCACATGAGTAGAAGTGCAGGTGAATGAGTCTCTGATGGTGAGGCTGGTGTGGCTGGGTCCTATGATGGTGTCGCTAGAGTGGATATGGGGACAGAGAAGGCAACGGGGTTTGTTACAGGGATTGGTTCCTGGGTTAGTGTTTCTGTAGTGTAGTGTGTAGTTGCTGGTGAGTATTTGAAGTCTATAAACGCTGCAGAGTATTTTGAGATCCTTGGAAAAAGACTCTTCATAAGTGCTACACATTATTGTTTAACTATTGAGTGTAGCGCTGTATTGCTAGCGCTCACTCAGGGAGCTACAGAATATCTGCATTGTAGATGAATTACTGCATTATTGGTGTCCTTATCTCCCTAAAGATAAAGGAGTTCAAATGCTCAAGCCTAGTTTATATTTGCATCTAAATTAACTGAAAGCAAATCCTTTAAAGGGTCAGGGCAGATGATGAGGGTTAAACTTGTTACTAATTAAAGAGTCATTGTATTCCTTTGTGGAAGAGCTGTTAAAGATAAAATGGTAACACAGCAGGTTCAAAGGTCTGCATGTAGATCCTAATCCATTTAGGAGACGGGATAGAATTTCATTGACTGTACTATAAACTCAGATCCAATAACCAATTTGTTCCTCTGTTGGACATACATACATCAATAAAAAAAGGAAAGTAGAGGAAACTAAGAGGGGTGAATCAGTACTTGCTTCTGAATCTCAGTGCTCATGTCTGGTGTGGAGGCTACTTGTATCACCAGAGGACATTGGAGAGGAAATGCCCAACACCATGTAGCACATCACTTTTCATTCTTGTGATTCCCCCTTTATTAGATGGCATTAAATTATTAATTTTCTGGCCGTTTTAACTTATATTAATGTTAAAATTACACTGCAAGGCAAATACATTATCACTGGACAGTAGTGATAGTTTTGCTTCCCCGTTGTAAAACAAATACTATTACTATTTTTGTTGTGTTGTAGTGCCTTTTTTTCTTTTCTCCCGTTGCTGACTTCTCTTGTGTCTCTGATTCGTGCAGAAGACTGAAAAACTGGGCTGAATTCAGACTGATTGCTTGTATTTGAGCAGGTCTGACCTCCAGTCCAGTTGAGGGCAGTATTGTACACCTATTTTGTGGGAGAATAAACACACACACACACACACACACACACACACACACACACACACACACACACACACACACACACACACACACACACACACACATTGTATTACTATATAGCTTGATATAGATAGCATTTATAGCTTCCAGTGTTTTACATATTACAAGTGTTAAACAGATCAATACATACTATTGCAATTTCCTTGTTGAGTCTGACATAATTTTTCAATATTGGTATCCATATGTCTAGCGTTCTTCAGACTTCACCGGTTGTTAACATATTCTCTGTGATTGACAGTAGTCTGATCTCCTTTAAAAATTTAGGATCGCTTCCATCTGGCCCTCGAGACTTGGCGGCTTGCACAGTTAGCAATAGCAGATTTTCCCTGAGCAGTGGTGCAGAGGACTCCATTTATGGATAAAAAGCTTAAAATCCTGAAATCAGAAAAGCTGGAAAAATGTAACAATTGTGACTCTGCCAGGGAGACATTCCCTGTTGGATTAAAAGTCTTATGACAAGTTGAAAAAGAGAGATTTGGAATTGTAATTCAATTCTCTTGTCAATCCAGGAGACTTAAAGCTGAAATCGTGTTAGAATACATTAACAGTTCATGGACAGGGACAGAGATTCGGCTGCCTTTTAAAGACAATTTTGTGCTAGTTTCCAAACTGTCTGTCTTAAAGATTTTTTTACATCTGTAAATAAAAATTCACTTGCATTGCTTAACATAAGTGGCAGGAAGTTGATCATGCAGTGAATCCGGAAGAATTCATTTCCTTGTGTGCCAGTGGATGTATCTCATAAAATAGATGTATTGCATGGGAATGGTTTGACCTTTGGAAATTAGAATGGGAAAGTCAGAGCAGAAAGGAGTTGTGGCTAGCAACACTGCAGAGAGGAGCACTGGTTCGATACGTTCCTTACCCTGAGAATCTCCACCTTTTTAATCAAAGAGGGTGACGGTATTTGGGTGGCTCCATAGACTTTACAATCTTCATTTCTTTAGACTGTTGGTTCAGCATGTGGTCAGAAGGTGAGTTAGAATAAATGAAGTGTGTTCCCATTGCAGGGTTGTTTTTCTTTAAATCCCATGCTCATCTTGCCACAGATGTTTGAGGCCGCAATCTAACATGACAGTGTCCAAAATATTACTAAACTTTAAACGTGAGTTGTGTGGGTTTGTGAAGAGCATACCTTGTTGAAAAGGCATGTAGTAAAATAATAGAAGTGGAATATTAGAACTCTGATGTCAAGCACTGTGGCATATCAGAAGGATTTTCCATACGTGTGGGGTGCTAGCCTAGAGGCTGATAAATTTACAAGAAATAGTAAAGAATTGGAAAGCATGCCTTATGGTGAAAGACTAAGGGAGCTCAATCTGTTTAGCTTATCAAAGAGAAGGTGAAAGGGTAACTTGATCACAATTCATACCTACCTTCAAGGGGGATAGAAATTTTGGTGGTCAGTCTAGCAGACAATGATCCAGTATCTAGAAGCTGAAGATAGACAAATTTGGACTCAAAATTTTTAACAGTGAGGATAGTTAACCATTGGAGCAATTTACCAAGGGCTGTGATAGATTCTTCATCGCTACCAATTTTACAAGTTCTTCCCCACCCCGTCCCTGGGTTTAACAACTGGACCATACTAAAACACCTTCCCTTCCTCCCTCTGAACATCCTTAGCAACACCAGCCTATTATATTTGTGTAAACTGGTTCACAAACCACCCTTAGATCAGTAGTGACTGTACAAAGAATTGAGTTTGCATACCTGCTAAATGCAGCATATGCTTGTAGTTGTCATTTTTACATCTCATCTCTTTTTAGTTCTAAAAACCATAAACAGTCCATATAGTTGCACACATTTCCCGCCAAATATGAACGGTCCTTGTATAGAATGTGTTCAGTGATCAGAACTTAATTGGGAAGAATCCCTACAGAGCTGCAAAATGTTTTTTATAGTGGCTGTGATCAAAATATCTGAGGGTTTGTGTGCGTGTGTTTGTGTTCTGTAATATTTGTTGATTTAAACATTATGAAAAACAGATTTTGTTTTTGCATCTTTCTGATTTCAATATACAATCTAACGTGTTTTCATTTCATCAATATGTCGGTGAATGGTGTTGAAAAATATGAGCAAATCAGGGGGCTCTTGCTTGTAAGTAACCTGATTCACGCAGCCAACACCAGCAAAAGTCCACATGGCTAGCCCTGGCCATTTTGACAGGAGCCCACGTTACTTTATGTAGCAAACGCTATCAAGAATGGATGACAGGATATCAACCTGTGCGTTTCGTGAGGATGTCTCCAAATATTTTTTTTTCTACTGTGTGATAAATGGCGAATTCTCTACCACTCTGAGTCTTCATTTAACTTGTTCAAGTCTTAGCTGGAGTAGGAATTGTGAACCAAAGGACAGATTTACAAAGGTACTTAAAGATGCAGATGAGCACCTAGTGAGATTTACAAAATCAGCCAAACTGATTAGGAACCTAACTCCCTTTAACATCAATGGGAATTAAATAGCTAACCTCCTTTAGGCACTGTTGTAAATCTCACTAGGCCCTATCTGCAGATTTGGGCACCCAAAAACCTTTGTAAATCTGGCCCCAGATCCTAAAATGATATAAATCAGTGTAGCTTTATTGACAGGTTTCAGAGTAGCAGCAGTGTTAGTCTGTATCCGCAAAAAGAACAGCAGTACTTGTGGCATCTTAGAGACTAACAAATTTATTTCAGCATGAGCTTTCATGAGCTACAGCCCACTTCTTCGGATGCACAGAATGGAACACACAGACAGGAGATATTTATACATACAGAGAACATGAGAAGGTGGAAGTATGCACACCAACAGGAAGAGTCTAGTCAACTGAGATGAGCTATCATCATCAGGAGAGAAAAAACTGAGGTGATAATTAAGATGACCCATAGAAGGTGTGAGGAGAACTTAACATAAGGAAATAGATTCAATTAGTGTAATGACGCAACCATTCCCAGTCTCTCTGTTTAAGCCTAACTTAATTGTATCTAATTTGCATATTAATTCGAGTTCAGCAGTCTCTCTTTGGAGTCTTTTTTTGAAGTTTTTTTGTTGCAAAATTGCCACGTTCATGTCTGTCACTGAGTGGTTAGAGAGGTTGAAGTGTTTTCCCACTGGTTTTTGAATGTTATGATTCCTGATGTCAGATTTGTGTCCATTAATTCTTTTGCGTAGAGACTGTAGCTTTATTGATGTCCGAGTGGGTGCATATGTAATTTACCTCTACTGTAAAGCACTTTACACTACCAAAGTGGTGTAAAATGGCCTTTATGTAAATGAAAATCGGGTTCTTAGCTTTCACCTATGATGTTGAGACATGCTTTGGATTAACAGCCCAATTATTTAACTTTGTAGTTTAAGGAACTCTGTTTTCTGTGACTATCTGAGAGTAGGGGAAAAAGACTGAGATGTTAGGAATTTTGGGGAGATTTCTTTTTCTCCTTTCAGTTCAGAAAGCCAATGACAGTTTTAAACTTAAAAATAAGTAAACCTCTCTCAGACAATATCTACACACTCGCTGTAGTGGCTTTATTTTTATACCAGATCCAAATGCTGGTGTGAAGTAACAGGATTTAGCTCAGGAAAGATCAAAACTGGGAATGTCAGGAAATGTAGCAGCATGAAGGTAGAAACATAAGCATCTTCAGAGACCAGCCAAACTCCTTCAGAAGCTATTTCTTTAAAGTGATGTTTCAGATATTATGGCTGGGCCATTCTCTGCCTTTTCTGTCTGGCATGATCCAGTATTATACTTACTTTTCCAATTAGGTTGTAAGCATTCCAAATGAGTGATGCACTGGGTCATATTCGTCAGTGACTTAAACAATGGAGTAAGTGTCCTGAAGAACAAGTGTCAATGGTGAAATCATGTAATATGCATTAATGTAGCGTTCAGTAGCTTTGCCAAATAAATGCAACTTCCATCTCCTGCTCCCCTAATAGAATGGGCAGCAGGAACAGCAACTAGACTGCCCTTTCTGGATCCTTGCGTGCGAGGTTGACTCACTGTGCATGATAACTGGGGGCCTGATCCAACTTCCATTGAAGACAGCAATGTTTTCCACTGACTTCAGTGGTAGCTGAATCAAGCCTGCAGTGTCAGAATGGAAGTTTATAGTGCACAGCCGTTCACAGGACTGGCGCTAGGGGTTTGAGTGCCCTAGGCGGACGGCAATTTTGCCGCCCTGCGCGCTGGTTCCACGGCTCCGGTGGAGCTGCCGCAGTGGTGCTTGTGGAGGGTCCGCTGGTCCGTGGCTCTGGTGGAGCCGCCGCAGTGGTGCTTGCGGGAGATCCACTGGAGCCGCGCCTCCGCAGGCACCACTGCGGCAGCTCCACCGGAGCCGCGGACCAGCGGACCCTCCACAGGCACCACTGTGGCAGCTCCACCGGAGCCGCCTGCCGCCTCCTCCAGCAAAACGGCGCCCCCCAATTATTCTGGCTCCCTAGGCGATTGCCTAGGCTGCCTAAATGGTAGTGCCGGCCCTGGCCATTCACATCTATTTTTAACACATTTAAGTCACCACCATCTGAATCTTTCCTGAATTTTCCCTGAGACTTCCATGTATCTTGCACCACTTACACCAAATATGAATTTGACCAGTGTTTGGTTTGTCATTGTGCCCTCATTGAACCCTAACATACACAATTTTAGCATAATGTAAATGGAAACAATTGGAAAGCCGCAGAATAATGTTTAGAGTCTTAGAATCTTTATTAAGGGAGAAATAATAATGCCTTATATGGGAGGCCCAGAATTTCATCCAGGATCCTTAATCTTCTGCTCTAACACAATTTGCATGTCTAGAGAGGCAAACTGTCCTGTCCAAAGAATGTAGTGGATCCCCCACCACCGCAGACATTTTAGCAGACATGCTAATAGCTAGCCTAAAGCACAAGACCACTTCTCTTGAGAATTGAGAGCATTGTGAAAAACATTCCCACAGCTGAGCCCTGTCATTAGGATTTGACCTAGGGAGTTTGGTTAATTACAGGTGGGGTGAAAGTGGTTTAAGGTGAGGCTGACCAGGTTTCCCTGGTGTGAGTTTGGTGAGTGGATTTCAATATTGGGAAATGGCATTAAATTAAATGGAGATCAGCCTGGTATTCTGAGAACTGAATGTCAGCTCTGATAAATCAGAGGCCCCATCTTTCCCAGGGGATCTTTGCAATTCAACTGAAAACTTTTTTTTTTTAAACAATCTCAGAGGATAAATGTTACTCTACAATATTGCTGTACTACTTTTTGTTCTCAGAGCGTGTTGAGACTCCCAGCACAAAAGCTGATTGACAGTACTGCTTCCGGTTCTATGTAAAGAAGAAGTGACCTTAAACACTGTGGCTGTGGTTATTTTTTGACTGTAAGGAAATATTTTTTTTAATATTGACCTAACGCTTTTGGTGACCTGACTTTATTTTCATATACGTTTTCAGAGGGCTTAACCCCTTCCTGCCCTGAGGTAGGATCAAATTAGCTTTTAAAGCAGCTCATCATTATTTTTTTAAATTGCAGCACCAAGAGAGGTGACCTTGGGAGGCCGCCTGTAGAAAAGAGGTCTCTCTTCCCATGAGCTTCCAGTAATTAGCTTTATTTTTGGAGTCTCCTTGCATGAGTTGTTTGAGTGTCTCAGATGGCTGCATAAATGTGTGATGATACAATGATTATGCTTTGCAGATTGGTTAGATGTTTTGTGTGAATGCGCAGTACATTGGTTGAGTTTGCTCAATGCACCAAGCGTTTACTAAGCAGTACTCATCAGACCCCAGAAAATGACTCGTCTCAGTCCCCGTATGGTAAATCCCATCTGAGAAAGATGACAGCCTGATGCAGTAATTGCAGAAGCTCAGGGCTGCTTTGAAAGGAAGGAGAGAACCTGAAAGCTGCTATCTTAAAACAAAATCCTCTTTGCTCTTTATCCCAGAGTGGTAAAGAAAGGATGATATGATTGTTGCTGCATGGGACAGATAGGCATAAAAGCTGTTCTTGCCCTGTTTGCACTGGTCCTGCTCCTTAGACTGTTGTGAATACCTAGTGCTGGGCCAGTGAGAGAGCAGAGATGAAAAATAAAAGGAGTGAAGTGACTCATAAAGTAATGTAGTTCGCGTGCATACAGTGTGATAAACTAAGTAGTCTCTTTATTCAGAATGAAACACAAATAAGGGAATGATCTGGATCAGAGGAAACAGTAGTGCAATAAGAGTTTTCACCTCCAAGCCATGTGTTGAAATCCAGCTCAAGTTGGTAGTGAAATAATGTTGATCCGTTGAGATGGCGGTTCAGTTGGGTATGTTTCTAATCTGTTTCTAATGCATTAATTGTCATGGTATTTGAGCTCCTGAATTAGTAGTCTTTGGCCAGTTACTAGGGAGCTGGCGAAAACTATCACAACTGGTGCTAGACCGACTTTATGGAGAAAAAGCCAAAACTATCCTCCTGCCATTAGAAAAAGGTCCCTGAAGCACACTGGTGGGGTGATACTCTCTAGGGGATGCATGGGCTCCTGCTACCCATTCTCTGAATAGTACAGAAGAGGGATTCACAATGTGTGAAGCGACAAAGACTCGTATGGCACCTTATAGACTAACAGAAGTATTGGAGCATAAGCTTTTGTGGCTGAATACCCACTTCATCAGAAGCATGTCTGACATGACATGCTTTTTACAGATCCAGACTAGTACGGCTACCCCTCTGATACTTGTCACAATGCGGGGCTGTTGGTCTGACGCTTCTCCTGAGTGCTATGATTTAAACAAAGCAATGAAAGAGTAAATCCAAAGTTGCAATTTTGTGGCTATGAAAGTGTTTGCTGTCAGCATGGCTAGAGATGAGGTAGTCCTTTTTATTTCTTTCTTTTAGTTACCGTGAGTTTTATGGTTTTGGATGTTGGGGTAAAGAAGTCATCTGGTTTTGACACAAGATGATGATGCATTGTGTATTAAAACCTTTGTTTCCAATCAGGATGGAGGATTAACCCTTATTATCAGCAGCAGGTTAATCATCCTGGCCTTGATGTTAATTAGTGGAAGTGGTATTACACTGTGCATGAAACATTTGCTCTGATCTGCTTCACTCACATTTCTCACCGTTAAAATTCAACATTATTCAGAATTTGAAGTGAAACAATTCAGTGGGTAAAACAGCCCTGTTATAAATAGAACATAGGAATTACTAGATCGAACGAGATTCAAGGTCTGTCTAGTCCAATGGCCTGTCTCAGATAGTGACCAGTGCCAGATGCTTCCGAGGGAGGTGTAAGAACCTCATAGAACCAGATGTGAGATAATCTGCCTCCACATAGGCCTTATCCTTGTCTCTAATAGTTAGAGATTGGCTGAAACCCTGAACCCAATATGGTGTCTAATGGGTGCAGTTCACTGAATTCAGTTTGGATTAATCTCAAAATTGACCCAGTAGGCTTGATTATGTTCTGTGTAAAACAGGAGCGACTTTACTGAAACATTAGAATTATATCACTGTAAAACTGCCGTGAGATCACACTCAGGCCTAATATGTTGTTTTGCTCTGAAAAGGAAATAGTAAGATATTGCTCATCCCAGCACGTCAGTGCATGTGCTTTATATGCATTTAGAGCAGGGGTGGGCAAACGTTCTGGCCCGAAGGCCACATCTGGGTATGGAAATTGTATGGTGGGCCATGAATGCTCACGAAATTGGGGGTTGCGGTGTGAGAGGGGGTGAGGGCTCTTGCTGGGGGAGCAGGCTTTGGAGTGGAGCCAGAAATGAGTTCAGGATGTGGGAGGAGGCTCCAGGCTGAGGCAGAGGTGAAGGTTATGGGATGAGGCTGGGGATGAGGGGTTGGGAGTGCAGGATGGGGATGAGCACTGGGGCAGGGGGTTGGGCCATGGCAGGGAAGCAGGCTCCGGGCAGTGTTTACCTCAAGCAGCTCCCAGAAACAATGGTATGTCCACCACTTCGGTTCCTATATGGAGGCGTGACCAGGTGGCTGTGTGCGCTGCCCCATCTGCAGGTGCGCCTCTGCATCTCCCATTGGCTATGGTTCCTGGCCAGTGGGATCTGCAGGGGGTGCACTTGGGGCAGGGGCAGTATGTGGAGCCCACAACTTCCCCTACGTAGAGGAGCCGGAGGGGGCACATGCCGCTGCTTCTGGGAGCTGCACAAATCCGTGGCATGCGCAGAGCGGGGCAAGCCCCCCACCCCACTCCCCAGCTGGAGCGAGACAAGCCCCAGACCCCACTCCCCAGCGGGAGCTCGAGGGCTAGATTAAAACATTTGAAGGGCCCAGTGCGGCCCCGGGGCAATAGTTTGCCCACCCCTGATTTAGAGGATCATTTGAAAGCCTTGGTTATGATAGTCAGCCATGGAGATTCTGTATAACATTTCTTAAAAAGGATATATGTTCTGATTGGCTCAACAGGGTTAAATTACATGTCTAAATGTGGTTGTGAAAAGAGGCTGCAGTCACAGAATCATTCCTATTCCTTTCATTTATCTGAATGCATCAACTGTAATTTCTTGTATGCAACTTGTGTGGTCCCCTGGTTTTTTAAACAAAATGGGGGCTGTCACTGCCAGCTCCTAATCTCGCCTCTAGTGCAGTAATTAAATGCTAGCAGTTATAGGTTTAGGAAAATACAGGAATAACTGGTTCCAAAGATATCATATTTTGGAGGATATGTTTTGATTAGTTGGTATGATTTGTTTACAGCACTCTCTGGAAAACTAGAGCATTTTGGGAGGATCAGAGTAGGTAATGACTATATTCTCATGGGGTCAGAAAAACATGTAATATGAAACAGACTACACTGTCTCTCATTTACTTGTATACCAGTACGTATATTTCCCTTGTCTCTTTCTCTCTCAGCCCCTTAAAAATGTTTGATCTGAATCAGCGTAGGGTTTTTTCTTTCTTCTTCTTTGTTCAATGTTTAAGCCCTGTAAAAATCCATTAGAAAAGATGCATTGTTTGATAGTCCCTGATAGCATCAGCTGGCGGTGTATCTTTCATGTCACACAGTGGCTTCCATTACTCCCCAGTGGCTGAGTGCTTGGATTGTTCCCATCATTTTGGTGGCTTCTGACCCACAATATCCCTAAACTGGCCCTGGAGCTTCAGTAAGCTCTCTGTTGGAATTCCAAATATTGGTATACCTATCAGAACCTGGCACTATGTCAGGGCTGTGGGCATCCTTTAGATTCATCATCGATAGATCCCATGCCTTTTACTCTTGAGAGGAAACAAGCACTTTTTTGTTTAAGTTAACTAATGTTTGGCAAAGAAATATAGCAGTAATTATACACCCAGCCTGCCCCCACTTCCCTGCCAGCTTTATAAAAGCAACTAGTGCTGGAACTGAAATAAATGTCATGAATGAATAATAATTTCTTTCATTTACACCATAATTAAACTTGTTGAATACAGACTTAATGCTTTACTGCGCACTGTTTCATTTGACTGGTGGATATGGGCTTTTGTTGAATTCAAGAACGAGAGCGAAAAGAAATTAAATATGTACTGTGACTAAGGGAGAACTTTGTTACAGACACTTAACTTTTTCTTTGCTTTTATTTATTTGTTTTATATATTTATTTAAGGACAAAATTTTCAGACTCAAATGCTTAAAGTTAGATGCCTGGGTCCTTACCTAAGCACCGCATGGCCTGATTTTCAGGTGTGCTACATACTGTGCATATTGTGCTGATCTCACAATTCATGTCTATTGCAGCGCTGAAAATCAAGAAACTTACTGATGTTCCTACAGAGGGATTTAGGTGCATGACCTTAGGCACTTCAATTTGAAACACATTGTTTTTATTTTTTCCTCATTATCATCTTTATGTTCTTGCTTATCGTTGGTGTCTTGTGGTATAACTGGGATTAGGTTTTCAGTTATGCATCCTTTCTTGCATTAAACTGTTGGGGGTAAATATAGGCAGTAGTTAGAGGGGTTGTCTTACTGGGCGAAACATTCCATTGGAAATGGCAATACTCTTTTGAACCATAGGTACTGATCCTAGCAAGGCTGATGAAGCCTTCGCTCCTTCCAAACAATATACATTTGGATTATTTTTAGATAGCAAATAGAAAGACATGGTCCCTGTCCTGGTGAATTTACAATCTGCTATGTATTAGGTGAAGAGGGGTGAACGGGAAGTGGGATATGGGAGGGTAGCATGAAGGTTAGAAGAATAATATGGCATAGTCACTCAGGTTAGGGTGACCAGGCATCCTGTTTTTTAAAGGGAAGTCCCCTATTTAAGCCTTCCTGCAGGTGTCCCGACTTTTTCTTAAAAACGTGCAAATTGTCCCATATTTTCTGTCTCCTCCCCCCTCCTCACTCCCAATCAGTACTGGTGGATCCTGCTGCTGGCTGGATCTCTGCTTGCCAGCTGCCCTCCCTCCAACAGTGAGTGGGGGGGATCCAGCAGCCAACGATGAGGGTGGATGTGCAAGGCTGATGGCAGGGTGAAGCTGCAGCATGCAGGGCCAACTGCTCCCCTGCTGGTGCTCCCCTGCTGGTGTGTCAGCGCAGCCCCCACTGTGTGCCACCCTTGGCCAGCAGGGCTCTGCCCCCAGTCCCGTTTCTAGACAGCACCGGCTGCACAATGTGAGCTGCAGTGGCCAGTGTCCATCCGTCCTGCTTTTCCCCTTTGCCCCCCACAGCTTCTCCGTATCTTCTCCCCCTCCTTCCCCCAACCGGGAACATCTCGCTCCCAGTGCTGTGTGGAGAACCAACCACTGGTTGGAGGGCTGAGCTCACCAACAACCTGGCTGACAGGCTCCTTCCTTCTGCCTCTGGCTGGGCTGGCAGCCCAGGAAAGCCCAAGTTCCTCTGGCCCCAGGCACTTGCCAGGAGGAGCCGAGCCCTATCTGTGCCAAAACCCTGTGCAGCACTGGTATGGGGAAGCCACTAAGCTCTGGACTGGGGGAGGAAGCAATTTCCAACCTGTTCCCACCCCAGATGCAGTATTTCTTTTTAACTGGGGCTCAGACAACTTGATGTTAATTTGAACATTTGTAGTGCATAGTTCTGATTGATTGCTGTTGAACTCACTTGAATATGAGTTATTTTACCAAATATCTCATATAATAGATAGTCATCCTAACTCAGGTTAGGTCAGGCTGATGGTTCATTTGGAAATCTCTTCCCTCCCTCCCACACTTGTTTTAAAGAGCTATGTATTTTGTTTTGTGCTCTTACCTTAGAGAGAGAGAGATTCATAGATTCTAAGGCCCGAAGGAACCACTGTGATCAGATAGTCTGACTACTTAGGGCATGTATTTTAAGCGGGGGGAGGGGGAGTCTAATCTTGATTTTGAAAATGTCAATGATGGAGAATCCATCACAAACCATTGGCAAGTTCCACTGGTTAATTGCTCTCACTGTGAAATTATTAAATATTTGTTCCCCATATGGGTACTTATAGACTGTGATCAAGTCAATCCTTAACTTAACTATTTAAGCTAAATAGATTAAGCTCCTGGAGTCTGTTACAACAAAGCATGTTTTCTAATCATTCAATAACCTTTAATGACCTGGCAGAGTCCCTGTTTGTTTGCTTTCTATGGACATTTGAGATGCAAGTTCTCTCTGGGTTTGTTCACACCTCCTTGTTAAAATTATTCCCAGTCCCGCATGATGTGGGCTAGTCGTTGCCTGCTGTACTTGTCTCCAGAGGTGGCTGCATTTTACTTAGTCTACCAGGTGACTCCCTGATGTCTAAACTGTTGCTTGCCAAATACTTTGAGATACTTGGAGAGAAGGCAGAAGTTTTGTCATTCATTTAAGTGATGCCAAGATTTCCCCCAGAATATTTATGTAAAATAACTACTTATTTAGGGGATGAAACCCAAGGAATCAATTTGCTAGCTGCTCCTCAATATCTTTTAGGCAGGCCCCATGTGTAGAGGGTTGGTCATGATGAACAGCTATGGGTTATGTCTGAAAAGCGGGTGTGGTAGTGGAAGAGAGGAGATAGTGAAAAATCATTTCACAGGCCCACCCAGGGTGGCTGTACTCTTAGCAGTGCTAAAAGCATGGTCCTTGAAGAGCAATAGGTGTTGCATGTGAACGCAATGACATTTTCAGCCATTGTGTTTGCCAAGTCACTGTTTTAACCCCTCCGGATGTAATTAGATTTGTATGTTGCAGACATTTGTAGGTAGGTGAACACAGCTAACTGAGATTTCATTAACAGGAGCCTCCCAGCAGTCAGAATGTTGTGTAGGAGAAATTGTAATTCATTTAGGGAAATGACTGGTAGGTTATGCGTGTAGATCTGAGTCATGAGGCAGCCATTAACCAAAGGATCAGAGTCACATAACTCTCTCTTGAGAATCTTTCCAGAACACTCTTCTTAGAAGCTAGAAGATGTATTTTAATTGTCAGAAGCCCAAAGATTTTTTTCTTTTATGTTCTCTTGGGGCTGACATCGACAAATGTGTGTTAGTAACTTCATTTTCTATTTTAGCAGAGGAATGAGAAGCACTCTGGGTGTTTTGTTTATAGCTGTGCTATGTGCAGACTGCATATCTTGAGATGAAGGTGACAGCTTGAGATTTGTGAGCCTAATTGACATACAAAAAAAGGTCCTCTCGGAAATGAGTTATTTGCAATTATCTATAAATTTGGCTGTATTTCACGGAGACAGATATATCTGCTTGTTGACTTAATTACAATAATTTTTTTAAGACAAATATTTTTAAAAGTTATTAAAATGTCTTGAGTCTATGATTCCATAATTACAACTGTGGCACTAGTTGATAGCTTTTAAAAATAGGTGGGAGTTTTTAATTAAAATTGTGAAATCCATTCTGTACAGATGTGCTATGTATCGCCTTGGGTAATGGAAGTTAGTTGCTGTAAACTAATACAAACTGTACCATGCTAGAAGGTTATCACAATTAAGGCCCAGAGAGATCCATGCTAAAATATTCCTTAATGACCGGTCTAGAAGACGAGAGGAAAATATGTGAAGCAACTAATCATCCACATCTGAATTGATCTTTGAGGGCAAAGACCTGTTTCTCACATTTCCCATGATTGGGTCAGAGAGAACAAATGAATGTGAAGAGTCAAATACTCACATGTGGCTTCCACTGATGTCAAGGACACTCAAACATCAGAGGGTAGAATTTGGCTTAATTGTCTAATTCTTCATTGACCATTCCAAATCACCCTAATTGACACCAGACTGCAATAGTCTCAAGGGGTTGAAAACCTAGCTAAAGACTGACACAGTTCAGATTGACCGAGCCACACCTTTTGTCCTGCTATGCCAATCATGGGAATAGGGGGGATGTGTTTTAAGAGCCCATATGTCAGCTCTTTGCCAATGGAGGGTCACCAGAAGGAGATTTCCCAGGCTGTCTAAACAGGATTTAGGGCCAGATTGTGCCGGTGATGTGGAATAAAGAGCCACGTGACACTCAAGAATCTGTGTTTAGCAGTTTGATGATGCATACCATAAAACAGATTCAAAGATTCAGTGTATGAATTTTATAATGGTTAGCAAGGTAGTGCTTGTATATTATATGTCTCAGCAGATAGTACACATGGTTTCCATCTTAATTTGGTTTGATCTCTATTACCAAGATGCACTAGGCAAAAATAAACTGCTCCATCCTTATAATGCATGAAATATATTAGAAGAACTTTATATGTCCTTCTCTTAATCTATCACCATTAATTGCATTAGAATTTGTTTCCTCCTATTTCTGAATTTAATCTATTGCACTGATTAAAGAGGGGTGGCCAGAATTTTCTCTTCTGCTGGGAGAGTGTCTTAATTAAAGCAAGAAATCACCTTAAGAGGCAGTGTGGATGTTGGTGCTACGTTCACCTCAAATTATTTCTGTACTTTTTATCTTATTTTGCACAAATAACTGCACACCATGGATTGTCTTTTTTGAAGATTTGTAGGATGAATGATTAGAGGAATGTACTGTAACAAGTTCTGTTTTCACATAGATTTTAATGACTAAAATTCATCCTGTGCTGAGGGCCAGCACAAGGCCTATGCAGCTCTTAAATGTATTATAAGGATGCAGCATCTTACTTTACCAACTGCACCTGAGTGATGATATCAAACTACATTAGGGTACTGCACATTAAATACACAGATGGTTTCCTGAAACAGTATCTTGTGTCACATAACATACAGTCACCGGACTCCTAACCTTTACAAAAGTCATACACTGAATCTTTGATTCTATCTTTTATGACATGCAGGGTAACTCTACTAAATGCATAGGAGCAGATTCTGCATCGCGGTGTCTCCATTTTGTGACAGTGCAGTCTGTTCCAAAATCAGGTTCCCGATCCCAGGGGAGATCATCCAGCTGCAATTGTTAATGTCTAGGGAGCTAAAGTAGCGGGCCACACATAACCCTGGGAATTACATGTTTAATAAACCTGGTGTTGGCCCTTATTTTGTCAGAGGTGAAATTCACTCAGCCTCCCTCTATCTATCTGCCTAGATTCATGGGACTCGGTTCTCCTCTCACCCACACTGGTATTATCTCTGTGCCTCCTGATTTGCAGCAGTGTTCAGGCCCAGTCCAATACCTTCCAAAGTCACTGGAAAGTCAGTGGGCATTGGATTAGACTGTAAATGAGAGCAGAATTGGGCATGCAGTATTAAAATGAGTACTGTCATAGCTGGGAAAGTATTCAGGCAGTCCCCAAAGGTAAGATTTCTTTTAAGCAAAGTGTGTTCATTTCTTATTAGTGAAGTTGTTATTGGCAATAAGATATTCTAATTGAATTGCTCCTAATTAAAATAATTATGTTTTCTAAGTAATCTGATCTGCAGAGACCATGTGGAGAATCAAGGATAGAAATAAACGACACTTAGTAAATTCTCTCTAAGCTGCTTCGCCTGATGATGCTTAAAATACATTTTATGATTCCCCGGAGCTGTTTTCTCTATATGTGGGACTGTGCAAATGCAGTAAAGAGAGCTTTCTGAAGCCTCACTTCATGCTCCCCAAATTAATTGGTACTATGTGAAGGGTGGGCTTGTTGTGGATAAGGTATTGGATATTGACCCAGGAGATGTGGATTCAGTTCCCAGCTCTACTACTAACTTCCTGTGTGATTTTGAGCAAAATGCTGAATCTATTTGTGCCTTGATGTCCCATCTTTAAAATTGGGGTACTACTTAAATCTGCAATTCTCTTTCCATTATCTGTCGTATTGATTTAGACGCTGAGCTCTATTGCATTGGGCACAAAGGGGTCTGATCTCGGTGGAGCTGTTTGGGTGCTATTATAATATAAATGAATAATAGTAGTATTCTTATTCTTTGTGTTACCATAGCACTTAGGAGCTCCAGCCATGGATCAGGACTCCAGTGTAAACACAGACAAAAAGATGGTCCCTGCCTTAGAGAGCTCAGTCTCTGTATAAGACATGATAGACAACCAGTGTGTAGGGATGGAGATGGGCAAGTGGAAGGAATCAATGAGACAGTATTGGTCGGTCTGATAGCCCACCAGTGGCCCAACCATTGTGAATTATTTTTGTAGGCATCGGAGCAAAGGAGAGTTTTAAGGAAAGATTTCAAAGAGGATATTGAGGCACCTTTACAGATGCTTACTGGGAGCTCCCAAACTTGTGGGGCAGCAGGAGCAAAAACATGAAGATCTCTTTTTTTTTTTTTTTCCCCCAATGACCTTTTGGCCTATCAGAAGCCTGAGATAAGGACAATAGGGTGGGGATAGTCCATGAAGGGCCCTGAAAATGAAGACAAGTAGCTTACGTTTGATTTATATCATATTGTCATCAAAAGTTTTTGCTCCTTTGTTGTTGTTTTTTTGCCCTGCAATGGCAGTTGATGTTTGGGGATTCAGACATTCTTGAGAGGAAATGTGGTTTTATTCAGATTTGAGTGGCCTTTTAGGGTAAAGTGGTGATGTGTTGGGACTTCTGGTTAGTTCTGTGTCAGTGCAGGCCTTTTAGCCCTGAATGTGTGCTTGTTGGTTTTTGTTTGTACGTGATTTGTTTTGCTTATGTAGTTACTTAGTCATAATTTGTTGACTGACTGCTGATAGCTGCCTTGCTGGGTTTTTCTGGTCTTCAGGGTCAGTGGCTCTTGAATTTTCTGAGTTTGTGTTATTATTCAACTGTAGTTTTGTTCTGGATTTCCGTCTTAAAGGCAGTCCTTTTAGGAACAGGTCATAGGAAAAACTCAGCAACAACAGTAGGTACTTGTAATTGTTCAGATAAAGGTGGATTTAATGGTAATTAAATCTGGTGCTAAGAAGTCAGTAATTCTTTGGAAGGAGTTTCTCTAGGCAGCACTGTTGTGGGAGTTGAACTCTTTCTGAATTGTTCTGTAAACAATACACTTGTCTATCTACTTGTTTCCAGGTGCATAAACACATTTAGGAACTATATACAATTTTTGTCTCTTTTGCACAAGCAGGAAAAAGATTTTTCCTCAAAATAAACACAAATTTCCTAGAAGCAAATGCTTGCGGAAAAAAAGAGAGGCCTTTTGTTGCACCATAAGTCTCTTCCTTAAGGAAGATTCAGACTGTGTGAGGCCAGCCAGGAAATCAAATTCAAGAATCGAGTGCCTTGTGCCAAGAATACTTTCCCATCAGTCCCCAAGTGTTCGAATCTAGTGCCTCTTAGCTGGAGCACCTCACCACAACATGGGGTTATGATGTGTCTCTTCGGTAACCAACATGTGGAGTTGCTCCTCAAAGTGAACAAGAAGCCAATGTAGTGCCAGGATAATTGGCAGAATAATTTAGTGTGGATAGAACTGTTTAAAAGGGGAGCAGAGACATTTTGCACAAGCTGTAGCCTCTGAGTGACCTTCAAGAATAGAGAATTTCACAGAGATCTGTATTACTACGGTAAAGTTTGGATCAGAGAGAAATGCTCAGCCAGATACATGGTGGGGGGGAGAAAGAGTCTGTCCTACTCTTACACCTGTCAGCGATCAAAGATCATCTCTAAATTTTGAAGCTCTTAGACAAATGGAGGACAAACCTACCACTAACAGAGAGAGGAATTCTCTCCCAGACTCTCAAGATCTATCCCCTGGCCTATGCTCCTCTGTTGTCTTCAAGCTGAACTTTCATCAAGCCGTGAACTGCAAAAGCGCAGATCATCCTGATCAGATGAAAATAAGAGCTTGCCAAGCATGCCTTCTGCTTCTGATAATCCCACCACCCAGATTATATCACTATCCCCCCTAAAGGTCTCATGTATAAGTTGAACAGGGAGCTGGTGATGAACTAGAGTGCCCAAAAAGTGTTTTGAAATCCCTGGGGGAAGGATTCTATGGAAGTGTAGCATTTTCTGTTGGTTAATTTAAGTCAACTGCTGCACGGTATTTTTTCCACTGTAACATTTTCCATGTTAAAAACTAATGCAAGTAAGGGAAAGAGATGAGTAATTGCGGTCTGGCCAAGGTGCTGCTCAGGGAGGCAAACCAAGGTCAAAGTGGCCTAAATTATAAATACTTGGCTCCATGGATGTCTTGAAGCCCACATTGTCCTTCTTTTTTTGAATATCCCTTCCTTCCCTTTGTCAAACATAGATATCAGCACCAAGGTTCTCCATGCATCCTGTCTCTAGCCCATTGGCACTCAAAGGGAGACACTGGAACTTGCACTCTTCTCCAGCTAAAGGCAGCACCCAGTTTTAGAGTCCCTTGAAATTCTTTTCCTTTTTTTACATGTTTCTGGATTTTGTGTTTTCATTTGGTCTCTTTAATTTTTTACGTTTCAATTAATAAAAAATCTCAAGTGGCCCGTTCCCATAAAACCTCATGGACCCCTTGTGACACACAGACCTTGTGGCAATGGGTCCCCTGTTTGCAAACAGCTTGCATCTCAGACATGACTGACTACACCAATACATCTTAGGATATTTATCCAGAAGAGTAACACATAAGTAAGGCTACAATTATATCTCAGAATCCATGATTTTCAGAGACCCCCGTGACATTTTCTGCCCCAGAGCTGGCACACCAAGCTGCTCCCACACCTGCAGTTCCCAGTCCCTGCCCTGGTGAGGGGACCTTGCAGCTGCCCTGCTGTGGCTGGGGAACCCCTGGAGCTCCCTGCCACCACAGGCAGCTGACCCCCTCCAGAGCTGCTCTGCCACTGTGTGTGTATGGGGGGGTACCCCAGAGTTCTCACTCACCACAGTGGCAGGGGACCCCAGAGCTCCAGCAGCAGTGGGTGCTAAATCCATCTCCCTCCCCATTTTGTCAGGGATATTTTTAGTGAAACTCAAGGACAGGTCATGGGCTTCCGTGAATTTTTGTTTATTGCCCATGACCTATCGCTGACTTTACTAAAAATATCTGACCGACTCTTAGCCTTACATAAAAGGTATCTGCAGAAAGCTTCTAACTTGTCAAGATGTGTAACTGAGAGATGTATGTGCGGATAATATTTAAAGAATCATAGAAATGGGCTGGAAGGGACCTCGAGGAATCAAGTCCAGCCCCCTGTGCTGAGACAGGCCCAGGTAAACCTAGACTATCCCTGACATGTTGGTTCAACCTCCCCCTCGCTCAGCCCAGCCACTGAAATCAGAACCACTTCCACGCTTCTGGGAGTGCCCCTGCATTTTCTCCTCACAGTTATATCACTGTGTATGCAGCATGTATCCCCGCACTCCCCTCAAATTAGGGCCCAGAGTGACCAAACTATCCAGGATGAGGAGAAGAGGAGTGGGAAATAGAGGGAAAGGAGATGAGCTGTGGGAAATAGAAGAGGGATTTTTTGTTTTATTTAGGTTTTCTGGATGGTTTTTCATTTCATTTGGTGTTTCGTATTTGCAAAAATTAAAGGGCTCTATTCAGCATCACTTGGGCCAGCAAAATCTAACACTTCCTTCGACCTCTGGTTTTGATCATCATTTCTGTGATGTTACCAACTTCCCACTTCAGCATTACCCACTCAGCATTTTTCTCCCCTCAAAGGGACCTTGCTTGAGTCAGAAGTCTAATCTGCTAGTTCTAGGTATTTATGCTCAGTAGAAATGTTTAGGAGATGAGAGATCCTGACTTGCTCTAAAACTGCAGAAAACTAGTAAGACTTACTCTGTTCTTCTTTGTACCCCATATTTTCTCATTGATTTTTCAATATAGGTCCTCTCCTAGCAAGATAATACACAGCTGTTGTCTACTTCTGTTAATTATTTCTAGGTGACTACATCTGAAGTTATAATATTTAGTTGCCATTTCACCTAAACCCAATCAACACCAATGGCATCTCTCTTGGAGGTGTGACTGCCAAATTTTTCGGTAGTGACTTGTGGCTTTGGATACCTCCATTTTTGAGTACCCGACTAGAGAAACCTAGAGACCTGTCTTTCCGCAAGTACTGAGCACCCACACTCTGAAAATCAGGGCACATGTAAGTGCCTCTCACTGAGCACTCAGAAATCGAGGCACCTAAAATCACTAGTTACTTTTGAAAGGCTTGGCTGTGGTAATTTGGCACCTGACCTCAAGTAGTTTGTCATCTTGGCAGAACATTTGAGGGCTTGGCTACACTTGCAGGTATGCGGCGCTGGGAGTTACAGCTGTCTTCGTATAGCTGTGTAGGAAAAGTGCTGCAGTGTGGCCACACTAACAGCTACCAGCACTGCACTGTGGCCACATTTGCAGCGCTGTTGGGAGTGGTGCATTATGGGCAGCTATCCCAGCGTTCAAGTGGCTGCAACGTGCTTTTCAAAAGGGGAGGTGGGGTGGAGTGTGACAGGGAGTGTGGGGGAGACAGAGTGTGGATTTTTGGAGCTGACGCTGTGTCAGCTCCCTGCCTTGCAAGTTCTAAGGACTGGAAGATACACAGCACCAACCTTCAATCATTTTAAAAGTTTCGACCCCCTTCTCCCACCCCTCTCTTATTCACTAAATGCAAATTATGCACTCCTAAATAGCCTTCAGACCAGATAAGCAGCTGCTCCAAAACAGACTCCCCTCTCCCCCCCGCCATGTTGCTTCTCTCCTCAAGCAAACTGTGAACATTCCAAAGAAATTCCCTTGCCTGCCTCTGCTCGAGCAAACAGGAGCTGTGTTTGTTTTTTAAGATAAGCAGCTCCGGGGAGCCCGGAGTTCACAACAAAGCGGAAGAGTGGCTGAACAGGCATTCTGGGATACCTCCGAATACCTCGGAGGCCAATTACAGCGCTTTTGGTGGCCACACTTGCGGAGCCTTATACCTGAGACAGAGCAGGAGTACGGCCAGCGCTGCAGCCAGGGAGATGCAGCGCTCTATGTGCCTTGCAAGTGTGGACGGTGAGTAAGTTACAGCGCTGGTTGTGGGTTTACAGCGCTGGTTGTGGGTTTACAGCGCTGCAACTCTCCAGTGTAGCCAAGCCCTGACACTGTAATATTGCCTTGAATACATCCTGAGCCTAATCAGTCCCAGCTAAAGCTAATATTTTGATATTTAATAAAGCTGACAAAAACAAAACACAGTGTAAATTTTGTGAGAAGGAAGTGTTGGAGCAACTTTCAAAGGTTTCTCACTTCAAATACTGCTGACTTTTTTTGTTTTCATATTTTTTATCATGATTAAAATTCATTTCAGCATCCCCCTCACAAGGGAAGTGTGTGTGTTTGATGCCTATGTGCTTTTTTTCCACTGTAAAAATAGAAAAGCTTTCAGATGTTTCATGAACAAAGATATGGAAATGTGAGAAGAGGGCAGCATCTGGAGGTTTTCAAACACAAGAACACGGGCTGTACGTTTCTTTTGCTGTTAGAAGAGTGAAAAGCTGTTTCCTGTCATTTCCCATCTTGTCACTTGTAGGGCTGGCATCTTGCAGCTTCTTGCACCAGCTGTTGTGTTTTTTCTCCACAGACAGATGGTGCAAGCTCTTTGATAATTTTTTCCATGTTCTGAAGATTTTTGCATGTGTACTACCTTTATGTAGCGATCATATAACTCTGTCACTCACTTTATCCAGTTAGCAGCACCATCCATACAATGGCAAGAGGAGAAGGGGAGAAAGGAGTGCAAGTATAGGGAACTTAATCCTCTTTTTGTGTTCTGACATGCTTTGAAAATATATTGCAGAGCTGATGAGTTACAAATGTCTCAGAAGGCCTTTTTTAATTCTTGTGTGAGGGTTACTGGCATGATAGCACAGTGACTGACTGTTGGATTCTTTTGTTTGTGTGAGTTTGAGTTAAATGTCTCTGTCATCTGGTGGTGTTTTTAAGTATGGAAGTCTAGGACAATTGTAAGTCTGCACTGGATATTTGGGGTTAAATTGTGGCCCAGTGTGAACAACTGTGGCTCCACTGGCTTCAGTGGTGTTATACTTGCATAGGGGTAAAACTTGGCCCCTGGAACGATTTTTCTGTCATAAGAAATAGGTATATTTTAAACTGAAGTTGACTCTATTCCCGTTGTTGTTGTTGTTCCTGCTTTCAGGTGTTGGACAATTGCCCTTCTGATTTTTGTCTGATACTCAAGATTAGAAGCCTCTTTGGCTTGTTGAAGTTGCCAGAACATCTTGATACTGAATCATTGGATCCCATCACACCTAGTCCTTTTTAAGAACGGACTGGTAGCAGGGCCTCTGCATTAAGCGCATCTCATGCAGTAAGAGAAGTGAATCAAAGATTAGAACTAAGGGCTTGTCTTCGCTACGCAGCTAAATTGGCACTGTTGCAATCAATGCAGCAGCATCGATTTAGTGGGTCTAGTGAAGACAAGCCCTATCGATGGGAGAGCGCTTTCCCATCTATTTCTGTACTCCCCCTCAATGAAAGGCGGAAGCAATGTCAGTGGGAAAGTGTCTCCCGTCGACGTAGCCTAGTGTAGACCCCGCAGTAAGTAGATCTAAGCTTCGTCGACTTGAGTTACACTACTAACGTAACTTAAATTGCATAGCTTAGATCGACCAGCAGCTGCAGTGAAGACAAGCTCTTAGTGTTGTTTGCCGTGTGCAGCAACTCTTCAATTCATGATGGTATCGCACATCACTGCAATGAAGCCTTGCAACATGATGCCTGTTAACAACATTCTACAACATTACCAGTGCAACCTGGTGACCCCGCCCGACCTGGTAATAATTAGTAGCATGCTTCAGCAGCAACCCTATTATTGAAATCAGAAAAAGGTGTGTTCTGATCTGGGGTTAAAGCCTCTTGAAATCAAAATGATCTCGGAAAATTTGGATGAAGTGACATCCTTATTGGAGAATAAAGCTATTGTGTTAAATGTCTAGGGCCATGGCCTGCTCTTGTTTTCCCCAGAGTAAATCTAGAGCGACTGCATTCCAATCAATTTACGCTGGTGTAAATGAGAGCAGAATTTGTCTTTGTTTCAAAACATTATGGAAACTTCCTTGACAAACCACTGAAACATGTTAACAGTAATGGATTTTACAGGGTGGAGTGGGTTTTTTTTGGCCATTTATTTATTAGCCTCACATAGTAAAATACAAAGATTACAACCTTATAAAAACTCATTTTCAAAGATACTAACAAAAAGATACTCGGTGGACAGTGCTCATTTTTAGTTGTTGAGGGTGTGATATAGGGGCTGAGTCCTCTTCTCTGATTACTTTTTTTTTTTGCGCCGCATGGCACTTGTGGTATTCCTTTCCATAGAATAGGACATAGTATTGTGCAGTAAATGTTGCTCTTTTTATTAGTGCCTTACTGTAGATTCATCATTCCCTGTGGTCACAGAAATAATGGATGTAATTGGCACAAAGACAGATAAAAATGAGCCATTCTGTTCTGCACTCTCAGTGTTTGTGGGGCTTGTTCAGCTGCACTTGTAGCATAGTCTGTGAAAAGAGCAACCTCTTCCCACATCCAAAGAACCATTTGCTCTGAGGTGTTTACTCTAAATGCCATGTATTAAAGTGCAGCTGTTGTCAGGAAAAGTGACTGGAAAAGTGACACTGTGGGGTTCTGTGTTTATTCTTTCCCTTCCCTCTCTCACAAAGACCTTCTGCAGCACATTTTCTCAGTTTACCTGCCAGCACTGTAATCTCCACCTGGCAGTAGGCAAATTAGAGCTGTATGAACCCTACAGGGTTCGCTTTGTGACAGTGTTAGTGAGCTCAAAACTGCAGTCTGGTTCGTGAGTGCTTGGACCTGAACCAACCCCTTTGGTTCACATGGCTTTTCCAGTTCAACACCATCACTGTAGCTGGCTTTCAAGGAACCCAAGAGTCTCTCTCCTGGCATCTTCTGTTTTCCATGGGTGTGGGGGAGGATGTTTGGCAGGCAGGCCAACTGTTACTTTCGGAGGGAATGGAAAGAAAGTAGTGGGCG
Source organism: Gopherus flavomarginatus (assembly GCF_025201925.1). NCBI lineage: Eukaryota > Metazoa > Chordata > Testudines > Testudinidae > Gopherus > Gopherus flavomarginatus. Next base: position 11,238,249 of record NC_066635.1, read on the forward strand.
AGGTAAAATGTCCCCATGGGGCATAGGAGAAAGGAATCCCCCTATGCGCAATAGCAGTAAATCTGCATTAAGCTGTAGGGGTGGGCAATGGCCCTTAAGGTCTAGTGCTGTGGATTCTACAGATGGGCCCAAAACATTTCCCTGAATCAGATCACACCCACCCAGGCTTTGGAGAAATTTGGATCTGGATTTGAACTTTGTGTCTTGGGCTCACCTCTGGAAGGTTCTTTAGTTTGCATTTTAAGTACCACGTGCAATCTTTATGGGCTGCTAGCTTTTTCTACACCTTCATAGAAAAAGTTGAAATGGGGAGGAGAGCAGCAAAGAGGGGTATATTGATGTGTGATCTGAAGACAACACAGATATCAGAACCTGGAGGAAATTGACTTACTGAACTCTGATATTTCTACCACTTTTCTTGATCTCAGGGAAAATACTGTATAGCACTAACTGCCTGAGTTTGGGACATGGACAACGATTTTCAAAAGTGACTAAAGACTTTGAATTGTCGTACTTTTTGGGTGCCAAATATGAGACTCCTTAATAGGGCCTGTTTTCAGGAAGTGCCAGGCACCCTTCCTCTGCATATTAGGCCTTTTTATGGTGTCTCGTGTTGGTAGGGGGACCAGATGTCCAGATTTTATAGAGACAGTCCCAATTTTGGGGTCTTTTTCTTATATAGGCTCCTATTACCCCCCGCCCTCTGTCCTGATTTTTAGTATTTGCTGTCTGGTCACCCTACGTGTTGGACACCAAAAATTGAAGAGTGCAAAACCACTAGTCTCTTTCTGAAAATCTTGACCTAGATGTATATCCATGACTACAGTAAACTCTGACTGCAGAGTTGTGACCTGCTCCCTTATTGTGAGTTGTCTGCTTTCCCTGCTCTTGTTGTGGGTGTTTATTTTTCTCTCTCTTTACTTTTTTTCTTATCTCTTGTATCTTTGCTTTTTCCTCTGCTCATTTTGACCTCAGAGGTCTTTTCCCTACCCCCTATTTTGCTTTAATCACACCCAGATCTGTCTCTTTCCTTCTCTGACTATCCCTCATTTTATTCCCCATTCTCTCCCTTTCCATCAGCTTTCTCACACCCTCTCTGTCCTACTGTCTTTCCATTGAAGCTGGGTCTTTCTCCTGTCTCTTGCCCCATGAGTTTCCCCTCTTTGGAGTCTGCATTTTCAGGTTTATAAGGAATTAGAAAACACCCAAATACCATGAGAGGCTATTTTCCTGTTTTTAGGAAGTCACCCATCCTGCAGTTCAGGTCCCGATCCAAACTGCCCCTTTGACACAAGTATCAGAGGGGTAGCCGTGTTAGTCTGGATCCGTAAAAGCAGCAAAGAATCCTGTGGCACCTTATAGACTAACAGATGTTTTGGAGCATGAGCTTTTGTGGGTGAATACATGCATGCATCTGATGAAGTGGGTATTCACCCACGAAAGCTCATGCTCCAAAACGTCTGTTAGTCTATAAGGTGCCACAGGATTCTTTGCTCCTTTGACTCAAGGATGTTTAAATCAAAGGTGTTTGTCTGGATGCTTGTTTAGTTAATGCTCATTAAATCAAAACCTAGTAGAACTGGAAGTCTGATGCAATCCGGAGCGCCCACAATTGCCAGTACAGTTTCTAGTATGGATGGTTTGAGTGTATTGGAATTTTTCAGTATTTATCTAAACTGAAACGCACATAGCGTTAGCTAGTTGTGATATGAATTGAAGAAGAATTAGAAGCAGCTTTCCTGGATTTGGCAAATTCATCCTCACTTCTACAGAAGCACTTAAAAGGATTATTGAAAAGTGGCTTGTCAAACCCCCAGAAGATTTTAGTAGCTTGTGTGGGATTTTGGTTTCCATTCGTAGGAACTAGCAGGCTAAACAGTTCTACAGAAGGTTCCATAATCCCTCAAATGATGAAGTATGGTAAAGCTTTAGAATATAAGAAGAAATGCTGATGGTGTTGCTGCCTATTAAGAGATTGTTACCATTGCGTTCTGCTGCTATTTCAGTACTGTTCATCTTCTTTTAACTCCTCTTGTCCTATGGGCCAATGAGAAGGCTGCATTCTGTTACCCTGTCAAATAACCCAGTGGTTCTTATGTCATAACTGAGTATTGCAAAGACACATGACTACTAGGTTTGGGTGGCATTCCACACCTTCCCTACTCCCCCAAAAAAGAGAGTTAAATCCTGCTCCATTTTTACATGGAACAATTGTTTTTAATACTAGTTTTAAATTGTCCTTCTCCACAAACTAAGCAGGATCTATACTTCCTGAGTGTAACAGGTAGAAGTAGTTCACACACATCCTTCTTTTGAGAAGGCAGCTTTCTAAGGGAAAGTAGTACAAATCATTAACCTATCCAGAGTAAGGAACAATTTTACCTTGGCCAGAGAAGAGGCTGGATGGCATTCGTTAACTGGGCTCTTCCATCTCTAACTTCTATGAATAGATGATTCTGTGTGCCCCATCAGACCCTGGCACTTTTACTAGACTTGCCCAAAAGAGTATGTTCTCCCCAGGAGAGCTGAGCAGTAAAGAATGTACTGAATGAATTTAGCTTCTGTTGCTGTTCATGTAAATATCTGCAAAGAGATTTTTCCATATTTGTTGTTTGAATTTATTTGGTAAAAATTAGAGGAGCTGCTGCTGTGGTTACTTATTTGTATAATGGTAACTCCGAGAGGCACCCATCAGAATTTGGGCAGTGTATAAACATGAGACACCAGCCTCTAGGGACTTGGTTTTTGCTATTAATTTTACGTAGAAGGTGTTCAGATACTGCAGTGATGGGCAGCAGCATCTACCTTAAGACAGACAGACAGACCTTGCCCCAAATCTAAAGCTGTGTTGCAATTGCCAAGGAAGGTTTTGTTTTTCTTGTCCCTGATTGGATGGGCATATAACTGCGCCCAGAGCAAGTACTTCTGCATGGGATTTAAAATTTTGTTTCTATTAATACTTCATGTAACTTTGAAATTCACTTTCCATGAGCGTTCATGCTAGTAAAACTCAAGTGTACACAGAAAGCAAAGATAAAACAGGCAAAAGCTTCGCCCAAGCAGACTCATTTAAATTTCAGACAGACGGGTCATAGCATGGAACTCGTCGCATTATTTGCCTTTCTCTAATTACCAAGCTACAATGAGGGCAATTGTAGTGCTAACCTCTTTTACAGCCGTGATAAACACATTGAGTGATATGGGACTTAAAGCAGGTTCATTGGAGAGCTGTAATGTTCTCTTCTGTGGTGATGGTAAAAGAATTTCTCCTCCTCCCCACAAAATTGCATGCATCAATCCTGTTCCTTTTGCTGCTGCACCAAAGACATCCCCTAAGACTTGAGATGCATTGATAGGGGAGTTGTCTCTGTATAATGATGTAGGCACTCATGCACCTGCCCTGGTACCCAAAAGAAAACCATCCTGAGAACCAATGAGCTTTAATACAGGGGTGGAACCCTGAGCATTCTGAAATGTGTGTCAAGATGGAACACAGAATTTCTTTATGTATACAAATTGTTTCCTTTTTATGCTCGTTTGCCTTTTTTTCCCAGAAGAAAGTGCATCTGCTCCCAACTATTGTTAGAGAACAGGCATCATAGCAATCATGATCATTTAAAATTAGGGAAAGGGCAAGATTTACCCAGAGGGACTTATTTTCTACCATGATTGAATAAAGAAGGAAGGCAGCTTGCTAAGGCTGGAAAAGGTCACCCAGTCACATTCGTTGATGAAAGAATCCGAGAAGCTGTCATCTCAGCATTGCTTAGGTCCCCGACTGGTGGCTAGCCCTGACGTGCACACGGAACATAGCCTTGATGAAACAAAGCTGTCACTTCTGGCATCTGTCACGACTCTCTCTCTGCATGCTAGAGCGCAAGCATTAGTAGAAGAGGGAGAGACCACAGCAAGGGGAGTAGAGCATTATCTCATCTTCTGGGACCAATTGTTTGCTCAGCGAATTGTGTTAGAAGACTCTGGCGTTTATCTTTTACAATTTGGAAGATCAAGTTAAGCTAAATATTTGAAGCCCCACTCGCTGGTATTGACAAAACACTGAGTGTCAGGGCATTCAGCTGAAAGAAAAACTGTGTGATAAGGATCAGGATGTGCTGAGGGCTTTTCAGATCAGATTTCTGTGATGTATTTATAATTTAAGGTATTTCTAGGATGATGTGAAGGGGGTAACAAAAATAAATGGCTCATGAGATGTTTTTAGAGGGTTGGGATTGCAATAACTGCAGGCAGACAACCAAATGCTAGGTAAATTGTAGTGTTCAGAATTCATTTTAGGTTTAGGAAGAAATCCTCTCTCCCTCTCATCTGGTTTCTTTTGTAGGGAAAACACCATGTGTGGTTTCATTTGGCTGGAATTGCTGTGCTTCATTGAGAGAATAAGAGCTCTCTAATTTTCAGTGATGAACATGCACAAAGAAATTAAAAAGGCTACTTGTTCCACAAATGTGTGGCCACTACTGAAAAGTATGAGATGGCTGTAGTGTTTCCTTCAAGTTGTCTCTAACATTGGTGTCCCTCAAGCTTCTAGACAGCCTCTGCAAATCTAGAGCACTAAAAATGCCAATCCTGGTCCAATGACTTTCACCGAGTGCCAGGACACCCAGGAGTCCACTCAGCTCACAGCAAAATTTGGAGTTTAAAGGTGGGAAATTCTCAAAAGCGCTCAGCACTGACCAACTCTGCCCCTACTGAAATCAGTGCTGAATGCTTTTGAAGATCCTACCATGAGCATTTAGAAACATGGGTCTTTTCATCTGGAACATGATTGTCCTCTGAAAGAAGACATGAACTTGCAGATGTTTAAAGAAAGATGATAGAACTCTGAAAAATGGAAACGAAACATTAGCAAATAGGACATCGTGGCATGATTTAAAATTCTCTCCCCCTCTCCACCCCCCTTGACCTGGAAAAGCCAAGTTTAAATATAGTTGGTCTTTGTAGCGCTGATGAACCAGGATATCTGTCTGAGAATGGACACTGACCTGGGGATGAGACACCCTTTAAAGATCTGGAGGATTGATTCAGTTCTGATGGATGGCCAAAGATGTAGAACTTTTATCTGAATGCTCCTTCCCACCTATTTGCCATTTGACCTGGCTTCCTTTCTAGATCCCCATCAAGAACACATTTCCATCCCTCATGGGGATAGTAGGGTAGACAGCTCTCCTTCAGTGCAGATAAGTTTTGAGGGTTGCTGGGTAGAAGTGACAGAAGGAGGCCCTTTCCAGTCTCTCTTCTGGCATATGGGTGATGTCATCTAATACCTTCTGTGCTGGTCTTTTCTTGCACCTCAAGTTGCACTGTGTGCTTCTGTAACCTCTGAACAGGTAAAGTGTACACACCACGCTAGGTGCTGGGGAACACCCAGAGCTGCAAAATGGGCAGGCGAGAGTGTGGGAGCACCAAGACCGCCAGGCTACAAGCTGTACCACCTGATGTAGAAGAGGCTATTCCTGTGAACCTCTACCTGCACTTTAAAAAAGTGAAAGTGGCTGCTCTAAAAAGAGAGGAAGGAATAGTCCGTCTGGCTCCCTCACAGAGGTTGTCAGTACTGTTGATAAGAGGTGGGGAGTTGAGGTGTAAGAGGGAAGGGAGCTTTCCGTTTAACTCAGAGGTATGATTCAGGGAGGGCATGGTGGTGGGGAGTTCTATTATTTCCACCTGTCCCATAACTTACACTGTGATGTATTCCAGAATCTGTCATGATTTTAATGTCAGTTGCACTACAGCCAATGCATATAAATAGATGTAATGCCTTAGGCTTCCTTTAATAGGGGGATTTACTGCCACCGTTATACCAGTATTCCACTGTAGCTGTGCCAGTATAATGCCTCGCCTGGGCACTTTCATTTGGGATTTAGAGTGCCTTTTTTAGGTTTAGCTTGCATATCTTTGGAACTGGTTGAACCTAAACCAAAAATAGGCACATTAAATTCTGAAAGAGTGTTCTCATGGGCAGTTACACCAGCGTGGCTATAGCAGTATAATTAATGATAGCAGTAGAGCTACACTAGTAAATTTCCCCTTGTAGGCTAGCCCTTAATCTAGAGTCCATGCTATTGGGCTTTAGAATCAGATAGGTCTTCAGTGACAACTCTGAACAGAAACTATAAATTAACATTGTTTACTTGGCTTCATGACACACAAATAGCTTTATCCTTATTTGTTTTGTCAAAACATTAGTTAATTTCAGTGCGATCCCTCAAAACGCACATTTTGAAGAAAAATGAATCCACATTTCGAACTATGCAGAACAAGGAGCAAGCAGAGTCTTCTCCAGTATGTAAATTAGATTTGTAGTTGAGTGGAATTGATTCTGTTGAGACTAAATTAATCACAGCGCTTAATCACTGTAACCTTTAAACATAGTAGTCTTGACCACAGCTGCAGGGTAGTGCTAGCACAGTGTTCACACAAGATTTTTCTTTTTTTTTTTTTTTAAGGCAGTGTGACTGCCTCTGAAATAGAATACAAACGTGCAAGCAGGAAGCTAAAATTGCTTTTGCAATGCCTAGATTCTAATACCCTTCAGCATGATAAGGATAAAACTTTTCTTCCTTCAGGTCAATATTGATTCATACCTTTTGCATGTAAATTTGTGGTAAGCATACTATCATGTCAGTTATCACATTCTGTACACTGTCCTCCTTGCATCTGTTCCAGGGCAGAAAATCCAGTACTGTGGGGCATTGAGGTCACAACAGGTATTGTCTGTCCAATTAGCTTGATTCTGCTCCCATTCAAATCAAGGGGGGGGGAAACCATTAACTTTAATGGTTCAGGATTAAATCCTCTGGTGCAAAATATAACATACGTGTACACACACACAAACCTCGCCAGTATTTTTTATCAGGCATAAATGGTCTTACCTGCTGTGATATAAACTTGTTTCATACACACATTTCCTATTAATCATAATAGATTTTTGTGACAATGAACTGAGAAGACTGTCCATTATTGAGACTCTTTATATCCATCTTACTTTACTTTAAACTATTAATTCCAGACAGCATCTGTGGGTGGCTAACTAGCTATCCCCTGCTGTGATGGAAGCACAGGTAAAAGCTGAATAATGTTCTGTGTCATTGCGCTGCCATCATAAGCAGATGCTTAAAAACTTTGGGAGACGGAGTTAATTGCTACCAATGTGCAAAATCCAACAGAAATATGAACAAAGTAATTTGAAACCTTTTTTAGCCAAAAGATCTTTCTTTAACTACTATACATATTCATCACAACTATGTTATCACAGAAGGGGATCCAAGTGTGCTATTGTCTGGTCACTTCAAGAGAAAAGACAACTGGAAAGATTTAAGAGCAGCGCAGCTCTTCTCTGACCGTTGAATTTGTACACCTAGATTTTTATTTCTGGTTCTGCCATTGCCACGCTAATTACCTATCACAAAGGTTGTCAGAACGGTTTGAGCCCTGCACTTTCAGCACCACAACACCGACCTCTAATATTTGAGCTCAAGGACTAACTTTAATTAGCTGGTATCAGTAGTTGGACGTTACCCACTAGAGCACCAGCCACCAGTGGTGGTGTACATATTTGACCTGGGTATTACTTTTGGCCTTGGATAAGTCATTTAACCTGTATGTGTTGGAGCTGTGCAACTCAACCTGCAAACTTATGAGAAAACTATAAACTGCTTTTGTCTTCATTAGGTTTTCAATTCAAGTTAAGAACCCACTTTTTCTCTAGGCAACCACTAGGCCACCACTAGGATTTGGACTGGGCCTCTGGGTAACATTGCCTTGTATTGGCAGTGATCTGGGTAACTTGTGGTCAGCATAGGAAATATCGAGGTAATCTATCTATTTATTTAAAGAAAAGCTGGCATATTGTAAGTGTGATCACTATAGGCAGAATAATTAACTGAGATTGGATTTGGCTGGGATGTTAAGGTTAACACTCCTGCTTTTAAGAAAAATGCCCTGGGATCTTAAATGATTACAAATGAGCCAGACCTCTGTTTTACTTGTCATCTATTTGAAAAGTATTGTTCACCTTTAAGAAAAGACTGGCTTTCTGGTACAGCTTTGCAAGTTACAAAGTAGCCTGGTTGTCAGCAGCAGCCTACAATTATCTTTGTTAATACCCCTCTTAACACTCTCTTTAAGTGGGCTGCAGGTTCTGAGACAGCATGATGACCTAGTGGTGATGTTTCTCACAGCCATGCAAAGAAATCAGGTTCATTCTGGAAGTATGAGTTTAGCATCGGGGCTTTTTCTCTTGATCTTTGAAATTAGCAGAGGTGATCAGGAATGCCACAGATGAAGAAGAAAATGCCTGTTGTCACTAAAACAAATCTAGTGTCTCTCTTAGGATAACACAGAAGCAGTGTTGATGGGCACCGTGGCATGTAAGAGGATACAGAGGCACTACCTGATCATTGGTGACCTTTTCTTTTCCCCTTGCATGAGTGTTCAGGGGAAGGACTGTGAGCAGTTTGGGATTCAGAGGCGAGTATGCCTTTAGGAAGGCATCTCCACAATCACTCATAGGACAGAGCTGAAAACCGGGCAATGGGAGTTTACAGCTACAGGATGGTGACTGTAGCATTGATATGGAATAGATAATGGTGGAAATGGAAGGAATCATACTCTAGAGGAAATGTCTTCTAGCTCTAACATATGTTAGTACGAATGAAACTGAGTTGTTTTATTGCTATGGCAAGCAAGCATCTAACCTCTGATTGCAGATTTTCCTTCTTGTTTGGGAGAGTTGATGGGTAGAAAAAAATACCACCAGAACCACCACACCGGAGTCAAGTAGAGATCATAAACATAGCATTTGTGGAAAGTGCACCCAGAGGCCATGGTCCTGCGATGAATCTGCACAGACAGACAGACCCCTGCATACAGTCCCATTATCTTCTGGGGAACTCTCCTTGTGTAGAATTCATAGCAGGCTCTGGATTTCAGTTGGCTGTTACTCATTAGAGAAATGGGGCACACCATCACCACCACAAGCACATGCTGTGGTAATGCAAGGCCTAGTATTTTACTATCTTTGCCAAAGTGGGGTACCTGTGATTAAAAACAAACGGAAGTTCTCGTAATTCAGATTAACATACCATTTGTCAAGTTCTGAATGTTGCCTAGATTTCCTCACTAGCAATATCCGCCTTCTGGAGGAGTGAGTTGCTGTGGTGACAAGGGAGGGAATGAAGAAGTTAATTACTGTGGAATCCCATTTACTCCTGTGATGAAAATTATGAATGGCTTCAGTTTCCCTCTCCTGCCCCACGTGCTTTGCCCCAGTTAGATATATTTGTAAGTGAAGTTAATTCTTGTGAAAGACACTGAGATGTCAGCTCTGAAGGACTGATATTTTCTGTTTGTCCATAGGTCAGATATGACGTGTGTGTGTTAGCAGTGCCTGTTTCCCCACACTGCCTAGACAACAGGCCTCATAAGGCCCCTTGATTTTGGTATTTATTGATTTTTCTCAGAAAAAATTCTGGGTTTTTAAAATAAGTCAATTATTGTATTTTACTGTTTCTCTCCTCCCTTCCCTCCCCCAATTTTGGGTTAGCTGGGACTGTCTACCCCCTTGGAATCCCTGCTACCATTGTACGGCAGTGGGGGAGTGAGGTGGGCTGGGAACTGGATCCTGGTAAATGAGACCGCCTGACTGCTGCAGTGACAGGCCTGCAGGGAGTGGGAGGCTGTACCCCATGAGAGCTGACCCTCGTGGCTGCACCTTTCAGTGCTGCCCCATCCTCTTCCTCTGCTGGACAGAGCCCTCTCCTGACTCCAGCGCTTCAGCACAGCCCAGTCCCCTTTGTCTGTGCAGTGACGAATCCCTTAGCCAAAACCGCCTAACTGCTAGAGAAAGGAAAGCTTCCCAATTGCTATGTGAGTGAGTACTGGGCACCCTCCCCCTCGCATCCCCTCCCACTTGCCAGCTGCCTGACATGAGTGCCAAGCACTCCTCAACTCCCCCCTGCCTGCTGCACTCCAGGAGTAATGGGCTCCCCCTGCCTGCTGTGCCTTGTAGGTACCAGCTGCCCCTCACCCCCTGCCGGCTCCTCTTCTCTCATTTTTTGGTGCAGGGAGGAGTTGGCTGCTTTTGGAACTTTGGAATAAACACTGAAAATTCCTAGGAAATTTTAAGCAAAATAAAAACTGAAATGAAGAGCCTTACTCGTGTGACTTGAAGGGACGCCCACGGTCTATCAGAATGAGCAGCTAATTCACTTTCCATGGTTTATCCACTCACTCCTTGACCCCCGGAGACTGCCCTCTGCGAGTGCAATAAATGGCAGTTTTGAAACTAGTTGTGGAATTTGACCAGAGCCTGTCGGCCCATTTCATAAGGCCGCCCAGACAGCGGGCTCAATTCTGCCATATTCACCCACTTAATCCGCAAGTAGACCCACTGAAATCAGACTACTTAAGGAGTAGGGCTTTACTCAATGTGAGTGAAGGTGGCAGATTTGATCCTGGTACTAATTAGCTCTTTAAAATAAACCATTCTTTTTTTCTTGGTTTTACGATGCACATAGTTAATATTTTTTAATTGAATACAGCAAACAGATGTAGTATATTGTGCCATGTCTTGCAGCTGACAATGTATTGTAGCTTAAAACACACAGGTTTATCTCTGACCTTTTTACTAATTACTAGATAGAGATAAGTGTGTATGTAAGTGACAAATTGCCTTTAATGACATTTAATCTGCACAGTGACATTAATGACAGATTTAGTAGCCTGGTTACAGTCTTTGTTGCTGAAAGACAAAAAGAGCAAGGACTCTTATCTTCATTTGACCTTATTCAAAAGGTGTTTGTAGTAGTAGTCAATTTCTGATTAACTTAATCACCTGTTTTACATGGAAAGGAGTCAAACATTGATATATGAAAGGGCTGTTACTGCAGTCAGTGATATTTGCCAGATTCTGACTCTAATGTATTAACTTTTAGAAGAGGAGGTGGGGGAGAAAACAAAACAAAGCTTTGCTTTTTTTTATAGGAAGGATAGATAGTAAATCAGGAAAATGTTGCCACTAAGTTGCCTGATGGGTGAATATCAGAGCTTATTCCAAGTGATGGTGGTGTTGACTAATATTCTGTACACTGAAAAATAGATACAATGCAAGCTTTTGAAATACAGGGACATACTGCTATTGATAGTCCTCTCAGTGGGCCTGATCCTGTGAAGTGCTGAGCGCCTTTCAATTCCATTGACTTCCATGGGACTTCAGAATCGTTAGCGCCATGCAGATTTGTGCCTTTTTTCTTTCCTACAAGTGCATTTATTTACTAAGGGAGGGTGTGTGTTAGAGGACTGGAAGTTCATTGCACTTTTTAGGATCCAAATGAAATAATGAGCCTGGCAAAAGGGACTCCATCGGGAAATACAGCTTTGGGCTGAATCCATCTGAGCATTGTGCATTAGTGCTGCACCATATTGAGGTCACCACATTCTATTTCTATGACAACGGGGAGACTACAGATCCTTAAGGATGTTTACAAATAAAAAGACAGCAGCAACCCAGATTGGAAAACTTTGTCTTCCTCCCTTTCTTCGCTTTCCATTATATTTACAGAATGATTTAAGAGGAACTTAAGTGACTAGAGCAGAGGTTATAAACTGCTTTTCGTAAAAGTAAACATCTAAGAAAATCATTCAAGAACCCATTAACTGGCTAGACAGGTCCTATAAACACAGATCTTAATACATTTAGGAATGCTTCACCAACTACCAACACCAGTGGCTTTTCCTGTTTGAGTTCTTGAGAGTTTCATTTTACTGATGAAAATGATCCCTTCTACACATCTGAAATGTAAAGATGCAATTCAGAAGATAGCTGGAAGGATAATCATGTACCTCAGGCTTGTAAAACAACTAACTGATTTATGGCTTAATGCAAGAGAAATGCATTAAACTAAACCGAACTGGGTGGCAAATTGACACACGTTTAGCGAATTCAGGTCAATACTTATTACATCAAATTACAATGAAACTGCAAACAGCATGTTGTGGCATGTTGCTCTAAAGCTTCCCAGCTGTCAACTGGCTTCATAGGGAGGTGCTGTAAATGTATCAATCACGGGACAATTAGGTAGAGGCACATTATCAGCTCTTAAAGCACTACACTGTTTGTTCCTAGATGTACACATTTACATTTAGCCATATTAAAACACACATTGTCTGATTGCGCCCAGCTTACCAAAACATCTAGATTGCTCCAAGACCTGTGCTCTTCATATTCATCACATCTCCAATTTTAATTTCATCTGCAAACTTTTATCAGTGATGATTTTGTTTGTTTGTTTTTTTCACGGTCATGGATAAAGATGTTAAATAGCATAGGGCCAAAACACAATTTGTGTGAGACCCCATTAGAGAGAGACCTGCTCAGTGACAAGTCTCCATTTACAGTTACATTTAGAGACCTGCCAGTTAGCCAACTTTAATTCATGTACGGTGTGCCATGTTAATTTTATATTCTAATTATTTTGTTAAAATGTTGTGTGGTTCTAAGTCAAAAACCTTAGAGAAACCAAAGTATGTTACATCAATGCTAACCTGCATCAGTCTAACTTGTAATCTCATGCAAAAAAATCAAGTTAGTTTGACAGGATCTATTATCCATAAACTCATGTTGATTGACATTAATTATATTACCCTCCTTTAATTCTGTCTTGAGTCCTGTCTCTTCCTCTGCCTTCTTTTGCCCAGGATCAACGTCATATAGGCAGACCTATAATTACTCAGGTCGTTCTGTTTATCCTTTTAAAATATTCTTTCATCAGCTTTCTTCCAGTCTTCTGGGACTTTTCCAGTGTTCCAAGATTTATTGAAAATCAAATTCCAAGGATGTTTTAGTAATGGCAGCATGAGGCCTCCACCATGTGGCACTCAAAGTGAAGTGCCCAAAGATCGTGTAGCTTTTCCCCCCTACTCATAACATATTGGTGCCTAAGTAGCTGGTCATCCTGTTCCCTAGTGTGATATGGAGGTCTGCAGCAGGCACTAATACCCCATCTTATAATGTCAGTTAGAATATTGATCCATACAACTGCAGAATAATTTTCTTCTGAGTGATCAGTGACCCCCACAACCCCAGCTCACCTCTGCTCTGCTTCCACCCCAAGCACGCCGTCGCTGCTTCATTTCTCCTGCCTCCAAGGCTTGCGGTGCCAATCAGCTTAGGGGCAGTGAGTTCCCCTGCATGCCACCCCACCCCTCTTACTTGCTGCAGGCAGCCCTCCCTACACTCCCCTGCCCCAGCTCCCTCTGCCTAAATGCTGGGAGCAATGGGGCGGACGAAGATCCGGCTGCCACGGTCGCTGCCAAAAGAAAATGCCACCTCCCAAATCCTAGCGCCCTAGGCGACCTCAAATGGTTGCACTGGCTCTGCATTCATGACTCAGGTCCATCCAGTTTTCACCAAAAGTAGTTTTCATGTCAGGCCAGTCTTCATCTAGTCTATTTTACTGCATATCGACAAGCATCCTACATCAATTCCTTTCTTCCAACAACTATGGATTGCCTGGAAGTATATTTGACAGGCAAAGGTGAGACCACCCGCTTGAAGCTTTTTAGTTCTCACTGGTTCTGTAATGACCTATTAATTGGTCATGGAGAAAGAGGAGGATGGTTAAAATACCACATCAAAAACAAATGGACACTAGACCCTTAGTATCATTTCCAGATATAATTGGTTTGCTGAGTTTGGTCATTGGTGATATGCTGGCACAGATATACTTCTTGCAGACAATGCCTGAGTGTAATGTGCCACTGAGGGTTCAGACTGGCTGTGGCTTGTTGTTTTATTGCGAAGACTGCAGATAATGTTTGTTATGACAAGTTGGATGGGTTTCTGGACATTAGATGGTGATGTTGATTTTGGAGGACTTTTTCCCACTAACATGTGCAACTGTTCAATCCGATGGACTGAAACAGCATGTTTTTCTTTTTGAAGTTTGGCTTCATGTGTGTGCATTCGAGTTAGAGCTGAGCAAAAGCTGCACACAATTTTCTGCAAGTCTTCCTTGGAATTTTTAAATAAACTGGCTTTGACTATATTTGCCCCTCCTGTCTCCCTCACTTTTTTCTTTCTACGGCTATTCTTCTTTTCTCATGAGTTTACTGACAGTAACATTTGTGGAACAGGGAATTGTAAGTGCCCATCAGGAAAGATTCACCAGAGGCATATTTTGAAGTTACAAACATATATACACATCAGAACCTTGATTGTAAACATTGTTCCAGTCAGGGAATGAAACATACTGTGTGACCAAATATGTCCAATCAGTACTAAGCAACGCAATCCAGCTCCAAAAATGAATGCTAAATGCCCACAAATTAATTACTTGCAAACAATCTATAGAAAGAACTTCTTGTGTAACCCTGAACAAGTTACTTGTTTCCCATCTGTTTTCTTTCTCAAAAATGTTTTGACTGTTTAGACTGGAAGCTCTTTGGGACAGAGACTCTCTCTCATCTCTGTGCATGGATAGTGGCTGGCACTGTGAGATGCCAGTCTCAGTAGGAGCCTCTGTTTGCTAGTTTAATACAAATAATGAAGAATAATGATAATGAAAGGAAAATAAATACTCTTCATATGGAATAATTGAATACTAGCTGTGACATGGAGGAATAACATTTTAAGACTCTGGAACAGTCATGTTTTTCTCTTCATTAATTACTGATAATCCAAAATTGCTACATTGTTATTTCCAAAGATCTGCTGTATTTTTTTTCTGCCTCAAAGAAGACAATGATTTGGGTATGCAAACTATACTCCAAATGGACACTGAAATCAGAACAGGTTTGTAAATATTCACTTTGGAGTTACGCAGGTTTTGTAACTCTCATTCCAGTTGAAGCCACAGGTAGTTATTGAGAGTGGTAGTTACATAGATCTATATTAAAGAAACTGTTATTGATTGTGTCTCTACATTTAAAAAGACAAACTCAGGCCAGGTCTTGCTAGCATTTATGCCCATAAGTAACTTAATTTGGAGTTCATTTAATACTGTCATTAGGACTACCCAGTGGTTTAAGTATTTGCAGGATCTGGTCCTTGTATTAAGGTGAAACAATGTTTCCTTCGTTGTGAAAATTACTTGAGCCTGGAGAGTTCTCCGTCAATTGAGATTTTGTTTTCCTATACGTATATTTTACAAATGCTGGATGTTCTTGTTGTGTGGGAGAATAAATTGTCTCATGTTCAGTGAGATGTGCACTGTCGGTTAGACGTGCAGTAAGACAGTTTAGGATTTAGATTGCTACTTCATGCAGTAAATATGCTGCAGTGTTTGTCTGAAATGTCTTGCATAAAATGATTCTTTTCCAGCCTCCTAGGACTTTTCTACTCTAGGAAAAGCTTTCCTGTATTTTCCCAGTGTTACTACCACTACTTTAGCTCCAGCAGCAGGAGCAAAGCTTGTGTGTGTGGGGTGGGGGTGGTGCTCTTCTATCTGGGGCACCAGGAACTGCTAGTGTTTAGTGCTGTGTACCTGACTTTTAATCCACTTCTCCCCTTCTGCTCATTAACAAGTATTTCTTGGGGTGATCTGTGGAGTTTTTGCAAGCAGTTCATTATGTACGTTGACAATTTGAGCTGTTAGCATGGGTGAAGCTTCCCCTTGGGAAGGCTAGCCCCCTGCCCACCTCTTCCGGCTGAGGGCCCGCTCGCCCTCCCATGCTGCTCTCAGCCCACCCCCCCATGGCCCCAGCTGTGCCAGAGAGGAGGGGAGCTGAGCACTTGGTCAGAGCCATGGGGTGGAAGGGGGAGCAAGAGCTGAGCCTGGAGCCCCTCCCCCATTATGCCCCTCCCCTGAGGCCCTATCCCCTGCTTGCTCCTCCCCACCCTGCCACCCCAAGACTGAAAAAGCTCTGTGCTGCCACCATGGTTCTGAGGCCATGGTGGGGAGAGAGATCTCCAGCCCCAGGGCTGTGGCTGGGGGAGATTTTTCAGGTGCCCCCAAATCCTCCACTGTTCCCCCTGCCAACGAGAGGTTTGGGAAGGCTTAGCATCCCCTTGCCTCCATTACGCATTACCTGTGGCTGTTAATTAGTTAGACTGAGCACATAGGACCAATTGTATAACATCCTTTTGCATAACCATCTCCAAGATTCTTAAATAGTCTTATTTTTTTTTTGCAACTATTTACAACTTGATTAACTTGTTGCCCTTTTAAAATTAACTTTGCACAGGAAAATCCCACAACCAGTGTAGCATTGCATCGTCTCTCTCCTGCTTGGAAGAGGATGGTCTGCATACCACAATTTGAGGTGATGCATTATTTTTGCATCAGGTGACAAACTGCTAGTGCTGTATTTTCTGGTTAAAGCAGGGAATGGGAAGCCAAGGCTGCTCTGTCTAGCTTCATACCTCACTTCCCTCCTCTGTAAATGAGGATAATACTTAACCTACCTCAAATGAGTGTTGTGAGGTTTAATGTTAGTAAAATATTTTGAGCCCCATGGCTGCCAGAGTGTGCCAATAATCCCGAGTAGTGCATTAGGCTAAAAGTGTTCTGAGCTTCTTTCCATCCTGCCAACCTCTACCTTGTAATCGCAGGCACACACTCTGACACCTCTTGAGTAGAGATATAACATTAAGGGATGTATACCAGAGCGCGCCATTCGAGTTATGCTTGGTGAACTGATAACCAAAGAAATCTCCTTCTCTGGGCAAGATGTCTGAAAAGGAAAAATTCTCTCACAGGCATCCTGGCTATTATCTGTGTCAATTTAGGCTGCATCAGATTGGATTAGACTCTTCTAATTCAATTAATGACTACATTGAAAGTTTGTTTTAGCTCATAGAGAAAACAGGAGGGCAGAGCCTAATAGCCTATAGATTTAATGACTGCAACTTTGAAGAGTGTTGAACTAAAGTGAAGTTCAAAGAATGGCTTGTTAACTGGGTTTATTAGCTGTTGACCTTCCCTTTCAGCATTACAGTGGCAGCCACACTGAAGAAAGGACTAACGTTCTGATTAGCATTTATCTAAAGATAGTCTGTTGCCCATTTCACAGTAAATTAGTTCAATCAGCCAGAAAGATCCTGAGAAACATTTTCCTCCTTATTATTTGTATGAAAAGAATTTGATGTTAGGACAGTTCATCTTCCCCACTATACTGTGGATGACACCTCGGGACAGTTGCTTTTAAGGAAGGTGCATTTGCAGGTTTTGACAAATTGAACAGATTCCCCTTTGAGATTTAGATACATTTGTGGATGCACAGCACTTTGAATTCTGTCCTTGATTTAGCCATTTGAAAAGAGCCATCATTTTGGTGCTTGGTTATTTATAAATTTGTGTTCAAATAAGACTCATAAAGCTCTTCTTCCTGATACTGTGGCTGACTCTTGGGCTATTCCTTGACATTACAAAACTCTCCTTTTATATATAAAAAATCATATGGGTTTAAACTATGAAATGGGCTTCTTGCGAAACATGTCCTTTTAAAGGACTGTGTTGTGTGTAATAGAAATGTCCTCTTCCAGTAACCAAAATCACCTATATTGGTATTTTCCCATTTTTGGAGCTTGATGGGGTTGAATTATATTTAGGGTTTTTATCATTTTGAAGTTAGGGGGAAGAAATATGCCAGATTAACAGAGCTGAAGATGGAAGTATGCTTCCCTGTTTGCCATCACAGGCATCAAAACTTCAGGGTTCCAGATGTTGACCAGCAATGTGCTTAATGGCCTGACCTTGAGGGACAAAGTTTGAAGGGGAGAAGATAGGCAGTTCTTCAAGCACAACCAGGGGCCAAATACTGTCGTAAATGGAGTCATTGACAAAACTCTTCCTCTTGACTACCACAGAGGAACATTCAGATACTTCTTGAGTTCTTCTACTCAGAACACCAACTAGGATGCCAATTCAATGTTGGATCTTGATACGAATATAGGCTTTGCTGCAAGCTTTAACTGAGAGCACCTGCTCCACTCATTTAGACACCCTCTCAGGATTGTGAGGTTATCAGTTTTGGGAGACTAACTTCAGTCCCCCTATATGAAGTATATACAATGCCATGGTCTTCTGTGGATGTGTGAAGAAAACTGCCCAAAGTCCCCATCCTTGTCCCATCCACAGATTGTATGCCTGACTTGTTGCTTACAAGGAAATGCTCTATAGTAAGAGTTGAAGCAATCTGATATTGATAGATTGAGGGAGCTCACTGGCTGTGGGCTACACCAAGTGAAATTAGAAATGAAAGGACAGTGAGCTCGCTTAAAAAGAGGCCAAAAGATATATAATCCCTGTTGTCAAACAATGGGTTTTGGAGGGCGGGGGTTGGGCACGGTAACTATTAGTGTGTAGATTCAATCCTGCAAGGTGCTGATCATGCTGGTGCTGATCCAGGGGAAAAAAAGCAAACAGTGGTGCTCAATTTTAAACGGAAAATTAAATCAATTGGTCTACTTGTATGTGTAAGATTAAGCAATGCTAAAATGTTTTGCTGGATTAATTTTTGTTGCACTTTCAAGGTGTAGAACCAAATACTAACATATAGGTCACAACATTGCTATTAAAGTAAAAATATGCCCAAACAAGGTAATATATTGAGGTGTCATAGCCAACATTTTCCCATTTACTGTGTCGTTGTCAAGAGGAAAAGTTTTTGGGCAAGGCTAAGATAAATAGAACAGAGCTCAAGAAAAGTTAAAGTTAACCATTAGCACCATTAACCACTCACCATTTTCTACTAAGAGAGAAAACCATTGCCAATTATATTAGCACTGGTCTGCTCTAGTATATGATGACACCAACTTTGAATTATGATTTATTATTGGTATTGCGCTGGTTGCTAGGGGTCCATTTACACTACAATAAAAGGTCTGCAGCTGGGCTGGTCAGCTGATTCAGGCTCATGGGGATCAGGTTATGGGGCTGTACAATGATAGTGTAAATGTTGAAGCTTGGGCTGGAGCCAGAACTCTGAGAAGCCATGAGGGGAGAAAGATCTCAAAGCCCCAATGTCTACACTGCAGTTTTTAGCCACACGCCCTCAACCCGGTGAGCCCAAGTCAGTTGACCCAAGCCCTGAGACTCAGTGCTATGTTGTTGTGTTTTTTTTAATATTAGTGCAGACATATCCTAAGAGTCCCAATCAGGATCGGGGCCCTATTCTAGGTGCTGTACAACACTTACTGATAGAGAGTTGTTGCCTCAAAGAGCTTATTATTTTGGTTGCAATAGGTAGATAAAACAATTAGTCTTCACTGGTGGAAGCAGGGCAGGAAGGAATGGAAGATGAGTTAACCGTAAAACAATCCTATCTTGGCACAGTGAACGTTACTCCTGGTGTTCCACCTGCCTAGCCACTCAATGAACCTGAATAGGTAGAAAGAATGGCACGATATTAGAATTCTAGGGTGCTTAGTTGCCATTGATTTGATAATCTTTATGGAGGCCTTGAGTTTTTCTGCTTATACAATAAAGGAGACAGGAGCAACACACTGATTTTGCATCATTTTTCTTTAAAATGTCCTCTTATCGTGAGTAATGGTCTGATAACAGCAGCCTTCGAGTCCAGTTAATGAAATGTACCAGTCTTGCCACTGTTACCTCTACTGCTGTCTGAAAAGTTAAAACCATATTGATCTCGATGGACATTTCATGGATTTACATCGGTATGAAAGAATCAGGACCCATGTATCTGCATGAGCCATCCAGTCTCCTGTATTCCTAGCTGCTTGTTTCTGTACTCTTTAGCTGTGCGTCATTCAGTGCATTTATGACGTTGCTATATAGAAATAGTAGAAAGTTTAATACTTTTGTCCTCCTTCTAGCAACATGCTGAAGTATTCCAAATATGCAGAATATTCTGCTGAAGAGGAAAGAGTGGGTGTTTCTTAAGAAGAATTCAAAATATTTTTTTCTGACTATGCCTCTTTGAAGTTCACAGTGATTCCTTCTTATTTTTAAACTATCATTTCCTATTGATTTCCTTCCTCCTCCCTCTTTGCTGCTCTTCTTCCTGTAGCTGCTTCCCACTGAAAAAAGTTCCGTTAACCTGGCAAACCAGGTGAACAGTTGTGTAACATACACAGCTGCCTGCCTGACTCTAATGCTGCTGTTTAGCTGGTGGGCAGGTTGAAGAGATAATGTAAGAGACAGATGGTCCCTTTTCTCTTGCTTCTGAGTAACTAGCCATGCCTCTCTGATATGAACTCCTTTAGCCTTCAGGCACCAGCGCTCCAAGCGTGTGTCTGTGGCGGCAACCCATAGGGTTGCCCTGCCAGTCCCTGCGAGGGCGGCAGTCAGGCAGCCTTCGGTGACTTGCCTGTGGGAGGTTCACCGGTCCCACGGATTCAGTGGCAATTTGGTGGTGGGTATGCTGAAGCTGCAGGACCGGCGGCCCTCCTGCAGGCAAGCCGCCGAATCCACAGGACCGGGGATCTCCCGCAGGCAAGCCGCCGAAGGCAGCCTGCCTGCCGTGCTTGGGGCGGCAAAAAAAGCTAGAGCCGCCCCTGCCTTTGGATTTCTGATCCTATATATTTCTCTGAAGTGGGTTCCTTAACTAAACTCCATTGTATTAATTTAGTTGGAATAAATGGACCAAATGGTTTAACATAACCCAGTCTCTGTCCAGCATTAAACAGTGTTAATATACAGAGACCTCTGCCTGCTCAGTATTAAAAAAATATTTTAAACCTTGTATTAAAGATAAAAAAAATTAAAGCATTTGAAAGATAAAATATTAAGTGAGGCTTTCGTTTTAACAGCATCCTGTAGCTGTACTGCATCTGACACCCCAGAACTCTAAGGTGTTCTAAAAACCAATCCAGTCAGAAATTTGTGTCTTGTTTATCTTGCAGTAATAACCATAGGCTAACACCTTCGGTATTTTGAGCTTAGACTCCTAGGTCCATATTCAGGCTTCTAAAATTACAGCTTGATCCTGCAAAGTGCTGGGTGCTCCACCCTGATCCTGCAGAGCACATAAGCATGTGTTTAACTTAAAAAGTATTTAAAATTAAGCATGTAACCAGAGCACCCCGCACTTTGTGGAACAAAGCCCTAAAAGTGGCCTGAACACCTGCTACCCCCATTTTAGGAGAATATTTGGGTGTTCTGCCCTTCTGTGAATCAGGCTACTTTGCTTAGGTGCTTTAAATATGTATTATGGAGCCTAAGTTTAAGCAGCCTGCCTTGAAAATTTTGGCCATGGACTTTTAGTTGAACTTTGGGATTGTATGAAATGGTGGGGGATGATATTTCTACTGTATAACTAATGTCCAAGCAGTGGAGGTTTGGGGTATTAAATCTTCTACTATTGTGTAATGATGATTTGTGCTTCTGAACAGCTAAGTGATCACATGCCACATAGGCGCGCGTGTGTGTGTGTGTGTGTGTGTGAAAATATATATAGTAAAACTATTCAGATGTCCACTTAAGCACAGAACTCATCTCTGGTTACAATCCAGACCAATAAAAATGTTATGTCAGTGGAGATCACACTTAGAACATTCTACTGATAAGAATAAATCCATACTGTATATTTTAGTGTTTGACATTTTCATTCATAATGATATATTTCCTTAAATAGCGTAACAGTTCAGAAGGGAAGTACAGTAAATAAATTGCAACTTCATTGGAGTGAAATTCAAGGCTGCGCACATGGCTACTGCATCGTGTAAGTCAAGTCCCACTCAAGCTCTATTTCGAGGATGTCAGTGGTTCATAGGCTTTGTGCAGAGGTGAATTTCACCCTAGATATGAGAAATGACTGCAAACAGCAGTTCCACCAAGGCAACTGTCCTGTGCATCTTTTGCAGAGTGTGTTTTATGGATCTACTCTGCTTTTAATATACTATATTAGTACAGTAATATCCCAAATAGGATCTAGTAACATTAGACAATAGGTGTATGGAAGGCTTGAATAAATTTGAGACAGAGGTGAGAGAGTCCTTCTGCATTGTACAGGGAACAGGATATCTGGATTATATAGGTTTGCTTTATCTGCCAAGGGAACTGAAACAATTTTCAAGCAACGGAAAAGCTGGTCAGTAGCACCATCTGCAGGCTGCAGAAGAGGACATTCTCCCACATACTGTATCAGTCACATTAAAGCAGTGTTTTGCAAAGAGAAACCGGGACAGGGCCTTGAAAGGAATAGGGAGTTAAGATCCTGTGTCCAAGTATAAGATACATGATGGCGTGGATGAGAGAAGGAAATAGCAGCATCCTCTAATGGTCCCTGCATTGTTACATGAGGGCCGGAGAGTCAAGAAGGTGGTGTCTCCTAGTCCCTTGTTGAGACTGCATGCAAACACCTTGGGGTATTTGGGGGGCAAATGACTGGCCAGAAATGAGGGAGAGGAAGGGACACAGAGAGAGTTGCTCTATGTAGTATTCCATCATTTCCTCAGCAATCCAGTAGGGAAATTCCCGTTAGTTAATGCTGATCCCTTCAAATGCAGGTAATTGTGGAATGACAGCTCTGCTCCAGAGGGAGCCATCCTGCCAGAGGAAGGAGATCAGAAGAATACCCTGACATTTTCCCATTAGTTCTCAGGTCATCTCTGGGGTTGGATGGCCCTTTTTTGGGCCCACAGATCCTTTCATCCACCTCCCCATCCCCAACTAATTAGTATTAGCAGTAAGATTCAGCATGAAGCTTTTGTTGTTTGTGGGGGTGATGACGCCCTCTGAAATTAAATGTTGTCCCTTAAGCTGTTTTAAGCAAGCGTACTCTGTGATACGAAATAATTCCTTGGAACGAAAGAGAATTGGACAGGCATTAGGCACTTCAGTGAATTAACTATGCTCTCCTTCTTCCCATGAGTAGTTCCATCAAAATCAGCTGAGACTTCTGGCATAAATCAAGTAAGAAGGATTTGGCCCAAGGAGAACCGTACTGAACTAAGGTTCAAGGTAACAACACTTTGGGCTAATAGTGCACTCAGACGAGCAAGATGTTACCATTTCTAAACCCATGCAGCTCTGCTGTTAATGGAATTTATAATCCATGGTCATTTTCAGGACTGCATCTGCTAGGTTCTAATTATCCCTAATACTAGAAAACAATGTGCATAAAACTGCTTTCCTATGAGATACTGTCCGATTTATGCTCCTTTGATGGTTTAATATCATTGCACTGAGCTCAGTGCTGTCTTCCCTTTTTCTCTTCCACTGCTTGAGGTTTTTCCTTTTCTTGCAGCAGATGGCACTCTTTAGTTCTGTTTCAAACTCTCTCCTTCTGGAAGTTTCTCTGGGAGATTCTGTTTTAAACTACTCTCGCCAATTTTACATCCGTATTCTCCGTGAAGCTTCATGAAAGCTTGTAAAAGGCCATTGACTCAGAAATGAAGCCGGCAGTGCGTTTGGACTCTGCAGCAATTGCACACAAATTGTGAAAAGTCTTGGTAAGCCCTAGCGACAGGGCCTGATAATGACTTTGCAAAAATGCTTCTGATGTTTTGCGTCTCCATGTAGATCAGCAACGCTGAAGCTCCCAGCAAGGCCACATGGGATTCTAATTAATCCCATAAATTTGTGTATTCTTTATAGAACACAGCAGGGAAAGGAACCCCTTGTATGATCTTAAAGGCACCTTTTATTTTGTAAACATAGTTCTGATTTGCATATTTTAATCTCCGTGGTGGTGTTTTGATCCGTTGTTTAGTATCATTAGAGCAAAAACAACAATAAAATGAAGGCAGCTATCCCCACTTCTGCAGGTGTTTGACACAGAGACATGAAAGCTAAAGACAATAGAGTAAATGATACAGCATCATTGACTAGTCCCTTCCCTGTGTATCTGAATAAGGCAGGCTTGTATCTAAGCAGACTTCTTCACTGCTGAGAAAACCCAGTTGTGTAAAATGAAATTAACCTTATCACGCCAACAAGCAGGGACATGCATATTATCACTTTTTCCTCCTCTCTCACTGTCTGCTGAGGGCTGTTGACCATAATTGTAGGACAGATTGCACAATGGGTTCACTTCTGTAGCCATTGTGGTGAGTGGTACCTGGGTAAGATGAGGAAAATGGTAATAAGTGAGTGTTGATAAGGCACTTGGCTGAAGTGGCTGCTGGAAAAAGCAGAGCAACATAAAAAGAGCCAGTGTGGGTTTTGGAAAGACTCTGCAGGCTAGCAGTTAGAGGGGAAGATTTAAGTCATTGGGTTTGTTTTTAAGATTGAGCCACTCTCTTATGACCTCATGCCTCAGTTAATCCAGCAATAAGATGGGGGTAAAATCAGGGACCTTTTTGAAAAGCAAACATTGCCTCTGGGATAGAGAAAAAATGAAATCCTAGCCATGCAGAAGACAGGTTTATAAATTGTTTCATATGTTGTTTATAATTCTTCTCAGTATTTGTTTTTCCTATGGACATTTTACTTTCCAGGGGTCTGCAGAATTGCACAAAAGTGTTTAGCTAAGCAGTCCTGGGGGGTGTGTGTGTGTGTGTGTGTGTGTTCATTTTCAGACCTTACTGCTGCTGTATAGTTCAGAGCTTTGCAGCGCTCAGGTTGGTTTCCGTAGCTGCTGATATTCCTTAAATTTTGGATGCGCTGATTCTTATGGGTTATTTGTTTGTTTTTATGCTGGGCTTTTATTATTTTTCCCCACCTTGCAAAGGACATTGAGCTAGGTTTAACTGAGTACCTGGAAGCTGCTCTTCTTAGGAGAAATTGTTATCCATGGAAGTACAGAACAAGACAGCTCTCCTCCATAAATCAATCCTGGGATTTTATTAGTGTTTATGTAACCTCAGTTTATGTGCTATAATTCTTTGCTATGTTGCATAGAGTAATTCCCAGAGAGGATGTTTGTGCTTTTTTTCCTTATAAATTCTTTAGTGCAAGCTTTTGTTATGACAGCTCTCCCCCCCCCACACACACACACACACCCTTTCTTCCCCCCCCTCTCTCTTTTGGTAACACTTGATTGCATTTTACTGACTGAAGTTTATAAATCAAATCTGTATCTGTTACGTACATTGCATGAGACACAATGAATGCCTTTTAAGAGGGAAGAATGTTTAACATTTTCATTGACTTTTTTAATGTGTACAAAGAGAAGAAACTGTCCATTTTTAACTAAATAAGAATTCTTATGTGAAACTGATCCTTCCTGTTCGATATCACTGATTGTACCCACGTTTCCTCTGTGGGAACACCCGTTCATAAGATAACTGGAATAATGAGAGGTTTAAAAAATTCTGATATCAGGAAGGTACAAACTATAAATTAAGCATGAAATGCAAACAGCTGATGTCGGATAGAAACTCCTACAAGTTGAAACAAAGTAAGGACCTGATTCTACAAACAGGCACATGCTTTCCTGTATGCATATTGAAGTCAGTGGGAGTGCTCGCCTCTGTCAACTAAGGTACGTTCACAAGTATTTTCAGGACTGGAGCCTAAAATAGGAAGGACCATTGTGACTGAATGCATCCTTGTAGTCACACCCTACACACCATTGTAATAATCTTTGTATAAAATATGTCTTGTGAGGTATTCATTTGAAAACTAATAACTCACTGATCAATAATAATGATACGTGCGTAGTAACATTATATGTACAGTTATAAACATAAGATGAAATTGGGTCTGAAAAGTGTTTACCAAACATGTCTGGATAAAGCTGTTTCTCAAAGACAAAGGACAAGCTGAAGCCTCTAGCCTCAGGTGTCATCCAAGTTGATGGGCAATCGCCTGTCAAGTGGCCATTCTTTGGCAAGGAATGGGGGCAGGAAGAAAGATCTGCATTTTAGCAAACAGCATGAAACCTCTTTTACCCCAAAATTCCTAGTCTCCATCCTCACCTTTATCTAGGATTAACCCTCAAGAAAATGCATTTCAAAGGAGGACTAGACTAAAAAGTGAAGGGCAAAAACCTTAAGGTGCCAGTCTCTTTCATCTAAGAAGACAAAAGAAACAGCCTTTGAACTTTGGGAACAGATCCTGGCCTGAGAATTTGGTCAGCAATGTTACTGGGGACATGTGGCACTAGAAAGCATTTTATCTCTTTCCCTTGTAACCATTTGTGACTTTAATGCCTTGTGCTTGTACTCACTTAAAATTTCTCCCTTTGTAATTAAATAAATTTGCTTTCTTTAATCAAACTAATCCAGTGTTGTAAACTGTTTGGGTAAATCCATTTGAAGTAGCAAATTGTTGTATATTGTGCCCTTAGAGGGGCAAGAGACCTAAAATGTCTGAACTTTCCAGGAGAAGGCTGGACAGTGCAGAACACACCGGGGAAAATTTGGCGGGGGGGAATTCAGAACTGGGAGTGTGTTGGGGTCACCCTGCAAGTGGTAACCAAGCCTGGTGAAAGCCAGTGTGTGACTGGAGTGTGCTGTCAGGCTGCAGCAATACCCAGACACCTCAGGGGTGACCTGTTTGCTGTTTGGCTGTTCGTGAGGGGCTCAGGTTGGGAGCTACAGCAGCAAAACATGAGTGACACAGGGCCTCATTGGTCTGGACTGCACCCTGGAAAGTCACAACCATGTGCCGAGTCACCAAAATATGGGCCAAATTCTTAGCTAGTGTAAATCAGTTGTATTTCTCCACTGAAGTCATTACATAACAATGTTTAGTTATCCTCACTCATGTCTATTGAGCTATAGTAAAGGTAGCTACATAGGAGTGCAAACAATGTCCTTCATTTGCCTGCAAAAATCAGAATTCATGATTCTGAATTTCTCTGCTTCAACTATGACCATGAGGCATAGTTCATTGCCTGTCTGCTGAGATGACCAACATGGTGGTAAATTGCTATCTACTCTGTGATGCTGACTATTTACTCTCTTTACTCTGTGCTATCTACTCTGTGATTACTTGCCTGCAAGTAACTGAGTTGAGATCAACTCTTTTTACCCAGACCACCCAGCAGCCATTAGATGATAACTTGTGGTGTCTGCTGACTGGGACTGGAGTCAACCCACCAACTTAGAAGCAAAAGTGATTTCCCCTTGCCAGTCTACTGAACTGCCAAGAGCATAAGTGCCCTACTATCAGACATTTGGGATATTAAGCACTCAGATTTCTTTTCTTTTTTTTCAACACACACCCATTCATTCCCTCCAGCTCTGAATTTCCTTGCAATTATGATGGGTCAACTGATCAGTGCTATCAACATGCCCATTTTTTGTGCTTCATAGTGTTTATTCACTTCTCAGGCACATTTTCTCCAGATTATTTAACGTTAATCACATTGCCACTGCTTTTTGCGTGCAGATTAGGGTGACCAGACAGCAAATGTGAAAAATCGGGATGGGGTGAGGGGGTAATAAGCCCCTATATAAGACACAGCCCAAATATCAAGACTGTTCCTATAAAATCGGGACATCTGGTCGCCTGAGTGCAAGTGCACCTTTGAGGCCTGTTGAGTGAAGGCATCAGAGTTAACCAATTCTCATCAAGGCTTGCAGTTTGCTGCTTACCCAGAATCTCTCTCACCCTTTATTTGCCCAGCTTTAATCAATCACAAATGAAACAAGGGAAGGGAGAGGGCATGTGTATTTGATGATGATGTCTTGGGGCCCAGGAAGACCTTATTGTGAAGAAGTGGCAGTCTTTCAGAGAGCCATCATTGCTTACAGGAATCTGTAACATATTTATGGACAGCCTGCCTTCTCCCCCCCTGTAAACATATGAAAGAAACATGAGAGAACATTAAACAGCGGAAGACAAATCATGGTCAGAATAAATATACAGTTTGCTGGCAAATTAAAAAATATGCTTGTGGATTCTAATAGCTGTAGGCAACAGTTGGATATTTATTGCAACCAAGGCTTACTGTGATTTTCTATGTTTATAAAACAGTTTTTAATACTTTTCTTTTAAAATGAGTTTTTAATTTAGAATAATTTTTTTGGATTTGTTTCTTGAGTACAGATGGCTGAACGCTGCAGGGGTGCCTGGAGAGGGGAGGAAAATGTGCTTGTGGGGGTGTTTTAAAAGCACTCCCAGATGGAGTGTATCGAGTGAAATTTAAACCGTTGCCCTGTGAACTACAAGTGAGATAAATAGAATCAGTCAATCCACAAGCCATGGTGTGGGGAACAAAAACAGATTGATAGAGATGCGTTATGGAGGGAAGTAGGTCATACAGTGCCCCCACAAAAGACTGAGGCATAGTGATGTAACCAACCTCAAAGTTCTATTATAAGGAGTACGTGTAATACTTAATTTGCACCATTAACCAACCAATACTAGTACCAACAGATCTGTAACCCTTTGCTGTCCCTTATCTCCTCCAAAGTGTAGTAGTCACACAGAGAGGGGATGAAAAAAGAGACATGCAAGACAAAACCTTGGACCAGCTTCTGAAAACATGGAGACCTTGAAGGCTTACATCCTTGTTCCTTTTCAGAACTTTGTGCAGTTTAGTGTTCAAAATCCATAGATTTCCTTAGAAGGATTTGTTAGTACAACTCTTCATCTGTGTTTAAGAACTGTAACTCACTGAGTAAACGGTACATGATTTTTTGGAAGACACAGCTGAACAGGTGAAGGAAATCAAGAAAATTTTAATTGCTCCAAGGATCTGAGATGTCCCAGGCTCTGGGAAACAATTTTCAGCTAAAATTGGAATCTGTGAACATTGACTCATACTGTGGGAAAGTGTATATTTGTGTTCTAACTTATAATCAAACATTACAGCAGCCTCTTCTAATTAAATGGCTGAAGACATTGAAAGAGGAATTCTTGGCTTACTAAAGCTTGCGATCGGATGCTTTTGTCTTTTTGTCAATAATGTCTATAGACTCTTGCTCTCTGGGCAAATAACTTATGGAATAAGTCATGACTATTTGTCATGATTGCTTTCCTCACTTACATGGAGCTAGCACGCAAGGCAAAGTAGATGTGGAAGTACATCGTTTCACCTGTACCAGTCTTGGCTTGAAAAAAGGAATAGTTCTTTAAGCTCCAGAGTCCAGGCCTTTGGTGGGCATAAATTAATGTTGCTCTATTGAAATAAAATTTAAATTAACTTGGATAACCAAAAGTCAGTGTTCATAATGTGACATTCTAAACCAAATCCATCTTTTACAGCTAGCTCTAGTATTAATAACAATGCGTAAGAAAAACATCTGAAATAAAACCACAAGCTTTTTCTTTGGCCTCTGTGCATCAGCTTCTGTGACTTATTCCTATTACATCCATTTTGCCCCTTTATCTCTTTCCTTCTTTTCTTTTCTTTAGTCTCTACATTGATCCTCATTGTGACATTACTATACCTTCCCCAAAAATGAAATCTGGCTAACACCAATCAATTTTCTTGCCTCTGTGTTGGTGAGAGGCTTGGATTCTTGCCCTCCCTCTGAGTTTTTCCTTCCCTAAGGGGGACATCCACTCCAAAGAACAGACTCTTTGCCTACGGCAATTGTCAATGAACCTTTCTGTAACCAGTTATGGTTCAAAGCATTTTTTATTTTAAATTGAAAACTTTTCTCTGTTAATTTCATCTTCTGCTCTTAGCCTCCTCTCCCCCACCCCCATTGCCTCCCAGCATTCCTCCGTGTACAAACTAAACAAAAAAAAGGTTAATGCTTAATGGAAACATTTGGAAGTATATCTCCCCAAAGTAGTGAGAGCCTCAAAACTCTTCTGTGCTATCTGAAGCCTTAGTACTAGGTATCAATAGCTGTCTAGGCAATTAAGAAATCAGAGCAGGAGTTTCAAAAGAGTCTAAAGGAGTTAAGTGCACAAATCTCTCTAACTTTTAATGTGAAAAATCTAGCCGTACTCTCAGATTTAAGCACTAGCATTTTATGCTGGCAATGATCCTGTGTTTATGGTGATAGTTTATCTAAAATCACTTGAAGAGATTTGTTTTATTTATAGTCTATAATTTATAGATATATTTTCCCCATGCATTTGTGAGTTAAATAAATGTGGTATCACTTGATAAAGCTATTTCCAACATGGATCCCATTGTTCAAATGTTAGTGTTTTAAAATTAGGTAAAAATTTTAAAACAGATTTTTATAATGGGATTAGTAATGATTTGTTGGGTAGTCTGATAATGGGGTGATGAATTGTAAACATTTAAGAATATTTTGGTATAGAAGGTTTTGGGATTTTTTTGATATAATGTATCCAATTGTTTACTTCCTCCTTTCTGATCCCACCCCGTTTTTCTCCTTTGCATGGAGAGGCAAATAGAATAAAATTGGGGCCTGTTTAAAAGGGCTGGTTTCAGAGTCACTTTGTTTCAGAGAAAAAAGTACAAATATTTTGCTATTTTAATTGCCCCATCCACCAGTTTCTGTTCTAATGGAAGTGTGTATGTACGTATGCCAAGAATCCTTCCATGCCCTTTTGTGGGAGTCGTTGCATTTTTGTGCATTGTCTCATCCACCTTCCTCCATCTCTCATATCTCTGAGCAGATTAGAATCCCTCCTGAATTGGTCAGAAGTGTCACCAGGCATGCGTTCAGCCTTGAGGACTATGTTACTGCCATAGCACTCTTTTTTTTTTTTTTTCTCTCTCCAAGAGCAAGTGACCAGTCAGCTTCAGACACAGATTTATCAGCCTGGCAATGCGTTGCCACTACTAGATTGTTTAACTAGCTTATGTGATTAACGTTGTTCCTTTACAGAGTGCACACAAGGTCTTTAGCACTTCAAAGGTCTGCAGTTCCATTTTAGAATATTTGCATAAGGTTTTAGCTTTGGAGACTTAATGGGAAATACATATGCACCTGTATAGCTTTCTCCAAAAATGGGTTAATATAATTGACCCAGACTTCGGATAGAGAAAAATAGAAAAAACTATTTCCATCATGATAAATAAAAGTGCATTAAAAGAAATTTAGTCATGGGAATAAAAGCTAAAGAAACACATGCTGCATTGGAATGGTTTATATTAGTGTCTTTAACTCCTATGTTTTGGAATAACTCCCAGATGAAGGATTATGCTGAACGTAGGAATTAATGGTACTAATGTAAGCCATTCCTTGTAGCATGCATTTTTACCTTTGATTTTTCTAGGCATGTAGTGAACAGTCAGTAATGCAGTGAAGCTGTGTATTATATAGATTGATTAAAACTTAGTACTAACAAGTGTTGC
This sequence comes from Gopherus flavomarginatus, assembly GCF_025201925.1. Classification (NCBI taxonomy): domain Eukaryota; kingdom Metazoa; phylum Chordata; order Testudines; family Testudinidae; genus Gopherus; species Gopherus flavomarginatus. The sequence continues at coordinate 11,269,287 of NC_066635.1, forward strand.
TTTGGGCCAGGTTTAAGACAGCTGGGAGAAGCTTTGAAAATCCTTGAATATCTTTGTGTTACCAACAATAAAGATCCTGACCTGAGTTTATGGAAACTCAACACCTAAATGCGAAAGATAATTTTGCTTGTGTAAAGGTGAACAGACTAGTACTAGCCTGGAAACCACATCATGTCTCAAAAGGCCTTTCCCAAAATGCCTCGGTTGTAGTATAAACCAGAGTTTACAAACTGCACATGACCCATTGCAGTTGACAAAGAGACCTTCAATCGGAGGAAAATTAATATAACGGTGTTGTATGGTTGAGGTCATCCTTTGAGAAGTGAGCAGTAACAGTTGGCTCTTGTCTCTGAGGATCTCCTCCTTCCTAGGAGTTTTGTGCCAGTAACCTTTCCTGAGTAAAAGTTTGAGTCCCAAGCCAGTTTGTTTTCCATTACGCTAGTTCCACCATAGAAATTATATGAACTGCGTCAAAGGATGATTCATTGACGGATGTTCATTTTCCTCTACTTTATAACTTAACAATTCTGTTACCATTTTGCTCACATTGATGGTTTTACTCGACGATGGTGATGATGGAGGGTGGGATTTCCAGAAGTGTCTAAGTGAGTTGTGAGCACAAGTCCCTTCCTTAATGATTATAAAGACCCTGACCAGGTTTGGGGCCCCATTGTACTAGGTATGATACAAACCTATAATAGGACATAGCCCTTGCACAAAGCGCTTGTAGTCTACAGTATGTATAAACCTGCCTCATAGTTCCATTAAACAACTTCTGTAAATACATTATGCAGATACATAATGGTTTACAGAATTGGTCTCTAAGAGGACTCTAATGGTTTGGTTTTTGCCACCATCTAAAGCACCAGTTAAATACAAACAAAACATGTTTTCTGGTAGGAAACAGCTTGAAGTTTGTTGTTTATAATTTTGTTGCTTATAATTTTATGAAACCTTCACTTGTTGAGTTAAAATGTTCCAGGTCTGATCTTGGCTCCACGGCTGACTTTATTCATTTATTGATTTAAATAAGTTTGTACTCAATGGTCCAGCTGTTTTTGAGAGTGAAGGGGAAAGAGAGCCACTTTTAGCATGATATAATTTGTTTGATTTCTTTAACAGCTCTAGCGTCTCAAAGGTTTTGGGGTACGAATTATAAATGTGACCCAGAGAGAGACTTTAGGTTGGGGAGATATTTGAGTGACACAGATATTTAAAGGGGGCGGGGGAATAGAGTTGTGGGGACATGAAAAATCTTTTTTTTAATGCTGAGGAACTTTTTTCTGTTAAAAATCTCCTACCATTCTGATTTCCAAGGGCTGCATTATTTATTATTTGTATTATCATAGAACATTAAAGCCCTAATCATGGTCCAGGACCGCATTGTGTTAAGTGCTGTACAAACACATTACACAAGGGGGGAGGGATAGCTCAGTGGTTTGAGCATTGGCCTGCTAAACCCAGGGTTGTGAGTTCAACCCTTGAAGGGGCCATTTGGGGGTTTAGTTGGGGATCAGTCCTGCATTGAGCAGGGGGTTGGACTAGATGACCTCCTGAGATCCCTTCCAACCCTGATAGTCTAAAAGACATTCCCTGCCCTGAAGAGCTTACAATTCAAATATAAGCAAGAGACAACACATGGATACAGATGTACAGGAGAGGACAAGGAAAGAACAAAACTTTATTGCTCAGCATGATAGCTAGGCAGCGGTCTCAGTGCACCAGCAGCCTACCTGTTAGCAAATTTTTGGTAGGCATCTATTTCTGAAACCCTCTCTCATTCTATATGGTGGCCTGAGGTGTATGTTGTATGAGGCAGTGTCCTGTGTCCTGGACTCATTTTATGATTTTTCAAAGGTCTGCACTCAGTGAGCCAGGACTCCTTTTTTTGCAAATCATCTGGCAGCCATATGTTCTGGACGCAAAAACTCTCCTCTTGTGATTGTGATTTCAGTGGTGAAGTCAGGGAAAAGTTTTACTATAATTTTTTTTCCACTAATTCCTCATCTTTCTCTTCCATCATCTACAATTAAAAAAAAAAGAGCTCAAAAAGTAGATGCTTTTGTATTTTATCCATTTTTCTTTATATGTTTTGTTGATCCATTTACAATAAGCAGCCTCCCTCCTGCCCCAAACTTTGAAATGGAATCTCTAACTTTTCTAAAAACAAAAAGCTTCTTAGTTTCTGGACTGATCCTGGAATTATAAACTGGATTTACTTCTTGGAAATACAGGCTTAAAAATTACCTAAGGTAAATGGGTTTGCGCTGCTTAAAGAGAACTGGGAATGATGACTGTATTTAACCTATCTGCCAGAACTAGACTGTGCGTTTCAGGCTTCCTGGAAGTTTTCCCATATGCTTAAGTACTGAACCAGGACTTCAGCTTTAGAGCTGGAAAAACATGCATCAATAACAGTGTCTAGACAGAAATCAGGTTTCATTAGTAGTTCTCAGCACGGGGCCTCTGACACTTAGTTGAGCAGTTTAAATTCTGTCCTTTTGGTGAGAGCGTGCACACATGCGTTGATTATGGCACCTTTTAGATCTCTTCCTAACACAGCCAGTCTCTTCTTTGCTAAATGGTCAGAAATAATTAGGGATACAAATTCATTTTACTCTTAACAAGGGTGCATGTGTCTTCGTATGATACTGAGCTACGTGCCATAATGTGCATGCAGTGTACTATGTGGTTTGTATTCAAACTGTTTCTGGATGTTGCTCATTTACAATGTAATACTCCAAGAGCACAAGACCAGCAATGTCTAAGCCAGGAGTTTCTTGGCAGAATTAGTGACCTTAGGTGTAGGCATGAATTTCCATTGACTTGGCTAGAAATTGCATATGCATGAGTGAGAGTAGAGTAGGGCTCCCAAATGGAAACTCTTGGTAATTGTGCAGTGCGGCAGATATTCTCGAGTACTATGGATGATTGGAAAATATAATGGAGATCAGGGCTGAACTGAAACTATCTAGAAACCTAGGCTCACCATGACGTACCCATTTGCTGTTGCCCTTACTTGGGCGGGTGGTGGTATTTCATTTCCCTGTCTGTAAAATGAGTATAATAGTACTTCCTTTCCTCGCAGAAGTTTGAGAGGATAAATTAATCCAATGTATGTGAGGTCCTCAGATAATATCACGATGGGACCGTATAGGTACCTGGGTAGATAAACAATGAGCATTATTGACCATTTATGCACTGTATATGTATCTAAACAACACTGATTAGATACACTTCATAAATTGTGTCTCAGCAAGTACTAGGCTCAATATAAAAATTAAGATAGTTTCTCTTTTGGGGGCAGCCTCTTTCTTGATTGTTCCAAAGAACTGGTCTGTAATCTCATAATAATGCAAGAGTGCTCTACAATTTCCAGGTATCCTCCTAACACACCTCTCTAAATTTTCTTTGTTACCTATATTGTATATATGTGTTTTAACAAATGTTCTGGATGGGCCCAGCATTTGTTGAGCTTTATTTATGTGTTAAAGCTTGTGCAACAGTAGGTTTGTCTTAACGTGCTCGGCAAATCTTTCTGAAACTTATTTGGTATGAACAGAGGTGAGTGAGGTTTTAATTTTGGATGATCTCTTACTACAAAACTAATACATCTTCCTTCTCAAATGTCTGGCATCCTCAAGGAAAGGGCCCCACAATTTTACTTGAGTGGTTAATAATCCCCAGTCTGATTTGCGTAAAGTCAACACCTTTCTCCCACCCATCACAGCTACCTACAGAAGAGAAGGTGGTAAATATTATCATAATTGTAGAATTCATAATGTGGATACCAAAGCTTTGCCATTGTCTCCCTGACGGTGGGCAGAGGCTGTAATATCAAATGACTTTGCAGGTACAGTTCTGGCTAATCATCCCTAACCTGAAAAATAAAAGGTTCTGAATATCTTTAATATTTATGCTTCACAAGGCCGTTATCCTTCTAACTAGTGTCATTTCTCCATATTCTGTCCCGGGTTCAATTATACTGCATTGGTTTAGTGCTAACTGGGGAGATTAGAGATGCTTTGATTGAGGCTGTCAGCTAAAACTGAGTCAGCATCTGTATACTGTCGCCCAGTTGCCCAAAGAACTTCGCTTTTTTTTCTTTTTTTTTCCTGTATTGCTCATCCTATTAGATACAAAAGCCCTTTTCACCTGGCTTTTACGTCGGAGTCGGTTAACTCCTAAAGCAGCTCATATAACACAAATAATAATGGCAGCGCTAATCTTTTGGGCAAGCTCAATACAGTGACTGCTTCTGACTTTAAGGACAAAGGAGACTGTTTATCTTCGCTGCACACGGTTTCTAGGACTTTGTCCAATCATTTGCAGCAGAATTTGTCACAGAGATCATGGGTGGTTTGCCCTGGATACACATTTTGTACCATGCCTCCATATGGGATGTTCTTGTGTTACACCTGCAAGACTGAACAGAGCTTCAGGTGAGTTAGATGGCAAAAATATATATGCTCAAATAACGGCATCTTATGTAAATATAGATATGAAAGAAACAGAGAGTGAAGGCGAACACTTCACATTTAACTGCTCTTGTGGTATAATTGCTACTTTTTCATCAACAAGTTGTATATAAGCTGCTCTGCAGTCTGGAGACTCTTCCAACAGTAGTCACATTTCAGTGTGCTAACAAAGGAGCATGAGGCCATGTCTACACTTACAGTTTTGCAGCGCTGGTAGTTACAGCTGTGTTAGTACAGCTGTATAGGGCCAGCGCTGCAGAGTGGCCACACTTACAGCAACCAGCGCTGCAGTGTGGCCACATTTACAGCACTAGCAGCGCTGTTGGGAGTGGTGCATTGTGGGCAGCTATCCCACAGAGCACCTCGTCCCATTTCGGCGCTGTGGCTTGTGGGAAGGGGAAGGAAGTGTGAGTGTCTTTCCGCTTCCTGTTCCAACGCCCCGTGGTGCTTTGCTACACATTCCGAGCAGTTTGGCGGCATTGTGATTCTACAGCGCTTTTTTCTGCGATTTTTGTTATAAATGGAGCCTGAGCAGCTGACGACCTTATTGATGAATGTTGCCAGCACATCACGCATGGCAGTGGAGCTATTCCTTCAGCTGCAAAGTGAGAGTGACAGTGACGGTGAGGAGTCAGACGATGATATTGAATCGCCTCACTGTGAAGACAGTAAATTGCTTGTGGCAGTAACAGACGTGCTCAGCTCCGTGGACCGGCGCGTTTGGGCTCGGGAAACCAGCACTCAGTGGTGGGATCACATCGTCCTGCAATCCTGGGATGACGAGCAGTGGCTGCAGAACTTTCGGATGAGAAAAGCCACTTTCATGGCACTGTGTGCTGAGCTCGCCCCTACCCTGCGGCGCAGGGACACAAGATTGAGAGCTGCCCTGCCAGTGGAGAAGCGGGTGGCTATTGCAGTCTGGAAGCTGGCAACTCCAGACTGCTTCAGATCGGTGGTGAACCAGTTTGGAGTGGGAAAGTCTACAGTTGGAATGGTGCTGATGCAAGTTTGCACAGCCATTAATCGCACCCTGCTAAGAAGAACCGTGACTCTTGGGAACGTGCAGGACATTGTGGATGGCTTTGCAGAAATGGGGTTCCCTAACTGTGGAGGGGCAATAGATGGGACGCATATTCCTATTCTGTCACCACCCCACCTGGCATCAGAGTACGTTAATCGCAAGGGGTATTTCTCCGTGGTTCTGCAAGCGCTTGTGGATCACCGTGGGCGTTTCACTGACATTTACTCAGGATGGCCTGGAAAGGTGCACGATGCACGCATCTTTAGGAACAGTTCCCTGTTCAGGAGGCTGAGGGCCAGGACTTTTTTCCCAGATCGCAAGATCACAGTAGGGGACGTCGAAATGCCCACTGTGATCCTTGGAGACCCCGCTTACCCCTTAATGCCCTGGCTCATGAAACCATATACAGGGAAGCTTGACAGGAGCAAGGACCGGTTCAACTACAGGCTGAGCCGGTGCAGAATGACTGTGGAGTGTGCTTTTGGCCGTTTGAAAGCCCGCTGGCGCTGTCTTTATGGGAAGCTAGATTTGGTGGAAAGCAGCATCACCGCTGTTATATCCGCGTGCTGTACCCTCCGTAATATTTGTGAAGGGAAGGATGAAAGATTCAGTGAGGAATGGACCTCCGAGGTTCGACGCCTAGAGGATGAGTTTGCTCAGCCAGAGAGCAGGGCTAATAGGGAGGCCCAGGAAAGGGCTTCAAGGATTAGGGATGCTTTAGGGGAGCAATTTGATGCATTTGATGTGCTTTGCTTTACCTTGGTGTATAATATTTACCACTTCCAGCAATAATATAACGTAGTGAAAAAGAAAAAAAACCTTTATTCAACATACAGTACATAACAGGCAAGGGGGTTGGGGTGGTGGACTGTACATTCACAGGTTTTAATATGTCCTATTTTGATCACTATTCAATGTCTGCTGCACTTCAGGATTACTATGCTGCAGAATAATGGGGGTGGAGTGAACAGGGTAAGAATTATAGTTATCAGGGCTGGTAGGTGATCGTACAGGTGTTGAGGGCAGCTGGGGATAATAAGGAACTGGCTGCTGGAGAAAGTTGTTTTGTGGAAATACTGGGGAACAAGGAAGAGGGCTTTGGGAGGGCTGTGGGTTACAATGGTACATATTTGTCTGCATGGCTACAAGAGACTCGAAAGACTCAGTTTGGCGAGCCAGGAGGCTTATCATCTGCTTTGTGGCTTTTTTGGCAGACAATTCCTTTCTCCTGCTTTCTGTTTGCCTCCATTCATGTACACTCTGTCTCCATTCATACATCTTCTCTCTCCATTCCTGTGTCTTCCTACTTTCTCTGTTGTAGTGGCTCATAACAGATTTGATGAATTCCTCTTTTGATTTTCTAGGATTCCGTCTCAAGTTCTGCAACCTACGTGAGGCCAGTGATCCGGCTGCAGTAGTCAAGGTCACTAGAAAAAAGAGAGATAGAACCATGTAATACACAGAGGCTACATTGTTTATTATCACACATTGAAGGACTTTTTAGACTTTTGGTAGCATCCTTCTCACATACCTCACATAACACAGAGAGGGCAGGGAAGCTAAGTCATGGTGAGCAATGGGGTGAGTGGTTTTGCCCCGATTTCCCCTTGGGAGTGGGAATTGACCAATGGGTCACTGGGGTTTATCAGCAATGGGTACAGGAGGTAGCTGGTGTCCTGAAGAGGGGGCAGTAGTGAACAGGAAGGTGGTGAGCTGCTTGGGGGCGGGGGTTGTTCTTTGGTCCGCGTTCATGCCGTCCTGCTGGTGGGGGGGGGAAGAACCGCGGTGCTGGATGCCTGCTTGGAGGGGGCGTTGGGAACACCGGAGCGCACTGCGGTGCTGGATGCCTGCTTGGAGGGGGGGTGGGGAACACCGGAGCACACCGTGGTGCTGGATGCCTGCTTGGAGGGGGGTGCATAACACCGGAACACACCGCGGTGCTGGATGCCTGCTTGGAGGGGGGTGCATAACACCGGAGCACACCGCGTGGATGCTTACGTGCTGGGAGGGGGGGGGTGGGGAACACCGGAGCACACCGCGTGGCTGGCTACGTGCTGGGAGGGGGGGGGTTAACAACAGAGCGCCATGGGCTGGGGAAACGCGAACCTGGCGCCCTGCACTCAAGTATCCCTAAACTCTCAACAGGGTTTCCTACTGCCAGACATATCACTGCTGCGTGTTACCTGGGAAGAGAGGGAGGGTCTTCTACAGGAATGTGGATACCGCCCTGGCCCCTATGCAGCTTGCCTGTGTGCAGCCATGGTCCCCCCACCCCTCGCTGCACAGTGGATCGGACGAGTTAGCCTGACCGGGACAGGGACCACGGTGGCTCTCCCGATCAACTTGAGAAAGCAAATTGCAAACGCTCTTGCTGCAACTTTTCAAGAGATTACCGAGGCAGATTACAGAGACGTGATAGAGCAAATCAATGGGCTATTCCACATTTAGGCATGCATGCAGGCAGCCATAACCAAAACCCTCCTCTCCCAAAACATAAAAATCTGCTTACCCCGAACATGATCCTCAGTTTCTTCCTCACCATCAACTTCCAGCTGCTGCGACTGGCTAGCCTCCTCCTGGCTTGAGAAGAGCTCCTGGCTGCATGTGTACTGGGACTCCGGGGTGTCTCCCTCCACGCCAGTAGCCTCACTGTCGCCGTCCTCTACAACCTCCCCCACTTCTCCCTGCTCTGAACTCTCCATCGTGCTCCTAGGATTGGCAGTGGGGTCACACCCAAGTATGGCATCCAGCTCCTGTTAAAAACGGCAGGTCGTGGGGGCAGCTCCTGAGTGGCGATTTTCCTCACGAGCTTTGCAGTAAGCACTCCTCAGCTCTTTAATTTTGACCCTGCACTGCAACGTGTCCCATTCATGGCCCCTTCTCATCAAGGACTGCGATATCTGCCCATAGGTATCATAATTTCTCCTTCTGGAGCGCAGCTGTGCTTGCACAGCCTCCTCTCCCCAAACACTTATGAGGTCCTGCAGCTCTGCATTGGTCCATGCTGGGGCTCGTTTGGTGTGTGGAGGCATGGTCGCTGAGTGAGTGATTGATTAATTGCACTCCACACCTGGCTGAGCAAACAGGAAGGGGATTTTTAAAATTCCCGGGGCATTTAAAGGAGGGGTCAGGTGAGCCCAGGGCAGTGGAGTTTGCATGATTACCAGAGAGGCTTCCAAGGTATGCTGGGATACCTGCTTATGCCACGGAGGTCAATAAAAACGCTGGTGGGTGTCTACACTTGCTGACCAGCGCTGGATCCTCTACACCCGAGGCTCAACCGGGTGTACAGCCAGCGCTGCAACCAGGGAGTTGCAGCGCTGGCCGTGCTGTGCAAGTGTGTACACCACCTAAGTTGCAGCGCTGTAACCCCCTCACCAGCGCTGCAACTCTGTAGTGTAGACAAGGCCTTAGCCTTGAGACTGAACTCCCTTCTGGCTGCATCTATTATTGTGTGCAAGCACCTACATTTGAGAGTTTTATTTTGTCTCCCTTGTTTTGGTCCCCCTCCTCTCCCCTTAAAGGGTATCATTTAAAGAAGGAAATTAAACTGAAAACTGAGAGATTAAAATAGTATTAAGCATTTGCTATAAATCCACAAAAGCAAGAAAAATGTTGCTTCTGGGCTAAGATCTTGCAAGTTAAATCTCTGCTTGAATTGCATTTTTACATCTGAAGAATAAAACCCTTTGAAGTAGGGGCTGTAATGGAAACACTGGCAGATCATTAACTATAGCAGTGCTAGTTGGTACTGCAATGATAAGATTGTAAAAAATGCTCAATAAAGGAATCAGGTGTCATGTATGTTTGTCCTAAATATTTTAGGCCTTTTAACATAATAATTAATACATGCAGCTGAACATCATATCCAGATGGTCAATACGCGTTCTTCATGGAACTCTTTGAAAAACTCTAGACTTGCAGCTGAATGGCATAACAATAATGGATTTAAATAGATGATATATTGAGTGCATCTGAGAAAATGGAGATTTCTCTTGTAAGCAATTTGTCCAGTTATTTTTGTCTTTTAAATCAGCACGTTTTCTCCTAGTCAGTTTCTGGTTCGGTCATACTCTGATGACATTGCCAAACATTCCATTTTTCAGTCCACTCTCTGTACCTTCCTCCTCCCTGCTGCACCCCCATCGCTTGGTTCTCATTTTGTTTTGGTTTTTTTTTCCTTTTTTGTGCATATGCCTTTTTTTACTCTATTTTTACGGTTTTGGTTCATCTCATTTTCTTTGCTCCTCCCTTTCTTCAAAATTAAGTTCATGCAAGCTATGAGGAAGGCTTTGTGAAGTCTCTTGGTGAAGCAAATTTCATGCTGTTTTTTTCCCCTAATGGTGTTTGCTATAATAGAAATTGATCTCTTCCCTTTGCCTTGCTGCTGAGTGGTTATCTTCTTCCATTGTTGGCTTGACGGTTCTGCGTAACTTTTATGTAAATGGCATTCTCATTGTCTCTTAAAGTACCTTGGAAATACCTCCAAGACTAACCACATTCCTTTGTCTAGTACAGCGTAACTTTAAGAGTATAACTCCCAATAGGTTTGTCATTTTGAATACAACACACAATACAACACGCAATAAAATTCATGATCAGTATGATATTAGTATTCTATTGATATCTTACATGACACCTTTTAGTTGCATCCGAAGAAGTGGGCTGTAGCCCACGAAAGCTTATGCTCAAATAAATTTGTTAGTCTCTAAGATGCCACCAGTACTCCTGTTTTTTGCGGATACAGACTAACACGGCTGCTACTCTGAAACCTTTTAGATACAGGATATGACATGAGTGAATTGGGATAAATTGTACTGGTCAGGCCTGCTGAAACTCACTACCAGGTACCAGTGAGGCCCCCCCAGTCTTGCACTAGGATGATATTAGGGTCATGCTATGCTTTAAAATACTTCCCTCACTCTTAGATAAATCTAAGGAAAGATGACACTTAGGACCCAACTTTCTAAAGCAAGTTAGAAGCCCCTCCTAGTTACTTTTTCATTAAAAAGAAGTGTAGAATGCATCTTCAGAGTATACTAATGACTTCATCAGTAATAAATTAGGTTGAGTTGTGTGTGATGGTATCACTGTAGCCAACACTGCTATCATTTCCTATTTTTAAATGAAGCTGAAGTCATGTCTTGGTACAGTGAGAGAGCCTTCCTCAGAGGCCAAAGAGAGAAGAAAAGTTTTGATGTCTGGTGGTGTTAGAGAATAGGAAAGTTGATGTAAATTTCAGATCATTAGTAATTTCTGGAAATAGGTCATGATCAAAGGCAATCAGTCAACCAACCAGGGGCTGATGAAGTCATATTGTTCTCTTGGGGCATTGCACCAGATCATTGTACATGTTCATGATGTCACTAAATTTGCTAAATAGGGTTGGAGAATGGGACAAGGGATTTTGTGAAAAGGGAGGAGGTTTTTTTAAATCTACATTTCCATATGCTTCACATCTCCCCTTCTGTATGTGTAACATCACTTTCTTGACACGTTGCCATAATCTATTCCCAACAAGCTACCCAACAGAGAATAAATATAACACGTTAGGACAACACAAATACTGTACATTCTGTACAATTAAAGGGAGATATTTGGGTATTAACAATACAGTAGGATTAAGGCATACAGTAAAAATCCTACAATCATAGAAACGTAGCACTAGAAGGACCTTGAGAAGTCATCAAGTCCAGCCCCCCTTCTTTGTTTTAAAATCTTTGTATCATTTTTGTTGTGCTCTTCTCTGGACTCTTTCCATTTTTTCCACAGCTTTCCTAAAATGCAGTGCCCAGAAATGGACACAATACTCCAGCTGATGCTATGTAGCACAGGATACTTACTTCCCGTGTCTTATATACGACACTCCTGCTAATGCACCCCAGAATATCATCATCCTTTTTCGCAACTGTGTTACATTAAGTCACATTCAGTTGGTGATCCACTATGACCCTGAGATCCTTTTCAACAGTATTATCACCTAGCGAGTTATTCACCATTTTCTAGTTTGAGCATTTGGTTTTTCGTTTGAGTGAACTACTTTGCACTTTCCTTTATTGAATTTCATCTTATTGAATTCAGATCCAATGTCTAATTTGTCAAGGTCATTTTGAATTCTAATCCTGCCCTCCAAAGTGATTGCAAACCCTCCCTGCTTGGAGTCATCTGCAAATTTTATAAAGGTTCTCTCCACTCCATTATTCAAGTCATGAATGAAAATATTAACTAGTACTTAACTCAGGATACTTCCTCCCCAGTTTGACAGTTAACCACTCAGAACTATTTTTTGAGTACAATCGTTCACTCAGTTTTACACTTATCTTAGTCATTTCATCTAGACCTCATTTTCCTAGTTTGTTGATGAGAATATAATGTGGAACTCTGTCAAAATCTTTAAAATTATGATTTATCATGTCTACTGCTTCCCCATCCACAAGGCCAGTAACCCTGTCAAAGGAGGAAATTAAGTTTGTTTGGCATGATTTGTTCCTGACAAGTCTTGTAATCCTACCACCCTGTAGATGCTTACAAACTGATTATTTAATAATTTGTTCCAGTATCTTTCCAAATATTGAAGTGAGGTAAACTGGTCTATAATTTCCTGGACCTCTTGTTCCCATTTTTTTTAAAGATAGGTACTGTGTTTGCCCTTCTCTAGCCCTCTGGGACATCACTTGTCTTGCATGAGTTGTCGAAGATAATCACTAATTGTTCTGAGATTGCTTCAGCTCCTTCCTTGAGTAACCTACAATGAATTTCATTGGACCTGCTGACTTGAATACATGTAACTTATTCTTTAACTAGTTATTGCCCTATTTTGGCTTGCATTCCTTCTCTCTTCTTGTTAATATTAATTGTGTTGAATAACTGGTCACCATTAATCTTTTAGTGAAGATTGAAGCACAATAATTATTGAACACCTCAGTCTTAATGTAATTAGTTATTAGCTTTCATTCCCTGCTAAGTAGAGAGCCTACGCTTTTCTCCATCCTTCTCTTGCTTCTACTATATATAGAAAACCTCTTCTTCTTGCCTTTTATGTCTTTTGCAGTATGCATCTCATTTTATGCTCTAGCCTTTCTGATTTTGTACCTACATGCTTGCGCTATTCTTTTGTACCTCTTCTTAGCAATTCATCCCTGTTTCCACTTTTTATAGGATTTCTCTGATTTTTTCAGGTAATTTGAAGAGCTCCAGAAGGAGCCATATTGGCCTCTTCCTTTTCTTCCTGTCTCTTTCGCATCGGGATTGTTTGCAGTTGTGCTTTTAAATTGTCTCCTTGAGAAACGGCTAGCTCTCTTGAGCGCCTTTTCCCCTCCAAATTTCTTCCCATAGGACCTTACCTACCAGTTCGCTGAGTTTGTTTACATCTGCCTTTTTGAAATCTGTTGTCCTTTACTGTGCTGCTCTCATTCATTCCTTTCCTTCAAATCATGAGATCTCTTATTTCATGAACTGTGACCTTGAGATTTGCAACCAATTTCTCTGTGTTAGTCAGAGTCAAGTCTAAAATGGCTGTCCACCTGGTTACTTCCTCCACTTTGTGAAACAGAAATGTTGTCCCCAATACATTCCAAGAGCTTTCTGGAAATTTTGTGTTTTGCCATATTACTTTTTCAATAAATGCCTGGATAGTTTAAGTCCACCCATTATTTCCAAGTCTTGTATTTTGGATATTTCCATGACTTGTTATAAAAATACCTCATCCACCTTCTCTTCTTGATTTGATGATCTATAGTAGACCCTGCCATGATGTCACCCCTATTTTTATCTTTCTTTTTATTAATATTTACCCAAAAGCCAGTGTTCTCAATTCTCTAATCAGCTGTCAATATGCCCTTCACTTGATCCAATTCTTGGCCAGGCACTGATGCTTGTCAGTTGTTTTTTTTAAGCTAATCCTCTGTAGTTCAGTCATCTTCCTGAATCACTCATCCATCATTTGTGTTATTCATGGACTGAAGTGGTGTTTTTTTACTCCAGGCTGGTTCTTTGCTTAGTCTGTTGCTTTGCATCTTAATGCTGCCCATATTCCATAGCCTGGCTATGAGATCACTGGGACTGGCCAAACAGGACAGTTGCCTTTCATCTAATCACTTAGAAGGCCAGCCCTGCATAATGATTTACTGGAAAGGTTATTGTGGTCTGAAATACATCCTTCCCATATGCTGTTCTCCATTGTTTGTCTGTCTGGTTTAACTAGTTAAGTTCGTGGGTGAACCAAATCCTGCAACCACATGAACCTTTTCATTAATGTCAACTAACTTCAGCTCAATAGACAGGACAAGCTTCCGTGATAAAACATCACTTCATTGCTTCTTTTCTTTACATAATGTCAATTGCAATCTGTTTGGTCACATATTGCCTCAGACTTGCTCTTTCTACTTATGTCATTAAAAGGCCTTGGATACCTTGTGCTCTGTTTGACAGCCTCTAAAGGGTTCCAGCCCAGTCATATGAACTGTAGTGTATTTTTTCTTTAACACATTTCAGACTTTATTTTCAAACCCTTTGTAGAAATATTAAAACTGCTAATTCAGCTTCTCAGCACCTCCAAGTACCACCAGGAACCATCCTGCTATAATAACTGTGTTGGAGTCTGCTTTTTGTTTGTGGATCACTTTCTAATTATTCTAAGAGTAAAAATGCAGAATAAATGGTTCAAGTACCATTCATTTTTAAATGAGAGTGGGTCAAGACAACCAAGAATACACATCCTAAGTGTTTCAGTGCGCTAGTCTCTTTCCAACTTGACTTAGGTTCTTGAGAGCAGTGAGTAAACACCACATCAGTTACCTCCGAAGTGGACATATGTCATCAGTTTACCACATGTTTAAACAGAAATGTGTAGCTAACAATCTTTCCCTAGAAGAAGCTCAGCTATTTGACCTATTTGATAGTTATTGTTTAGAGTGGGGTATTGGGTATCAGTTGGGTTCTGTTTTCAGTTTTGCCACTGACTTTGAGATGTGCCTTAGTTTACTCATATAAAAATGGTCTGTGATACTTGCCTGCCTCACAAGAATATAGTGAAGCTGAATGTTTACAATGCCTTTTGGTCAAAGAGATGGTCCTAAACCGAAAACCTAGATCCAAACAAATGAAAATGCCAGAAAAAGACTCTGATCCCAGACCATGCTTTGATGGCTTGGGCCTATTTCTGGTATTAACATTAAGAATCAGGGTGGAATTTTAAAAAATACTTAGATGAGTTACCTGCCAGTTTCCTTTTAACTTTCTGTGGGAATTGGATTCCTAACACCAAAGGTGCTTTTGCAATTCCCAGTCTAAACTTTCTTTCTTTCTTCCTGCTCAAATTGCGGCGTGAGGGGCCTTCTGGCAACACTCATGACAGCCTGCTCCAAGAATCCCTGAAAACCTCAAGCCCATTAATATTTTCCTCAAATGTGTAATGATATAGAAAGCCTATTTTACATTTCTAGCGATGTTGTAATGCAGTTTTATATACTTGCTCCTGGTAATGCTCAGAACTGTTTACAAAGAGGCTCTCTTTGTGACATTCTGTCTTCAAAACAATATAAAAATGGGAAGCTGATTCTCAGTCAGCAGGTGGCTTGGTGGTGGTGCATTGTCAGCATGCTTTTTTCATATTGGCTTGTTGCTACAGGGTCTGATGCTGGCAGATTACAACTCTGTAGCTAGTCATTTTCGATTTATTTGAACTTATTTCTCCAGTCTACTGAGCTTTCACTGGCTAGCATCAATTCAGACACATTGCAATTCTTCAGAACCTCTATCCCCCATCAGATGGTTCGATCTATGAGAAATTTAGCTAGAGGCGCTTAGACAAAAAATAAATATTGTGGCTAGGGAAGCATTTAAGTTAGAGGAGGCAGCCAGGGCTGTTTTATTACTTAGGCCTCTGTCACCTGTGATGACCCATGAGAGTGGAGAATATTGATCGCTTGTCACTCACGGCATTCAGCAGATTGCATTGACAAAGCTTGTCAGGCCTCTAATAGCAGGGTTAGTGG
Organism: Gopherus flavomarginatus; assembly: GCF_025201925.1. Taxonomy (NCBI): domain Eukaryota; kingdom Metazoa; phylum Chordata; order Testudines; family Testudinidae; genus Gopherus; species Gopherus flavomarginatus. The sequence goes on from NC_066635.1 coordinate 11,284,781, forward strand.
CCTTGGCTGCAACCCAGAGGAAAACTCTACAGTGCCTGTTATTTGACAGCCTTTAACTCTTACAGAATTGGGAGTGAGCATTGACAAAAGTGAGGGAATAATTTTACAGTTATGAATGCCCTTTCCTGCTCTATTCTGGGTTTCAATTTTAATTTATTTTTATTTTTGTCCTCATCAGCATTGCTGTTTTGCAGGTTAAGGTCAGAGGTGGTGAATTTTATGATGGAGACCTTTACTTCTTCCATAGAAGGCTTTGCTCCAGCTTCATTGACTGGAGATATCTAAAAGGCTGTTTTTCTTTTAGTCCTGTAAATGTCCCTTATTGTCACAGATTATTCTTAATCGGAGTAGGGGGTGGGATGGGGAGAAGCCATTCAGACAAATACCAGTCCAGAGCTGAGCCTGACAGCTGAAGCCATTTAAAAATAGTTACCAATCACAGCCAAACAGAGGTTACTGAACCACAGCAGATCTGTGTTTATCCTCGGATCTTTTTCTCTGCCACTTATTCTTGTTAAAGAGATAAACCTACCACACCATGTTTCTATCTTCCCTTCCCTTTATCTCCCTTGTCATCTGAGATCAGGACTAGAACCAAGTTTATTAAAAATAAAAAAGAGAGAAAAGCAAGAGAGAAGTGCTCTGTTGATTTGTGTACACAAATCTCTCTCCCTGTCTCCTTCCACAAGTCCATTCTGCAGGGCTACATTGACTGCATGCAGTGTAAGGCCTCGGAGAACCAAGACTGACTGGATTTCTCTGACAAAGCAGAGGGATCTGGTGAATAAAATAAAATGGAAAAAACCCACCATGACAATGGGTATTGTGTAGCACTTTTTAAGGAGACTCTGAAGAATGCTGCTTGTGTCAATGCCCAGAATGCCCTCCTCTCACTTGACAGCAGTTACACAGGTAATGCTGGGTTCTGAGCTCTGAGGACGTTGGGAAAGCTTTAAGCGCATGGATCTCTGCTAGGTTAATTCTTAGGTGGTTAAGGAAACCTCCAGCTTGAGATTTTTTTTGTTCACAATGTTAATGTCGTCTATTGAAAACAAAACAAAAATAGCATTGCTTGTTTTTCCTTTTTGTAAATAACAGAATAACTGGCTCCGTGGAGGGAGATCAATAACACATGAGCGAACTCATTCTTCTCAGAACTCAAGGAGGAGCGGGAAATAATCAGGCTGCTTTGAACATTGTTTTTAGTTAAGGTTCAGTGTGTATTTAGTAGAATGTGGATTTAATTCAACGTGTCTTCGACCTGTTTTATACAGGGGGTCAGGCTGGGTCATCAGACTGATCCTTTCTGTCCTTAAAAATGTGAGAATCTGTGAGATGGCCCCAAACCCAATAGGCTGGAACCAGATCTAGACTTTCCCGGAGTCAGAGGGAAAGAGGTGGGATCTGGCATTCTGGCACGGGGCTCATCTCTATGACAGATTGATAACTGTAGTATTGTATTTTAAATTACCCTCTTTGGTGCTTTGCTCTACAGACCAAGGACTTTCAGGATGTGATAGTTAATCTGCAATTCCCACAGCACACATACTCTCCCCTGAGAATTGTTGTTCTATAGGCTAGCAAGAGTTGTACACAATTTTGCAGTTTGAGCTCACATGAGGTTCAACAGCGTATACTGGGCTTTGGCATGAACAAGCAAAGAAGAATCAACTTATGGCTCACACCAAAGCCTAGTGTATATTGTTGAACCTACTGTGAATTGATTCTGCTAAATTTTACACAGGGTCCTAACCCTTAAACCACTGTGGGCAATAAACTTACTGTTAGTAGCAATGAGAGAATGAAGATGTGCTAATGTTCAGCTCATAAGGCCTCCATTTCCCTCCCTAGAAGCATCTCATTCCCTTTTCCTCCCTAGCAAAAGCATAATGCTCCATTCCACTCCTGTCAGCATCTGTTATCTAACCTGTCTCCCAAACTCCATGAACACCAGTATTCAGGTATCAAGACACCTGGAAACTGGCTATTTTTCTGAGGTTTGGTTTAGTGATGAGCCACTTACATCTAATTTGGAAACCATTCTGCTAAAACCATAAATAGATTCTGTATTAATCAGGTAAGCTGCTGAGCATTCTGCCCCCAAATCCTGCAAAACCCTTAAGCACATGCTTAAAGAAATCATTGAACTATTCATGAACTTAGTTAAGTATGTGCTTAATTACTTTCCTGGATCAGTTCAGCAGCTTGCAGGATTGCACTGCTGTACCTGTACTACTATGCTAAAACACCACTTCTTGTGCTTACCAGACATACAACTCAATGCTGATTGTGTTGTCATAGAGCATAGCTCTTATCTGTGATGCAGAGGTGTCACGTGCATCTATCTTAAGAGCTAGTCTGAAAGGCTACTTCATGCATCTGATGAGCGATCCTTTTTTTCTTCATCTATAAAGAAAAAGCGCTTTTAACGTTAGAGAAAAATATATTATAAATGAGCTGTGTGTGTAAGGAGTACATGGACCTGTAGGTGGGGGGATAGGGAAAATTAATTACCCTGTCAACTTTGTCCCGGATTGAAACCTAACTGAAAAACCAGGTGCCCAGCATATTCATTCGCTATAACACATTAAGTCCCAGGTTTGAGTTTAGATGCTTATCTGTGAAAGGTTTTATAATTCATATAACCTGAAATAATTTACACCTAATTAGATTTTCTCAGCTGAATAATCCCCTCTCATGCTGCATCTATGGAATAATTTTAAGCAACTTCATTTTATCCTCAAAATAGTTGTAAATGTCACATTAATTTTGTTGACATGAGCACCTTGTAGGAGAGCCATTTGGCGGAATTGTTTGTCAACTGAATATGTTATGGATTTTGACAAAATGAACAGGATTACATGGAAGAATGATTTCTCCACTGTTTTTGTTTTGTTTTGTTTTTTTGCTCGGGTTGCCTCTGTGTTGCTTTTCGTGATACAGTGCACAGTCTATCATCGAAGGTGAAGGAAAATACATTGCTACAAATAGTACTGCTACATCAGTCATTTCTCCATAGGCACTGCTTCATGCAAAAAGGGGGGAAAAAAAAGACGACTGCTAAGGAAGAAAATACAGAAACTTACTGTTAGGTGGTGGAATGACTCAAAGTCAGCAAGGTCTCCTTGATGTTACTAAGAAGAAATCACATTGTTGGCATAAGCATGAAAAGAGTAAACAAAGACACTCCCCAGTTTGGGGAGTAACTAATCCTGTGTCCTGCTGGATGTGTGCCTGCCCTTGCTCAAAGAGTTTCTTTCCCCCTGACCTCCTAAATCACTGCTCTTAGAGCTCTCCCCAGACCACTTGCTCAAAAGAACTCAGGCTGATCTGCCCTTTCCTGATTCCTCTTTGAAAGCATGGTTGTTCCTAGATCACATTCATCATGGAACCACGGGAATTAATACACTTAAGATGCCCATTTCAGCAGAAACACGGTTGGAATTTCCAGGCGAACTGAGGCCAAGGACTAAACCTCAGTCTACATAGAGGATAAGGCCCTGCTGCTGCTCTCCTGTAATGGAGTTACTCCTTTAATTCAAATAGTAAAGGCTTGTGCTTTGGTGCTGAAGGCTCCAGGTTCAATCCCTCACTGCTGATCTGCATTTGTTGCACCTAGGATAGAATATGGTCAGTTTTCAGTTCTCAGAATACAAATGGGGTGATTATAAATACAAGAAGCTTAAAACAGAGCTTAAGATGCGAGAAAATGTTGCAGTAGACTTTTTGAGGTGAATTAAATATGTTTGAAAACTGAAGCTAGAGATGAAATATGTCTTACTACCTGTTTATGAAATGTCATGCAAGCTTACTGTGCTAAATATTACATTTTGAATAGTAATCTTTTTCAAATTTAATAGCTAATAGGTGTTTATATGTGCTGTTGGTCAGAACATTTAAAATGTGTTGCTAATTGTTTTGATGCGTGCTGTTCATGTTGAATTTTTCATTTAGTCTCCTGGAACTAGACCAGGACTACGTTTACTAAAGTTCACAGCTTGAAAAGGAATGTAATTTAATATCAGACAAGAAGCATTTATTTATTTTTTACAAAGAACAGTACTGTAGTAATGAAACATACACAAAGAAATGAAGACTCAATTAATGAACTGGACTACTCTAGTTTGTCATGTAGCCATGTGCACATGGGGCCAAATCCTGATCCTGTTGAAATGAATGGCAAAAATCCCACTGGCTTCACTGGGACTTTGATTTTGGCTTTTAGTTTTTCGAGTGCCCTTTTTTGCTAGTTCTAATTATAGTTCTACTTAGTGTAGGAAGTGTCTGTTAGACTACGCTTCATCTTAGTCTTCGCCCTCTTCCTCGTCTTCATCACAAATGTGTTTCGAGAAGTGTGCACAACTGATGACTCTTTCAGCAAGCAGACCTTGCCCGGGTTGCAGAAAACTGAGGTTTATTTCACATCCGGCCATTTTCATTTTGCTGTTGGTAAATCAGCTCAGATTCCACAAGTAGAAGCTAGTTCACCCAGAAATTGCTGGTGTGTTGAGGGTATGGATGCTAATAGCTGCTGTTCTTTTTTTTAAAGGCCTTGTTCCTGGTGGATTAAGAGGAATCTCTGTCATAGCTCAGATTTACCATGTTAAGCACATTTCAGCCATAAACTTAATTGTCACAAGGATTTTCAAATGACTCCCAACCAGTTCTGGACTTGGTACCAAAGGATATCATGTTCTATTTTTGAGCTGATAAAATCTTCCTCCTGGAAGCATTTGTTTATCCTATTACAGCTTTGCTTGAGCGGAGCTCAAGCCTGACCTGATGTTAAGTGTCTGTGGTAGATTTCATTACATCCATATACTGGAAGTCCTGCCAATATACTGGCAGTGAAATCCTAGTGGAAAATAAATGGCAATAAAAAAGAGAAATGATAGCCTGTATGAGTGGTGAGGAGCAAAGCTTTATTGAGACCGGACAACCCTGGAGATGTCACTTGGCATGCAGACTTGAGCTTACGAGAGTGTGAGTGAAATCTGATATTGGAATAACGACTCTGTGGCACAGACATGGGAATAATTTAATTAATTGCACTGAAATTTCTTTGATGAATAGTTATGTGGTGATAAGCATGAGGTCGAACAGTAGAATGAGTTTCAGCTTTTTAATGGGCCGGCACAGCTGCAGTTTTGGATGTTTTCCATTTTTATTTTTTCCTTCAGTTTTCCACAATTTTCTTTCTCACTCACACACACATTAATATTCTCTCTCTCTCTCTCTCTCTCCACCAACACTACCATCCCATGTCTGTGTGGGAGGAGAGTTGGCTAAGGATAGCAGGGCTGGTAGTCACTTTGAAATGAATACCAGATCGAACGGAAATTATAGGATGGTTTCTTTATGAATCCTGCATTTTTTTCCTGTGATGCTTTTAAGGGTCTCTGCTGCAAAAACCGTATGAAGATTTTAATAATTTTTCTGGACTCCAGGGGAGGAGGCATGTCTTTGTTGTCAAAGAGCTGGAGGGGGGGAAAAACAAAGCAATGCAGCTGGAATTTGAACATTAATTCTATGATTTGTAGCCCATATCTTCAGACAGATCAATTACTTATAGCTGTAACCAATCTCTAGCCACGGTCTTGCTGTGCAGGGCTATTTTTATAGTCGTTTGGTTGCTGCAGCTTGACACAACCTACTAACTTTATAGAACTTGAGCTGTAAATGTCGTACTTTAGACCTGGAGCCACTATTAACCATGACTTATCACGAGTCATTAACTCAAAAATTAGGAGTAAGGATTGTGGGTGGTACTGGCTGCCTGGTTGGAAGTAATATTTAGTACCGCGGGGTCTAGGAAGCTTTGCACTGAAGCTACAAAGCAGTCTATCTGAATTATTGGGTGAATCATGCAGTGATCTGACCGCTCTCCTTTTTGCTAATGAGGTTGCAAGAGTGAAGACCTCCATGTAGAAAAAAGCAGTGTTTGCAGGTCTGCATTAAGAGACTGGAATTCTAGACAAGCCTAGAAGAAACAAAATGCACGTTTTGCCAGGTGACATGCCCCTAGTGACTTGCTCAGCAAATGAGGAAACCCTACTTTTTCCTATTCCAGGCCTGGGGCCAGTGGACATGCTGCCGAAAAGGATATGAACTCTTCTAACAAATGGGAGGAAAATATGTAGATAACTTATAAAACCTGTCAACATAAAAACATTTTTTCAAATGCTGCAAAGCTGCACAGATGCACTTGTTTTTGAAATACATAAGTAGATTGAAGGGAAAATGTAACTCCTGTTTACTTGAATTGGAGTAATAACACCAACACCTTACACTTATAGACTCATAGACTCTAGGACTGGAAGGGACCTCGAGAGGTCATCGAGTCCAGTCCCCTGCCCTCATGGCAGGACCAAATGCTGTCTAGACCATCCCTAATAGACATTTATCTAACCTACTCTTAAATATCTCCAGAGATGAAGATTCCACAACTTCCCTAGGCAATCTATTCCAGTGTTTAACTACCCTGACAGTTAGGAACTTTTTCCTAATGTCCAACCTAAATCTCCCTTGGTGCAGTTTAAGCCCATTGCTTCTTGTTCTATCATTGGAGGCTAAGGTGAACAAGTTTTCTCCCTCCTCCTGATGACACCTTTGTAGATACCTGAAAACTGCTATCATGTCCCCTCTCAGTCTTCTCTTTTCCATACTTAACAAGCCCAATTCCTTCAGCCTTCCTTCATAGGTCATGTTCTCAAGACCTTTAATCATTCTTGTTGCTCTTCTCTGGACCCTCTCCAATTTCTCCACATCTTTCTTGAAATGCGGTGCCCAGAACTGGACACAATACTCCAGTTGAGGCCTAACCAGCGTAGAGTAAAGCGGAAGAATGACTTCTCGTGTCTTGTTTACAACACACCTGTTAATGCATCCCAGAATCACGTTTGCTTTTTTTGCAACAGTATCACACTGTTGACTCATATTAAGCTTGTGGTCCACTATGACCCCTAGATCTCTTTCTGCCATACTCCTTCCTAGACAGTCTCTTCCCATTCTGTATGTGTGAAACTGATTGTTCCTTCCTAAGTGGAGCACTTTGCATTTATCTTTATTGAACTTCATCCTGTTTACCTTAGACCATTTCTCCAATTTGTTCAGATCATTTTGAATTTTGACCCTGTCCTCCAAAGCAGTTGCAATCCCTCCCAGTTTCGTATCGTCCGCAAACTTAATAAGCGTACTTTCTATGCTAACATCTAAATCATTGATGAAGATATTGAACAGAGCCGGTCCCAAAACAGACCCCTGCGGAACCCCACTTGTTATACCTTTCCAGCAGGATTGGGAGCCATTAATAACTACTCTCTGAGTACGGTTATCCAGCTAGTTATGCACCCACCTTATAGTAGCCCCATCTAAATTGTACTTTCCTAGTTTATCTATAAGAATATCATGCGAGACCGTATCAAATGCCTTACTAAAGTCTAGGTATATCACATCCACCGCTTCTCCCTTATCCACAAGGCTCGTTATCCTATCAAAGAACGCATTCAGATTAGTTTGACACGATTTGTTCTTTACAAATCCATGCTGGCTATTCCCTATCACCGTACCACCTTCCAAGTGTTTGCAGATGATTTCTTTTAATTACTTGCTCCATTATCTTCCCTGGCACAGAAGTTAAACTAACTGGTCTGTAGTTTCCTGGGTTGTTTTTATTTCCCTTTTTATAGATGGGCACTATATTTGCCCTTTTCCAGTCTTCTGGAATCTCCCCCCGTCTCCCATGATTTCCCAAAGATAATAGCTAGATAGGACTTCCCATCCAAGGATTTCAATATGCTTGGAACACATTAATAAATTAAGCCTTACAGTGCCCCTAGACCGAGTTACTGGTTCATAAACTGACCGTGGTTCGCTTGACACATTATACAGGCCTGTCCTTAAATCTGTTACAACCCAGCTCTCTCTTTACTAAATGAAGACGCACACAAGAGGTGTCTATTTGAATGGGGCATCATATACCCTTTTCTAAACCAGGATTTTAATCCAAGTCTCCCACTTTATTTAATGCCTCGAGTATAACGTGCAGTAAGACCCATCTTAAGCAGCAACAGCAAGCATATCCCCCTTCCCAACCTAATTTATATGAATCTGTGTTCTATTATCTGATTTATTAAGTAGTATGGAAAAGGATCATTGGGAGAATTGCAAGACAGTCCCACAGTCTCAGCTATTGCCAGCAGCAGAAAGTAATGGGGGGAAATGTACAGTTAGTTCAGTTGGTTGTTCGGGTTTCTTTTTTCTTTCTTGGAACTTAGCCCATCTTATTATGAGTTCTTTAGAGAAATGAAATGCAGCAGTAGCTTGGAGAAATCATGGACCCGTTCCAGCAGTAAAAGAGCTCTGGAGTCAGTGTATAAGCTCTTTCCCCTGATTGCAGTTAGGAAGAGAGTTGACAGTATAATAGGCTTTTGGAGGGGGCACAATGGTTTGTGTTTTCTGTTTGATGTTGCAACTACTGAGCCCTCAGGGAGATCAGGAAAGAGAAAGTTCTGTTCTTTCGGAAAGGAAAAGATTAACCCGAAATGTGAACTGAAGCTTAGGAGTTCTAAAAAGACTTAAGTGTACAAGAAGATGAGATCACTTACTTCAGTGGCAATGTCTCTGGCAAGCTGTCTCTCTCATAATCAAGGTGAGAGTCAGTTTTTGTAAGAATTTGGTTAGAAAAAACAATCTGCATGTATCTATAAAAATAAAAAGAACAGTAGGTGCCAGTAGTGGGGAACCCCCAAAAGGTGTGGCAGTTCATTTGAGACAAGCTTTCAAATGTTTGGATACTCTGTTGCCTCCCACATGAGGCTGGAAGTTTCTTTCAACCTTTTTTCCTTCTTTCTCAGGAGATTTCTGGAAGTTCCTGTTTCTAGATGGGTTAGAAATATCACCTTTCTACTGGTATTTTTTCACTTTTGCTTCCATTGATATCCAGGAAGGGGTTTTTGAACACTGAAATAATTTTTTAAGAAAGGCCAGAGCCTTTAATATATCTTTAGTTGAAGTTCTGGGAGGTGGGCAGCAACTTTTAAAATCCATTTTCATTTTATGTAGATCTATGTCAGAAACTGTCATCTGTCTGCATCATAACCTTTTCCCCACAAACTCAGTGCCTCCTGCATAGTAATCTTCTATGGTCCTGCCAATATAACAAAGTGTCATGTTGTTGGGCGTGCTTACACCTGCCTGATTTTCCTCATTTCCTGAATGCTACAGAGGGATGCACCAGATCACTACAGTGCTCAGCTGCTATAAATTTAGTTGAAACACTGATGCCTAAACAGTTGTATTTATCCAGTTCAGAGGTTTCTCATTCTCCTTCACTGCTCAGGTGCAATTTAATTATTATTATTATTATTTATTTTAGTTTAGTTTTGTTGCTTGGGCTCAAGTGTTTCATATGTATGATTTCTCTTTTAAGTTCTTACCTTTTGCACACACAACAAGAATCCAGGCTTATGGACTGTTTGACATTTTAAGCATATAAATGCCACTCAACTTCTCTGGGTTTAATTTCACACATTTCTATATATGTGTTTCTCTTTGCCACATCAAGACTTTTTTTCTATTTCTGAGCAAGAAAAGGGTGATTAATACTTGAAATTTGTGGAGTGTATGTCTTAGAGCGGGGCAGGCAAACTTTTTGGCCTGAGGACTGCATCGGGTTATGGAAATTGTATGGAGGGCTGGCCCCCTGATGCCCCCCCTCCCTCAGGAGTCCTCTCCCATCCAACCTGCCCTGTTCCTTGCCGGATTGGTGGAATTTTAACTTTCAAGTGGTCTGTGGATCAGCCGATGCTTAACAGAAAGATATCAAGGAACCCGCTATTTAATTTTAAATGATCTTCTGCTGAATGGTTTGTGGAGTTATAAGTTTTCAAAACTGGAACGTATATAGAATGTGAATCTAATCTGTGTTTTCACAAACTTACTATCTCAGAGCCTCTTTGTATTGGGACTCCATCGCAAACTTGTTTAAACTTCAGAGGAAGTTTGGATCTGGATCCAGAGTCAAACTTCACATCTCTGGCTCATCTCCTCTTTATTCTCATTTTTATTTCCTGATTACACTGCATGCAAAAATGGGACTCCGGTAATTTTCTTCCTTCCCCTATTTTTATCTGCTGCTTTGGTGCCATAACTCTGGCCAGAAGGGCACAGGAGTGCTTAAAACGCTGATGGTGCAAAGATTTATGCATGCGCTAAACTTTACTCACTGTGAGTAATGCCATTGACGTCAATGTGATTACTCACCGTCTGTCAAGTTAAGCACATTTATACAGGATTGATGCCCTTCTCTGTAAGTAACATCTACTTTGGACCAGTGAGTGGACACTGTGTGACTACTGAGGCTACTATTTTCCTTTAAATGTCTTTGCAACACACACCGTCTCTTCTCAGACCTGGATGCCCGTCAGGTTGGCAGATCTGCTGAAAGGGCTTGCCATCCTGAGAAGGTTTACAAGTACCCTTATAAATTTGAAGGGGGAGTTGCAGGCATTTAAAGTATTTGCTAATGGAAACTCTAACTAAGGCAGCATCTTAAATAATATGTGGAATCAGCATGCCATCTAAAAAAAATAAAATAAAATAGTGCTGTAGCCTTCATTAGCTGGGCGTGAGGAAAAGGTTGGCGCCAATAAAAATAGCTTTGTAATGATTAACAGGGGCCCAGTATAATTTAAGATATTCTTTACAGTTTATAAATACGGACTCATAAAAAGCGTAGCTATAAGGAAACTGTGACTTTAAGTCATTAGAAGCCCAGTGGTTTGATAAAATAACAGGAAACAGACAATTTATTATGAGCAGTCTCGGTAGCTCAGGATTATCTATAAAACTTTTATGGCCCTCCCCAAGTGGCGAGAGGCCATAAAACTTGCCTGAATGAGGGACTTGTTAATTTACTTGTTAAAGCAAATTAAAAATTTATAAGCGCTTTTAGGTAAATGAGATCTTCTCTCATTGCTGCCCTTGCGGGGCTCAGGAGTCCTGGGAGAGGGAGGAAGTGGTTGTGCTCGAACATCACAGCAGAACAATAAAAGCTATTAAATTGTTTCAGTTTATTACTATAGAGCTGAGCAGCTGTTGCCATGGTTTGCTGTGGGATACCAGGGGCTGCCAGCATGACATTTCAGTGGCTTTAAAAAGAATGCAATAACTCCACTTTTTACCCACATCAACAGTTTTTTCTTACATGTCTCATTCTTCCCTCTCTCTGTTGTACTTAGAGTTTTTAGTATCATTCTTGTACATGTCATACGGATATGGGCATCTTTTTTATTGTTCCTCTTCTGGCTATTTATTGAAATGGGTGTTCGGACACCAAACAGCCATGTATAATATCCCATTTCATCTGATCTCCTAGCTGGTACAGTAGCACAAAGTAGTTGTCTCCTCTTTCCAGTGCAACCAGTTGTAAGTAATTGCAACAGTAAGTTAAAGGGATGTGTCAAGGAAAGAACTGCCTTCTAGCATTGTTGGGTCTCTTTGAGCTAGCTTTCAAAATGGATTCTAGAAGTATTTTTTTTTGATATCGCTTGAATATCGGCCAGTTAAACTAAATGAATTCCAGCTGGTAGTACCATCCACAGTTTAAGTTTTGTCCTTGTAGCTGCAACGTGCAGAAAACTTGTTCTGAAATAAACTCATAGTGCTTGGCGCTTAGTTCTACATTTAGCAAAATACCTTCTTCATCTGAAGTTTTGGATGAGAAAAGATCTAATTCAGGCTGCATTTGAACCTCCCAAGGTTTCTTTAAAACCTTTCTTCTTTATGCTGCTTGTCTCCCTTGCAGCTCTTTCTCCTTTGCTCTGGCAGTATCTTTTACAGAGCTAGTATTGTTTATATAGTGCATTAATTATACTCCAAGTGGGGACCCAGAGGCCTGCATTCAGAGAATTGGTGTTCAGCACCTCAGAAGTTGGGCATTGAAAAACAGGCCTCCAAAAACAGTCACTTTCGAAAATGGTAGGCCATGTCTCACTTAATTTTGGACTAATCCAATAAGTAGTGTTGAGGTTACATGAATTTTTGTTGGATACAGCTGATCTCCTCCAGAAGAGACCAGGGTATGATCCTGCGAGATGCTGAGAATCCACAATGTGCATATGCTGCAGTAGGAGTTGTGGTTACTCCAAAACTTACTCCAGAATCATGCCCCTAAATCCTTATTTCCATCAAGGCTGAGTCCTGCAGCTTGAGGCAGACACTAGCAGGATCTCCTTGCTGTCACACCTGTAGAGCTGACAATCTCATGGAATTCAAATACGGCAATAGTGATGCACTGGTACTTCCATAGCAGTGTAGTTCCATAATAAATATTTCATGGAAAAAATTAAACCATAAAAGTATAATTTTTGTAGTGTTCGAAGATTATAGCCAGGCACTTGAAGCATAAAAAGTGTGAAAGTCAGATTTTAATATTGTACTCCCCTCAGTAAGTAAAGTGTCTGACATTTTAAATTAAGGCACAGTCTCTGGGGTATATTAATGCGTGTTATAAGACTAACTCCCAGTATAGTACTTTTAATTAATGCATATTTGTCTATATCAGTTATTGCCAGTTGGAAAGGGATCATAAAAAAAAGTGTGGTATCTTCCGAGAAACTGGTTCAATCTTATTACATTGCATGAGCAATGAGTAGTACATAGTGAGATTTCCAAAGGGGTCAAAGATTTTGACTTTAAGTGGCAGCTGAGTGCCCAGTTGTGTTAGGCACTTTTGAAACACCCTCCCTATTGTTTAAACTGATGCGATTACAATGAATTTCAAGTCACGCACATTGTCTTTAATGTATTTCCATACTTAACTACTGCTTTTGGACTGAGTCTGAGAAGGCTGATTTCAAATGCTCAGCACTGCCCAGAATCAGGTCCTTATATGGTACCAGACACGCTTCTGCAAATCCCATAATTAAGAACCAAAACAAAGAGCATTCCTTTTTCATACCCTACTGTTGAGACAGAGGCAAGCTTTGGAACAAGCTTTACCCTGACTTTTTACAGGATTCTGTATACTACATTATATTAATTTATTGAGCATATTTATATAGTTACAGGGGAACATATTGCAAGCATTTCTTATACTAGTACTAAATACCATACATTACAGGGTCTGAATTCAGCCTAAAGATTATAGTCAACCCTGTACGAAGCTTATAAGTGGTACAATGAGATGGCCCTATTAACATGGCCAGCAGCAAGTTAGGTCTTGGTGAGGCTTTCATCCAGTAACAGATTAATTTTGAGGCGGTGTTCATCCATGTTAGATTGCAAGGGGAAGGACCATTGCACTCTTACATTGCCTTTGTATGATGGCTAGCAGACTGTGGCCTCAATTCTCATTGGGCCTCTGGTCTCTACTGCAGTACCAATACTAAATAATAATGAATGGGAAAAGTTTGCAAAGATATTACTACTGAAGTGGATAAAGTGTTCTCCTTTCAGAAATGGGTGAGCCTTGAATACTTGGGGCAGGGTATTCATCTTGAAATGGAATGACAGAAGCTACTGGATTTAGTGTTTTTCACATAGGAGTTAGTCTAGTTGTTGGTTATTGTGTTCATTGAAATCCTTTACTGCTGGTGTTAATCTGACCAAGTTTTAACAAAAGAAAGAAAAAATTGCTTGACAATAGAGTTTCTTGACACATTGTATCAGAGGAAGTTGGTATTAGACAAAATCCTCTTGTAGCAGCATCTGGGATCAAGTCTCCCTTCCACATTTTCTCGAAATAAGAATCAAATATCAGTTTTGGTCTCCTATGATCAGGGGTTAGTCCAGGAAACACAAAATATGAAGTATCAGAGGAGTAGCCATGTTAGTCTGGATCTGTAAAAGCAGCAAAGAATCCTGTGGCACATTATAAACTAACAGATGTTTTGGAGCATGAGCTTTCGTGGGTGAATACCCACTTCGTCAGATGCATGTAGTGGAAATTTCCAGGGGCAGGTATATATATGCAAGCAAGCTAGAGATAATGAGGTTAGTTCAATCAGGGAGGATGAGGCCCTGTTCTAGCAGTTGAGGTGTGAAAACCAAGGGAGGAGAAACTGAAATATGAAGTGAAAAATAACAAAATTAGTGTCTGATCTATTTTATTTGTCCTTGTTCCCATTAAAGTTGTTGCCAACATCTTTGAATTGCTTTTCTTCTTCTTTTTTTTTTTTAATTAAGAGTTTGTCTACAGTTTAGCTAATTCTTATTTTCCTCTCGTTTCTTCTGGCATGTTAAAATTTCTGAACTATCTTGCAGGAAGTGAGTAACACTTATTATTATTATTATTATTATTATTATTATTATTATTTATTTTTAAGGCTCTTAGTGATATTCAATGGTATTCACCCTGCAGGCCAGGAAATTCCTTGTGACAGGACGGGGGGCAAGGGAGAGAATTTTAAGGATCCGTGGCTATGTGCTGTGATCCAGATTAATGACTTGTGGTTAAGTCCCAGGGGAAAGCAATTGAAGATGGAAAAGCCGACTTGCTGACTGCAGACAGATGCTGGAAGAGAAATTGGATTTGATGTGTTGTGACCATGTGTTTCACATAGAGACTATTGGTCATGCAGCAAATCCTCAAGACTAGGTTGCCCCCCTTGGAATGTACCCATTTATGCCCAAGGAAACAACCCTTAAAAAGCAAAGAACAGGGTCCTTCTATTGATGTCTTTTCCCAAAGCCACAAAACGAGTATGGCCAAGATTAAAAAAGAAAGCGCGTGCACGCGCAAGAGAGAGAAGTTGCCTGAAGTTAGGTTCCCAAATCCATATTTAGACATCTGAACTAGTGGCCTGATTTTTTCCAAAAAGCTGAATGCATGTCAGCTCCCACTGAAATCAATGTGTCTTCCTGGGTACCCATCCTATCCGAAAGCCAGGCCACTGACTTATTTTACTTAGGTGCCTACGTATTTATTTATATTTAATGAAATATCAGCCTGCTGTTGGAATCCATCAGGGAATGTGTCTGTACTTATCCACTTATTTTATTTATATGGTTTGTTCCCCTCTCCTCCCCACCAACAGTTAGGAAATGCTGAAAAATATTGAAAAATGTCATTCTTTTCAATATCCTTAGGGCATAGTGAATGACTTGGATAAGCTTCATTTAAATCATAGTCTGCCATTGTATTTCAAATAGTTGAAGATCTTCAGAAGATTTTTCAGTACTTCTAAATTACGTACCTGATTAAGATGTGCATGAATTAGATGGCTTGGTTTCTGCGGTTAGAAGATTTTTTAAAGATGTATATATCAACTAGTTTCCGAGTGGATAGGTCTTTGATTAATACCACCCAATGTTCTTATCACACAGGAGAAAAGGGTACATAAATTAGAAACTCATAAATATAGGATTCAAGTTGCCTTTGAAGAACTTTGTTTCAATATGGTTCGCATCAGAATGTCTTCGTTGGCTTTTAAAAAAAAAATTGGTTTTGGCTAAACTGAAACTAATAGCTATACCACAATATTATAAATTAATATTTTTATTTTTCTGAAGAGCTACATAAAAGGAGCAGCAGATCTGCAAGAGGTTAATACATATGGTCCAAAAGAAAATGTAATTAGAAAATGAGTTCCCTTTTTAAATTCTTACTATATGTGCACATCAAAGTCATCATAGGAGTAAATTTATGTCTGATAGTGTGGACGGTTTCAATGCACACTGGCAAAATATCATGCTGATTGCTGATTGAAAACAGTTGTTAATTCTCTACTTCACTAAATTCAGAGTGGAAAAACTTTCCTTAATAAAGAACAGATTGAAGAGAACCAAGACCTTACTGTGTGGAAATTAATGGCAGATGCATATACTGGTAGTTAAAATGTTTCATTAGATGTTAATGTCTTGCTGTGTTTTTAATTGTTCAGAAATTAGCCTCTAGAATATTAAAACCATCTGTTTGTTATCATGATGAAACAGAATACTTAAATAGTTATTAATTTTGTGGGCTTTTTTCCCTTGTCTTCAAAACTTTGATCTGTTGAGATTTCAGAGAATGCTGGATGCAGAAGTGAAAAACAATTTTAAAACACCTCAGTGCCAAAATATCTACGTTTGATGCCTGCCACCCATATTTTGCATGCCTGCTTTCTTCCACAAATTACTGTTCTCCAGGGACAAGTTGACATATTTTAGTGCATGGTGGGAGTGTGCCAAAGCTTGCTGAGCCTGTATAATGGTTGATTTAAACTGTAATATGGAACACTCTCACATGCTGATGTTTTATTTTTAGGTCTTGTGGGTCATTTTAAAGACCAAATATTTCCATGCATGGAAGGGATTCAGTGTGGATTCACCAATGAGAGCCTTTAATCTCCTTCAGTACCAAATAGTTACCTTTTATTTCTTTGTGTTAGTCTCTGTTTAAAATAAATAGCAAAAAATGGGGAGTTTACAGGGCCTGATTCAGGTAAACATTCCTGTTCAGGATGTCACATAAGTACATGCTTAACTTCATGGTTAAGTGCTTAAAGTTAAGCATATGCTTATATTCCATCCTGAAGAGAGATGGATTTAAGCAAGTCTTAAGTGAATTTCTGTATTGGGGCCATAGTTTCTATACTATGCTTTATGAGGAGAGGAATACTGTTCAAAATACATTTTTAAATGTATACACAACTTAAAAGTGGAAATTTATTCAATGCCTAATAGTACTTAGAAAGCTATTAACATTATCTTTGCAGTGATTTTTGATCTAAGTAACTTAAATTTTGAAATGCCAGAGTGAGGATTAGCTAAACTAACCATAATTTGATAAGCTCCCATTTTATAATTATTTCACCATATCTAAAAATGACAACAGAAAGAAAAACAATAATTTATTATACTATATATGAGATTTTCAAGAAGTAAAGTCATATGATTCTCAAAACTTATAAAAGAGGAACCAAATTATAATAATTATGACTATGGGGTACATGAATTCAATGGTGAAAAATTACTGTAGAAGCTAAATTTTCAAATTATATTTTACTAGAATATGCACAATTACAGTTAAGTTTCTGTGTGCATTAAACAATTTTAAAACAAAACTATCCACCCCTACTGAAAATAGAATAATAGAAACAGTTAAATGTTGTTGTCTGGAAAGGACTTTGAGAGATCATCTAGGTCCTACCTCAGTGCAGGGGGCTGGACAAGTATACTTAGACAATACCTGATCTCCTTTTTATAGTTAGAAAGTTTTTCCTAATAGCTAACATAAATCTCCAATGCTTCAGATCGAGCCCATTCTTTCTTGTTCTGCCTTGAGTGGATATGGAGAAAAGTTGATCACAGTCATCTTTTAACAGCCCTTAACATATATGAATACTGTTAGCAGGTCCCCCCTCAGTATCTTTTCTCAGGACTGAAGATGCCCAGTTTTTTTAACCTTTCCTCATAAATCAGGTTTTCTAAATCTTTTATCATTTTTGTTTTTCTCTGGACTCTCTCCAGTTTGTCCACATCTCTCCTAAAGTGTGACACCCAGAACTGGACACAGTACTCAAGCTGAGGCCTTACTGGTGCCAAATAGAATGGAAAAGTACCTCCTGTGACTTACATATGACATTCCTGTTAATACCCCTCAGAATATTAGCCTTTTTCACAACTACATCATGCTGTTGATTCATATTCAGTTTGTGATCCACTAGAACAACAGATGCCTTTCAGAAGTACTGCTGACTAGCCAGTTGTTCTCCATTTTGTAACTCAGCATTTGATTTTTCTTTCCTAAGTTCTGCTTTGCACTTTCTTCACTGAATTCCATATTGTTGAATTCAAACCAATTCTCCAATTTGTCAGGATCTTTTCGAATTCTCATCCTTTCCTCCAAAGTGCTTGTGACCTCTTCCAATTTGGTGTCATCTGTAAATTTTATAAGCATACCCGTCCAGTTTATTATCCAAGTCATGAATGAAAATATTGAATAGTACTGGACCCAGGACTGATCCCTGTGGGATCCCACTAGATACTTCTCTCCAACTTGACAGCAAATTGTTGGCAGCTATTCTTTTAATGTGGTCTTTCAACCAGTTTTGCACCCACCTTATAGTGGTGAAACATGGTGTTTTGTTTGAAGGGGGATAATTTCTATTCACAGACCATGAACCTGCAGGACATCTGAAACCAAATCCCCTCCATCAGTGCTATTGAATACAGATTGTTAGGAATTTCTCAATTAAACTCTTTTTTTTGTTGGAAAGAGCCAGTTCATTAAAACTGAAACTTTCAGTGGAAATGTATGAGTTTCAACAAAACTTCCATTAAGGAGGTTTCTCAGGTTCAGGATGGAATGTTTAGAGAGAGATACCAAGACCCCCACCATAGAAAAGCAAGTAATCTGAATTAAACAGAACAGAGAGCTGAACCTGTGTCTCTTGCATCCCTGCTTTGTGCCCAAACCACCAGGCTATTGGCTATTTTGGGATGGATGAGTCTCTTATTTTGAGTGAACATTTATCATTTTATCTTGAAATTTCATTCCACTGTAGAACAAAAATTAATTTAATAACCTCAAATGTTCTTGAAAAATAAAATTCTTGTTTACTAGCTAGATCCACTATTGAATGGTTTCAAATGTAAATTGATTCTTGAGCCACATCTAAGTTTGTTGCATGCCTCATCCTTTGCTTCTCTCTTGTGCTTAAAGGCCAGAAGGTTTTAGTCTTATTCTGGTTGACAATGTTAATAACTGTGCTTGGTTTGCACAACTCCAACACAGTACAGAACACGATTTCTTTTTCTTTTCTCTCTGTTCTTTGTAAAGGGGTTCAGGTTATTAAAATTCTAAGAAATTCTTCTTATTGAACTGAATAAACAGTGATGATCCACCTGCTTTGTAATACACTTCTGGTAGATATGTATTAAATATGTCCTATATTCATAGAGCGTATACCATATCTTCCACTGTACAAATGTCCTCAGTTTCTTTTTTATATGCGTAAACCTTCACCTAGATGCACCATCTTTAAGAGATGAGGAGTTATTCGAGCTCTATGTCCATGTAAAGTCTGAGTACACTGAACTCAGCGGAAAAAATCCATTTGACTTCTATGTGCATTGGATTGTGGCCTGACTCCTTGTCTCTGTTGAGACTGCTGGCAAAAGGGCTAATAATATCAGCTGGTGCAGTTATTTTATGGACAACGAAGCTTGCTCTGGACTTGAACTGAGGCAAACGACTTGTCAAATTGATCAAACAGTAAACTCTTTGGTCAGTGCTGATGAGGGCCAGGCTCCAAGATGTGCTATGAGATTCCCTGACATTTGCAAATACCAGAAATCATCATTTCCATTGGCAATAATAGTTCAATGTGAAAGTACAATGCTGTAAAATGTGTTGCATTGTTTCTCATTGTTCGGATTTTTCCAATCCAGCTCTAGTCATTACTAAAATGCTTACCCAAAGGTTTAACAAGTCCTGAAGAAGTAAAAACAGTTTTTAGAAGTTCCTCTGAAATAAATGTGAAAATCATTTTAATACACTGTAAGCTGAAATGACTGACGACAAACACTCTACCCTTATATAAAGAAACAAAACTAAAAGTGCTAAACCTTGCTTATGTAACCCTGGCTTCTGTAATAATTCTGTAATTTCGCTCTTAGAAGTTAAGATTTTGTCTATAACAATGAGACTTAATGTTGCTTAGAATCAAGGAAAAAAGCCTTCTATCAGAGACGTTTTTAATAATAATACCACGCTTTCATCGGAGGATCTTGAAGCCATTTTCAATACGGTTAGCCCCAATTTACTGATGAAAAAACTAAGGTAGAGAAATGCTGAGACACCTATCAAAATAACAAGCAGGGCAGTTTTTGAATAAGAGTAGAATTCAGGAGTCTTAACAGGTGGTATTCAGGCCCAGGAAGGATCCAGAGCTGTGCAGTGGAGACCCACACATACACTTGAGGTATTAGGACTCAGGCAACACCTCCACTTCACTGCCCCCACCCCGTTTCCCTCAACTCAGCTGCAGGGAGTAGCCAGCCAGCTCATAGGGGCAGAAGCAGCCAAAGCCGAAATCTTGGTTCTTCTGGAAATGTGAGGAACTTTCTACAGTTTTGGCTGGCCTGTCTCTGCCCTGTGCCAAATGGCTGTTTGGGCCAATCCTCCAGTTCCCCCTTCCTCAGTCTCTTCACTTCAGCTTCATTCCAGCCCTGCCCCTCTTAACCTCTTCTCCCCTGTCCTTCCCCCCTCACTCCTTTCCTCCCCTCCAACTAAACCCACCCAAAGTAAATAAATCCATGTAGAAATAACATGCCATTTGCTGTCATCATCATCCTCTTCCCCCACCCTGTGTCAGTCTTGTCTACTTAGATTTAGGTCTAGTCTACACAAGAACGGCTGCAGCAGCGCAGCTGTAGAGAGCAAGTGCTCTCCTGTCCGCATACTAAATCCACCTCTGCAATAGGTGGTAGCTATGAGGGTGAGAGACGCTCTCCACCAGCATAGTGCTGTCCACACTGGTGCTTAGGTCAGTGTAAATTACATAGCTACAGGATGGCTCTTTCACTCCCTGAGCTACCTAAGTTATAGCAACGTAAGTACTAGTGTGAACACGCCATTAGATCAAAACTCTTCAGGGCAGGGACTTTGTTTGGATAATGCCTAGTGCAATAGGGCCCAGTTCTTGGCTGGCCCTTAGGTACTGCTGTAATAAACATGTCAAATAAAATAATAATAAAAGGCTATTTTGTTCTAGCAAATTGCCTGTAAAGAAGGGTGGAGTGGATGGTAGATAAGCACTTGACAGCTTGCCATCTAGCAGAAGCTAATCTATGTTTAAAGCAATTTAAAGGAGGGTTTCTCCTTTTGCTTTTCTCCTGAGCTGTTTTGTGATAACTAACTCCTCCTCTTTATCTCTAAATTCATCTCCACATCAATGACAGTGCTAATGAATTCTGATGGTTTAGTCCCTTCCCTTCTGTGCTCCTTCAGTTAGACTCTTCTTTGCCAGACATTTTTTAGCTTCCCCTTTTTGCTAACAAATTGAAACTGGGGTATATATGATTACTTTTGCTTTTATCATTCAGCATGTGGAAAAATATATATATACAGATATTATAGAATATGAAGCAGTACTTCTATGGTTCCTCTCTCTTGCCTTCACATTATTAAATTATAAAGAAATACTGTCATCCTAGTCTCTTAGCCAAGTCATAGAGTGTGAGAAGAGTTATGGTTCCCTTGATAAATTGCAGAGCATTATTAAGTTTTGCTCTTTGAACTGAAAATATTGGCTTAAAAGAACATCAACCACAGTCACGTTGTTCTCGATTGCTGCTTAATTGCTGCTTGTTTGTATTAGAGATCATGTGGTTTGATTGATCTTGCCCTGCATTTGTCTTATAGTTACAACTTCCTAGTTTTTTCCTTGTACCTCGACCACAGGATGACTTTTAAATCCTGAATAATTTATGTGACTGGCCAGTTAAATGGCTGAAAACAGTATTATATATTTAAGCCAATAGCTCAACCTTGAAATCATCATTTATGTAACCAAGGCATTAAATATTTATTTTGGGCTTATGTTGAAATATGAAATATCAGAGCTTTTTAAAGCTTTTTTTTTTAAAGTAAACAACGGCAAACATCCCAGGGTCCATCCATGAATACTGATTTTTCCCCCTCCTCTTCATTATTTTTTTCCTTCCAATTTTTTAATGATCAGAATTCCATGTTTATGGTTTTCACGAAAAAATGAGCCACCATTCAGCAAGCACATGCTTAACTTTAAGTATTCTTATTTTAGATAAAATTCAGTGGAGCAGCTCACATACTTAGGTACTTGCTTGAAGACCTTGTTGAGTCAGGAACTTATCACCGATCAGGTGCAGCACAGAGAGTGGAAATACAAGCTTCCCCGCCCGTTCCTGCTGGTGGGCCTCAAGAGGAGGCCCACTCTTTTCAGGAGAGGATAGTTCAGTCACTTTTCTGTGCCTGTTTAATTTTGGTGTCTACTGAGACTGCCATTTAGTGCAAATTGTGATTAAGTAAAATTTTCAAAAGCATTCAAGTGGCTTAGGAGCCAAAATCTCATCCTCTTACTTTGGGACTTGGATAAAATTTTCACAAATGTCTGTTACCCCCACTCGTGACATGTACATCTGCATTAGGGATGTGTCTGAGACTCATCAACCTACTCTGCAGAGGCAAGCAGACAGTTCTAAAGCCCTGGTGTCATTAGACTTTATGGCCCTGGTCTGTCTGTTTCTGTGCCATCATGTGATTAATTTTTACCTCCCTAGATCCTTGCATTTCTCCAGTAGCTTGTACATTTCACAGTCAACCAGAGACCAAGCTGTTTCTCCCTAGTGAGTTGTATGTCAGACACTTTTTGCTAAATGGGATGGTATGTCTTTCTCTTCTTTTTCAACATTTTATATAGCTGTAGATAGACTCTCAGTAAAGGATTTGGAGTTTGCTCATTCTTTAGTGGATAATGCAACACCTCTGAGAGATGTCAATATGTCTGGAATAGGGTCTCCAGGAAAGTGGTACACCATCACTATAAATACTTAAAAGAAGGGTTGATAAAACTCTAGTGAGAGAGAAGTACAGGATAGTCCTGGAAAATGGCAAATGCACAGAAATAGGCCTGCCTTGTGTTCTGTGTTGATGAAATCTCTGCTATGTGGTGATCCTCTACACTTCTAAATTTTGCATGGCCAAGGATGATAAAGATACTCCTACGTGAAAACCCCCACAACCAGCCTGGAGAGAATGTGTTGCTATTTATTGAATGTTCACATGCACCTATTAGAAGACCCTGTTCACGTTGCAATGAGCTTACAGTTGAGTTTGGGCGCACAAGAAACAGATAACATGTCTATGGGCAAGATGTAAACTGACATCACTCTATTAAAGCAGATACAGAGCCCAAGTCTATATGGATATAGATACATATAAAAAATACACACAACAATTGACAGTACATATGTGAGGTGCTAGAGTAAGTTCACAGTATTTATCACTGAGAGGCTTCTTGGAGGAACCCTGTTTGGTGAGGATTTGAAGGAAGACAATAAGGAGTTTGGCACATTAAGCAGAAGGAGACACGCTGGTGGAAGAGGTGGAATAGTAAAAGGTTCAACAATGAGTGTGAGAAGTATTTAAAGAAGGAGACAGATTCCGTCCTGATCCTCACAACTTTGGTTGGCTCCTTGCAGATGGGTTGGACCTTAGTAATCTTTTCTGGCCCTGCTGTCTGAGATTCTGTGACTTTTAGAAGCTGGTTGGAGAGAGTGATGGGTATAATTGAGTGCTTTGCAAGATTGTAATTGTAAAGGCCATATTTCTCACTGTGCAACCATCAAAATGCAAAGGGTCAGAAAAAGTCTTTTTCTTTTGCAATTCAGCTTTTAAAGTATACTGAAACAAACTTCATTTATTACAATTGCCAGCAGCTTTCTGTTTCATATTTTTGTTTTAACAGGTGTCAGAGTACAAACCAAATCTTTTACACTTTATATGTTGCATATAATATGTATGAGTCTAAGGGCTGGTCTACACTGGGGTGGGAGAGGGGGGAATTGATCTAAGATACGCAACTGGAGCTACGGCAGCAAGTTGGCTGCCGCACTCCCCCGTCAACTCTGTTTTCTCCTCCTGCCGAGGTGGAGTACAGGCGTTGATTTGGGAATTGATTTATCGTGTCTATATGACACACAATAAATCGATCCCGATAGATTGATTACTACCCGCTGATCCAGCGGCTAGTGTAGGTGTGGCCTAAGACTCCATTTCAAGGTGTTTATCCCAGGTTTATCTTTGATTTCTGTATAAACAATTACAGAAAAGAAAAGCAAAAAATGGGCTCCATTCTCTATGAACTTAGATAAAATAGAGCTACTTCAAAGCGTCTTTGCCTGGACATTTACAAATACATATCAAACCAGATAATGAAGAGAAAAAAGGTGGAAGGAATGCATTCCAGCTCCTGTTGTTTGCTGTTATGGTTTGTTTTTTTAAGGCAAGTGCACCATTTACCCTAGCTCCTGACTTCTGCTGCTGTCACTGTAAGAAGAACACAATCAGAACACTTAATCCACCTTTTTGACTTGGCTTCTCAGTATAACAATAGCAGAGAGAGACAAATTTTCTGCTGATGTAAATAGATGCATCTCCATTAATTTCAGTGGAGTTTTGCTCCCCAAACCTTACTTATCAAGCAAGAAAAACTCAGATCAGGCCAAAAGGGAACTGAAAATGACAATTATTTTAAACTAGAAACAGTCACTTGTGTTGTATGATTCTGTATCCATTTGATATTGTATTATAGCTATGGTGACAACCTCCATTAGATTTACTTACATTATTGTGGAGATGGAGGAGGGAAAACTATTTGTATATACGTATTCTTGTTATTTAAGTAAAAGGAGTTTGGAGAGCGGGGAATCAGGGGCGGCTCTTTGTATTTTGCTGCCCAAGCATGGCAGTCAGGCTGCCTTCAGTGGCATGCCTGTAGGCGGTCTGCCAGTCCCACGCCTTCAGCATACCCCAGGCATGCCGCCGAAGGCAGCCTGACTGCCGCCCTCACAGCGATCAGCAGGCCGCCCCCCGCGGCTTGCCGCCCCAGGCATGTGCTTGGTGCCTGGAGCCGCCCTTGTGGGGAGAAACTACTTAAATAATACCCCACCAAAAATCAGGAATGGAACACAGTAAGAGATGAAATCTTCACTTTGATTATTAAATTGAATTTTGTGTGTTTGTTTAAATCATCAATTTTTAAGCCCCCTGATTAGAGGCTTTTGGAAACTTAGTTTTTCCTCCTCCTAGCACATGAAGATCAATCACCTCAGAGCATGTGGTGACCCCTCTGGCAGAAAATGAATTGGCAAAGTCTTCCAGGGCATCAAAAATGGCAACATGACAACCATCCACATGTGATGATTATATTGAACCTGGTCTCCTGTTGTAACCAGACTGTTCCTGTCCTGACCGATGCTGATGCATAAAGCATGAATCCACATTACGACCTTCCCAGCTATTCTCCTTATGATCAGAAGAAGAGGATTTTCACTTCATGTCTAGGCTGGTAATCTAGTGGAAGCTTGGGGGATCCAGTGGGGTTGGGTCCATGTTTGAGCCCGGGAACTCTTGCTCCTTCCCTTTGGTTCACTTGAAATAAAGCCTCTTTGGATCCCAAATAAGGAAAAACTACAAAATAACTTCTTGAAAATGCCTGAGTGCTGCCTGTGACCAAAGCTCGCATGATCAGTGTCTTGCTTGAGCGTAGGCTGTTGCTGTGGGCCCCCAAAGAAGGGTGCAATAATACTCGCTATGGTTATGATCTCAATAAAAACACGCTGCTGTAGTGCACTTGGCATTTGGCTATATCTTTTGAGGCCTGCTGGAAACATAAGGCAGGTGTGGAATGCACTTGTGATGGAAATTTACACTCGGAGACACAGGACGCCAGTGCCCCATGAGCTGCGTTGGCTGCATGCTGGCATCTGGGATGGAATTCTAGATGTTCGTTCTTAACCCCACACAGTACTAAATGGTTTGTGCTCCAGAGCCCGAAGAGGCCACCTCTTTCTCCTGCCTGAACTCAGCGCCTGAGCTGCAGCTCCGCAGGCTTAAATGGAAAGGGAATTGCCACCCGGTTTTTGTCTGTGAAGTTTCCTGACTATGGAACACACTTCCAGCCTCTTGATCAGCCAGAGCCAGATTTGTCATCTCAAGGATTTAGTGCAAGGCTGGCCTGTTTTTTGTTTACTTGCCAAGCATGTCTGGAAGGAGCATTTCAGTTAGTGGCTCTTAAACTTCTGTATTGGTGACCCCTTTCACACAGCAATCCTATGAGTGCGACCCCCTTCTAAATTACTTTTTGAAAAAATGTTTAACACTATTATAAATGCTGAAGGCAAAGCAGAGTTTGGGGGTGGAGACTGAGAGCTCACGACTCCCTTCCCCCGTGTAATAACATCCCAGTTTGAGAACCCCATGTCTAGATGGTCTTGGGGGTAGCATGTGGATTTATTATTTATTTTTGAATTACAGTAGCACACAGAGACCCAGACGTGTTTTATGTAGGGACAGATATTATTGTTGGCCTTTAACAAATAATAATAATCAGAATGAACTATTGCTAATTTTATGTATACATATCCTTTTTATTGAACAGACAGTGATCACCCAGCTAGAAGTTGGATCACAAAGAGTTTTGGATTCTCTTGTCCTTGTGAAAGCTGTGTAAATAAAGAGTGACAGGCAGAAACAAGAGCCTAATTCTACTCCTTGAAGGAAGGTTATTCTATCCCTTGGGAAGCAGGTGTCCTCTTCTAAGGCTCTGGGAAAGGCTTAGCTTGCTGAGTGCACTATAATGGGTAGAAGTGTTGTTATTCCTAGTTTAAAAGTACAATGTAGTGAAATAATCCTTTAATTCCATATGATGCAGAAACTCGGGCACTTCGGGACTATACCATAGCCTAGATGTAGAGCTGCCAAATGGTATGGGGTGGCAATAAAGAAACAAAAAAATAGCTCAGAAGAGCAGCATGAGGGTGTTTTTGACACATTCCATAAGCTATGTGAAAAAGGCTTTCGCTTCATTCTTTGTAGATTTATTTACTTTGCTTTTTGTTACCTGCTGACCACCCATCAGCATTATGGAATTATATCAAGTGGCTTAGGCCCAGATTTTTAAAACTGTTGGGGGGCTCAGTGCCACAACACCTACACATTTAGGAGGCTTTTTCATTTAGGCACTTAGGGGCCTAAATTCCATCAAGTCCATTTAGATTTAGATTCACAAGTACCTAAATCCATTTGGAAAAATTTAACTAGGCACAGTGGCACTGAGCACTTCGATGCTTAAATACCTTTAAAAACCTTTGCCTAAGGGAGCCACCAGAATAGACTGGTGACTTCCTAGGATGTTGCTATCTGTTCTTTGGCACGCTCATTCTTTCTGCCTCCTCCCCTATCATGATTATCTCCCTCCTCCATTGTTCTGCCCAGAGGCAAAGAAACCACCGTAGATCCATGTTTTTGAGTTTTCCTGAAGATTATTTTATGGTTTGCTCTTTTGTGTCCATGCATCATTTCTGAGATGCCTGACTAATATAGTATCTACAGTCCTATGTCTCTATAAATAAATAAAGGCTGTGCAATTAGGTCAAATTTTGCCTTTAATGTATATCAACCTTTATCTTCAACATAGAAATCTAGTAGAAAAATAATGCATAATGCAGAGCTTAATTCTTTGTGGCTAATGTTGGGTATTTAGGTTGCTCTTTGACTCTTATTATCTCATAGGTGTGCACACAACACATCATGTTCATGAAGCTTGCATGCAAAAATCCCTTCACACCTAGAATCTCCTTTGTGTTTCTATGTCATCCAGCATTATTTGCAATCCTTTCCTCTTCAGTTTCTCCAGCACTTATTAGAGTGTGTCACTAAGAGCAAGTGGTTGTACATTTCTCTCTATGTATTCGTTTTGGAAACTATAGGTTTATTCAGAAACCTAGTAAGTTTTGGTCAGTTTCTTTGTGATTTGACCGTGCATTCAAACCTCAACTAATCTCTCTCTTTCTCTTATCTATTGATACAGTAACTAACTGACACTGTCAGACCGCCCTTGCTGAGAGCCAGGCTCAATATCTCTATAACTTCCTGCGTGCCCTTCAGCAGTTTCCTCTCTGCACATTCCTCACACGAAGCTCCACAGTAGCTCCATGTCTTACTTATCATATTTCTGATTCTGCTGACAAGCAGTTCAGTGCCTTTGACCAAACTTAAGTTCTCTTAAGATAGTATCTTTAGAATGTGTGCTGATGGGAACTCGGGGATGAGCAGGAGGGCACCAACAACAAAAAACAGGTGGATGTGTTGGTATTTTTTTTTTTCATTTTAATCATGACATATCCTCAAGCATTTTGTGTGAGGGTGCATTACTTGTATTACAGGATCACTGTTCTGGGTACTGTACAGACACATAGTAAGAGACAGTCCTTTCTCCAAAGATCTTATTGTCTAAATAGTAGACCAGGCAGAAAGAGTGGGAGAAAAAATGTGATGGTATCCTCGTTTGGCAGAGAGATGAAAGGCAGGGACAGTTTACGGTCAGCCAGGAAGTCTGTATGATGTAGAAATTGAACCCAGATCTCTTTGAGTCTGGTCCAGTGCCTTAACCACAAGACCTCTCTCTCTTTTTTTCTAATATTTCTTCTCATTTATCTTTCTTTCATTACAAGTTATTTTGAATAGAAAAATGCGGGTACCTGGGGGGGGTGGGGGGAATTTAATATATGCCCTTCAGTACCAATGCCTTAGTTACTGATGACACTGAACATCACAAACAGGAAAGTTTTAAAATGGCAAATGTGTTTTCCAACACGTAATCCCCATGTTACTCAACTTGGGCAAATAGAACTAGAGTGCTCACTTTCACTTTCTGTGTGTATTCGGTCTCACTTTCTGGTTTCTGTACACTGTCACAATTCTGTATTACTTGGGTTGCTAACAGTGCAGGAGTATGATTACATTGTGAAACAATCCCAAGTCCTCATTGCTGGCATTTGTGGATCGTGAAAGCATTTGTTAGATTTTGTAAAAACACACATGGCCATATTCTGAAATGTGGCTAAGGAGCCAAAAGAAGCTAGTTGCAAACCCTTGCCCGATCATTGACCAGCTCAGCAGCAGGCTAGGTTCCCAATGTAGTTTAGTCTGGAGGCTGCTGTAAACTGTGTGCCAGCTGTCACTGGCCTGCAGTGGGATTATTGTAGAAGAGACTCACATAGTGGGCCCTTTTCCCTGGCTCTGTCCCCTGCACTAGATCCCAGGAGAGGAATGATATAGGATCAATCATAGTTCCTGTGTGTCACCCAACTATTGACTAGGCTGTTTTGTGCTAGCAGAGCAGTGCTCCAAGCTTATCCAGAGTGCATGAGTGGTGGATATAATCCGCTGCCACCCTGCTGCCGGATGCCTGGGATGTGGTGGCCCTGCCTGCTCTCTGCCTCTTCCTGTCCATGCTTCACCCTTTCCCCAAGGCCTCACTGAGTCTCTCCACTCAACACACACACCCACAGAGGTCCCTGCCACTTGCTGTGTCCCTCCTCTCCTGAACCACCGCGAGGCTCTCCCCAGCTGCCATATCACTTCTCTTCTCCATCCCCCTCCCTCATGAGGTCCCTGTTTGCCCTGTCCCTTTGGGCAGTGGAGGCCTTACGGGGAAGAGATGGGAGGAAAGGAGGGACACGGTGAGTGGCAGGGATGAGAGGGGAGTAAAGGAAGGATGCAGCAAGTGGGCAGGGCCTGGGGCAGAAGAGGCGGGGCTCTGGGCAAAAGTGGGCCCAGGAACTAATCTCCCCCAGGGGAAGGTTCACCCGCTGCCCATGCCAGAATAGCTGAGGATCTAACCTTTTATTTGCAGTCCTTTTTACTAGGATTATGTTATTGCAGTCTCTCTAACTTTGACCAGCTGAATCTATGTGAAGAGACTGTAGTGAGAGATTGCTTGTCCATTCAAACTGTCCTCACATGCGTGGGCATGTGTAAGCTTAAGTGTCTTTAAAGAAGATATTGGGCCAATTTTCATATTTTTTTAGTACGGTACAGTTTGATACTTTCTTATTCCTTTTTGGAATAAAAGGGAAACCCACAGCAGTCTGGCATGAGAAAATCTCTGCTTGGAAAAACAAAGGAAAATGTGGAGAAATGAGAAATTTTAACCTGGACTTGCCTCTGAGTTTGCTCTGCAGTCTACACAATTCGCGTTGTTCGTCCTGAGTTCCGGGCTCAGATATCTCAGGCATATCCTCTGACTTTCTGTAAATTGTGTCTGGAAAAATGACACCTGCTGGGCTTCTCTTCTCTCCCTTTAACGAGCTGGAACTCACGACCTAATGGGAGAACTATAAAAATGGGCAGTGCTGATAGCTAATGCTTGAAAGCTGTGCACCAAATAAATTAAGTTTCTGCTGAGTCCTGCAATGACAGGAGTTTGTTAGGTCTTCAGCAAGAGTAATGAAAACAATGATCAAAAATTTCCTGGCAGGATATTAAAGATGGTTAACCAGCATAATTAGATCAGCATCCCAATGACTGAAGGACCTATTGACCATACAATCTGGCACAGAAAAAAGATGGCTTCCTGCAACAATGAAAAAATGCTGCTGCTTTTATTACTGAGTTTATATTCACACTGTTTTGGGTTTTTATTTTAAGCTGTTCTGTACATTTTCTTCTCTGTGAGGAGAACTAAGTGCAGGAGCTGAAAGAGGAAAGCTACTGATATAGTTAGAAGCTCTGATTAAATAGTGAGACAGGAAAATATTTATTAAATAAAATAGATACCAAAAACTCTGGTATAAAAATGTGAAAAACTGCTGCTAAAAAAAAAAATCTTCAAGCCTCAGTAACAGTAGGAGTCTTTCCCCCACCAAGCAGTTGTTGACACACTACCGAGTTAGTGAAAGTAGATCTATTTTCCTGAGGCTGGTTGAATTTTAAAGCTGGGGCCATAACATTACAGTACATCTTGGTCATAGATAAGATCTATGAATTATATATGAAGGATTAGACCTCTTGAATTAGTTATGACCCGAAAAACAGATCCATTAGATTGGTCTGATAAGACATTACGTTTGCAATAATGTTCTGTCTAGCTGAGACTTTATGGCTTAGCCATGGTACTTACTTCAGTTAGGATAATATGTTATAAACATTTATATCAGCTTTTTTCTTTTCCTTTTTTAAAAATTTTTCAGCTGCTAGAGCAGGGGTGGGCAACCTACAGCCCTTGGGCTGGATCCGGCCTGCAAGCCGTTTTAAGATGCCCCGTGAGCTCCCACTGGGGAACAGGGTCTGGGGCTTGCCCTGCTCTTGCGCTCCAGCTGGCACGCCGGGTCGAGGGCTGCACCATGCGGTTCTGGAAGCCGCGGCATGGCCCCGATCCACGGTGCAGCATCGGGGGCTGCACCATGCAGCTCCTAGAAGCAGCCGCATGGCCCCACTCCGGCACTCTAGCAGGGTCGGGGGCCACTCCACACGAAGGGACATGCTGCTGCTTCCAGGAGCTGAGGTAAGTGCCACTTGGAGCCTGCACCCCTGAGCCTCTCCCTAAGCCCCTGCCCCAGCTGCAGCCCTGATCCCCCTCCCACTCACCAAACCCTTCAATCCCAGCCCAGAGCACTGTACCGTATCCCCATCCTCTCATCCCCCAGCCCCACCCCCAAGCCCTTACTCCCAACCAGAGCCCTTACCCCCTCCCACACTCCAACCACAATTTTATGAGCATTCATGGCCCGCCATGCAATTTCTATTCCCCAGTGTGGCCCCCGAGCCAAAAAGTTTGCCCACTCCTGTGCTGGAGGGACCTAAGAGCTTTCTTTCTTTAGCCAATGCAAAGAGACTGAGCATATGGTGAGGCAGGAACTGTGGATATTGAGGTGGTCTGACAGAGCTTCTGAAACATTCTTCTCTTATGCGCATCCACCCTTGCTTCAGCTAGGTGTTTTCCCACAGAGAACTCTAGCCGCTACCCCACATTGAGAGCATTTCTGGCCGTCAGAGCCCAGCTAGCTTGTCTTTAGAGGATATGAAATAATTTCTTCTTCGTGGGTAGGGATTATGGAAAGTTTTTTTTCCCTAACTCTCCTTCTCCCCTCAGTCCCATAAACCTCAGTCTGCGCAGACACCGTCACGAGGGCACCACTGTTCCCAACCCATTCAGTCTATGTTCCATTGTAAAGAGTGTGATGTGGAGTATCTCAACTGAGTGAAATCATGGTAGCTATGTGCATTTCCACTCCCTGAGGATCTGCCCCCAAAACTTTCACACAGGTCTAGCAGTTTGGCTCGTGAGGGGATACCACAGGCCTATTAAATGAATGCACACAAGCCACCCAATTGGTAGTGGGCTGTGGTATAAATAAGAGAGCCGTAGGTGACTGCTGAAAAGGTTCTGAATTTCCTATGATAATTGTGGATGCTGCGCTTTTATATTTTAAATCCCCTGTGAATAGGGTTGCCGGGTGTCCAGTTGGTGGCGCAGCAGGGCTAAGTCATGGTCCCTACCCGGCTCTGTGCAGCTCCCGGGAAGCTACCTGCACATCTCTCCAGCTTGGGGGCACCCACAGAGGCTCTGCACACTGCCTGCACCCCAAGTGCTGGCTCGCAGCTCCCATTGGCTGGGAATCGCAGTGGGCAGGTGCAGTGTGCAGAGCCCCTCTGGCCGCCTTTCCACTTAAGGACCGGAGGGACATGCCAGCCGTTTTTCCCGGGAGCTGCTTGAGGTAAGCAACACCCAGAGCCCTCACCCCCTCAGGTGGCCCTGCCTCAGCCCTGAGCCCCCTCCCACACCCAAAGTCCCTCCTGGAGCCTACACCCACATCCCAAGCCCGGCACTCCCTCCTGCTCTCTGGACTCACCCCAGAGCCCTCACCCCTCCCACACCCAACCATCTGTCCCAGCCCAGTGAAAATGAATGAGTGAGGGTGGGAGAGAGTGAGTGACAGGAGGAGTGAGTGGGGAGCAGGGCCTTGGAGAAGGGGCATGACCTCAGGAAAGGGGCAGAGCAAGGATATTAGATTTTCTGCAATTTGAAAGTTGGCAACCCTATCTGTGAAGGACTGTTTAAGAGCAATGTCCAGCTCTGAAATAGCACCTTTCAACCAAGGGTCTCAAAGCACTTTTAAAGGAGGTAAAGTATCATTATCCCCATTTAACAGTTGAGGAAATTAAGGCACAGGGGTGAAGTGGCTCATTTAAGATTACATACTAGGGCATTGGCAGAGCTGGGCATTGGCATAGATACCAGGTGCCTTCCGCCTCTCTGCACCCCCCTCCCAGTCCACTGGACTACCTTTCTTTTAGCAAGAGCAAAATACATTCTTCTAGTGTCTTGGGGTATGAAGTGCATATCTTTAAAGGAGTTTAAATAAACTGTGTAAAAAATCAGTTGTCTCAGAATACAGCTGAAGAGAAGGTGAAATTGAAGACGAGTTGCCTTCATAGCAGGAAATACAAGTTGCAGAGCGCTTACTTTTCCTAGCAGTTTGTTCTTGACCAAATTCTGTGGGAGTGGCGGGGGAGAAGGGGAATAGTGACAATCTACTACTAGGGCAGAAGTTCCAAGATGCTTCATGCATTCACATGGTAAACCCATGAGGGGAGGAGAAGAGAGTAAGTGTGGGTGTGTGTGAGAGTCCGTGTGTACATGTGTGCTGGGAAAAGCTTGCAGCATGCTTTGTAGGGCAAATAGACCAGAAATAAAAAAGTAAATAAAGTAAAAGAATAAGAGCTTGGATTGGTCGACAAGATGTAGTTCTGTGAACGGAGACGTTTTTGTTTCTGCTGCTGAAACTGATAGGAGCTGGAAATGCTGTGGTTCTCAGCTCCTATATGGACAAGACAGAACAGGAGTGTTTATAAATACTCCAGAAAGCACAGTGAAACAGTGGAAAACTCCTTGGACAGATTTATAAGTATTTGTGCTCAGAGGATAATTCACAATAAAGAATTTATCCAAGCTCTTTTGAAAATCCCATTTTTAGATTTTGTTTTGCTATTCATGGAACACCTGTGAGCAGATCACAATCGCCTTGAATTTATTCATTAGTAGAAAGAATTAGATGATTAGTTTTGCTAGTTATTTATAGTTAATTCTGCATACCTCTATGCCAATATTTGGTATTTGTTCTTCAGCTGTTGCAAGGTTGTGATTTGTTCTGATAAATCCCATAGTATTCTTCCTATGTGCACTTCTAGTGCAAAATACTCTGTTAATTTAAAATTCAGTTTCCATATATACTCACAGCTTTGAAATTTGTCTTCTACAAATATTCATGCCAGTAGAACCCAGTCACACAAATGTTCACAGAAAAAATGCAAAAGGGCAGAAGCAAATTATTTCATAAAATCGAGCAAATGGTAGTGAAATGTAGATAAATAGAAACGTTTTGTCAGGATTCACTCATTTCTACTAATTATATCACGTTTAGACAGCAGTCTAACTGCGTTAATACTCTGAGTGTTTAACTTGTACAATCTACAGCATCCGAAGGCAGTACATGTTCTCAGACACATAGAAAGAGTGGGGATTTTTTTAACCTCCAAGGTTTATCATTTATGAATATATAGAACAGCCAAGAAGCTTTTATGGAACTAAGTAAAGAATTTAGGCTCCAGTCCTCCAAAACATCCCCATAGTGAAGATCGTGACCTCTCTAAAGTGTCTTCAGTTGATTGTAGATCCTCAGTTGATCTTACTAAATTAGGCATTGATGGTGTGCATGCTTAGTCGGGGGTTGGTAACTTTATGAAAACAAGCAATCTCAGTGGTGCAAGTAACTATTTATGTGGCTCAATGTTTTCAGGTTAAAAGACTTAAATTGTTACGTTCTTTGGGACAGGGACCTTGTTTGCTTGTATTTCAGCTGACTGACACTCTGGACATTCATGTGCAATTGTAATACCACTTGGAATAGGTCTGTGATTGTCAGAAACCTGTAGATGCTGAGGCTGGATCTTGCCCTTGCGGTACTAAAGCTGCCACAGCAGTGGCGCTAAGGAGTATCATCAGAGAGGAAGAATTATCTGAGCCAGTCTAAACTTCTGCTTTTTGTATGTGCTTTGTCTGTCTTCTGCAGCTCAAGCCAGGTCAGAACAGTTGCCGAGACAGTGACAATGAAAGTGCCAGTGGAGAATCGAAAGGATTCCATCGGAGCAGCTCTCGGGAAAGACTCAGTGACGTAAGTAAAAATCCTGAGGCCAAATACTGCCCTGAGTTGCATCCTTTTTTTGAAGGGTGGAAATCAGGGCAGAATTTGGCCCCTGAGGGGCAATGTGCTACTAAACTCTTCCTGCCCACCTCACTAGTGGGGTGTGGCTCTCCTGCCCCCTTGTGGAATGGACTCCTTTTAAATTTAGTAACAGTCTGTATTGGTGTGTAGGGGGTCACTCACTTGCAGCCAGTTGAAAGAAAAGAGTTGATTATTTGTTACGTTGCAATGAACTACACGGTTGTAGCCTCTATAATATTGGTAGGTTGGTATTTTAGACCAGAGTGACGTGTGCCCAAGATTCGAGCTCCCGAACAACATCATCAGGATTAACGGGGGGAGAACCACCATGATAAATAGGGGTAGATTTAGAGACTCTGGGAGTACGTGAGAAAAAGTGACCACAAAGTAATACACTCACAAGTTGTCAAATGTCCTTTTATTAACAATTTCATTAAGCAGATAAAGGACACCACAACTACTGCAAATACACAGATAGAGACAAACCATACGTTGTCCAGCATCAATGATTTCATACTCCCATCCCCTGGGGAAACATCGAAAGGAGTAGGATAATTATCAGGTGGCTGCCCCTGGTGGGTGTCTCCTAATGCTTCCCAGGCTAGGCAACAGCTTTTATCCTGGCTTTCTTTTATGCCAACTATGCTCATGCATATGCATTAAAGTGACATCCTCTTTCTTTATTTGCACTTCAACACCTCATGAATTTTAGGGTGACCCATCTCTCATAGGCTATCCCCTTCATTCCCCTTGTTCCCATAGCAACTTGAGGTTATTACAGAGTCGCCTGAAATGGTACTGTTGGACATCTTGTGGTATTAACTGGTACGTTATGGCAGATTTTTCCCATTTATTGCTGCATAGTTCCAGAACATCAGCATTCAAACCCATCTTTTACTGTAATCTTACAGTTTACTGATACAGAATTCTGTCTGTTATCTCGGCATGCCAACTTGCTTGAGGCCTCTGTGGCTTTCTGTGGACAAGTTACATATCTCACAGACCTAAAGCCTACAGGCCATGCATTAGTTTTATTTTACTTGCATACATAATACACATTCATCGGTGATACATGCTGATACTTTAACGGTGAAACTCAGAGCTAATCTGTTACCCGTAGATAGATTATGTATAATTAGCTGCACAGTGAACACTAGTTTGATAAGTACGGTAGGCTCTTACCCAGGATGGGAAGGGGGGGGATGTAGTTACTGTAGCGAATTTCGTACTTGCAGAAGGTGTTGGAGAACTGGAGAGGCTCAAGTCATTTTTATGCACTGAACAGGTATAACATGGCTAACAGGTATAACATGCACAAGTTTTGCCTCCACTGCTTGGCCAAACTTCCCGTTGAAGGAGCCAGTACTAGTGATGAGAGGGTATCTCTCCATGCAAAAAACAAAGCTTCCTTCCTCTCTCTGTTGCAGAGTATTAACCATTCACCGATTTAAACCATGCATCAGTTATTCAACCAATGCCTAGAATGAGAGTAGACACATTCTGGGAACAAAATGGATCTTCTTTTGCTGTAATTAGATCATCTAACCCAGGGGATGGATTTTTTAAAAAAAATACAATGGCTTATCTATAGGACATTTGATGGGTCAGATCCTCAGCTGGTTTAATTTATCATCATTTCACCAGACCCCCTCCATCTGAAGGTCTGGTCCTATGTCTCTAGTGCATAATAAATGATACCCAAGACTCAGAAATAGGTATTCAAATTTGGAAGACAGGTAACATAGGGTGGCTTGCACAGATGAGATCTAGTTGAGCAGAAATGAAACTGAGAAAAGCAGAACTTTTTTTAAAACCCATTTTCTTGGCAAATTTAAGCCTCAAGGTACAGAGCTAGTTCTAGCTGCCTGTGCAGTACTTCTGGAATAGCCTCCTAAACTGCTGATGTGACGGTATGAAACCACCTCCATCTTTCTTTCTCCTTTGCTCCATTATTTTAGGGGCCCATCGCTCCCTTAAACTCAACCTTCATGGGTGGCCTCATGTTAGTTTTAAAGCCTGCCCTTTATAGCCATAGGGTAAGGCTGTTATCAGTGCAATAAGATACCATCAAAGGAGAGGTGGTTGACTTCAGCATGTAATTTGAGATTTTCCACTGACTTAGATCTTTTGGCAACACTCGTTGTACTTCGCGGTTGTAGTCATGGTTGTGTCATGTGCCTGCACTGCAGCTTGGGGCTGATTGGAATATTTTACACATGCATATCATCATCTATGCAAGCCTTGCAATGTACTGAAGATGGGGACCCAAGGACTGAGACTTGTCGAATGCCTCACAGCAAGTCAGTACCAGAGCTGGGCATAGACCCCAGTGCTCCTGATTCCAGTCCCCTAGTTTTACAGACATGCATCCTATGTCTCCTGGCAATACATTGTCTTCAACCTCACAATGCAGATAATGGAAAGGAGGAGGGAAACACTTTTTGTTCCCATTAATCACCCAAGAGATCACATGAGAATTACATTATCAGTGAGCGGGGATCTCAGCAATAATCTCATTAATATATTTTTTTTATTTCTTTTGCCTAAGTTGATAGCAAGCCCTGTCATGCTTTGATAACATAACACAGTTGAAACTTGCCTTTTCAAGAGACCCCTGGATCACTGTCCAGTGCTGCCAGTTCAGCTAAGACTTAAGAAGCATGCATAAGATGGATGTCTTGTTATCTAGGCCTGCGGTGGCCTCCAGCCTTTTTCGGATTCTTTCAGTTATGAAAAGTAAATATCCTTGTACATTTCCTTCTCAGGCTACAGCAGAAACCTTGTTTTTTAAAGATGGATTCACAGATGAACAGCTCTGATAGTTTCACTTCCAGCTCCGTGAGATCCCACCTTGAATTGCATTATTTCAAACAAACAAGATTTGAGAGCTTAATAGTGTTATTTAAAAATAATATATTTTTAAAAGGTGCAGGCTGTCTGCATCTTATTTGCCAACACTGATTGTCCTGAAAAGAATAATAGATGAGACTAAGATCTCTCTTCATCTCTCTCGCTGCAGAATTTTCTCTGACATAGACACTTTTCACCTGGGAAAAATACACAACGAGATTGTGTACTCAGTGGAAAATATGGGTAAAATTTAAAATATCTCATTGAGATTAGCCCACAGGTTAGAAAAGTAAATCTTGGACTCTCAACATGATGAATTTCTACTGTGGTAGTCATACAATCTAGAACAGTAGGCATGGTTCCTGCATGAAGATGTATAATGAAGGGAATGCATATATTTTAGATGGATAATCCTTTTTCAAATCTCCAGTTGTAAGTAAGCTGTTGATATAGAAATGTTA
Source organism: Gopherus flavomarginatus (assembly GCF_025201925.1). NCBI lineage: Eukaryota > Metazoa > Chordata > Testudines > Testudinidae > Gopherus > Gopherus flavomarginatus. The sequence continues at coordinate 11,322,850 of NC_066635.1, forward strand.
ACTTCATGAGCTTTAATGAGAAACCTAAGTGATAGCCCAGTGACAGACGCAGAAAGAGGGGGAATAGTATAATTAATTAACAGTTGCAAACTCACTTGTCAGTGGCATCATTCCCTCTCCTGACAGATATCTTTCAACTATGCATTTTATAAATGTGTCTGCTATCCTTGGGTAACCAGACATTGTCAAAGTATTTTTACAAGGGGTCATTCCTTTGCAGCCTGATGAGATCCAAGCAGGTAATTTGCATAACTTGCAAGAGCACTGGTCAAAACCAAAAAGAAAATAATATTATGAAAAGACCATGTTAATCAGGAGACTTGTCTCCTAATGAGTTTTGAAATAGCATCAGACAGTAGGAAGTAGAATTGCCCCATGTTCTTGTCAAATGCAATGCAGCAAAACTGATTTCCCTCCCCTCTTTCTCCATCTGTCCCTGCACCCCATTCCCCTTGACTCTCCAAAAGAATGTAATTAACAGAAAACTTGACCTCTGGTAAATTAAGGAGAATGATTACCTGACAGCTCCTGACAGCAACTGTTGGACAGTGAGCTGATAAATCTCATTGTTTGAGTTTGTAAACCAGTCTTCCACCTGCCCCCCCACCCCCAATGCATGTGCGCACACACACACTCTCTCTCTCTCTCTCTCTCTCTCTCTCTCTCTCTCTCTCTCTTTCTTCTTCTATCGTCTTTTTGGAATAACCGTTTACTTTCTGCTTTCTGGATAGAGCTCGCCTAAGGGCCCTAAAGCAGAGAAATTGGAGACCTTCTTTTTATGTGTAGCTGGGAATATATAGGGTGCTATAGTCATTTTAATCTCATCAAAAACTTACCAATAGTGGAATTCATTCTGTTAAGATTTTGCTTTAAGACAACATGGCAGTGCCTTCTCTTTTCCTCAGCCTGGAACTCTCTCAACTCACTCAGCTTTGATTTCCCTTTTTGAAATTCTTGAGATCACCTTCCTTCCCTCAGTTGCCAGGGGAGGTAAGGGAATCCTTGTGCGGGGGAATGAGCATATAGCAGCCAGCAGGCCTGGATGGTAAACATCCTAGAGTGTTAAGGGGATTAGCCAACGAGTCTACTATACCACTGATGATTATTTCTGACAGAGTAAAAATGTCAACACACTGCAAAACTCCCCACAAAAGCTCGATCCTGAGCACTTTGGCTTCAATGCAGCAAAGCACTGAAGCAAATTTAAGCATGTGAACTTAAAGCACTTGAGTCGTCCCATTGAAATCCATTCTTGTATCCTTCATGGTTCATCCAGCCCTAACTTGGATGCACACCGTACAAATGTGGATAGTGACAAATAGCTGAGGGGTTCTGTCATCTCCGATCTATGAGACTTGTTCTCTCTCTCACGCAGAAGTTATATGATTGCTCTAGATCATGGGTAGCAATTGTAAAATCTGCTATTTTTCTCCTCCATGGTTTCAGGTAGGAGATGATCATTATGAGGAATAATGACTTACCAATGGCATCAAAATCACGCTGTTTAGAACTCCAGTTTGATAACCGGATAAGAAACATCTGGGTCAGGAAAAATATACACCCTGTTCCATCTTTTTCCCAACCCCTTCAACACTCTGCACACATGGTGCCTCTTCTGCTTCCCCAGATCTCATCTCAAGGTCCCGGAAAAGCACATAGCTTCTCTCTTGAGTGCCTCAGTTTCTCGTGCTTTCTGGCTGTGTTTCCAAGTGCACAGGGTACCCAAAGCTAGAGAGGAGATTATGCTGGCTTCTGAATGAAGGGAGACAAGCCTCAATGCCACGCATGGAGATATGCTGAGATCTGATTAAAGAGTGAAGGAACCAGGCGCCAACAAAGTCATCATGTTATCACTCGGCCCTCACCCTCCGCATCAGTTTCAGCTTCAGATATTAGGACACTTGCACTTCTCTGCCTCCAGCTTCTTCTACAATAATGTTCAGTCCAAAAAATCCAGAATAAGGGTTAGCCCTTGAGTTCTCGGCTGTTTAACTCCTAGCATTTCCGCTCCTTCAGAATATTTTGTTTTCTGGGAGGTATCCAAATTGGAATAATACCAATTTGTGTGTGTGCGTGCACGGGCAGGCGCACAAGAAGCTGATGGGCTGCATGCTGTCTCTTTTTTTGTCTGAGGCTAGGAGCTTAAATGCTTTGTTGCATTATGTTAATTTGGCAGTGCAATCAAATTCATGTCGTAATTAAAGCTGTCAGTTGGAAGGGAAGCCAATCGCCGAGAAAACACAGCATAACAAATGAAGTGAAATGATTCTGCGTGTAGCTATACAATGCTTCGCCAGGCATGAAATTAAATAAGTAATTTGATGTTGACATCAGAAATTGAAATGATACCCACTGTTCCTTCATTCAGTCAGACCTGCATAAACAATAGCCAGAACAAATATGTACAACAGAGCCCTTCTCCCCACCCGGATCCCCAAGTAATGCACAATATATATGCAAAATGGGTATAACTGTGCCTTCCAAGACCCGAAGGATGCAATTTTCTTTGGTACACAATAAGCTGATACTTCCAAGAGCATTACTACTACTTTGCTCCTGGCCCCAGAGTTCTTTTCTTAAAAATAAATAAATAAATTAAAAGTGAAACAATTTATTTTAAACAAGAGCTTCTGCAAGACCTGTTTGTCACATTTTTGCTCATGGGCTTCTTATGCAGGCTTCTCCTGATGGTTGTGTGACTATTGAATGGTATGTATCAATGTTGTATTTTATACTGGATGAAATGCAAAACCATTTTATCCAATATAGGCACTCTAAATGTAGAAGAAATAATGCCAACCAGTGCAGGATCATGACTCAGCATGGGGCATGTAAACATGCTGCATGCATTCAGCGATTTGTACCAAGGCTGGGGACAGGGTAGCATGATCATTTAGCTATTGAGAGATGTCAAAAAGGTCAGAAGCTTTCTGCTTACATGGTCCTTGCGTCAGCCTGTATGCACTGCCCGTACTCAACACAGCTAAGCTAGGCTGGCAGGCTTTCTTAGCCACATGCTTGTCATGATGAACAAAATCCCTGTGCAAAACGTATTGTCCATATCTGGCTTGCAGTGCTCAAAGGGTCATAATTCAGTCAAATCAAAACCAAATTTCCCTAGAAGTCCAAAAAGCATTTATCTTCAATTAAGGCCATTTCATTGCTAAATTTCAACTTTGTACCCATAGCGTTTACAGCACTGGAGCTTTTCATGGAAGGGGTCACAAGAATTATATTATGATAGATAAATATGTTTGCTTACTCTTTTTGTACTTAGTCTGAGCCATTTTTGCTGAAATTTTCACCTCTTCCTCCCCCGCCCCCCCTCCCCACATTTAGGCAAAATCCAGTCTTGGGAAATTTCTTCCTGGAAGGGGCACGTTTTTTATAAAGTTGCAAGTGTCAGAGAATGGAATTAGAATGGAAATCATTGTCACCTGAACTATAGCAGCCTAGTGAAGATAATGGCACACCTATAGTACTTTGCAGTAAAGTCGTACGGTTTATATAGCATAAAATAGACAATAATAAAATAAAATGCTAAAAGCCAGAGCAAATGACATCCTTTAAAAGGAAAAAAATAAAGGAGGATTAGATAATGGAGTCTGACTGTTGAAAACAAGAAAATTTCTGATCAAGCAACATCAACTATAAACTTTCAGCAGTTGGGATGGATGAGGTGAAGCAGAGCAGTAGGGGTTGTCAACTGCAAACCTTTACAGCCCAGCCCAGGTTCAGTCATTTGTTCACCTAAGAAGTCATAGTAGAACCCCTAGAAGGTGGGTCATGTCAGAATACAGGTGCCCTTCAGGATATGGTCAAAGGGAAAGATCAAGTAACCATGTTTCAAAGAATTAATGGCACTGAAGAGAACCACTTCAAGCCTCTTTATTTGGTCCTTAATTGATGAACTCTCAGTAGTACACTGAATTATTTACAATGAACATTGCTGTGACTCTGCAGCTTGTTGACACAATCCAGCTCCAATGAAATAACTGGAATTTGGTACAGCATAGGCCTCATCAGGCATTAATTTCACTCTCATTGGTGTGCTGCAGTGATCAAAAGTTATCCTTACAGGAAGACTGAGTCCAAGCACAGAGAGGACTTCCTGTTAGGGCTCCCTGCAGCCACTTTTGAAATAGAGGGTTATGGTGTTGCAAACACTTCTTGTTTTCCCTGAGCTTGTTAAGTCTGATTGGTGTGGTCCATGCTATTTTCGGAGCTCCTTATGGCATATTATTGCAAGTGAGACTGCCAGGGAACAGGAGTGACCAAGCTGTACAAGTTAGAGATAGCGTTGATGATCCAAGGTTGTCTTTTCCATCTCCCTGGCCAGGAAAGAACAGTTCTCTAGATCATATTTCCTTGTGCATTGTCCAGTATGGTCTGAAACCTTTCAGGCTGGGGCCATCAGCAATTGGACAGCGTGTGCTGTAATATAATAGATCAGAGTGGCCAAACTGTGGCTTATGAGCCACATGTGCCTCTTTTATAGTTCAAGTGCTGCTTCAGTGTCCCCCACATTCTCTACCTACTAGACTGGCGGGGGGAGCTTGGAACCTCTGCCTTGCAGCAGGGTGGTGGAATAGGGGCTTCTGCCCCAGTGGAAGGAGGATCTTCTGGCTACAGCCCTGCAGGGCGCATCTGACGGGGCTCGGGGCTTCAGCAGGAGTGGGGCTGAAACCCCAAGCTCTGTCAGGAACCTTCTGTGGTGAAGCCCTGAGCCTCATCAGGTGTGCCCCAGCTCACCAACTTCTGAAGATTGTCATATTCGGCTCAGAGGATGAGTAGGTTTGGCCACCCCTGTAGTAGACAATGAGCTGGATTGTGACTGAAGTGCTTAGGTCTGCCTATCTCCCTAATTCCTGTGAATATAGAGATTACAATCATGCCCCACCTTAAACTGCAATCTTATGACACCATTTTATACAAATTTTAAACCTGATCCCTTTGTTATTTTAGAGGTTTGAGTTTTGAAGTCTCTTTCATGATATAGGATTTGTTCTTTGGTTGGTTTTTCTTCTAAAATCCTTGGGTTGTCAAAAATATGGAAGTCTAAATTGGAAATTCTCATGACAATGTCTGGG